>NC_090934.1:1438887908-1439513265 GCF_040938575.1 Ambystoma mexicanum | reverse complement strand
GCTTTGCATCATGTGTAACCTTTCTTTGGTTTTATTCAGATTACCTTTGGTGATTCTTCATGGAATCTTGCACTGCTTACATATGAGAGAGTCTATCTCAAGTGGCTGTGCTGTGAAAAGAACGAGTGACGTAGGCTTAATATGATCATTGCGTGCAAGTTTGTCAAATTAATTGAGTGCCATTAGTGAAAAAGTAAAGGCTTACCGGTATGTGTTATTCACTGCAATTGCTGTGTTGTGAAAAACAAATTGATGTGGTCTTAGTGTGCTCATTCAGGTTCTGATAGTATCTAGTGTAGTTAAAGAAACGGCAGGAACTTACCATTGCGTGTTGTACAACGTGACAGCAAGAGAAGTATTGATTAGTGCGTTTGTCGCAGTAATGGAGGCATTTTTGTTATACTTCGTTCCCTAAGCAACCTTGCCTGGCGTGACTGAAATGTAGCGGGCGTGCCCGGCCTTCTGATGCCTCGTGTCCCGCATCCCCATGGTGACGGGGAGATAGGACGGGTGGGGTCCTGTACAGGAACTGGACATTCTCCAATAACTTGATGTGATGTCGCAATGTCAATGTGTATTACGGATGAGGAAGCAAAAATAATAGAGGCATTAATGTTGTTCTACGTCCACTAAGCAACCCTGCGTGGCGTGGCGGAACCTTAGTGGGCATGCCCAGTGTTCCGACGCCTCGCGTCCCGCATCCCCATGGTAACTGGGAGACGAGACGGGTGAGGTGCTGAAGTGGAACTGAAGATCAGTTTCTCGAAGTGGTAGCACTATTTCAATGAGTATTGCGTGTGGAGTAGCAAGAAGTCACCTATAATTCCCCTAATAAAATGCAAGTATATATAATTGTAGCACAAAAGGCCTAACGTCGAGCGGTATTACTGTCTTGAATGTAGAAGCGTTGTGTGTTATGTATGGGTTGAGGGCTGTACGCTCGGAAAAGATGGGGCTAGTACCAAGATGTTTATATACAATCATGGTGGCAATAAATCCCTTCAGTAGTGGGTGCCTCTGTGAGTGTGTATACATTGTACATTATTATCATTGCATGAATCTTACATTTATGTACAGAGGCATTGCGTGAATCTTACATTTATGTACATAGGATTTGAAGATCTTCACTTTATATTTATGTGAAAGCCTAAATCGAACTGCTTGTGTGCAATCAAATATGTGGGTAGATGCATCAGGTTACTGATATAAGTATACAAATGTGTACTATGCATATCTATATTAACGTATATTTGTATGCAATGTTCTAATATGGTCAGTCCTGTGTTCATGTACCATTCAAACCTTACACCATATCTGGTGGGTGAGCATGTCTCAATTCGCTCATATAGAAAAAAAGGTAACTGATGAATCCTTAAAGAGCTGGTAGTCACTGTGAGAATGTGCATAATATCCACTATATGAGAAGCACAATGTGGTTAATAATAAACTGTGTGATACTACAATCTTGTGCATAATAAACAAGTGCATAATAAACAATCATGTCTGGGAACATTTAAATGGATGTGCTATAGGAAGCATGCACAATTGATATCTTCATCCAATCCTCGTGGAGATAGAGTCCCCAAATGTTCGAACCAAAAGCACTCCCTTCTGTCAAGTTTGATCTGAATATTTTCATAGGGCTCATTTCTCTGAACCATCTCCAGTATTAGGCAAGTGGATTTGTGCCAAATTGTGTCTCTTGTTGAACCAATGTCTCGCAATAGCTGAATTCCGTTCTTTTTTGCGTATACAGGAACGGTGTTCGTTCCAACGGAGTTTAGCTCTTCTTTGTGATTGTCCAACGTAATACTGTCCACATGGACACATGATCGCGTAGATAATGTTTGGTGTATCGCAGGTAGCAAATGATTTCAACATAATCTTTTTGCCAGCGTGTGGATGATTGATTGTATTTCCTGCACATAACTGCAGTTGCTGCACTGTAAACGTGGAAAAGTTCTGATGCGTTTAGTGTACAATTGCCTACTGGGTTGGCGTGTTTGTACCAAACAATCTCTGAAGTTTTTACTGCATTGGTAGGCAAACGTGGGTTGTTCCTTGAATAATTCCTCGGTCCTCTGGTCACAGGACAGTACCTGCTAGTGTTTTCTGATTATTGATTTTATGCGGCTGCTTTGTGTAGAGAATCTTGTGACAAATACTAGTGGTGGTTCGGTTTTAGTTTTTCTTGCAGCTGTTAGTAGTTCGTCTCTGTTTTTTTGTTCTACTTTTTGTTTTGCCCCTGCAATCTCCTCCTGTTTGTGCCCTCGTTTGATGAATTTTTCACCCATCTTTTTAAGTTTGCTATTGTAGTCCATTGGATCGCTAATAATACATTTGACTCTGAGCATTTGGCTGTATGGCAGATTTTTTTTATCAAACTAGGTTGGTGGAAACTAAGTCTGTGTAGCAAATTGTTTCGATCAGTTGATTTGGTGTAGATGGTGGTCTTGTAATGTTGTTCCATGGACTGTATGTTTACATCAAGAAAATGGATATTGGTCTTGGAGTGTTCATGAGTAAACTGGATTCTTTCGTCGATGGTATTCAAGTACACAAAAGAAATCCATGAGTTTTGTCTCTGTGTCTGTCCATATTCCAAAGACCTCATCAATAAATCGTATCCAGATCGCCAAATGTGGTTTCCATGTATGATGATTCAGTATATGGTCTGTTTTGAATTTGTGCATGAAAGTATTTGCATACGAGGAACCATAGTTGCACCCATTGCAGTTCCTGTGATTTGCATATAAAACTGTTTCATGTATTTGAAATATAAATTTGCTGATATGAAACGGAGTAAAATAATAATAAATTCGTTGTTTGCTTCTATGTCTCCTGTATTGAACAGTAGCCATTCAATTGCTGCAATCCCTAGGTCGTGTGGGATTGATGTGTACAGATTCCTTCCATCAACTGTGAACAGGATATGTGAAGGTGAATGTGGTATTGTTCCTAATAGTTGAAAAAAGTGTGTTGTATATTTGATGTAAGTCGATGTCTTCTGAATCAGAGGTTGCAAAAAGTAATCAATGTATTTCCCAATCTGTTGTAGTATACTGTTGATTCCAGCCATGATTGGTCTCACTGGTGGGTTTATGAGATCCGTATGTATCTTTAGTAACATGTAGAGGTTTGGAATGCAAGGGTTCTTATTTATTAAAAATGTGTGCGTGTGATGATTAATCCATGCGTTTTCTTGTGCTTCATCCAATATGATTTCTAAGCTTTGTTTGATCTTCATTGTGGGGTCCTTGTCCAATGGTTTGTATGTATTGTCTGCAAGTTGTCATTTGCACTCTTTATCATAGTCTTCAGTGTTAAGGATGACCAGTGCTCCACCATTATCTGCTGGTCTGATCGTTATTGATTCATCACTGTATGGGTCTTTCAATAATCTCAGTATGTGGGGTTTAAGGTACTTACGTTTTGTACCTTTGAAGTTGATCTTCTCCAAGTCTTTAAGAACTTATTTCTCAAAAATGTCAACAGCTGGTATATTGATCAGCGGTATACATCTGCTCTTGCTTTTGAATTCTTTATAAGGTACTTCATCAGGGGTAATCTGTGGTTCTTCCATTTCACTAAAAAATGCTTTTAGTTAAATTTTCCTGATCAATTTGTAAAGCTCCACTTTAGTGTCAAATAGTGAAGTGCGAATGTTGGGACTAAACTTAGTCCCTTCGGGAGTGTCTGTTTCAGCGGAAGAAAGAATTCTGGATGTTAAATTTATTACTAAATTCTTCTCTGTTGTAAGCGTGTATGCGGTCCTCCCCGACCTTTTTCTTTTGCCCCCACGGATTCTTTTCCTCCTCTTCCTAAAAAATTAATTCCAGATGGTCTGTGTTGATTCAGAATTCCCTGTAGGTTGGCTCTCCTCTGCTGTACGGGTTTCGCTGGTTGCTTTGGATTCTGAGCTGGATGTGTTACTTGAATTGTTCTCTGTGGTCTTCTCATAGTAGGTGCATACTTGTCCATCCAGGAGTAGACCTCATCATTGATATAGTCATATGTGTCTCTTGAATTTCCTGATTTTCTTATTTTCCAGTTCCGGTCAGCTTGGAGTTGATCTCCACTAGCACTTCTTCTATCTCCTCTTTTTTCAGTTTAAATGAGTTGGCAAGTTCTATCTCGATTTCCTTGATTTCAGTATCGATTGTTTGGAGGTTAACGGTAAGTTCTTGAATCGTTAGTAAAATCAAGTCCAATGAGCATCTATTCAGGATTGCTTCCCACTTTCTGACAAAATCTTTGTTTTCTTTACATAATGTTGGGCGGAGTTGAATTCGTAGCCCTCTTGGTATCCTTTGGTTCTTGTAGTATCTTCCCAGAGTGATTGCATGCAATTTACGTTTGGTTTCCTTCCTGATCCGGTATTCTAATTGTTTGATCCTTTTGGAAGGATCCTGGTCGGTAGTTGTACCTTTGTTGAGTACGTTGTCACCAATTAATCCCAATATTTTGTTTGCTTCTTCTGTAGTGAAACGTAATGTTTCCGCTCTCTTGGTAGTGAGTGATTCAATGTCTTCAAAAGACATATTTTGGTATCATTTAAAAAAGGGTGTCAACGATAACTTCAATTTTGAATTGCTTGTGGTTACTATATGCTTTTATGCATTCAATTGGTGTGCCTCCACCTCAAAAGTGTTGAAGAACGAAACTGTATGAGAAAGGAGAGAGAGAGGTGGGCACCACCTTTACTTAAACATAAGGTAACTCAATGAATTCATAAGTAGTTATACTTCTGGAGCTGCCGGGCTATTGTAGGGTCCTCTGACACCAGGACCCTTTGTCCACACAATGTACAAAATTAAGTTGGATAAGATTATCCAGTAAAGTCTGGCGCTCGCAATGAGCTATGATTGTTCTTCTGTATGGTGCTTTAGACCGTGTTGCCTTTCGGGCTGTCATTTTCTGACTGTTGCCCACTGTTTTCAACGTTGGATGTTGTGCTGGTGGAATTCTTTCCTCCTTGTTAGGGGAGTCCCCCACTTCAAAAGTCGTGTGAACATTCAGGCCACCCATACCCAGTATTAGGGCCGAGATGTCACTCAGTGGGGAGGCCCCATCCCCGCCCAGCCGCAGCCGCGCCTCCGGGCCGCACTGCGGAGGAGAGACGCCCTGAGACAGGGACCGCTCTCCCCGCATTGCGGACAACGGAGCTGAGGGCGAGAGCAGAGATGACGGGCGGCCATGCTAGGAGGCAAGGTCGGCAATCTCAGGGTGAGAGTGGACAGCAGCGAGGATGCTCAAGGTGTGGGTCGCAGGGCACGCCTCCGAAAGAATCTGAGCCGGCACCGCGGACGCCGCCACGGGAGCCCCCACATCATCCAACGAGGTAAGATTGCTTGGCGCCATAGTTTCTCGGCATTGAGCCTTAAGGGTCATATGTGTCAGATCTGTTGGAAGATTACCTGATGTAGTCTCAGGCGGCATGTAAGTTGTTTCATCAGTCGCAGCAGCCGCACGTTGAAGTTGCTTTGTCTCCTCCAGCTTCTTCGGCTGTATGTTCAGGGCTGTTGGTGACTCTGGCGTCACCGACGGCGCTTCGTTTTCTGTGGAGCTTCCTGCCATTTCTACCATCCAGTGCGGGGAGCTGTACACTGGGACTTCAGACGATGTTGTTCTCCGCTCCACAGCGAAGGACAGGAGTTCGACTTCAGGCTCACTGACGTTGTCCATGTGCGGCTGTTGTGGGTTATGTTGTACTTGCAGATCTATGTGCAGTTCCCTAGTAAGGTGGTTTTGAGGAGCCACTTGAGAATCCGTAGGCAAGGACGTTGCTGGATGCCTGATCTCCTCCATGCTTTCGCAAGCAACGCCTGGTAGGCGAGCTCTCTTGCTTCTAGTGCTTCTTCCCTCGCCCTCCACGGCCCGGCGTCTCGCCGTCGCTGCCATAGACTGCAGAGACTGCTATGGCTCTGGGATGGCTCCGCTGCCTCTCCGCAGCCTGGATGGGGTTTAAGAACCTTCCCCTTTGGTAGACACGGTAAAAAGACTCAGTGCTAGGTCTCTGTAGAAGGAGTGGTAGCATTGACTGCAGAGACTGCTATGGCTCTGCGGCCTCGATGGGGGTTAAGAAACTTCCCCTTTGGTAGACACGGTAAAAAGACTCAGTGCTAGGTCTCTGTAGAAGGAGTGGTAGCGTTGACTGCAGAGACTGCTATGGCTCTGCGACGGCTCCGCGGCCTGGATGGGGGTTAAGAACCTTTCCCTTTGGTAGACACAGTAAAAAGACTCAGTGCTGGGTCTCTGTTGAAGGAGTGGTAGCGTTGACTGCAGAGACTGCTGAATGCCTGTGTTCCCAGTGTCGCTGCAGCTTCCTCCTTTTTAGAGTATTTCCTTTTTTGTAGCTTTGTGTACTTTTGCAGTTTACAAATATAGTTCTATATACTCTAAAATGGCTGTGCCACGAGAGTTTTGCCTGTCTTTTGTCCACCTTGTGTTGTGGCCACCTTCCTGCAGCCCAATTTTCCATATATGGGAAGTCCTTTCCTAGTGTAAACTTCAGCTTTTGCGGGCAAAGTGGTAGTCTGCGTGTGTGACTGGATGTTGGGGGCTGGCACTGTCTGGACCTAGCCCACATCTTTGCCAGGTATGTCGGTTTCAGGGCAGGTACAGTGGCAGGAGGCTGTCCAGGATTGGGCAGCTCCTGCTGGTTTGTCTGGTCCAGATCCTTGCCTTTGCGGGCTCGGGACAGCTCAAGCCTGGATTTTGTATAAAAGGACTCCTCCTTCAGCCATTCTTCAGATCAATCTTGGAGCAAAGACCCCAACGAAGTAGTGTTGCTTGCTGAAGACCAGAACTAATTGTTGGAAGATCGCCAGCAGCCCTTTCTTCACTCTCCTGATGAAGCCCTGTCTCCCTCCATATCAAGAAGACCTTGAGTCTTCGACCGCCTGACTGGTGGGTGTTCGTGAGAATTCTCATTTCGAATGGATTGTGTCCTCCCAACGTATTCCACATCTTTGACATGTAATGTCCAAGATGTGGAATATGCTGGAGGAACATCCAATCGAAAGAACGTTACCAGTTGGTAAGTAACTTGTTCTTCTGTGCTAATTACATTCATCCTTGGAGACCCCCAGCTCTTTGGCCGGACTTTTCAATTTTAACCCTGGAGTGTGTGGGACCTTTTTCTCACTCTCATTTGTTTTGTCCTAATTTGGATAATGTGTTTCCACTGTTTTTCTAGTCTGAAAAACACCATAGGCATCTACCTTTTGTATGGTGACACACAGCACTTTCAGTGTAGTGTCACAGAGAAATCCTTTAGATTTATCAAAAGGTTTAAATATCTTTTCTTGTGTGAACTACTGTTCCCAAGAATAGTAAAGTGAAATGCATCTTACTTATTTCTGTTTGTAGGTCCAGCACACACCATCTTATGTGAAGTGCTGGGGGGCAGGGGAGTTACATAGTAGCCCCTTATCCTACATCCTCATGTAAAAAAAATGTTGCCACCCTCGCTACTTTAAATGGCTGGTGGCAGTGGTTTAATTTTCCTACCATTGTGTTTTTCTAGCGCAGGCTGAAACCTCTGCTGCAGTATAGCACCCATGGGTGACCATTTCATCAAAATGGCCCTGGTCTTCCTTTTTCGCCATTTTCTGTTTGAGGTCTTTCTTGAGATTTGCTGTGTGTGTTGAGCCAGGTTTGAGCCCTTTGTTTATTTTGCCTTTGGTGGCATTCAGCCCTGAAACCCACCCCTGGCCGCAGTGTGTCTGGCAGATCAGGATGTGAGGGAGGTTCACAAAACTTCCCTGTCCTTTGTCTCTAGGAATGCCTGAATGCAACCAGTCCTGATTGGCTGGCTGTCCTTTAATGACAGACACCCTGCTTTGTGATGAACAACCTAGGCTGTACATGAATGGGAGAAACCTGCTTAAAAGGTGAGGGGTGTGGGACTAGAGGTGTTTTAGGCAAGATTCTATGTAGTAACCCGAGACTACAACAGCCTTGCCCTCTTGGCAATAGATACCCAACTATTGGTATAGGTCTGTACTACACAAGTTGGTAGAGTGACTGAGCAGCCTGACTTCTCTCGAGAGGGGTAATTGTGAGCTGTAGAGATGTAACATAGCAAAAACAAAGAGGTGATGGCTGGAAGGTTTAGAATTAATCTTAACCACAGGCAATGCTTGTGGTCTTGTGCAAAAGGGATGTGACCTAGCAGTTCGGGCTGGACTACCCCTTTGGGGGTGGGACCAAGCCTGATTGGCATATGGTTTTTCCCCTTTTGTAATGGCTTGGCAGGCGAAGAACGATGGTCTGGAGGGTTGCCAGAGCAATGCCAGAGGTCAAGATTTATTCTAAACCTTCCAGCCATCAACTCCTTTGTTTTGAGATGTAACATAGGCATTCACAGTGCCATGTATTCAAATAACACTTATACTCCAGGTTTCATATTAAAATAATAATTTATTAATTTAACAAATCTGTTTTAAAATGAGCCTTCTTTAAAAGGCGCAATATGCAACAATGAAATACACTTCAAAAATACACTCCTTCAGTGTCAGTTAAGTAAGTTGATAACCGATCTGAGAGAGAGTGAGAGTGAGTGAGAGAGAGTGAGAGAGAGTGAGTGAGAGTGAGAGAGAGTGAGAGCGAGTGAGAGCGAGAGAACCAACCACCACCCCACCCCCTCCAATAGCTAAGACACTGTGGACATTGATATATCACTTTACACTTGAATGAAATACTGGAGTTATGGAAAAAGGGAAAGGTTACGGATGGAAACACTGGTTAACAAGTTTCTCCAAACAGGTAAGAACTTTACAATCCCCTTTCCCAGCTATACAAGTAAGTTCTGTATGACTTTTGGAGGGACAGATAAACACAAAGTCAGAGGGCGAGAAGAGTCTGAAGGGAGCCAGGACAGCCAATGTCAATTGAGCAAAGTCTAGGGGATCTGACGCACTTGTTGAAGATAGCACACAAGTCTTGCACAATGTTAATGAGTTTTTTGTAGAAAAACAATTGCTGTGGGTCACAAGCTGGGAGGCTTGTGAAAAGCAAAGATCACCTGCAGGGGAATACAGATGCCACCAAGGTGATGAAGGGGGTGACTTACACATTACAGTGTACCGAGACCGTGACTCCCCCCTCACTCCCTTTATTCTGACAAGAGTCCTGTGCCTCCCATATCTATCATCACAGCGGCAAACAGAGTTTATCCCTGCAAAAGCAAATATGAATGAGGGGCCAACTATTCAGCATGTTCAGCACAACCAAGCGCACAAGGGGCGTCTACATCTCGAGGCCCCAGCTAGGCTTATACCCCTAAATCTACATCCATGCCCAGCCAAGCATGGTAGGTGGCAGGATACCAGGATTATCATACTGCAAAGAGTGCCGAAACCACTTTAAAGTCGACCAGAACCAAAGGAGACACTCTTTAACAAAAGCCTACACTGGCTGAGAACTATAGGGGATGCCCATTTTTGACCAAGGACCACATTGTCAACTGTGCCAGATTGTCCATTTGGGGGAAAGAGGATTCTGTTGAACTAAACCTTTGTGATAACGAAGTGTTCAGGAACATATTGAATGCCTACAAGTCTCGCACTCCACACCGGAATAGTGTAATTAAACTGGGTCTGCACTTTGTGGATCGCGAGATCTCAGACTCACTGTTGACAGGTGGAAATGCCATCCCCCTAGGGGGAAAAACAGTTAACAGGCTCTCCCGTAACCATCAATAATTATAATGGGATAGTCCCCCGAACTGGTGTGAACCATACTTCTTTAGGTTGACGACAACTGGGGTTTAATTTGGCATGACTTCGAATGGGGCTTCTTCTTGCCCACTGTTTCTCTCACTTCTGCTTCTTTGCCTGATGGCCTGCTGTGATGTAATCTGATTTTGTTGTCTCTTTTGTTTAGCTTTTGTATTAGGATGCACTTTGATGGTCATTTGTTGACCGAATAAAGTTTACTGACTGATTAACATTTCCTTTCTACTACAAGTACAACCTACAATGCTTCAATTACTGTTTTGTCTGATTTTAATTAAAATATAACACACACCTTTGTGCAGCTGTTGGAGCCTGTACAACACAGTATGCTGTTGAAGAGAATGGAGATCCGAATGTAGAATTCGACCCTGAAAAAGATGAGGGAGAGCCTCAATACCTTATCAAATGGAAAGGCTGGTCTTACATCCACAGTACGTGGGAAAGTGAGGAGTCACTGCAGCAGCAGAAAGTGAAAGGTCTGAAAAAATTGGAGAACTTTAAGAAGAAAGATGACGAAATACGCCAATGGTATGATTCACACAATTACAGAAATAATATTCTTTAAACTATTAACCACTTATGTGATATATTTAATTTACCCATGATGACAGCCAAGAAGCCCTTGATATAAGGTACTGCCTGTTTCAGCTACTTTTGCTTAAACCACAGGTATTTTAGCTTGGGTTTCTCTCTGGTGCATGAAATATCAGAGTACAGTCTTTTGCATCTTATAACCATTACAGTGTGAAAAACTGGCCTCACAGAAAACTGACCATAGGGAATACATTATTACCTGATTGACCAGGCACTCTACAAATGCAATCATTATGCAGCCCTTGAAGCCGATGTACTTATTTATTGTTCGCTTGTTCGGTGCTTATACAGCAAGTACATTCTGTTTCAAAGCACCCACAGGGCAACAGGGAGGGGACATGGGGAGGAGAAACATTACAATACATACAACATATGAAATGCAGTGGGGCGGGAGGGGGATGACTAACCTATTATGCCTTGTGAGTGTTCAGAATGTGCAAGTGCAGAAGGGTACTGAGGATGCAGAAGGGGAATGAGGGTAGGTGCTGGGGTGCTCGTGGATGAGTAACAGGTGACGTGCAATGTCTGGTAAGTGCGAGCCTCCAGAAGTGAGGGTGTGCCGAGGCAAGTGCTGAGGATAGACAGAAGCTGGGGTGATTGGGTGTTGGAGGTCAGGGCCCCAAGGATGCATAAGTGCCCTGGACACCGAACAAGCATCTGTGAGATTAGCAAGGAGAGAAGGGGGGACAGAGGAGGTTAAGAGGAAAGTCTTCAGCGAATGTGTGCCTGTAAGAGCTCAATTATGAATTGTAGGAGACCACATGGGTAGTCGCTTTTACTCCTACATCCTGTCCCCTTTTCTACATGCCTGTGAGATCCCATCCCAATGGGGCTGGGATCAGCGCACTTTGTGCAATAGAATTAAGTCAACCAAGTGTGCATGCATGCTTAACAAAATGATGTTGCATGGGATAAATCGTTAATCATTTCATACTGGAATTAATCAGTGTTTCTAAAAATACACAAGTGATTTATTATATATAGGAAAACTCTCGCCTCTAACAAAAATGTTCTACTCCAATACATATTCCAATACAATACATATCGCTTAATTTTCCTAAAACCAACAGTTAAATTCATGCAATACTCCATCCATTCAAACTCAGTCATCCATTCTTCAACTTAACAACAAATAGATGTTGGTAAATATTTATAAACAAGTAACTGTCCCTTCACTAGCAGCATCATATTGTAAACCGTTCAATACCATCAATAAATCAATTATTGACCTCAATGAGACAATATGAAAGAAATAGTTTTATTTTTTATTTTACCCAGTTTTCTTACTTATTGGTGCAGGACAATATCTGATCTACACAATTGCCAACTAGTAATGACTTGGCCTACTCCTTTGGCCACACAAATATTTTTCTGACTAGTTTCAACGACATTGGTTAGTCATATTTGGGTCTTCTTCAGGGCCTGTGTACTGTTAAAAAATCAAGGAACATAATATTACTAAAGACTCAGCCTCTTTGTGATAGACCTCATCTGTGTTCACGTTGATCTTCATGCCGGCCGTTCAGGTTGGAGCAAACACCAAGTGGCTACAAATCACCAGATGGGAATTGCTGCAGACTTAACACTTCAATGAAAGGATTCAATGCAATCAGAGAAGAGATGAGAGCCATACGCTTGATGAGTGTCAGGCAGAATTGCATGCAGTACCATCTGGGACCACCACATACAATTAGGACTACAGGTGTAAGCAAAAACCAACCTTTGGTATAAGTCTGTACTACACATTTTGTGGTAGCGAGCTGAGCAGTCAGGCTTATCTCAAGAGGGAATGTGAGCAGTACAAGAGGTTACACAGAGGTCTTACAATCACAGTGGTTCAAGTAGACACACTCGGTTTCTTGGTAAAACACAATCATTTAGAAAACATTCACTAGAAGGAGGCAACTTAATATTGTACACAAACACACTTCAATATCAAACCAATAAGTTTCTGAACAAATTACACTCCCTTGATATAGGACCAAAATGGCATTTCAGTTACTTTCAGTGGGAGTAAAAAGGCACAAGTTAGCAGAATAGATCACAAATACTTTCTTAGGCAGTGCAAATAGTTTTAGTTCACTAGAGGACTCGATTCAGTTCAATAGGCCTAGGACAAAATCAATGGACTAGTGTCTTGGATAGGAAAGAGCAGTTCTTGAAGTAAATGGTAAAGTCTTTGCAAAAGTTCTCAGAAGTAGTTTGTACGAAAAAGAATCATATGTTGGGTCACAAGCGGATTAGGCCATGAACTTTCACCGCGAAAGAGGCGCGCTCTCAATCGGGTTGGCACAGTACCTCAATATGGTTCCATGTGTTAATATCCCCGCAAAAATATGACGATACAAAAATATTGCCATATTTTTGCGCCGATATTGACCCATGGACCCTGCGGGGGACACCCCCGCATCCTCAAAAATATCGCATATGGCGAGACAAACTGCCATATGAATGGCGATATTTTTGGTGGGGATATTTTCTAGGGATACGCTTAATATGAAGCAAAGGATGCAGCTGAAGACGTTGGTTCCTCGCAGTCCATGCAGATCTCGCTGTTTCTGAGCCTCAGTCGTGGGAACGAGGGAGGACGTTGGGGGACTCCTGCACTGCACAGGATCGTCAGAAAACACGGACAAAATGGAGTCAGTTCAGTTTGAGTAGCTGTAATTCAAGCACACAAGCTGGTGTCCTTCCCCCTGGTTAATCCTAACCAGCTCCGAGAATGGTATCCAGGTGGCTTACGAGTTGATTGGTCCCACCAACTTAAAGGAAGAAGTCGGCCTTGAAGGGGCTTCTCTGTCGAGATGAACTTGGCAATTCGGACCCGCAGCATGACTTCACCGAGCAAACAAATGGTCCAGGAGTTGCAGCAGCTGCCCTCTTCCAGCTCATCTTCGGTTCTTTCGTTCCAGTGGTCGACTCTGCTTTCCAGTCCAAGATACTTGCCTTTTAAACAGTTTTCTCCCATTCATTCCAGCCTAGCTGCCACTCAGCCAGCAGGGTGGCTGTCCTTGCCGTCAGTCAGCCAGCCAATCACGTCAGAGTGCATTTGTGTCTCCTATGAGACTTAGCACATGGAGTTTTGGGCACCTCCCTCACTTCCTGCCCGCCTCAGACACTCAGACGCCAGAGGCAGTCATTTCGATAGAAAAGGGTAGCATTTGACTGCTACATGAGTTTCTAGACACAGGGGATGCTAGGTAGCCCCTCCAGCACTCTATTGTAAGATAGTGTGTGCTGGGTCTAGGAATGTAAAAGACTAGTAAAGTCAATTTAACCTTGCATTCGCTGGGAAACAGTAGTTTATCCCAGAGAAGGTATTTAAACCTCTGGGGAGTCTAAAAAGACATCCCTGTGTCACTGCACTGAGGGTGCTGTGTGACACAAATGAAAAGATGATTACTATGGAGTTGGTTAGACTCCATAACCAAAGAAAACACAAGAGTAAAACACATTTCAAAACACATGAGAGAGTGGGAAAAAGGGTCTCACTCTCTTAAAAAAATCAATTCCTCAAAATCCAGCAAAGTTGCTAGGGGTCTCTAAGGTGGAGGGAATTGGAACATTTCTGAGAATTCTCCCTAACATGCAGTACAAAAGTAAATGGCTTTCTGTTGACTATCTCTTGTCTTTTATATCGGAGCTTGCAGGCTCCGGCATCCACATCTTATCGTGCAGAACATATCTTTCATCCATTGCAGCTTATCTTTCAACAGATAATTGCTCTGAGGAATTCCGCTGTTTTAATGCCGGTCAGGCCTTCTCACCTGAAATGGCATCGAAGCATGGTCCTTATCGCTTTGTGTCAAAAGCCATTTGAACCAATGGCCACTACGGTGCTCAAGTTTCTCTCCTGGAAAGTGGCCTTCTTGATTGAAGTAACCTGTGCGAGAAGAATAAGCGAGCTTCAAGCTTACTGACGAACACCCGTTATTGACCTTTCACAAAGATACGGTTGTGCTTCACACTCATCCTTCTCACTTCAAAAAAGAATTCTAGAGATTCCCCATAAGTCTGTTTTATATCCCTACCGGTTTTCTTTCCGAACCCGGTTTCAGATGCGAAAAGGGTTCTACATAACCTAGATGGCAGAAGAGCTCTAAAATTTTACCTTGACAGAACAAGCGAACTTAGAGGCTCCTCACAACTCTCCGACTTTCGTGTACGCAAAGGGGAAACCGGCTAGCTCACACTGGATCGCTTCATGCATCTGAGACGTTTACACAATTCAAGACCTTTAGTCCCCAAGAGGCATTCATGCACATTTGGTCCGTGGCAAAGTGGCTGCTGTTGCCTTCCAGAAATATGTTCCTTGAGAGTACATAGCCAAGACTGCTACATGGGCTTCTCCCTCTGATTTCTGCAGACACTGTTGTCTTGACCTGAGCTTGGGGGCTGATGCCCAGTTCGACCAGGCAGTTCTTAAGAACCTGTCCAGTAAGGGAATTTCCATCCTCTTGTTTCTTTGGTCATTGCTTGGGAATTTCCCAAAAGGATGGAGGAAAGGGGACGGGATGTAGGAGTATAACAAAGGTACTCACCTTAGTGACTACCATAATTCCTAGTCCATAGTCCCCTTTCCTCCATACGCCCGCCCGCCGTCCCCTCTAAAAAAAAGTATCCTCTATTTTGCTAATGGTCTTTCGACTTTGGCAATAGAAAAGGACTGAAGGGTGATGCGCCAGGCGGAGCTCAGGAAGGGCGGGGCTACGGTCCCATGCAGTGGCCCCACGTAAAAATAAAAGCACTAGATGCTTCCAAAGTGCTCCGGTCCCATCCCGATGGACGGAATGTCACAAAAGTATGGAGAAAAGGGGACTATGGATTTAGGAGTAAGGTAGTCACTATGGTCAGTAACTTTGCTAGATTTTCATAGCAATGATAAATCTTGCTGACCTGTCTAAACCCGAGAACGTTTTTCTGGTGGATTATTTTTCCCTATACCTCAGTGAGAGGGAACCTTTTTCCACACTCACAGAATCTTTTATTCATTTTATGGGTGTTAGGCAAGATTGCATGCAGTATCCTTTCGGTGCACTACAGCAACCCTGACCTCCTGGCAATAGGAACCCAACCTTTGGTATAAGTCTGTACTATACAGGTTGGTAGCGTGTTGAGCAGCCAGGCTTATCTCAAGAGGGGTCAATGTGAGCTCTAGGGGAGTTACACAGAGATTCACAGTGACAAGTATTCAAATAAACTCTTACACACAAGGTTTCTTGATTTAACAATTATTCGTTTATTTAAGACAGTTTGAGTAAGCCTTCTTCAGAAGGGGCAATAGCATAGTAACACACAAATACACTGCAAAATACACACTCTAAGATTCTCTAAATCAGCAAATACCCCTTTGGGATGGCAGACACACTTCCTACACCCAGGTGACTTAAATAACTAGGACATTGTGGACATTAATATATCACCGTTGCATTTAGAGAAATACTGAGGAGTATGTCAAAGAAAAGGATTATTAGAATAAAGCAAGAGATCACACAAATATTCTGAAGCAGGTAAGTACTTTTGAAACCCCCCAATGCCAAGTTAGTTAACCCCTTCCTGGAAGGAAGACCAACCACAATGTCAGAGGGAAGAAGAGTCATTCAGGGAGCCAAGCTAGGCCAAAGTCAATTGGGCAAAAATCTAGGTGAGCTGAAGCACTTTTTGCAGGTAGGTAAAAGTCTTGCACAATGTTTTAGAAGTCTTTGTAGAAAAGAAGAAATTAAAGCAGGGCCACAAGCTGATTAGGCTTGTGAGGTAAAGCAGCTGATAGCAACTCTACAAAAGCAACCAAGACAAGTCTCAACTGAGAACAAGTGAGGTTACAAAACAAGAGGTAAGTTCTCTTAGACTGTACAATACCTTTGGTTAGAGGAAAAAGGGCTTTGGCTGGCTTTGGTTACTGAGCAGCTCTGCAGATCCTGTGTTCCTGGGCCTCAGTCTTGGGGACAAGAGGTAGGATGTCTGGAGGACTCCTGCACTGCAACGGGATGGTCGGTGACAGAAAAGGACCAACTTCTATTCAGTGGCACTTCGCGGTTCAGCTCCTCGCATCTAAGCTAATAGCAACACTGCGGACATTTGGCTGTCGAGTTGAGCTTTCCTTGCATTTGGGGTGCAGCACTCTGTTGAGGTGGCTCAGGCTCGGTTAGTACTGCTTCCTGGGAGTCCGGAGGATCTTCCTGGAGCTCTTGGCAACTTAAAAGCAACGCACACAAATTGGTGTTCCTCTACCTGGCTGTACGGTTTCCAGCAGCAACTTCAGTGGAAATTCAACCAGCTTCGAGAGGATGTCCAGGTGGCTTACTTTGGACTCGATTGGTCCCACCATCTCAAGGGGAGAAGTCATCCTTGCAGGGCTTCTCTAGTCGAAGCGAATTCTGAGCTTCAGCACTTCAGCAGGGCTTCACCGTTTAAACCAACGGTCCAGGAGTTGCAGCAGGCGTCACTCACTTCCAAGTTCTTCTTTTGATTCCTTCGTCCAGTGCTCGACTCTCCCTTCCAAGCCAACAAGCCTCGCCTTTTTATGCAGGTTTCTCCCATTCATTCCAGCCTAGCTATTAGTCACCCAGCAGGGTGGCTGTCCTGGCCGGACAGCGAGCCGGCCAATCAACTAGGAGTGCATTCCTGTCTCCTAGCAGACTAAGCACAGGGAGTTTCGGGCACCTCCCTCACTTCTTGCCTGTTAGGGAGAATTCTCTGTTAAGGCTAATTTCCCAAACCTAGTGAGTCCCCCAGCAGCTTTATTGGATTTTTGGGGTTTATTTTTTTCTCCTGCTAAGAGTGAGACTCTTTTTCTCCCACTCTTTGACTATGTAATGTGTTTCATGGTCTATGGCATGGGTGCACAACATACGGCCCGCGGGCCAATTGCGGCCCGCCATGCCCTTTTGACCGGCCCGCGAGGCACAAAGACTTTCCTAATGGAGGGCAGCCCGCGGCCGCCCTCCATTAGGAAAGTCTTTGTTGTCTTCCGGGCCGGTGAAAACACTGGCCCTCATTGGCTCAGCACACACACACATCACGTCGCTCCTACGAGCCACGTAATGCGTGTGTGCTGCACCAATGGAGGGCCAGCACTACGGCTGGCGTGGTCCATAAGGCTTGATGCCGGAAGGCATTTCAGCCTTGGACCACGCCAGTCGTAGTGCGATTCCAGCGTTCCAGCTTACCTGCCTGCCTTCCAGCACGTCTCCGGTAAGTGGTCTGTTTGTGTTTGTGTGTTGGGTTTGTTTTGCTTTATGTTTGTGTGTGTATGTTGCGGGGGGGTGTGTGTCGGATGTGTATGAATGTTTGTATTTGAATGTATTTTGTGTGTATGTTGAGATGCGGGGTTGGGGGGGCGTGTCGGATGTGTATGAATGTTTGTGTTTGAATGTATTTTGTGTGTATGTTGAGATGCGGGGATGGGGGGGTGTGTCGGATGTGTATGAATGTTTGTATTTGAATGTATTTTGTGTGTATGTTGAGATGCGGGGGGTGTCGGATGTGTATGAATGTATTTGAATGTATTTTGTGTGTATGTTGAGATGTGGGGAGGTGTGTGAATGTTTGTATTTGAATGTATTTTGTGTGTATGTTGAGATGCGGGGGTGGGGGGTGTCGGATGTGTGTTGGTTGTGTATGAATGTTTTGATTTGAATGTTTTTGTGTGCTGAGTTGGGGGTGGGGGTTTGGGTCTGTATGGGTGCTTGTTTAAGAGTTTGCTGATTTGGGGGGGTGGGGGATGCGTGTCTGTATGGGTGCATGTTTGTGTGTGTGCTGAGTTGGGGGGGTGGGGCGGTTCGGGTCTGTATGGGTGCATGCTTGTGTGTGTGTGCTGAGTTGGGGGTGGGGGTTTGGAGTTGGGGGGTTGGGGGGTTCGGGTCTGTATGGGTGCATGTTTGTGTGTGTGCTGATTTGGGGGGTGGGGGGTTCGGGTCTGTATGGGTGCATGTTTGTGTGTGTGCTGAGTTGGGGGATGTGGGGTTCGGGTCTGTATGGGTGCATGTTTGTGTGTGTGCTGAGTTGGGGGGTGTGGGGTTCGGGTCTGTATGGGTGCATGTTTGTGTGCTGAGTTGGGGGGTTCGGGTCTGTATGGGTGCATGTTTGTGTGTGTGCTGAGTTGGGGGTGGGGGTTCGGGTCTGTATTGGTGCATGTTTGTGTGTGTGCTAAGTTGGGGGGTTTGGTTGGGGGTGAGGGGGCCATGGGGCATAGTGTTTGGTTGGGGGTGAGGAAGCCATGGGGCATAGTGTTTGGTTGGGGGTGAGGGGGTGAGGGGGCCATGGGGCATAGTGTTTGGTTGGGGTGAGGGGGCCATGGGGCATAGTGTTTGGTTGGGGGTGAGGGACATGGGGCATAATGTTTGGTTGGGGGTGAGGGGGCCATGGGGCATAGTGTTTGGTTGGGGGTGAGGGACATGGGGCATAATGTTTGGTTGGGGGTGAGGGGGCCATGGGGCATAGTGTTTGGTTGGGGGTGAGGGACATGGGGCATAGTGTTTGTTTGGGGGCGAGGGACATGGGGCATAGTGTTTGGTTGGGGGTGAGGGGGCCATGGGGCATAATGTTTGGTTGGGGTGAGGGGGCCATGGGGCATAATTTTTGGTTGGGGTGAGGGACATGGGGCATAGTGTTTGGTTTGGGGTGAGGGACATGGGGCATAGTGTTTGGTTGGGGGTGAGGGGGCCATGGGGCATAGTGTTTGGTTGGGGTGAGGGGGCCATGGGGCATAGTGTTTGGTTGGGGGTGAGGGACATGGGGCATAGTGTTTGGTTAGGGATGAGGGGGGCCATGGGGCATAATGTTTGGTTGGGGGTGAGGGGGCCATGGGGCATAGTGTTTGGTTGGGGGTGGAGGGGGACCATGGGGCATAGTGTTTGGTTGGGGGTGAGGGACATGGGGCATAGTGTTTGGTTGGGGGTGAGGGACATGGGGCATAGTGTTTGGTTGGGGGTGAGGGGGCCATGGGGCATAGTGTTTGGTTGGGGGTGAGGGACATGGGGCATAGTGTTTGGTTAGGGGTGAGGGGGGCCATGGGGCATAATGTTTGGTTGGGGGCGAGGGACATGGGGCATAGTGTTTGGTTGGGGGTGAGGGGGCCATGGGGCATAATGTTTGGTTGGGGGTGAGGGGGCCATGGGGCATAATGTTTGGTTGGGGTGAGGGGGGCCATGGGGCATAGTGTTTGGTTGGGGGTGAGGGGGACCATGGGGCATAGTGTTTGGTTGGGGGTGAGGGACATGGGGCATAGTGTTTGGTTGGGGGTGAGGGACATGGGGCATAGTGTTTGGTTGGGGGTGAGGGGGCCATGGGGCATAGTGTTTGGTTGGGGGTGAGGGGGCCATGGGGCATAGTGTTTGGTTGGGGGTGAGGGACATGGGGCATAGTGTTTGGTTGGGGGCGAGGGACATGGGGCATAGTGTTTGGTTGGGGGTGAGGGGGCCATGGGGCATAATGTTTGGTTGGGGGTGAGGGGGCCATGGGGCATAATGTTTGGTTGGGGTGAGGGACATGGGGCATAGTGTTTGGTTGGGGGTGAGGGGACCATGGGGCATAGTGTTTGGTTGGGGGTGAGGGGGCCATGGGGCATAGTGTATCTAGGGTCAATAAAATATATATAAGTTAATTAAACAGGCGAGATACAATAACTAAATAGAAATAAATTATAACAATGGAAAATGTGTAGTACAAAATGTAAGTTTGAAATGCAAATAAAAATCGTTACCCCTCAAAACATTCTTTTTCCATGTGTTTAGTACAAATTGGGGGTTTAAAAAGCCTCCTGCCCCGCCTACCGCCCCGCCCACATTTACTTTTCGGCCCACTATAGCCCTCATGTAAGGTACTTTCGGCCCTCTGTCAAAATCAGTTGTGCACCCCTGATATATGGGGTCTTACTCCATAGGGCTTCATGTGTTTTTGGTATGTGTGTTACACAGCACCCTCAGTGCAGTAACACAGGGGTGTCATAGTGACCCCCTAACATAGACTCCATACCCTGGGATGGCACTGTCCCGTCCCCCCTTGTCGAGTTTCTGGCTGGTGGCAGTGGATACCACGGGAAATATTCTACCGGAATATTTCCTATGGGATTTTCCCATTCATTTTAAACACACCACTTTTTGGTGCAATGTTAAAGATACCGCTGGGTTATTTATTTAAAATGTATTCCTCGGTTGGGTCTTTTTGCCAGGACTCTGTTTTAAAATGGCATTTGTGTTCGCCTCTGAAACTCTAACCCAAGTCGAGCCCTTTGTTCCACTTTTTGGCGGGCTTCTCCACAGAAGACCTCCAAATGGTGCCACTCTGTCTGGGGTCAACATGATGTGTGGGAGAGGGATTAGGCACCCTGGACTGAGTTGCCTTGGCAACTCAAGTCGCACTCTTGTGTGATTGGCCCAGTGTTGAGCCGCCCGGCTCACCACTTAGCATGTTTGAGTGACAGCTAGGCTGATGAATGGGGGTTTTGCTGCATAAAAGCAGGGCTTTGGGGACTGGAACTTCAGAAGTCGCCACAGGACCTAAAGAATCCGAAGAGGGGAGAAGCTGAGCCATCTACAACGATGACACCACCGGTGGAGCCCTGCTGTACAAACTCACCACTTCCCCGACAACAGAGGAGATCTTCTTCCAGGAGAGTGTTCTTCCCTTTGAGCCGGTGGGACCAACCAGTTTGCCTTTTTCACCTTCCTGGATCGTCTCGTGGTTGAATCACCCGGGCCAAGCACCCCGGCGGCCGGATAGCCACGCTTCACCACTACAGCGAATAAAAGGGTCGTACCTTTTAATCGGGAAACTCTGCGGCTGGTTTCTTCCCTGTCAGTGCAACGATCTCCAACTTCCCTCCACGTCGAGATCATCTCTTCCCCTGGAAGAAGCCCCGACTTGCACCCGCTGCCAGGAACAACTGCCGCGCTGGAGCTTTCTCACCATTTCAGGTACTGTGTCCCGCCTGGTCTCCCTTGCAACCGATTGTCCAAGGTGTCCCGTAAATCCTTGACTCTCTATCCTGGGGTGACCTCGGACCTGCTAACTTGATCTGAACTGATCCAACCTCTTTTGACTTTTCTGCAAAGACTTTGAGTGCATTTCCACTGTGTGATCTTGGGCACATCCCGCCTTGCTCTCTCCAAGAGTGGGCCTGGCCTATGAACTTTTTGCTCTACAGTAGACCCTGCCTTTCTTGACTTGCTGTGGTTTCTTAAAAGTGTTGGTACTGTGTTATTTTCATATTCTGCCTTTTCTCTCCCTTTTTAAACAAATTATTGGAGTGCCATCTACGGATACGCGCTCACCTCGGTTTTGCTAAATAAGTGATGTCCTAATCTAGACTTGTCAACTAGGGAGGCGTATATACATATAGTGACTGTTTGAACTTGCTTGACATATTAGTGCCAGTGTATTTTTACAATTGTGTTTTTAAATAAATAATTATATACTTTTATACCAAATCTCTGGTCAGTGTTTTCTTGTGCTACTGTATTTTTAGCCCTATTGTGTATACTCTATATACTGCCTAACTCTTCTTGAGAGAAGACTGACTGCTCAGCCACAGCTACCAGGTAAATCTGGGTGGTACAGACTGCTACCAATTGGGTTTACTGCTTACTCCTGTGGTCTTAAACTGTTTGCAGTGGTCCCTAAGGGAACTGCACAGGTTTCTGCCTAACATTGTCCCCGGTCAGACATCCTGAGCCAGAGGCAGGTTTCACTTGTGAATCCCGCCAAAGACAAAACGAACAAAGGGACCAAACTTGGTTTGACGCACAGAGTAAATCCAAGAAGGACCTTTCCACAAAGAAATGGGGGGAAAAAAGACCTGGGCCATTCTGACGCATCCCGCAGTAAAAGCGCACCACGGTAGTTAAAAGTAAACCACTGCCACCAGCCATTCATTGAGGAAAGGGTAACATGAAAATGTTACATGAGAAACTAGACAAAAGGGATACTAAGTAACCCCTCCAGCACCGTATTGTAAGATCGGGAGTGCTGGGTCTAGAAAGTTACAAATGTAAGTAAAGTCAATTTCACTTTACTGCTCTTGGAAACAGTAGTTTATCCACGAGAAGGTATTTAAACCTTGGGAAATCTAAAAGACTTCCCTGTGCCACTGCACTGAAGATGCTGTGTGATACAATGTAAAAGGTGCTGGAGGTCTCATTAGGAGAGAGGGGATGAAGCATAAAAAGTATACATCTTCCTAACAATTATATCCTGTTATGTTGATGTTTACTTTTTTTTTCAATCAATGCTTTCTTTGCATGAGAGATGCACCATACAGCTCTTGATCTCACCATCTCTTTTTCTATGCAGGCTATCAAAGGTAACTCCAGAAGATGTCGAGTATTACAACTGCCAGCAAGAGCTGGCTGAAGAGCTAAACAAGCAGTATCACATAGTGGAAAGGGTGATAGGTAAGTGGTGGCACTGAAATGATTTTATCTTTTCAAAATGCTTAATAAATTATAAATATTTCTTGGGCCAACCTAAAACATGCATCATTACATTTTAGCTTCAATGGCCGCAACTGCACCAAGTTTCACAAGATTTGCTTGTGAGGGATTTATGATGCCCCAGGGTTATCCTATAAGCAATCTGACTGTGAATGAATGTAAAATTATTCTGTCAAGTTTTATGAGCCATCCCCCTTGATTGCTGAGGAATGGCACATACGACCGACGTGTGTGATAAGAAGATTAGGTCGTTCTCACAGTACAAGAAAAACTGCACAGATTAATTTTATTCACAAAGTTTGCATTTCTTACGAGGCATATATTCCCTGGTAGTTCATTTATTTTTTTGTCCGCAGTGTTCTGTTGAAATATTTTCTCTTGAATTCATTCCTTGGCTTCCATAACAAGGTAAGTAATCATATTTGCAAAGAGGCATTGTTGTATATTCCACTTCTCCTAAATTGTATCTCTCCTAGATGCATATGTTTCGAGAAGGTCCCCTCATCTAGATGGAAATTCTTGCGAACAGTAATTCAATAGCAACTACAATCTGTAGAATATAATATGGTTTGAAGGACTTTCCTAGACCCAAAGTTTAGGGTTCAGGAAGATCAGTCCACACATTGGTTTTAGGGTTACTCTGTATGTGGCAGGTGTACATGTGCCTGAGGATTCAAGAAACATAGAACATAAAATAGTAGATTTTCCACTCCTGTATATGTGAAAATATTGACTTGTGTGCGTCTGTTTAGGGTTGCATGTTTTACATAGGCCGCCATCTAGTGGTTGCTCCAGAGCAGTACAAGTTGTTTACATCCAAAGACGAAGGGCGCTGGCCAGGGCATTCCTGTCATTCTATTCCCGTCCTACATCTGCAGGTACTGTAAAGGCACAGCGATGGAAGACTGACAAAGTAAGGGTGTATTGTTTGTCAAAGTCTTTTATTGATTTAAGGACACACCCTGGAATCTCAATAGAGGTATCCCCGAATACCACTGGTGGCCGACAGGAAAACCACATCCCTCAGCTGTTGCTTGAGGTGCGGGCCATGTTAAGAAAAGGCGCAATAGAGCTCGTCCCATAGAGGCTCCAGGGCTCAGGAGTGTTCTCAAGGTATTTCCTTGTGAAAAAGACTGGAGGCTGGAGGCCCATCCTCGATCTCCGTTGACTAAACAAATACATCAAGTCCCAGAAATTCCAGATGGTCACGCTTCAGCACGTGCTCGGACAGCTGGAAGAGGGGAACTTCCTGTCGTCGCTGGACTTGGATGCATACTTTTACATCCCCATTCACAAGGGGCACCGCAAGTTTCTGCGCTTTGTGGTTCAAGGAAAGCACTACCAATTCAAGGACCTTCCCTTTGGACTGAAGTCGGCGCCAAGGGTTTTCACCAAGTGCGACTGCGGGGGATCCAGGTCTACCCTTATCTGGACGACTGGTTCATCCATGCCTGTTCGAAGGACATTACTGTCGACACCTACTGACGGATCTGGGGTTCTCGGTGACCTATGCAAAGTCCTGCTTGACTCCATCGCAGGATGCACTGTTTCTGGGATCCCGACTCAACAGTGTCGTGTCTGGCATCTCCGCCGGAGGAGAGGGTAGCGGCCATCTTGGGCAAGGTACAATGGCTTTTGGCACTGAAGGTCGCCACGGTGAGGTCCATCATGTCGCTGCTCGGCATGTCGTCATGCATCTACCTCATACGACTATGCATGCTACGGATGCGTCCGCTGCAGGAATTCCTCGATGGCGGCTTGATACAAGTGTCGAGAAGCTTCCAGGACAAGATCACTCAACGAGAGCTTCCGTCAAGCGATACAGTGGTGGTGTGTGCCCGCACATCTGTCCAGAGATGCAGATTTCCAGACGCCACCAGAAGGTCATGACAGACGCCTCCCTGGAGGGATGGGGAGCTCACACCATAAGTCTTCACGCAGGAGGCCAGCGGCTGCCGGAGGAGAAATCGCTGCACATCAACGTGTTGGAGCTGCAGGCTGTGTTTTGGGCCCTCAAGTCTTTCCTTCCGTCCCTCAAGGGCAAGGTGGTGTGGCTCTTCACGGACACCACCACAATGTTTTACATAAGGAAGCAGTGGGTAACCAGATCCCCAGCGCTCTCCAAGAAAGCACGGGACCTATGGCATTTGGCCGTCGCCCAGGGGATGTTCCTCATCCCGTTTCATCTGGCAGGAGTGAAGAACACCTTTTCGCCAACTCTCTCAGCAGGAAGCTGCCCTCTTTCCACAAGTGGGAACTTAGACAGGACCCAGTGAATCACCTGATCCGCAGATGGGGCAATCCCCAGATCGATCTATTTGCGACAGCGACGAACACCAAGTGCTGGAGGTTCGTCAGCATGTTTCCCCAGCCGAAGAGCATGGGGGACGCATTCTCATTCCCCTGGCACGGTCTGTTTCTGTATGCGTTCCCTCCGTTGCCGTTGCTTCTTCGACTAGTCAATCAACTCAGATGGTCTCGGTGCAGGATGAATCTCATTGCACCGGCGTGGCTGAGGCAGATCTTGTACCCGGACCTTCTCGGCATGTCAGCGTCCCCTTCAGTCACGCTTCCGGTGGTCGCAGATCTCCCCCCCAGAATTCTGCACCACGACCCAGGATCGCTGAACCTGAAGGCCAGGCTCCTGCAGCATTAGAGGTGGGGGCGGGGGTTACGATCTCCCAGCGGACTGCAAGGAGGTGCTTGCCAAGGCCAGAGCACCATCTACTCTTAAATGCTACAGACATAAATGGAAGAGGTTCGCCCTTTGGTGCCGTACACAGAAGATCGACCCTCTACGAGTCACGGCTCCGCAGGTGCTACCGTATTTGCTGTCGTTGGCCAAAGCAGGACTGGCCTATGCCTCCATCAAAGTTCATCTTGCGGCTATCTCCCGCTACACCAGATCCCCGGGACGGTCGTTGTCGTGATCACGCCTGGTTAAGGAGTTTGTCAATGGACTGTTCCCACTGGTGAAGGCTCCAGCCCCGGCGTGGGAACTTAATATGGTACTGACTAGGCTCGTGGGCCCTCCATTTGAACCTAAGCAGACAGTCCCATTGAAGTTCTTGTCATGGAAGACAGCTTTCCTTGTGGCTATCACCTCTGCACGACGAGTGGGTGAGATTCAGGCCCTGTCCTGTAAGCCACCTTATTTGACTTTTCACGACATGAGGGTGGTACTGAGGACGCACCCCTCCTTCATTCCCAAGGTGCCATCGGACTTTCATCTACACGAGCCCTTGGCGTTGCCTGTATTTTTTCCGACGCCTTTGTCACCGGCTGAGAGGACTTTGCACTTGCTGGATGTGGCTAGAGCGCTGAACGTGTACCGCACAAAGAGTTTCGCAAGACGTCACAACTTTTTGTGAACTTTGGTCATGTGAACCATGGGAAGGCCCTCTCCAAGACTTCCATTTCCAGATGGCTCTCCGGCTGCATCACCCATCGTCACCGGTTGGCAAACCGACCATTGCCTGGCCGTCCGAGAGCCCATTGGACCAGAGCGCTCGCTGCAACTACAGTGTTCGGTCTGGTGTGCCCCTGCTGGACATCTGCAGGGCTGCTACGTGGAGGTCGACACACACCTTCACGAGATTCTACTGCATCGACAGGGATTCCAGGGAGGAGTCCAGAGTCGGCCAAGCTGTGCTTTGCAACCTGTTTGCTTGAAGATGAGCCTGGTGAGGAGGTAAGAGATGCTTATGTTGAGCCTTGCCACCTCACATGGTTGTGCATGTGTGCACTGCTATGGATTCTTTATTCATGAGCATGTGAATCCATGCCAGACCCCATGCTGGAGAAGGAACAAGTTATTTACCTGTAACTCTTGTTCTCCAGCACGAGTCTGGCATGGATTCACCTGCGAACCCTCCCGCCTACTCCTCTGCGGCTCTTCTCTTGGTCATACTGCCACTTTACATGCTTCCAAATCTGAAGATGGCTGCCAGAGGAGGGGCTTAGGTAGAGAGCAGTCATTGGCTGTGGGCAGTGTTTCCCAGAGCTCAGTGATTTGTTGTTGGGAGAAAGACAGTTCTGAAATGAAACAAACTGATTTTTTCTTTACCGAGAATTCCCAGCCTGACGACAGGGAATATTCATGAGCATGTGAATCCATGCCAGACCCATGCGGGAGAACAACCGTTATGTAACTTGTTCCTTCACCGTCCTATGTCAAAACCCATTTATTCCCCTGTAATCTATATGAACTAAAGAAACAAAGTCTTTATGATCAAAAAGGCTATCCCTTTGCAACATGGAGCTTAGCTGGAGAGATTAAGTCCCTTCCCCAGGCTGTAGTGCTCTCTTCAAAATAATAGTTTGCTGATTTGTATCATACAACGAAAATCTATTGGGAGATCAAGTAATCGCCTGAAATGCCCATCTTTCCTACAAAGTGACCCATAGGATCTTGCTTCATGCAACTCCCAATTTACTTGTGTCTTGGAAAAAGACAGAAACGCTATTCCGTCTCCCTCCACTTGAGGCGTGCCTTGGCAAGCAATGCTAGCCCACAAACAGCTATTCAAGGTGAGAAAACCCTATTGGTAAGCTTTTACACTCATTCAGTTTAGAAATGATAAAACAGTACTAACACCATTACTTTTTGGAAGAGTGAAACACAGTTCAAAGCTAGCAAAATAACATACTTTTTAGAGGGGCAGTAAGCAACTCAAAGGTAAGTAATAACTTAAGAATACTTGGTAAATTATTCTGTTCATCAGGAATCAAAGATACACACCAACACATTTACAAATAAGTACTTTTCACAAGTGTTATATTTTCAAAACACGCCTTATCTTTTAAAGTCCTTCTCTATTTTAGGGCACAAGTGTTCTCAGAGGCAGAAGAGAGAGGGGGGCCCTAGTGGTCTAGGAGCCAGCAGTAGGCAGGTCAGGAAAGGGGTCAGATGCAGGAAAGTCACAGCTCTGAAAGATATCTCGTCGAACAAGCATTAACTTCAGAGTTTGTTGAAAGTGTTCACGGACTTCGCAGAATTCTCTATAGGTGTTCCAGTGTTGGGCCTGGGCAAACTCCCAAATACACAAATCACCCACTCAGTCACACTGGATCAACACAAGACTTAAGGTAAGTATTACCCAAGTTAACACAGTACCCCAGCAAATGAGAAGAGCTTGGAGGTGGTCGTCTTCCTGAGGCAGCAGTACAGGACCTGGTCCCTGGATTCTTGGTATGGTGATGAAAGAAACGGACACTGGAGGGAAACTGGCATCAGCAGTCGACAGGAGAGGCTCCCAACAAAGGATTTTTCAAGGCTTCAAATGGCTCTGTGGATTTTGCACCCTTTTACAGGTGCCTGATAAAGACCGAATATTGCTGGTCGGATTCTCTTCACTCTCTTGAAGGGACTTTGGAATTCGAATAATGTCTCTGGAGGACCAGCAGGAGTCCACCAAAGATTCAGAAAGAGTTGAACTTTGGAAGAACATGCACCCCACACTGGCTCAAGTACCCCTGGTATTGGTGGTTTGCAGCCCTGCAAGGTCACAGCACGTTGAGGGATGGCTCTAAATGCAGGTTGTCTCAAGACTAGTGGGTCTCGCCAGCCTTTTGAGTCGTCCTCTTGGGAAACCCCAGTTCGCTTGGAAGAAAGGGTTAAAACAGGCTCTGGTTACATAGCAGGCTCTCTGGTCACTGGAATCGGTTACAGATGTCTTTTTTTTATCTTCCTCTTCGGATTTGGTTCTGGTGGTCGACTTGTCGGCAGCTTCCATAATCTGACTTTATCCAGGAACCCTAGCACAACTTCTGCAAACTCTCCCTGCAGTTTACAGATCGGCGCGGGTGGCTGTCCAATCAGGACAGCCAGCTCTCCAGTAGGAACTGGTTCCTTTCAGGCAGACTAGAAGACAAAGGGCTGCCGAGTTTCGGACTGTTTCCCCTCGCTTCCTGCCTTCACAGACACTCTGGAGCCTCAGCAGGAACCCTTTGTGTTGGAAGAGAACATTTCAACCAGGTTCCCCCCCCCCCCATCTAGGATGGCAGAGGAAGGCCCAAGAAACAAGCAAAAATGGCGACAAATAAAGAAGCCACAATTATAGCAGAATGGTGATCTTTCTGTGCATTACCACGGATGATTTGACAGCCTGCGAGTAATAGGACTAAGAAGTTGTTAAGGTATAGCCGCTGCCATCTGCTATTGTTACAAAAATGTTACCAGGGCCGTGAGAAAAGGGGTACTGTGTAACTCCCCAGCACTCCACTTAAGCTGGTCTCACATATAAAATGTAAAGGGAATGGAAATCCCACTTTTCCCTTCGGAATAGACGTTCACCCAAGATATCAAGAGACATTAAAATTGGAAGCCCCAAGGCAACCCAGCAACACTGCACATAAGATGCTGTATGCTACCATAGTAAATCCATACACACACTATGGAGAGACATACAAAGGTCATCCATTGTTAGGCAAGATTGTATGTAGTAACCCTGTGGGAGACTACACCAGCGCTTTCTTCTTGGCAATAGGTAACCCAGCCTTTGGTATAGGCCTGTACTACACAAGTTGGTAGAGTGACTGAGCAGCCAGGCGTAGCTCAAGAGGGGTCTAGGTGAGCTGTAGGGTTGCAACATAGAGATTCACAGTGACCTGTATTCAAATAACACTTATACTCAAGGTTTCTTGATAAAAATATGTATTTATTAATTTAACAGTCGGTTTTAAAATAAGCCTTCTTTAGAAGGGAGCAATATTCAACACTTAAATACACTTCAAAAATACACTCCTTCAGTTCAGTTAAGTAAGTAGATACCGTTTTGGAATGACACACAGATACTTCCTACACCCTGAGGTAACTTCAATAGTTAGGACAATGTGAACATTAATATATCACTTTTCACACTTAAAAGGTAATACTGAAGTTATGGTTAAAAGGTTTCTCAAACAGGTAAGCACTTAAGAATCCCCCAATGAAATGTAGGTTAACCCTTTCCCAGCTATACAAGTAAGGTATGTATGACATTTTGGAGGGACGGTTAAACACAAGAGGTTCAGAGGGTAAGAATAGTCTGCAGGGTGCCAGGACAGCCAATGTCAATTGAGCAAAGTCTAGGGGAGCTGAGGCATTTCTTGAAGATAGCCCAAATGTTTTGCACAATGTTAAAGAGTGTTTTGTTGTAAAAAGAATTCCATGTTGGGCCGCAAGGTGGGAGGCTTGTGAAGGGCAAAGCTGCAAGCAACTCTGCAAAGGGGAAGCCAATGCTAGTCTCCAGTGAGATCAAGCAAGCTACACACAAGAGGCAAGTACCCCTACTTACCCAGTATCTTGAGTCTGAAGAAAAGGTTCCAGCTGGCTTCGATTCCTGTTGTAGTCCTGCAGATCCTGTTGTTCCTGGGCCAAAGACAAAAAACAAACAAAGGGACCAAACCTGGTTTGGCGCGCAGAGTAAATCTCAAGAAGGACCTTGTTAGGGAAGGTTGTATGCAATACCCTTTGGGTGCACTACAATAACCTTGACCACCTGGCAATAGGGACTCAACCTTTGTTATAAGTCTGAACTACACAGGTTGGTAGTGTGGCTGAGCAGCCAGGCTTATCTCAAGAGGGGTCAATGTGAGCAGTAATTAGTGACACAGTTTCACAGTAGCAGTTATTCAAATAAACACACTCCGGGTTCTTGATAAAACAATTATTAATTTATTTCAAAGTCAGTTGTATAAGCCTTCTTCAAAAGGGAGCAATAAATGGAACAATTAAAATACACTTCAAAACACACGCTTAGTTTCTCTAAAATCAGATGATACCCATTGGGATGGCACACAGACACCTCCTACACTCTCAGGTGACTTAAATAGCTAGGACACTGTGGACATTTATCACTGGTACATTTAGAGCAATACTGAGTTTGGTGTACAAGATAGAAGAGAGGAATAAAACAAAGGTTAACAAGTAATTCACAAACTTTTAAAACCTTCCAATGTAGAGAGAGTAAAATGAACACTTTCCTGGGGGAAAGGCCAAAGCACAAAGTCAGAGGTAAAGAAGAGTCACTCAAGGAGCCAGGTTAGCCAATGTTAATTGCACAATGTCTAGGGGATCTGAATATCTTCTTTGTAGGTAGGTAAAAAGTCTTGCACAATGTTTTTAGAAATGTTAGTTGAAAATAGAACACTTGAAGGCCCACAATCTGGGAGGTTTGTTAGGGGCATAGCTTTAGCAACTCTGCAAGGTAACCAAGACAGGTTTCAAGTGAGAGCAAGCAAGGCTACACAACAGGAGTTAAGTTCTCTTAAGCTTTACAGTACCTCTGGTTAGAAGAAATGGTTCCAGCTGGCTTTTGTCCTGTACAGCTCTGCAGATCCTGTTGTTCCTGAGCCTCAGTCGTTAGGACAAGAGGGAGGACGTCTGGGGACTCCTGCCTTTCAATGGGCAAACTTCAATTCAGCGGTTCTTCAGTGTTTCAGCTCCTTGCGTCTGACAGCAAATAGAAACATTGCGGTTCTTGGACACCACTCTGGACTTTCCTCGCATCTGGTGTCCAGCACTCTGAGGTGGCTCAGGCTTGGTCAGTCCTGCTTCAGGGAGGTCCGGAGGATCTTCCTGGCGCTCGGGTCCGACTTAAAAGCAATGCACGCAATCTGGTGTTCCTCTTCCTGGCACTTCGGTTCCAGCAGCAGCAGTAGCAGTGAAAGTACAGCCAGCTTCGAGAGGATGTACAGACGGCTTACTTTGGAGTTGATTGGTCCCACAAACTCAAAGGGAGAAGTCGTCCTTGCAGGGCTTCTCTAGTTGAGGCGAATACAGAGCTTCAGCACAGCAGCAGGACTTCACTGGGCAAACCAATGGTCTAGGAGTTGCAGAAGGCGTCTCTTCCAAGTTCTTCTTCGTCCAGTGGTCAACTCTGCCTTACAAGCCAAAAAGCCTCGACTTTTATGCAGGTTTCTCCCATTCATTCCAGCCTAGCTGTCAATCACAAAGCAGGGTTGCTGTCCTTGCCGGACAGCCAGCTGGCCAATCATCTTTGGGTGCATACCTGAAACCAATGGGATTAAGCACAGGGAGTTTCGGGCACCTCCCTCACTTCTTGCCCCTGCCAGATGTTAGGCAAAGTTTTAATGCAGTACCCTCTGGGAACACTACAAACAACTATGACTACAGGTATAGGTGTTAGGTAGAGTTTGTATGCAGTACCCTTTTCGACCACTACACACAACTAGGACTACAGGTGTAAGCAAACCAACCTTTGGTATAAGTCTGTACTACACAGTTTTGGTAGCGTTGCTGAGCAGTCAGGCTTATCTCAAGAGGGAATGTGAGCTGTAATGATGTTACACAGCGGTCTACAATCACAAGTATTCAAATAAACTCTTACACTCAAGGTTTCTTCGTAAAACACGTATTAATCTATTTTACAGTCCGTTATAAAACATTCACTAGAAGGAGGCAATCTATCTCACACACAAATATACTGCAGTACTTTACACTGTACTTTTCTGAGGCATTTAAACTACTTTGAAGTGGGAGCAAAAAGGAATAGGTTAATAAAGATTAGTTATTCTTAGACAGTGCAAATACTTTGAGTTCACCATAGGAGTTAATTCAATGCAATAGGTTAGGCCAAAGTCAATGGGCTAAAGTCTTGTATAGGAGAAAGCAGTTCTGGTATTAAAACGGAAAAGTCTTTGCCAAAGTTCTCAGAAGTAGTTTGTAAAATAAAGATTCATATGTTGGGTCACAAGCTGATTAGGCCTGCAAGTTGGGAAAGTTTCAAGCACTTTCACAGCGAGAGGTAAGTACTCTCTCGTTTCACAGTACCTTACAAATGAAGAAAAAGATGCAGCTGAAGACTTCTGTTCCTGGCAATTCCTGCAGATCTCGCTGTTCCTGAGTCTCGGTCGTGGGGACAAGAGGGAGGACGACGGGGGACTCCTGCACTGGGACTGGTCACAAAGCTGGCAACTGGCAAATCTTCGATTCCGATAGCTGTAGTAAAGCACACAAACTGGTGTCCCTCTCCCTGGTTATTCGGTTTCCTGCAGCACTCTGAGGAAAATACAACCAGCTCCGAGAATGGTATCCAGGTGGCTTGGTGCCGAGTTAATTGGGCCCACCAACTCAAAGGGAGAAGTTGTTCTTGCAGGGCTTCTCTGTCGAGATGAACTTAGCGATTCGGACCTGCAGCAGGGCTTCACTGGGCTAACCAACGGTCCAGGAGTTGCAGTAGCCGTCCTCTTCCAGCTAGTCTTCGGTTCTTTTGTTCCAGTGGTCGACTCTGCCTTCCAAGCCAAGAGAATCGCCTTTTATGCAGTTCTCTACCATTGATTCCAGCCGAGCTGCCACTCGCCCAGCCAATCACGCCAGAGTGCATTTGGGTCTCCTAGGAGACTAAGCACAGGGAGTTTCGGGCACCTCCGTTACTTCCTGCCCACCCCAGACACTCGGGCGCCAGCGGCGGTCTTCAGTCATGAAGCCCGCCAAAGGCGAAGGAACAAAGAGACCAAACCTGGTTTGGCGTGCAGAGACAAACTCTAGAAGGACCTTTCCAAAAAGAAATGGCGAAAAAAGAATACCGGCACCTGTTTAAACAAAGGGACACTATCTTGAAAAACATGGCTCCCCCGATTTAACGCTACCGGTATTCGCGGTCAGGAAAATTTATGGTAGTTTGTTGTAAAACCACTGCCACCAGCCATTTCGAGAGGAAAGGGTAGCATTTGATGGCTACATGAGTATCTAGACACAGGGGATACTAAGTAACCCCTCCTTCACTCTATTGTAAGAGAGGGTGTGCTGGGTATAGGAATTTAAAAAGACTAGTAAAGTCAATTTCACTTTACTTACTCTGGGAAACAGTAGTTTATCCCAGAGAAGGTATTTAAACCTTGGGGAAGCCTAAAAAGGTTTCCCTGTGCCACTGCACTGAGGGTGCTGTGTGACACAAATGAAAAGATGATGCCTATGGAGTTGGTTAGACTCCATAACCAAAGAAAACACAAGATTAAAAACACATTTCAAAACACATGAGAGAGTGGGAAAAAAGGGTCACACTCTCTCCAGGTAAAAAAATCAAGTCCTCAAAATCCAGCAAAGTTGCTGGGGGTCTCTATGGTGAAGGGAATTAGCACATTTTTGAGAATTCTCCCTAACATAACACAAGCACAGGGAGTTTTGGGAACCTCCCTCACTTCCTGCCTACCCCAGACACTCTGGAGCCAGAGGCGGGTTTCACTCCTGAAGCCCGCCAAAGGCGAATGAACAAAGAGACCAAACCTGGTTTGGCGCGCTGAGAAAAACTCAAAGGACCTTTCCACAAAGAAATGGCGAAAGAAGAAGACCGGGGTCCATTTTAACAAAGGAGGCTCTGTGCCATTTTGAAAAACATGGCTCCCGCAATTTAACGTTTCCAGAGCTGCAAACAGCTCCCGGTCGGGGTAAATCATGGTAGTTCATTGCAAAACCACTGCCACCAACCATTCTGAGAGAAAAGGGTAACATGTGAATGCTACATGAGTAATTAGACATGGGGGATACGAAGTAACCCCTCCAGCACTCTATTGTAAGATAGGGTGTGCTGGCTCTAGAATTTTATAGGACTGAGTGAAGTCAATTTCACTCCACTGCTCTGGGAAACAGTGGTTGATCCCAGAGAAGGTATTTAAACCTTGGGAAATCCGAAAGACTTCCCTTTGGCACTGCACTGAAGGTGCTGTGTGACACAATTGTAAAATATGATGCCTATGGAGTTGGTTATACTCATAACCAAAAATAAACACAGTGCATAAAATCACATTAAAATACAGGATAGAGTGGGAAAAAAGGTTCTCACTCTCTCCAGGTAAAAAAATAAGGTCCTCAAAATCCTGCAAAGTTTTGGGGGGGTCTCTAAGGTAGAGGCAATTAGCACATTTTTTTTTAATTCTCCCTAACACCAGACATGGAGCCAGGGGCGGGCTTCACTCGTGAATCCCACCAAAGACAAAATGAACAAAAGTGTAAATCTCAAGAAGGACCTTACCAACAAGAAATGGCGAAAAAAGACCGGGCCATTTTGACAAAATGGGCACCCATGGTTGCAATACTGCAGCTGTGAATGCAGCATGCGTAAAAAACGCACAATGCTACGAAAAAGTAAACCCCTACCAACAGCCATTAATTGTAGAAAGGGTAACATTAAAATGTTACATGAGAAGGTAGACAAAAGGGGATACTAAGTAAGCCCTCCAGCACTGTATGTAAGATAGTGTGTGCCTGGTCTACAAAGAGAAAAAGGTAAGTGGTCAGTTTCACTTTACTACTCTTGGAAACAGTCGTTTATCGTAGAGAAGGTATTTAAACTGAGGGTGCTGTGTCACAATACAAAAAGATGCCTATGTAGTTTGTCAGACTCCAAAACGAAAAGAAACACAGGGTTCAAATCAAGGAAAAAAAGAGTGAGAAAAAGGTCCCCCTCTGGGATAAAAATGAAAAGTCCTAAAGTCCAGCAAAAGAGCTGGGGGTCTCTAAGGTAGAAGGGAATTAGCACAAACATGAGAATTCTCCCTAACACCTATAGAAGAGTAAAATACAAGGTGAGAGCGGAAAAAGATTCCCACTCCTCTATGAACAAGGAAAAATAATCACCAAGTCCAGAATGTTTTTCTGGGGTTGACGCAGGTGAGGGAGATTATTGACATTATTGAAAATCACACTAATGCATAGGATTGTGTTGGTTAAAGTGAACGACTGGCGTTTTGCTCTTCCCCGCCTGCTCCAACCGTCCATCTGTTTAGGGTTCTTATTCCATTCACGTTGCACTTAACCGACTGTGGCTGCCGGTAGAAAAATACCCGAGGGCCTAATCAACCAATATAAACTGAATTTGAAGCAACAAGTGTTGTACATTGCCTGACATTGACGACGCAACTGCATCTGTTTTAATTAACTTAAGGTGTATATTTTGATTCTATGTATTGACTTTTCTTTTTAGGTCTATGAAATTGATTATTTTATTTAAAGAAATTGATATGTTGAATTTAAAATGTTAAACATAATGTTCATTTTGTCTAAAAACGAATACAAATAAATACAATAAATAAATAACTATAGTTTCCATCGAGCAGTTGTATATTGGTTGACCCCAGTGGTCACCATATGAAGCTGCTCGCCCATCTCCAAAAAACAAATCCCTCCACCTCCTCTTCTGCCATTTTACCTCTCCCATAATATCTTCCCTGTTTTCTTCGGGGGTTAACCCTGTACCTCCCCCCTCTTGCCCCTTATTTCTTCACCCAGACTTCCCCACCCACTACCCAATGCTGCATACCCTGATTCCCCTGTTATGATATGACAGGTTATTTATAATGTGCTTAATACCCAGCGGTTTCTGTGCGGACCCGGGGATCGGACCTGTGGTGCTCTGTGTCGCCTTGCTTCCAAGGCGAGCACGTTGCCCCTGAGCTATCCTCTCGAGACTCTGACGAAGATGCTAGTTAACCACCTCCTTTCACCTCCTCTCTGCCCTAACATCTCCCACTTGTCGACTGGGTACCCATTATCCCCTCCGCCAGGATTACCATCCCTTCCACAACTAGCATATATGGCTTTCCCAAATTGACTGAATTTAAATTACCGACTGGGAGAGTTGTTTGAATTTCGGCAGTACAAAAAGTTCGAACGGGTGAATATTTCAACCAAATCCCCCATTCGGTAGCATTATAGTTGCAGGGGTGTTCCCCGCACCCTTGTTCACTATGTCAACAGGGTTTGCAGGGGTGCCATTCCCATGAAGTTAAAAGAAGAAAAAAAAAGAAAAGGACCCTACGGGGCTGTGTTCCCAAACACAGAACTGAATGGGAACAGGCGTTGCAGAGACACAGCGAGTCGGCGGCAAACAGCGATGTATGCCGCTGCAAGTTAAGTAAGGGTGTGGGGGTAGCAGTGTTAGGGAGAATTGTCAGTTTCTGTGCTAATTCCCTTTAAACTTAGAGACCCCGAGCCCTTTTGCTGGAATCTTTTTGATTTTTAACCTGAGTGAGTGGAGCTTTTTGCCACTCCCTCATGTGTTTTTCTCTGACTTGGATTTATTTTACTGTTTAAGGGAGTCTGGTAAACTCCATAGGCATCTGCTTTTTGCACAGTAACACACAGCACCCTCTGTGCACTGCCACTGAGAAGTCCCTTTGTCTTCTCTTAATGTTTAAATACATTTTCCTGGGTGAACTACTGTTCCCAAGAATAGTGATAACTTCTATCTTGCTTACCTTTTTCATTTTTGGGTCCTGCAAACACCACCCTATGTGGAGTGCTGCGGGGTTGCACAGTAACTCCTTATCCCACTTCTTACTAACTTGAATGGTTTCTGGCAGTGCTTAATTTTTTCTACCTTTTGTGCTGGGTACTAGCAGGCTAATTTCATCAGCTGAACTATAGCACCCATGGGGGACCATTTTTCCAAAATGGCCCCTGTCTTCTGTGTTCGCCATTTCTCATTTGTTTGTTCCTTCTGGGCTTTTACTCTGTTGTTTAAACTAGGTTTGAGTTATTTGTGTATTTTGCTTTTGGCGGGCTTCAGCCCTGAATCCCGGCCAGGCCCAAGTGTGTCTGGGAAGGCCGGAAGTGAGGGCGGTGCCCGAAACTTCACTATCCTTTTTCTGTAGGCATCCCTGGCCGAAACCAGTTCCAGCTGGTTGACTCGGCTTTCCAAGCCAAAAACCCTTGCCTTTTATGAAGGTTTCTCCCATTCATTCCAGCCTAGCTGTCAATCACACAGCAGTGTGTCTGTCCTTGCCAGACAGCCAGCCAGCCAATCACCTTTTGGTGCATTCCTGTAACCAAGGCATTAAGCACAGGGAGTTTCGGGCACCTCCCTCACTTCCTGCCCCTGCCAGACATACTGGAGCCAAGAAGAACTTGGAAGAGTCACCTGTGGCAACTCCTGGACGGTTGGTTTGGCCGGTGAAGCCCTGGTGCTGTGCTGAAGCTCAGATTTTGCCTTGACTAGAGAAGCCCTGCAAGGACGACTTCTCCCCTTGAGTTGGTGGGACCAATCAACTCCAAAGTGAACTTGTTTGGACATCCTCTCGAAGATGGTTGTATTTCCACTGCTGCTGGAACCGAAGAGCCAGGGAGAGGAACACCAAATAGGTTGTGTTGCTTTTAAGTCAGACCCGAGCGCTAGGAAGATCCTCCGGACGTCTTTGATGCAGGACTGACCAAGCCTGAGCCACTTAAACAGAGAGCTGGACCCCAGAAGCGAGGAAAGTCTGAAGTGGTATCTGAGGACTGCAGTGTTGATATTTGCTGTCAGACACGAGGAGCTGAAACACAGAAGAATCGCTGAATTGTAGTTTGCCCATTGCTGCCACTGACCTTCCCATTGCAGAGTAGGAGTCCCCAGACGTCCTCCCTCTTGTCCCCACGACTGAGGCTCAGGAACAACAGGATCTGCAGAGCTGTACAGGAACAGAAGGCAGCTGGAACCCTTTCTTCTAACCAGAGGTACTGTAGTCTAAGAGAATGTACCTTGTGTTGTGTAGCCTTACTTGCTCTCAGGTGAGCCTTGTCTTGGTTACCTTGCAGAGTTGCTAAAGCTTTGACCCTCACAAGCCTCCCAGCTTGTGGCCCTTCAAGTGTTCTATTTTTCTACAAACATTTCTACAAACATTGTGCAAGGCTTTTTACCGACCTGCAAAGAAGATCTTCAGCTTCCCTTGGTATTGTGCAATTAACATTGGCTGTCCTGGCTCCCTTAGAGACTCTTCTCACCTTTGACTCTGTGCTTTATCTTTTCCCCAGGAAAGGGTAAACTTATTTCTGATGTTTGTTAATCTGCTTAGAATCATATGCTGTGCATAGGTCCGACATCCAGTGGTCACTGCGGAGTATTGCATTTTGTTTTTCGTAGTCGAAAAAGGGGACGTCGAAAAGGCGTGTCTGTAACACTATACCTATAGTGACGTGCGTTGTACCCACAATCCCTCACGCGTCGAGGTCCCTCAGATTGTTTTTTTCCGCCCAGCTTCTGGTCGCCTTACGCGGAGCTCCTAGAGAGACATTGCAAATACTTACTACGGACCTCGGTCCTTAATTATACTTATTATATTATTAAAAGTCCCTCCCCTCGACGTTAGGTGTGAAGCTGTTTCTCCGCCGAGCAAGTTTTCGACGGAGGGGAAGAGACGGAGGAGATCCTTCGGCGCTGCCGAACACGTGGCCTGGCCTCGCCGGCCAACATACAGTAGGGAGAGTGGGGGTTCGAACTTTTATCTTCTCTTTGAGAATGTCTTTCTTTCTCCCCTATCTTTCCCTTGGGGTTGTTATCACCAGTTATTATTGCCTCAGCTATGGAGACGACACCTTTTAAGTTTTGCCCACGCTGTAGGGGCAAATACACTTGGAAGGACAAACACAAGCTCTGTAATCGTTGCTTGCCCCTCGATCATAAGGAGGACAGCTGCGTGGCCTGTAAGCTCTTGAAACCAAGAACTCTTAAAGAACGCAAAGCTAAGAGGTGGGCGGACTACGCTATGTCGAAGTCAGTTTCCTCACCCGCCGCCGCTGTTACAGAAAGTGACGAGGAGGGTGATAACTCGACGTCCATTACGGAAGTCATTAACCCCCAGAAGGAGCGCTCGCGCTCCTCGACGTCCGTCCCCGGCCCCGACGGGCTCGGCTCACACCCTGCTTATGGGGATGAACACCCCGGCGACAAGGACGCACATAGACCCCATAGGCCTAAGCACACAACCCACGGCTCTTCTTCGTCGAAGACGAAGGATCCATCAGCGCCGAAGGGGACGCAGGGCACTCCGGCGTCTACCTCAGACCGTAAGGGTCTCAAGCCCCACCCGCAAACGCAGCCGCGACCAGCGATTGGGCTTTCATCAAACACGGGCGCTACCCCAAAATCATCCGACGTAACGCTCCATAGAGCGGCCGTCAAGGAACAACGCGTAACGCAGGCAACGTCGACACCAGAGTCCTCTACTGACAAACTCGTTGTCGAGAGCCTGGCGAGAATTGTTTCCGAAGACAAACGTAAGCGGACGACGAAACAAACGTCGAATACCGCACAAAAAGCTATGGAAACGCCGAAAAAGCACAAGAGTAGCCAGGAACTGCCCCCTTCATCTAAGGGCACTTCTGAACTACCGGAGGGCTTTTCAGAGGGCGACGGAAACCTTTCTTCGACGACGTGGGAGCGTTCTAAGCGTTTTGAAGGTGAAAACACTGATTTCCCCCCTCTAGACTATTCAGGGGTCCCCCATGAGACCCTTGAAAGACTCCATTCTTGTATGGAGAAAATGGAAAGGTTTTTGGGAAACCAAAACCCACCCACACCCAAAACACCAAGAGAATGGCCCCAGGATGACCCTAGGGTCAAGATTCCTAGGCTGTTTCCCCCTTCTACAGACGTATATGACCTCACTGAAGAGGAGCAATACCTCCAGGAAGATGAGGAGTGTTTGGGTGGAGAGGAAGAACATGAGGAAGAGGGGTTTGAAGAAGATCCTTACACTAGTGCAGGAGCTTTCGAAGAAGATACAGCTACCTCGCAGCCCTGGCAATCCCCATCAGTGCAGCCTTGGCAATCCCCATCAGTGCACTCAGACCCTGATGTCTTTCACCCTTCTCCTCCCAAGGATTCACCTATTGGAAACACCTCTCCCATAGATGACCAACCTTCACTTAATGCACTATTGCGCAAGGCAGCAGCGCATTTTGAAATAGACACAGGGGAGACTCTTCCTGACATAGACTTTGTAGAGAAAGTTATTAAAGAAAAAGCCCCTGTTAGTCAGTCTATTCCGCTCCTGGCTTCTATAAAGAGAAGAATAACTCCTTCCCTTTCCAATCCTGCCTTAGTCAGGGGGGTCAACCCTCGGATAGAAAAGCTCTTCAGCCCTTCGTCCTCTGACCCTTTGTACATCAGAGGACATTCTATTCCGGACCCCCTCGTAGTTACTAATACAAGGAAAAGAGCAGGTGTACCACTATCCACTAGTGAGGCACCACCTGACAAAGAGGGCAAGAAGCTCTATGCACTTGGGAAGAGAATCACGACGTCCGCCGCCTTCTCAACTAGGATTGCAAATAACAATTCCCTACTAGCTAGCTACGCAGATGCACAGTGGAGCAAGCTGCGCAGCGAAGCAGAGGACGCACCAGAACCCCTGCGTTCACGCCTGTTAGCTATAATCTCAGAGGGAACTCTTGTAAACCAGGGCAAAGTAAAGAACTCCTTAGATGCCGCAGAGACGGCTGGCCGTTCCCTGGTTCAGGGAATACTTCTCAAACGCCATGTCTGGCTGCGCAATTCGGGATTTAAGCCGGAAACCCAGGCTTCCCTGATAAATAAGCCCATAGAACAAACACATCTGTTTGGGAAAGCAGTTGATGAGGCCCTAGAACATGCGAAGAAAGAGTTTGATACCATCAAGACTCTTGACCAAATTTCTAGGCCCCCCAACAGACACGGCTATGGCAATAGACGCTCCTTTCGTGGCCAACGCCAGCAGCAAAACCAACAGCAATTTTACTCTGCTACCAACTGGCCCTCTAACCAGGGTAACAACACCCAGTTCAGTCAAAGAGGCCAATGCCGTGGCAGAGGAAGAGGTCGCGGCTCCAGCCCCAAAGGTTCCACGCCCAATACCAACAAATGACCCGAAGATTCGGGTCCCCTCCCATGCATCACCGGTCGGGGGCCGGCTAACATCGTTCCTTTCAGCATGGGAGGGAATATCGTCAGACCGCTGGGTATTATCCACCATAGCCCACGGATACTGCATCGAATTCAACGGTTCCCCGAAGTACAGACCCCCACGGAACCGACGCATGACACCGGAACACCTCACCATTCTTCTTCAAGAAGTAGAAGAGCTACTGAAAAAAGAAGCTATAGAGGCTGTCCCCCTATCTCAGGTAACAGAAGGTATTTATTCAGTGTACTTCCTTGTACCCAAAAAGGACTTAACCATGCGCCCTGTATTAGATCTGCGCCCAGCGAACAAGTTTGTCAAACCCCAAAAGTTTCGTATGGTGACCTTGCAGGAAGTAATCCCACTGTTATCACAAGGGGATTACATGACAACACTAGACATGAAAGATGCATACTTTCATATTTTAATGTTGCCAGCGCACAGAAAATACCTCAGGTTCAAGATAGAGAACAACCACTACCAGTTCAGAGTACTACCCTTCGGGATAGCATCTGCACCAAGGGTATTCACGAAAGTACTGGCAGTGGCAGCGGCCCACCTGCGCAGGTTATCCATCCCGGTATACCCTTACCTCGACGACTGGCTCTTAACAGGGGATTCTTACGAAACATGCTTCTCCAATACCCAAAAGACCGTAGACCTTTTGTCCCAACTGGGCTTCTCCATCAACGAAAAGAAGTCCAGCTTAGACCCCAGACAAATCAAACAATTCCTAGGGGCTCTAATTCGAACAAAGGACGGCCTCGTCTTCCCCTCCAACGAGAGGGTCCAAAACATGCCGTTTCAGATCCCCCATTATGTGGCAGGTCGAGAGGTGACGGTACGCAAAGCAATGCGCTTGCTAGGGATGATGGCGTCATGTATTTATTTGGTACCTCACGCGCGCCTGCGCATGCGCCCAATGCAAGAGTGGCTCTACAGCCAGTGGTGTCAGGCCAGCGGACAATGGGACGATCTAGTGGTGGTCTCGCAGGCCTTGGTTCTCTCGCTACGGTGGTGGACAAAAGAAAACCTGTTATTAGGGAAAACTTTTGCCACACCCGCAGTGGAAGCCACTCTAACCACAGACGCATCCCTTACAGGATGGGGGGCTCACCTATCCCATCAGACTGCTCACGGAGCGTGGACTCCGAGCTTAGCATCCAAGCATATAAACCTGCTGGAACTACTAGCAGTGTTCAAAGCACTGAAAGCCTTTCAGGAACACCTACAAGGAAAGACAGTGATGGTCCTCACAGACAGCACCACAGCCATGTACTACCTCAACAAGCAAGGGGGCACTCACTCTCCAGGACTGTCCACGCTGTCCCAGAATATAGGGAAGTGGGCTCTCAAACACAACATGTTCCTACTATCACAAAATGTACCAGGGGAACTCAATCTGCTAGCAGACAAACTCAGCAGAGACTTCCCCCTGCCCGAAGAGTACGAATGGCAATTGCACGAAGACATCGTCTTGGACGTCTTCACGCAATGGGGATTCCCGGAAATAGACCTCTTCGCAACTCTGGAGAACTCACGATGCCAAAGTTACGCCTCCAGGTACCCCCAGAACCAGTCCAAGGGGAACGGTCTGTCGATTCAATGGTCAGGGAAATTTGTTTACGCCTTTCCCTCCGACTCCCCTTCTCAACAAAGTGGTGAACAAGATGCACCAGAAGCAGGTTACCATGATGCTAGTGGCCCCAATGTGGGCCCGGCAGCCATGGTTCGCTCACTTGATGGAGATGTGCCTATCTCCCCCAGTGAAACTTCCCTGCCCGTACAACATGCTGTCACAGGACAAGGGCAGGACACTGCATCCATGCCCTCAGACCATGAACTTAGCAGCCTGGCTCCTGAGATCATAGAATTTGGACATTTACAACTCCCGCAGAGATGTATGGACATCCTCAGGGAAGCCAGAAAACCTAATACTCGCCACTGCTATTCTAGCAAGTGGAAAAGATTTGTCATCTGGTGTAGAGGTAAGAGCATCAACCCGGTTGACTGCTCTCCCACTAACATTGTTCTGTACTTGACCCATTTACTGGATTCAGGTCTAGTGTTCAATTCCATTAAAGTCCACCTAGCGGCACTTTCTGCATACACCACTTCCCAACTTAAAGTGTCGTGGTGGAAGATACCAGTTATCAAGGCCTTCATGGAGGGGGTAAAGAGAATACACCCTCCGATAGCTAACCCAGCTCCCGGATGGGACTTAAATATGGTACTTTCTAGACTCATGGGCCCTCCTTTCGAACCCATGCACAAGGCAACTCTTAAAGACCTCACTCTTAAGACTGCTTTCCTAATAGCTATCACCTCCATTAGGAGAGTAAGTGAACTACAGGCTCTTTCTGTACTAGACCCCTTCGTAACAGTTCACAAGGATAAGGTGGTTCTACGCACGCACCCAAGGTTTGCACCAAAATTCATCTCGAAATTTTTATGTAAACCAGTCAATAGAACTACCAAAGTTCTTTCAAAACCCTTCCAGCTTGGGAGAAAAAAGTCTGCATACACTAGATGTACGCAGAGCTGTCATGTTCTACATGGAAAGAACCAGACCACTGAGAAAGACTAATCAGTTCTTTGTCTCTGTGGCAGCAGGAAGAGAAGGAGATGCAGTTTCAAAGTCCACTATATCTAGATGGATTGTTCAATGCATCACTCTCTGTTACACTCTTGCTAAGAGAGAACTACCCTTCAAGCCAAGAGCACATTCCACTCGAGGCACTCGGGCTTCCATAGCGTTCATTGCAAATGTTCCCCTTGAGTCCATCTGCAAAGCGGCTACCTGGAGTTCTGTGCACACCTTTACAAAACACTACTGTCTAGATGCACACTCTAGATCTGATTCCCAGGTGGGACAGGCAGTATTAAGACATCTTTTCTCTACTGTTCCTTCTCATAACCCACCGCCAACTCCGGGTACTGCTCGCTAGTCTATGCACAGCATGTGATTCTAAGCAGATTAACAAACATCAGAAGACAATGCATTACTTACCGTAAAAGCATTTCTGATGGTTGTATCTGCTTAGATTCACATGCGCCCACCCTTCCTCCCCGCTCGGATGGAAGGAACATAGACATCATTTTCTATATTTCTCTCTTTTCTGTACTCGCGTCTAGAAGGCTCCCTCAGGGCAGAAAAATACAAACAGAGGGACCTCGACACGTGAGGGATTGTGGGTACAACGCACGTCACTATAGGGATAGTGTTACAGACACGCCTTGTCGACGTCCCCTTTTTCGACTACGAAAAACAAAATGCAATACTCCGCAGTGACCACTGGATGTCGGACCTGTGCACAGCATGTGAATCTAAGCAGATGCAACCATCAGAAATGCTTTTACGGTAAGTAATGCATTGTCTTGCCTTTGGAAGGTTTTCAAAAAGTACTTACCTGTTTGTCAATTATTTGTTAACCTTTGTTTCATTCCTCTATTCTATCTTTTATACCAAATTCGGTATTTCTCTAAATGTACTAGTGATAAATCAATGTCTACAGTGTCCTTGATATTTAAGTCACCTGTGAGTTAGGAAGTGTCTGTGTGCCATTCTCAATGGGTATCATCTAATTTAGAGAAACTAAGTGTGTTTTGAAGTGTATTTTAATTATTACACATATTGCTCCTTTCTGAAGTAGTCTTTACAACTGATAGTGAAAAAAATGAATAATTGTTTTATCAAGAAACCTTGCGCGTAAGTGTTTATTTGAATAACTGCTACTGTGAAACTCTGTCACAACATTACTGCTCACATTGACCCCTCTTGAGATAAGCCTGGCTCCTCCACCACACTACCAACCTTTGTAGTTCAGACTTATACCAAAGGTCTGCCAGAGTGCCTGAATAGGACAAGCTCCCACAGGGGGTCTGGCTGTCATGACTGCACAGCCAAACGCCCATTTCGGTAAAATCCTGAGAGATTGCAGAGGAGTGTGTTCTGGAACTGTATAAAAGGTGACGCTTCAGGAGTGTAAGGCAAGTCGACCACTGGAAACAGAAGTAACCGAAGATGACGACGACCAGAGACGCCTGCCGACCCTTTGCCAGACCGTGAAGCGACCACTGCTGTCCTGACCCTGTTTTCTATATGACAGAGGAGCTCCAAAGAGGACGACTCCTTCCCTTAGTCTGGTGGGACAAGTAGTCCCAAGACCAACTTTGAAACGAGCCATCTCCCGAGGTCATAGGAGTTTCCAGAACTGTGGAACCCCAATATCCAGGAGACCTGCTACCCATTTCGAGTGCATCGTTGTAGAAAGGCTGATTCCGTCCAAATCTGTGCTGAGCCCATAAGGACATTCCAGAGATCTGATCCAACTCTCCCAGACCCCCTCACCAGAGTGTGGGACTGCAGTAAGCGAATATTGACCGGGTGATCCGTTTACTTTGTTGGTGCTGCTGAAAAGGTGCCAATACCGCAGAGTGAACCAAGAAGTTGTTGTAAGCCATGCCACAGGTCCCTCCCTCAAGACTGCTGCTGAAAGACACCATCCATTGTCCTGCCTTTCGCCACCAGTCATATAAATTCAGCGGTCGGGTCCAGAGCTGCCACATCTTAGAGGAGCCAACAGAACACTTTCTTCAATCTCAAGCTAGTGTGGGGCAAAAGGTATTGCTTACCTGATTCCGAGAAGTCGCTCCAGAGCATTGGCAACCCCCTCTTACCACCGATCCAAGCTGCTGCTTGTGTGCCCTTTGAGTCCGTTTTTCGGTCTTCTTTGTTAGTTGTTAACTTGCTGTTTCAGTAACTTTCGACACTGGAGGAAATCCACAGGAGCTCTTCATTATTCGCTGTTTGCCAAGACTTCAAGCCCTCTCCGAACTGCCTTTATCTTTGGTTGCGTTTTTTGGACTTAAAAGACTTGCCAGGTGAAAAAAACGTGTCTAGAACCTTGAACGAAGCTCCTGTTGCACTAACCACTTAATTTCCCCCATTTAAGTGACTTTTCTATATGTGTTAGCAGAGTAAATGTGTTACCGTATAACCTGTTAAAAGCAGCATGAGTGCGCAATTACCGATTTATATTATGACATTCTTTTCCCTTTGTAACATTGCTACAATTGTAACTGCGAACAGACACAAAAGTGAAAGTATTTAAAGTGATACTGGTGTAAATATAATATATATCTTTTATATAAATATAAGTGTAAGTGCTTCTTTGCTGTGCCTGTCTAACTAAAATTTAGAGCATTAACTACAGCTCACATCTTCCTCTTAAGATTAGCCTGGCGGCTCTGCTACACTACCAAGGTCCTGAGCTAGTACAGACTGATGCTAGGAGTTGGGGGATCTACAAACCACTGGGACAGCTTACAAAAGTCTTACTGCCAGTAGGACTTTAGACAACTCCCCTAACAAATGTAATCCTTGATTGCACATTGTGTGGACTCATTGTGGACCCCTTACCACACTCGCCTCTCCTGAGACCCAGCCTTGACACTCTCCATGCTACCGTGATTGGTTTGTCTAAGCTACTTGTTAGGGGGGAATTCTCAAAAATATGCTAATTCCCTTCACCTTAGAGACCCCCAGCAACTTTGCTGGACTTTGAAGACTTGATATTTTTACCTGGAGAGAGTGTGACCCCTTTTCCCACTCTCTCATGTATTTTGATATGTGTTTTATCTCTGTGTTTTCTTGGTTATGGAGTCTAACCAACTCCATAGGCACCATTGTTTTCAATTGTTGCACAGCACCCTCAGTGCAGTGACACAGGGAAACCTTTTTAGTCTTTCCCAAGCTTTTCTACCTTCTCTGGGATAAAACAGGTCCCGATCTTCTTTTTTTCCCATTTCTTTGTGGAAAGGTCCTTCTAGAGATTTTCTCTGCACGCTAAACCAGGTTTGGTCTCTTTGTTTATTTGCCAGGAGTGAAGACCGCCTCCTCTTCAAAGGGAGAAGTCGTCCTTGAAGGGCATCTCTGTCGAGATGAACTTGGCGATTCGGACCTGCAGCAATGCTTCAGCGGCCAAACCAACAGTCCAGGAGTTGCAGCAGCTGTCCTCTTCCAGCTCATCTTCGGTTCTTTTGTTCCAGTGGTCTACTCTGCCTTCCAAGCCAAGAGACTTGCCTTTTAAACAGTTTTCTCCCATTCATTCCAGCCTAGCTGCCACTCAACCAGCAGGGTGGCTGTCCTTGCCAGACAGTCAGCCAGCCAATCACACCAGAGTGCATTTGGGTCTCCTAGGAGACTAAGCACAGGGATTTTCGGGCACCTCCTTCACTTCCTGCCCACCTCAGACACTCGGGCGCCAGAGGCAGTCTTCAGTACTGAAGCCCTCCAAAGGCGTAGGAACAAAGGGACCAAACCTGGTTTGGTGCGCAGAGACAAACTCTAGAAGGACCTTTCCAAAAAGAAATGGGGGAAAAAAGAAGACCGAGACCCGTTTTAAACAAAGGTGGCTCAGACACAATTTTGAAAAACATGTCTCCCGCGATTTAACCATAGTGGTGTTCGCGGTTGGGAAAAATTATGGTAGTTTGTTGTAAAACCACTGCCACCAGCCATTTCGAGAGGAAAGGGTAGCATTTGACTGCTACATGAGTTTCTAGACATTGGGGATACTAGGTAACCCCTCCAGCACTCTATTGTAAGCTAGTGTGTGCTGGGTCTAGGAATTTGAAAAGTACATTTCACTTTACTTTCTCTGGGAAACAGTAGGTTATCCCAGAGAAGGTATTTAAACCTTGGGACAGCCTAAAAGGCTTCCCCTGTGTCACTGCACTGAGGGTGCTGTGTGACACAAGAAAAGATGATGCCTATGAAGTTGTCTAAAGCTCCATAATCCAAGAACACAAGAGTAAAACACACATCAAAATACATGAGAGTGTGGGGGAAAAAGGTTCACACACACTCCAGGAAAAAAAGTCAAGTCCTCAAAATCCAGCAAAGTTGCCGGGGGTCTCTAAGGTGAAGGGAATTAGCACATTTATGAGAATTCTCCTTAACAATACAGACTTATACTAAAGGTTGGTTTGCTTACACCTGTAGTCATAGTTGTGTGTAGTGGTCCCAGAGGGTACAGCATACAAACTTTGCCTAACACTACCAGAAGTCCACTGTTCATTATAACTAGGTTGGCCTCCTAAACATCTGTCCACCAGGCCAGAGTTTAGAAATCCTGTCTAGCATTGACCAGCCTTTTGGGCTACCTCGCTGCAGCTGTCGACATTCCGGGCAGGGCCTTTTGACTTGTAAAGATCTTAAGTTTAGGCCATGAGTCTCCTGTCCTCCCATTTTGAGGCCATCTCATGACAAGGGAAGCTGTTCTGTGTGCTTCTTCTGTGTTCACCTCTGGAACATAGCCTGTCCGTGGTAACCTCCGCTGGAACTATCTGGGAGGTGTCCTGAAGGTCCCACAGAGACCAACGTCTGCATCTTTTCTTCATTTTGTGAGAACCGTGGCCAAGCTCCGAAATGAAAGTGACCTCTGCAACCACACCCGCTGGACCAAGGAAGATGATTTTGTCCCCAGCGAATTCCGGAAGACCTGCAGTGTCATCTGGAAGAATCAGAGTTGGGGGATAATTTAACCTACCCGTTTGTCTTTCCCCCACCCCATTTCCGAAAGGGTAACATTGGGTGTAGACCCCTTCTTTCCTAAACTCCCTCTGGCTTGGCCTCTTGTTGTTGAACCTGGGCGAAGAGTCCTTCCCTAGAACCTGAATAGGATAGAGTGGCGGTGGAGCCCAGGGGGAACCTACCTAACTTGAAGTAAATGCTTACATACTTTAAAGAACTTCAAAGCACCACCTTAGCCCACTGGAAATAACTTCCCTGAAGAAACCCTATTTAAGAACTTGTGACGTTTTGGGCACAACACCCCATACATGTTAGGACTGTACTACATAATACTGAGGGAACTGGTTTTGTGTTTATTCAAACATTTAGAACTGTTTTTCCTGCATCGGATTCCTTGCCTGTTGAAAGAATTAAAGTATATATGTATTATGTATGGCTTTTGATTACATTACTGTTCTGTGATTTTGTAATGCTTAATTTTTTAATAAAGGCCTAAGGAATAATTGTATTTGTATACTTACTGACTAAATGTATTGGTGGTCTGTGTGGACTCGTAGCCTGAGCACTCGCACTTTTCCAAAGACTAACCCTCAGCTGCTCTTCCACTCTACCTTAACTGGGGTTTGGCTAACCTCTAAGTGTCTTCCCTGCTTACGCTATGTTAGGGCGAATTCTGAGAAATGTGCTAATTCCCTCTACCTTGGAACCCCAGCAACTTTGCTGGATGTTGAGGACTCGATTTGTTTAACCTGGAGAGAGTGATACTCTTTTTCCCACTCTCTCATGTATTTTTATGTGATTTCTGAACTTTGTGTTTCTTTTGTTTGTGGAGTCTGACAAACTCCATAGGCGGCATCTTTTACATTGTCACACAGCACCTTCAGTGCAGTGGCACAGGGAAGTCTTTCAGATTTCCCTAAGGTTTAAATACCTTCTCTTGGATAAACTACTGTTTCCAAGAGCAGTAAAGTGAAATTGACTTTACTTACATTTGTAACTTTCTAGACCCAGTACACTACCTTACAATAGGGTGCTGGAGGGGTTACTTAGTATCCCCTTTGTCTAGCTTCTCATGTAACATTTTTGTTTTACCCTTTCCTCAATGAATGGCGGTGGTTTACTTTTTTTGAAAATCAAATTTTATTATTTAGCGTTATAACATTGCATAACATGTATAAATATTAGTCTCCAAAAACATAAGCATAACACTTACTCCCTATCCCACCCCCCACCATCACCCAGTTCGATTACTTGCACATAGTCCACCTAGCGAGTTTATGGAGATCATAACAATGATTATTCATTTGTCTCTTTGCATGCTGGAGTTTTGGGCCGAACATTTAAGCAGCAACCACTTGGCCCGGTCGGCAGCAGTCTTTCCCGTCCAGGGGGGAAATCCTCGGTGTGGTTCTGCCCCATCAAGTCCCGTGTCCATATTTTTCGAAGGGGAGCCATAGTTCTTCAATGTTTGATTTAGACTCATCAATCAAGTGGGTGAGAAGCTCCATATCATAAATGGCCCTTACCTTTGTGACCCATACCTTTTCTCCCGGCATAGCGGGGCTTTTCCATTTCTGTGCCAAACAGCACCTCGCTGCTACCAACATAACTTGTAGCATGTGGTCCTGAGTTCCCTCATGGTCATCCCCTATGTCAATCCCAAAGACGAGGAGCCAGGGGCATAGAGACCTCTCGACTCCATCCACCCCCTTGATCCAGGAAAGTACCTCTCCCTGGTATGTCTGGACCACCGGGCACTTACACCACATATGAAAGTAGTCACCCTTAACCTTTTTGCATTTCCAACAATGTGGGTCATACCCTGCCCTCATCCTGGCAATCCTCTGTGGGGGGGGTAATGCCTCCTGTGCATGACCTTGGGGGCCTGATGCCGGAATTGTAGCAAGGCCGTGGAGCGGACGGCCTGCCTGCACATTTTGGACCACCTTGCTTAATCAATCTCCACCCCCAAATCCCTTCCCCATTGCAAGCGTTGCGGTGGGGGGGGGGGTCCCTCGGGACAGAGAGCAGGAAGAGTTTGTAGAGGTGTGAAATCACCCCCCTGGAGCCCTGCGAGGAAATGAGAAGTCTCTCAAAGTCGGTTAGATCTCTCCTGAGGGTGTCCCCCCACGATGGTTCGGTAAGGACCCCCTTAAACTGTAACCAGTGTCTCCTCCAAATCTCTCAAAGGTAGGAATGTTCCCCCCACCCAAAGGTGGCCAGTCCTGCTTAGACCAGCTTCGAACCATTTTTGAAACGCTGCTGGCTCTATTTTGTCTATAAAGGGGGGGCCCAGATGCAGCTCAGTGGGGAGGGCAAAGTTGTGGGCCATCGATAGTAGCCTCCCTCCCTCCACAGGGACCACAACACTTTCAGAATTGGGTGGTTCAGGACTCTCCTGGGGATGTTTTTTCTTGGGACCCATAGCCACTCCTCAACTGTGACTGGCGCGAGGACCTTATTATCCATGGCCACCCATTGCTTATCAGATCCTGGAGTGAACCTCGTAGGAGATCCTGTGTTTTTTGCCAGACCAGGTTTAGTTCAGGAGGACTTGTTTAATGTCTGTGAAAAATGTTTTGGGGACCTGCACTGGGAGCATCTGGAAGAGGAATAGAAACTTAGGGAGAACCACCATTTTTATCAGATTAACGCGAGCCATCCAGGAGAGGCCCGATCTTGCCCATCTCTCTAGATCTTTTTTAATTGCTGCCCAGAGGGGGGGAAAGTTACATGGGAATAGTTAATCAAAATCACATGTTACCTGGACCCCCAAGTATCTGAACCCGTCCTCTTGCACTGTGAAGGGGAGCCCCCTAACATATTTTATCTCTGGGTTTGGCAGGCCACCCCCCATGAATGCTACCGATGTCCTGATGTTGACCTTGTAACCTGATAAATCCCTGTAGCGTTTCAAGCCTTGGAGGATCCTGAGGACTGTCTCGGTTGGCTTTGTGATGTAGAGTAACACATCATCAGTGAATAGGCAGAATTTACAGGTTGTGTCCCCTATCTGTACCCCTCCGATGGCCTCATCCCCCTCGGACCGAAATTGCCCAGGGTTCCATCACCAGTGCATAGATCAAGGGAGACAGCGGGCAACCCTGTCTCGTTCCTCGCTCCAGAGGGAACTTTCTCGATTCAGTCCCATTCACAACCACCCTGGCCGAGGGCGAAGAATATAGCGCCGACATCCAACCCAACTACCTCGGCCCCATCCCCAGAGCTGAGAAAACCTCCCCCCATAAAGGCCCAGCTTACCATGTCGAAGGCCTTCTCCGCGTCGAGGGCCAGCAAGACTGCACCCTTGTCCCGGTCTGTCCTTGAGCTGAGCATGTGGAGGGTTTTCCGCATATTGTCGGAGCCCTGTCTATTCCTGATGAATTCCGCCTGGGCGGGGTGTATTAAGCGGGGGAGGCAACCCTCTAATCTGGTCGCCAGGATTCTGGTGAAGATCTTGGCATCTAAATTCAAGAGTGATATAGGTCTATACGACCCACACTTTGCCCTGTCCTTGCCCGGCTTTGGTATTACAGTGATTAGGGCCTGCAAGAAGGTTGGTGGAATCGAGTACTGGTTTTTGATGTGATTGAATAGCTAGGATAGGGGCTTCAACAATATTGATTGCCATTGTTTGTAGAAGTCCGCCGTGTAGCCATCTTCCGCAGGGGCCTTCCCTGCCTTAAGTCTTTTAATGGCTCCCTCCACCTCTTCCTCAGATATTTCCCCCTCCAGGGCCTCGCGCTCGGCATCAGTCAGTCAGTCGGGGCAGGGGGTGTTCGGCCAGGTAGGTCCGAATCTCCTCCGGTGACTCACCCTCATGTCTGGAGTAGAGTTCGCTATAAAAATCTGTGAACCCTTCTGATATTTCCTCCCATGTTTTGCACACCTTACCCTCTTTGTCCTTGAGCAGACCCACCCCCCTCTCCACTCTGCACCCACAAGCCCTATGCGCCAGGAGGGTCCCGACCTTGTCACCCCGTTCATAATATCTTTGTTTGGTATATCTCGCTTTCTTGAGGACACTATAAGGACCGTGTGCAGAGCCTGTCTTTTGCCTTGCATTTCCGCTAGAAGAGCCTCTTGATCCTCCCCTGGCTGGCCAAGCCTCGCTCTTAGGGCACCCAGTTCAGTTCGGATCTTGTTTTCGATAAGGCCCCTTTCGCGCTTACACCTTGAGCCTTCAGCTATCAGGAGGCCCCTAAAGGTGGCCTTTGCTGCCTCCCACACCATGGCCATATCGGTCTCCCCATTATCGTTTATCTCAAAATAGGCTGACATTTCCTTTCTCATAAATTCCCTAAATATCGTGTCTCTAAGGAGCGTCGCCATCGTGATGATCTTGGGGAGATGGGCAGGGACCAATTCATTGTCACTAGTTCGTGGTCCGACCACGTTATTGCAGCTACCCTTGGTTGCTCAACTTCCCCTCTCCCTTCTTCAGAAATTAACAAGAGGTCAATTCTTGTATAGGTGTAGTGTGGGGGTGAGAAGGTGTATCCACCCTGGGTTTGGGCGTGCCCTGCGCCATACATCCACCCAGTAGTGTTCTCTCAGGAGGGTCTGTAGGGCTAGGTTATCTTTGGAGGCTGCCTTGGGGACGTCCCCTTTCGCCGACCACCAATCAAGGCGGGGGTCCATTATGAGATTGAAATCCCCCCCCCCCCCCCCCCCCCCAGTATCATGGCCCCTCTGCCCATTCGTCCATTACCCTGAAGATCTGGGTGAGGAATCATATCTGGCCCGACTTGGGTGCATAAAGGGTGGCTAGGGTGATACATTCCCCCTAGTGGTTACCCTTGATGCCCAGAAACCGTCCCCCGAACCTCCTCTTGGTTTCTATTTCTTTAAGGGGGAGCATTTTGCCCAGAAGAATGCCCACCCCCTCCTCCTTGCTACTTGTATGGGAGGCCCAATAGTTATTGCCAATTTCTTTCCCCTTTATCATCGATTCCTTCCCCTGTTTGTAATGTGTTTCCTGTAGAAAAAGGACTGTCAATCTTTGTTTGCGGAACATATTGCTCGTAAGAGATCTCTTATTCTGGGAGTTTAAGCCCTTGCCTATTTTCCCCTCCATCATTATCGTACTTCAGCTTGCGCTCTTTAAACTCCTCCATATAGTTCCTATATAGAACCTGCTGTGGAACACAAAGCCCTGGCTCGAACTGTTTCCCTCCTTTTCCCCTAGCCCCCTCGAAAACCTTTCCCCCCTTCCTCCTCCCTTCCCCCCTTTACCAGTGTTTGTAAGGAATTCGTCGTTGCAACCCCAGCCAGGGTTGGAACCGGCAACGAACCACCAGGGCTGCTACCCTGGCCCCGGGAAAAACTTTTGCATAGGACGTTCCTTTCATGCCCTATAGTCAGGAGTGTTACCCCCTCTCCGCTAGCATCAGGGTTCCAATTAAGGCCCCACCACCCTGTGTTCCCCCCCCTGTCCACCTCGTATGAATCTCCCTGCCTAGCCGTGGGATCGTATTTCAATTTTCTCTCTCTGCACGGGCCCACGGGCCCCTATCCCCACACAAGGGCAATGCACTGAAGATCGTTCAACATAACACTTTACCAGCTTCTCATCAAATAACTTTGCAACTTTAACTCCTGTCCTTTGAACTGAAGAACGAACCCCCAAACCATGGTGAAAACAAAAGATAACCAACACTTGCCCCCGGTCGCTAAAATCCTATGGCAGATGTCTGATATTCTTCAGTCATGAGAATTAAAACTTTTTGGTGCTGCCCATGCGTTCATGTGGGGCCCCCACGGTCCGCTGGGGGATGTCTGGTTTTTCGGAACTTCCGAGAGCCCCTAACTTTGAGCTTCCCCTGAGTGAGATCTGGGCCCAGGGGTCCGGGATCTCTCTCCCCTGCATTTTGGTCTCTGGATGTACCCGCCATGTCCCCTGTAAGGTCATCTGTGGCTCTCCGAATGTCCTCCTCTGTTACTAACAGGTACCTCTGGCCCTGCCATTCAAACGCTAAGTAGGATGGGTGCCCCCAGCGGTATCGGACCCCTTTCTCCTGTAGCCATCTGGTGATGGTTCCACATTTCTTTCTCAACTGGAGTGTGAGGGCTGAAAGATCCTGATAGATTGTCACCCTGGAGTTCCCATACTGAACATCTCTTAGAGTCTTTGCCCTCTCCAAGAGCCTGGCTTTGTCACGGTAATAATGAAATCTTGCCAGCACTGAACATGGGCCCCTTCCGCCGCCGCCCGCTCGGTGGACCCTGTCGAGCACAAGTGTCTCTCCGGAGTCCGACCCCAGCACAATCCTGATAATGTCCTGAACCTTCCCCTCCAGGCCCACTTGGGTCTCCCCCTCTGTTTCTGCCAGGCCGAAGATCCTTAAGTTATTTCTCCTTTTGCGATTTTCCATATCGTCGACCTTGAGACGAAGATCCTCCTCGCGGCGCTGCAGCTCCTTGAACCTTACATCCATCTGTGCCTCAAGGAGGTCTGTTGATGCCTGGTTACTCTCTACCCCCTCCATCCGGTCTTCCAGTGTGGAAACCTTAGCCGTGAGGTAGGCCAGCTTGGCGCCCATGTCCGTCCTCATACCTCTGATTTCTTCGAGGATTGTCTGAATGGTACTTTGGATAGTGTTCATGTCTGGAGCTGGCGTGGAGGGGGGTCTTGTCTCCATCTCCGGTTACCCTGCCATAAACTGGTATTTCGCAAGGGTCACCTTCCAGCTCATGGGGCTTAACAAGCCCTGGATTGTCGTGATGCACTGGCGCTTTCGCTTGGGTCTTCCTGGCACCCTGGGTCGTCAACGCCGTTATGGAGGGTGGGGTCTTTGACATCTTTATCCCCCCCCTCGTGTTCGGGGTGAGTGTAACCCCTCATGCAGGTCCCTGCTGCGGTCTCGCCAGATCGGCCTCCAGTGGTGTCCCACTTCTTGGTCTGTACTATGGGGGGGGGGGATTCAAGCGCCCTCTTTAGTACGGCCTTCGGGGACCAGGGGGTTCCTTAGTGGAGTCTGAGTGTTCAGTAGTGAGGACTCTCCACTTCGGTGCAACCCGCTCTGTAATTCCACCCTATGCCCCCTCTCCTTGCCACCGCAGTAGGGCGGGGAGGGAGAGTGTTATCAGATGGCCTCTTGTAGTGTCCTCATGGCTGATTGCCTCTTGCGGCGGGGTATTGATGTGTTTCCCCAAGTTTAGCTGCGTGGTGATGCCCGGTATGGCCTCTTGGTGTAGGACAGAAGATTTTATCTCACCTTGTCTGCGGGGCGTGCCCAATGTGTCCATATGAGTGGAGAAAAAAGGGGGGGTGCCCGGGCGCGCTCCCGCGTCAGCCCGGGTCTATTGGGGGCCCGATGTCGTCACAGCCCCACAGCCTCTGCTGATGTCCCTCTCTGGGGGTGTTCTGGATGAGCCCCCCCGTTGGCAGTCTGTGCCAGAGTTCACCTGTGGAGGGCTGGGACGCTGCCCGCAGGGAGAGGGGCCCGGGCGTGCTCCCGCGTCAGCCCGGGCCAGTGTGCGTAACGTCTGGTGCTGATGGGGGGGGGAGTGAGAGGGACACAGCCCCCGGTGCTCACCAGCCGCAGGGCCAAAGGCGCGCCTCGGCTCGCTCAGTCCTCCTCGAGCCGGCATGCCCCAGCAGCGTCGCGCCACGGAGGTGGAGGAAGGGCGGGAGGAAGGTCTCCCTGTTAGAATGCTCGGTTGGCAGACCCCCGGGGGGGCGAGACCAATGCCGGAACCTCGGGCCCCCACAGGTATCCCCCGGAGTCGCTCGATGGAGGCGCACCGGCTCCTCCCCCCACGGTGCAGCGGGCCGCGTAGCGGTCCCCGCTCGAAGTTTCCTTCTGTGGAGCTCGGGGGAGGGCTGGGATTCACACGGTGCAATCTCTGCAGCGGGGGCACCCACAGAGGCCGCTCCAACGCCTCAGGACTCCCCGGTGTCTCCACTCTTGATTTTCTAATGGTTGGTGGGAGTCACTGTCCGACGGGGTGCTCGTATCTACAGGTCTCCCAGGGCCATTTGGGGAGCACGTAGGCTAGGCAGCCATATTGCCCGCGCCCCCTGGTGGCCTCCCAGTGGTTTACTTTTAACTACTGTGATGTGCATTTACAGCGGACTGCGTTCGCAGCTGCACTAAAGATCCCAAGGGTGCCATTTTTGTCAAAATGGCCCCAGTCTTCTTTTTTCACCATTTCCTCTTGGAAAGATCCTTCTTGAGATTTACTTTGTTAGGCACGATTGTATGCAGTACCCTTTGGGTGCACTACAACAACCCTGACCTCCTGGCAATAGGAACCCAACCTTTGGTATAAGCTTGTTCTACGCAGGTTGGTAGCGTGTTGAGCAGCCAGGCTTATCTCAAGAGGGGTCATTGTATAATGTAGGGGAGTTGCACAGAGATTCACACTGACACGTGTTTAAATAAACACTTGCACACAAGGTTTCTTGAATAAACAATTATTAATTTATCAGTTAGAATAAGCCTTCTTCAGAAGGGGGCAATATAACAGTAACACTCCAATACACTTCAAAAATACACACTGATAATATTTCTAAATCAGTAAGTACCCTGTTGGGGATGGCACATCGACACTTCCTACACCCTCAGGTGACTTTAGTAACTAGGACACTGTGGACATTAATATACTACTGTTGGCATTTAGAATCACACTTAGGAGTTTGTCAAAGAGAAAGGTTATTATGACACAACAAGAGCTCTCACAAATAGTTTCAAAGCAGGCAAGTACTTTTGTAAACCCCCCAGTGCAAAGTTAGTTAGCCCTTTCCTGGACGGAAGACCAAACACATTCACTGAGGGAAGAAGAGTCAATCAGGGAACCAGGAAAACCCAAAGTCCATTTTAGCAAAAGTATAGGTGAAACTGAAGCACTTCTCAGAGGTAGGTAAAAGTCTTGCACAATGTTTTAAAAGTCTTTGTAGAAAGAAGAATTCAAAGTAGGGCCACAAGCTATTTAGGATAGTGAGGTAAAGAAGATGTAAGCAACTCTACAGAGCAACCACAGCAAGTCTCACCAACTGAGAACAGGTACAGTTACACAACAAGAGGTAAGTTCTCTTAGACTGTACAGTACCTCTGTGAATGTGTCTTCCTTCCAGGAAACGGTTAACTAACTGTACATTGGGGGGTTGAGGGGGTATAGCCAAAAGTACTTACCTGCTTTGAGAATATTTGTGAGATCTCTTGTGTTTCATAATAACCTTTCTCTTTGACAAACTCTAAAGTGTGATTCTAGATGTCAACAGTAGTATATTAATGTCCACAGTGCCCTAGTTAATAAAGTCATCTGAGGGTGTAGGAAGTGTATGTGTGCCATACCAATAGGGTACTTGCTGGTTTAGAAATACTAAGAGTGTTAGGGTAAATTCTGGGGTCGTCAGAGCCGTACCTATGGTCTGCGGACCTCTAGCTCTCGGAAGGCCCTAACTCCTTCCAATGTCCCAAAGAAGTTGAGGTCCACACAAGGAGCAAAGGGTTACTGCTGTTTTATTATAGCAAACAATCAGGGATCATACGCATTGAGCAAAATCCAGTCTAGGCACATCTCACCGATTTTGCGCTCGCATGCCACTTTTGTACATGTGTGACGTCACAGTCAGCATCACTTGTCGAAAAACACATCCCTGAACCTAACGCCACTTCGGGTTAGCTCCCAGAGTGGTAGGTCCAGTATATGAACATATAGTGTGCGTTGTTAGTGGTGGATACGATGTCAGGTGGTGTTAGGCACAATTGCAGGCAGTACCCTCTGGGAACACCACACACAATTAGGACTACAGGTGTAAGCAAAAACCAACCTTTGGTATAAGTTTGTACCACACACTTTTGGTAGCGAGCTGAGCAGCCAGGCTTATCTCAAGTGAATGTGAGCAGTAGAAGTTACACAGAAGTATCAACAATCACAGTGGTTCAAGTAGACACTTACACTCAAGGTTTCTTGGTAAAAAATACTTAAACATTTATTTACAGTGTCATTTGGAAAACATTCACTAGTAGAAATCAACTGAATATTAAACACCAATATACTACAGCACAAAACTCTAGTTCTACGGCCAGTTTGATCTCCCCTGAAAAAGGAGCCAAATGGCACTTCAATACTTTTAAATAGGAATAAAAAGGCAGAGGTTTGTACAAGGGGTTAGAAAACACTTCTTTCAGATAATGCAAAGGTTCAATGTACCAGGAGGGGGTCAGTTCAATTCAATAGGCCAAGTCAAAGTCAATAGTCTCGTGTTCTTGGATAGGACAGCACAGTTCTGGTACAGATGGAGAAGTCTTTGTAAATGTTTTTAGAAGTAGTTTAGATGAAAGCGAATAATATGCTGGGTCACAAGCTGATTAGGCCTGCAAGTTGGGAAAGTTTCACAAACTTTCACCGCAAGAGTAAGGATCTCTCAACCGGATGGCACAGTACCTTAAAGTGAAGCAAAAAGATGTAGCTGAAGACGTTGGTTCCTGGCAGTTCCTGGAGATCTCTGTTCCTGAGCCTCAGTCATGGGGACAAGAGGGAGGACGTCGGGGGACTCCTGCACTGCACGTGATCGTCATTGGAGCAAACAAAATGGCATCACTTCAGCTCAAGTAGCTGTGGCTTCCAAACACAAACTGGTGTCCTTCTCCATGGTTAACATTAACCAGCTCTGACAATTGTATCCTGGCGTTTGCGGAGGTGATTGGTCCCATAAACTCAAAGGAAGAAGTCGTCCTTGAAGGAGCTTCTCTGTCGAATGGAGATCTGGCAATTCGGAGTTTCAGCAAGGCTTCACTGAGCCAACCAACGGTCCAGTGGTTGCAGCAGCCGTCCTCTTCAGCTAGCCTTCGGTTCTTTCGTTCCAATGGTCGACTCTCCTTCCAGTCCTGGAGACTCGCCTTTTAAACAGTTTTCTCCCATTAATTCCAGCCTAGCTGTCACTCATCCAGCAGGGTGGCTGTCCTTGCCAGACAGTCAGTCAGCCAATCACACCAGAGTGCATTTGGGTCTCCTAGGAGACCAAGCACAGGGAGTTTTGGGCACCTCCCTCACTTCCTGCCCACCCCAGACACTCGGACTCCATGGGCGGACTTCAGTCCTGAAGCCCGCCAAAAGCTCACAAACAAAGGGACCAAACCTGGTTTTGCATGCAGAGTTAAACACCAGACGGACCTTTCCACAAAGAAACAGCTAAAAAAGATGACGGCAGTCTGTTTTTACAGAGGGGTCTTGGCCGCCATATTGAAGAACATGACGGCCCCGATTTTTAGCTACCCGTGTTTGTGGTCTGGAAAAATCACGGTAGTTCATTATGAACCCACTGCTACCAGCCATTTCAATAGGAAAGGGTAGCTTTTGACAGCTACAAGAGTTTTTAGACATAGGGATACTAAGTAACCTGCTCCAGCACTCTATAGGAAGATGGGGTGTGCTGGGTCTGTGTATTTAAAAAGACTAGTAAAGTCAATTTAACTTTACATTCTCTGGGGAATAGTAGTTCATCCCAGAGATGGTATTTAAACCTTGGGAAGTCCAAAGGACACCCTTGTGCCACTGCAATAAAGGTGCTGTGTGACACAACAATAAAAAGATGTCTATGGAGTTATCTAAAACTCTATAACCAAAGAACACAAGAGGAAAACGCATCAAAATACATGAGAGAGTGGGAAAAAAGACTCACACTCTCGCCAGGGAAAAAGAAAACAAGTCCTCAAAATCCAGAAAAGTTGCTGGGGGTTTCTAAGGTGGAGGGAATTGGCTCATTTCTGAGAATTCTCCCTAATAGGTGGTGTACTTGGACCTTCCCTAAAAATTGTTAACTGAGTATTGTTACATTAGAACCCTCAATGATTGTCTGGGTATTCCTGCCGGCAGCCCCTATCCCCGAGTGTCCTCATTGGTCATGCTGCGGGCCCAAGTTGTTCCCAGCCCGCAAGATACCTGCATACATACAGTGTGTATCAACAAGGTGTGACTATGAGAAGTGTGTGTCAATAATGGGGGCGCTTTTACTAATGCCATGAGAGCGGTCCAGTCCCATAGCATGTTGTAGATGGATTGTTGTGATTTATTGCAAGCTCGGTTGTAGACGTGAGACGGCTCTGTCTTCCCAGCTTCTAGGTCTTGGCATCATGTCAGGTTGGCCGGATCACGTTTGAGGAGTCGCTGGTTAGGCCGAATTACTTTGATTTGTATTGTAGCTTAGGATATTCTCCCCTGTAGCTGGGACTGTCACGTGCAACATCGTAGCCTTGGCGGAGGCAGTCCCTTCCAAGGCTATTCTGCCTTCAAAGCAACTTGCAGATTCAGTGATTTCTGTGAGAGGATTCTAGTGTGCTGGATTTGTCTGAGGCCTACTTTGGCTCCGGTTATTCATTCGACATAATTGTCCATAGGTTAAAGGCATGTCATGGTTGGTCAGGTCCCTTGAGTGCTCCTGTCCATTCATATGGTTAATAGCGTGTAGCATCTTCAAGCATATACACAAGCTCTTCTGGCGTCTTGTGTTTCTGCGGTGCTGTAGTGAGCCTATGTGGCAAAATAACAAACATGCAGACAGGATGTGTATGTCACTGTCATCTAGCTCATAGAACTGTACGCGCATGTTCTTCATGTAGATTGATAGTGCGAGTGTCCCGACTGTGCAGGTTGCACGTGTGCTTCCTGTCTAATGCGGCTATGTCGTCATAGCGTCTCGGACGACCTGCAGCATGGCTTGCGGGAACATCAATCGATTCGGTCCACATAACTATCTCCAGCCCGGTCTTGGTTGTTGGTGCTTGGATTAGATAGTTTGTACCACCGCAGGGTTGTATGGTCGGGTGGCTGGGTACCGTTCGTGGTGCATGCTTATGCTGGTAGCGGTGGGGATTGGTGCAACCTCGTACGGTCGAGGGTTATTCTGTCGGGGTGCTTTTTCCAGTTGGGGGCCCCGTTGGCAGGGAAGGGACACTCGGATTTTCCCGCTTCAGTGTGTATTTTGAAGAGTATTTGAGTGTTGTTGTTATATTGCCCCCTTCTGAAGAAGGCTTACTCTGACTGATAAATACATTAATAATTGTTTATTCAAGAAACCTTGTGTGTAAGAGTTTATTTGAATACTTGTCACTGTGAATCTCTGTGGAACTCCCCTACAGCTCACATTGACCTCTCTTGAGGTAAGCCTGGCTGCTCAACACGCTACCAACCTGTGTAGTACAGACTTATACCAAGGTTTGGGTTCCTATTGCCAGGAGGTCAGGGTTGTTGTAGTGCACCCAAAGGTACTGCATACAATCTTGCCTAACACCATAACTCCTAAAATCCTGCAAGTACAAATTCACCTTTGGTACAAGCCTGTACTACACAGTAAAGTGGTAGCGATGGCTGAGCAGCCAGACTTATCTCAAGAGTAAAGTGAGCAGTATCAACAGTTACACAAAGGACAGCAATTACTATGCTTCAAACAAACACGGACTCAAGGTTTCTGAATAAAAGAATATACATTTATTTACACATCAGTTGTAAAACAGTTCACTAAATAAAGCAGCAGAAAAATCACACTCTTAACATACTACACAACACCCAAGGAATTCTGGACAAGTTAAGCTCAAAATGAAGTGTGAGCAAAATGGCACTCCAGCAATTAAAAAGGGAGGGAAAGACAAGGTTATAAAAAATTAAGCAGCACCAACAAGTAAGTAGGCAGGGCAATTTAGAAAAGATTTTCTACAATGAAGATTCAAATCAATAGGCCGGTGCCAATGTTAATGGGACACAATCTTTGCTCAGGATCACACAGTTCAGAGTAGTTTGCGGTTAAGTCTTTGCCAAGAGTTCGGAACGAAGTTGGTTGAAGGAAAAGTTATTTAAAAGAGTAGAGAAGGTCAAGGCTTTGGATTGGCAGTAGATTTCAAACACTTTTACCGTCGTCTGACGGAACGAACGACCGGATTAGAACAGTACCTTAAATGAAGAAGAAGGGTGTAGCTGAGGCAGAAGTTCCTGGCAGATCCTGCAGGCTCACGGTTCCTGAAGGGATTGTCGGAGTGACACGAAGTATGAAGACTTGAGGGCCCTGCACTGCCCAGGGACGAAACCAGCAGCAGAGCAAAGCAACAAATAAAAGGTGCGTTCCTTAAAACCCCAACAGGGTCCGAGCCTCCTGGCTATCCAGTTCACTGCAGCGATGCACAGCAAACTTGACCAGGGGAAGGAAGCCTTGCTTGGAGTTTCGCGAACTGGTTGGTCCCACCAGCTCAAGGGAAGAAGATTCCTTGCAGAGCTTCTCTGTCGTCGAAGTTTGGAGATTCGGACCCGCAGCATGGCTTCACCGGGAGGTTCAGTCGTGGTAGTCGTCCTCTTCTTTCAGCTTCTCTTCGTTTCTCTCGATCCAGTGGCGACTCTGCCTTCCTAGTCTCAGAGACCTGCTTTTCATGCAGTTTTCCCCCATTCACACAGCCTGGTTGTCAATCAGACAGCAGGGTGGCTGTCCTGGCAGGACAGTCACCTAGCCATTCAAACCAGAGTGTGACTTGGGTTTCCAAGGGAACTCTGTGCAGGGGGCCTAAAACCCCTCCCTCACATCCTTTCCCCCCAGACTCTCAGGCGCCTAAGGAGGGCTTCTGTGCAGAAGCCCGCCAAAGAACGCGAACAAAGGAACCAAACCTGGTTTGGCGCGCAGAGTAAAACATGAGAAAGACGTTTACAAAGTGAAATGGCGATTAAACCCAGCCGGAACCAAATAAAAGTAAATGGGGTCCAGCGGATTTAAGTTCGAGGCTACCAATATAGCCTAAAACAGTACCAAGGCTATTTACATAGACAGTGGTAGGAAAAATATGGTAGATACCACTGCCACCAGCCAAATCTTAAAGAAAGGGGACCAAAATAATGTTCCATGAGAGACAGACAAAAATGGATAACTATTAACCCTTTCCAGTACTCTATGTAGGATAGGTTGTACTGGGTCTGTGAATTTAAAAAGACTAATAAAGTCAATGGCAACTTTACATGTTCTGGGAGACAGTAGTCCGTCCCAGAAAATGGAATTTAAAGTGGGAAGTCTGAAAAAGACAACCCTGTGTCACTGCACTAAAGGTGCTGTGGAACGCACAGTAAAAAGATGATGCCTATGGAGTAGGTGAGGCTCCACAGTCTATGAATACAAAAATGTTAAACACACAGCAAAAAACATGTTAGGTTGGGAAAAAAGGCTCACACTCTTACCAGGTGAAAGAAATAAATCCTAGAAATCCAGCAAAGCTGCTGAGGGACTCAGTAGGTAAGGGAAATTAGCCATTCTGGAGAATTCTCCCTAACGCGCATATGTTCTTCGTGTAGATTGGTGTGAGAGTGTCCCAACTGTGCAGGTTGCACGTGTGCTTCCTGTCTAATGCGGCTATGTCGTCATGGCGTCTCGAACGACCTGCAGCTTGGCTTGCGGGAACATCCATAGATTCGGTCCACATAACCATCTCCAGCCCGGTCTTGGTTGTCGGTGCTTAGATTGGAGAGAGTTTGTACCACTGCAGGGTTGAATGGTCGGGTGGCTGGGTACTGTTCGTGGTGCATGCTTATTCTGGGAGCAGTAGGGATTGGTGCAACCTCACACGGTCAAGGGTTACTCTGTCGGGGGTGCTTCTTCCGGTTGGGGGCCCCATCGGGAGGGAAGGGACACTCGGATTTTCCTACTTCAGTGTGTATTTTGAAGTGTATTTGAGTGTTGCTGTTATATTGCCCCATTCTGAAGAAGTCTTACTCTAACTGACTGATAAATAAATTAATAATTGTTTATTCAAGAAACCTTGTGTGTAAGAGTTTATTTGAATACTTGTCACTGTGAATCTCTGTGCAACTCCCCTGCAGCTCACATTGACCTCTCTTGAGATAAGCCTGGCTGCTCAACACGCTACCAACCTGTGTAGTACAGACTTATACCAAAGGTTGGTTTCCTATTGCCAGGAGGTCAGGGTTGTTGTAGTGCACCCAAAGGGTACTGCATACAATCTTGCCTAACACCATAACTCCCAAAATCCTCCTCCCAGGTTCTGATTTTAGGAATCCATTTTAACAAGAAGCTAAAAGATAGGGCATTTTAACAGTTTGGGACGCAAACGCGACTTAAGTTGATGACAGCAGGACAGCACTGTTTATAAAAGCTCAATAACAATGAGACATCTTGATATTCGATTAGAGTCCAAAAGTCTGTTTTTATCTTTGAAGAAAGTGTGCAAACTATGATTGCAAGTCTCCTAAAGTATGCCATTCTAAGGTGGTAGGACCTATTCCATCGAATCGCATGCCCCACAATAAGTTTGTGTTCTAGCTGACCTTTTGAGATTCTTGTCAGAATTGTTTTTTTGCCATGTGCATGAATGAACATACACATTCCTAGCAAATATATTGAACTGTTATTTTCAGTGGTAAACATTCTAAAAGGCCTCCCTTTTGCTTGTTCTACCTAGCTGTAAAGACGAGCAAGTCCACATCGGGACACTCTGACTTTCCAGGTAAAAAAAAAAATGATATAAATGTGTATATATATATATTTTTTCCTTAAAAGTTATGCTGGGCACAAGAAGGCAGCCCGATTGTTTATAGAAGGGGCTAAAGGAGTGAAGTTATGGAAGGTGCATGAATTAATGAGAAGTGTGTGTGTGTGTTTTTCTGGAAATTGTGAATCTATTTCGAATAGCATGCTATGCACATTCTGTCATCTGTTGGTGAATCTGGAGCAGTACAAGTGGTTTACTTCTAAAGTAAAAGTAGCCTTTAATAGTGCAAATATGCTGTTCTCTCCCTGTCACATGGGTGCAGGTACCCATAGTGCCCCTCTGTGCGAGTGCCCTCAGGTAATTTTTTTCCCCACAGTTGGTCGGTCGCAGTACTGAGAAAAGTACAATTTAAGAATCAGCAGTCACAAAATGCATCCAACCATTCTGACATTATACGCGGCACAGATTTACGAATGTCACTGCGATGGCAAATGTGCCTGCCGTGTCCTGACCCCCATACACTTGCCGTTACGGACAGGTCATACGAATATGCCTTTCCCACATTACATTGCTTTTATTGCATAGGCCTCCCCCAACCTCAATAGAGAAAACACCTTTTAAGTTTTGTCCCAATTGTAACTCCAAATTCCCATGATTAGCCATCCATACGCTGAGTAACAATTTTCCTTCCTTGGGATCACAATGAAGAGTCCTGCCTGCTTCTTAGAAGGTTAAACCAAAGACTCTTCTGAGTGGCATTCTCAATAGAGGCAGCAAGCACCAGCTTCTGCAAGGAGGGCCCATCTGAGATGGCGATTGAGTAACAGCAGGAGAGGGTCCAGGGCAATATCGGACCTTTCCTTTCATATGAAGTAAGGAGAAAAAGAAAAATAACACACATGAGGGCTGGGGTGTATCCCTTCCAGGGTGGTGAAAGTAGTACATCTACAACCATTAAAGTGGAAGGAATAGGAATTCTACCCATTCAAACAAATTAAATAAATCCAGAAGACTATGACATTGACGCTGCAGACCAAATAGCCACTAGTGTCTTGATTGTCATCAGATGATCAGTTTACTCACTGGTACAAAGGGTAGCTAACCTGTTGCAACACAGGATGAACAGGAAGATGAGGACTTCATAGACAATGCACTGGATCAGCCGAAACCTGTAGCATAGTGTACGCATTTACTTCTGTAAATAAACTCTTCTTACTTTACTTACACCAGCCACAGGAAAAGATGATGCCCAAAGAGAAGAAATTAAGGCCATCACTCACAAACCCACCTCTTTATTAAACGGCAGTTACAGCCAGACACTCATGTTTCAACAGGGCCTAGGGAAAGGCGTGGATCAGCAGCATCTAACACAGATGCACCCTCCTATTAGGAAAGTCAAAAGCCTTAACTGCCTAGGCAGAAAGTTGGCTACTTAGACCGCTTAGGATATATGAATTGCCAATGCTGCTGCACTTAAGGCATGAGAGAGTATAGTGGAATGGGGCGAGATGCAGCACCTCCTAAAGGCTGTGCCTAAGGGAGTCTGAGGAAAGGCTCACGGTGTTGTGCAGGAAGGGTGCTTGGCAGTGAATACTACTGTAAAAACAGCTAGACCGTGCAACACACCACACCACTAACCAGAAAAATGTGAGTTTCCTCAAATAGTCATTGTGACTAAGTTAGTTTCATGCCCGAGGCATAGGGCACCTCAATAGACACGCCCATTGATGGGGAGAAGCTCTTTGGCAGAGACATCAATGATGCTTACAAATAGCAAAGATGGAGTATCACACATTGAAATCACTGGGACTTTTAATGTGGTGGACATTTTATCACCTGTCCACATTGGGGCTATGGCCCCCACACCAAGGGTGCCTAACAAACTTACCAGGGTGTTCAAACTGCCCACCCGGTGTGGATGCAAGAAAAATATTCCTCCTTGTATACACAATACCAACAAAGCTGTTTCATGGAGCAAAGAGCAAGTGAACTGCTGCCACCATGGGCAGAGCAGAAGAATGGCCATGAAACCACACCAAATTCCCTCCATTACCTCCACTGTCTGGGAAGGATAACCACATTTGCCCATGTTATGCGATCGCATAACCGAAGATAAGTGAGTATTAAACAGGATCAGCCAGGGTTGCTGTGTAGTTTCATTCTGAACTGTTCACAATATCATCAATATAAAAATCTAACCAAACCAGAAAGTAACTCTTAAAGGCAGACTGGGTGTTATTTGAAAAAGGGACCATCAGGGGGTTCCCTCCTCATGGCATGCATTTGGTGACTTACTCCACTTACATTTTCAGCCTAACAAAAGACTTGCACCTGAGAGCATTACCTGACCATCTCATAGCCAACACATTCCTCAAACCTCAAACATTCAGGATAAGAACCTTGGAAGAGGTCATACCTCTGATAAAAGGGTGGAACTTCATGGCAGTTGTGGACATGAGTGATGCATGCTTTCATGTTTCAGAGCCATCAGAAATATCTAGAGTTCAAAGTAGGGCACAGACACAAAAAGTTCAAATTTGAAAGTATTTCCTTTTGGTATAATGTTGGCAGCGGGTATGTTTGCAAAGGTCCTCAGTGGTAGCTGCACATTTGTGCAGACAATGCATATCCCTGCCTATCCATATCTAGATGTCTGGATGAAAACCCTCAGAAAGCAATCTTTCGAATGGATTGTGTCCTCCCACGTATTCTTCATCTTATGATAACTCCATATTTAGCCTTAGCTGCTTCAGAAAAACCTTTACAGCGGGGGGCGCTGCGCATCATTGCCTGCCAACTTGATGTCCCTCGAGGGCCTCCGTCTCTGTGTCGATGCCATCAATGGTATAAGGCACGCACAGCAACTGTTACTTCAGTGCCATTTTTCTGCGAGAGCTAGCGCTTCGGATTATCATCGCTCTTCGGTTCCTTGTCTAAAAACCATTTTGTTTCGTGAAAATGACATAGTCGTTGGCATCATCAACTCTGAGATCTGGTTCAAGAAATTCCACGACTGTGCAGCGAAAATGTCCCTTACGGACGCCCATCGGGTGAGTCTATGGTGCCTGGGATCTTCTCATTCAACTTCAGACAGTTCTGCGGCCATGTATTACTTAAACAGACAAGGGGGCACTCACCCTCTAGGGCTGTTCATACTGTCCCAGAACATCTGGAAGTGGGCTCTGAAACCCAAGATGTTCCTCCTGTCACAACATGTTCCAGGGGAACACCCGTAGAGCACAAGTGGCGACTACTGGAGGACATTGTACTCCACGTCTTTGCAGACTGGGGCTTCCCAGAGGTCGACTTGTTTGCCACTCTAGAGAACGCCCAATGCTCAGATTACGCCTCCAGGTACCCTCCGAACTGCTCCAAGGGGAACAGTCTCTGGATAACATGGTCAGGGAAATTTGTCTACGCTTTTCCCCCCCGAATACCCTGCTCAACAGAATGGTGCACAAGATGCACCGAGAGCAAGTCAGGATGATTCTGGTGGCCCTGCCAGCCTAGGTTCTCCCATCTGATGGCAATGTCAGTCTCCCCTCCCAGTGTTCTCGAGCACCTACGTCGAGCCGACGTCACCGGGTGTTAGAAGTAGGACGCACGACACCCATAGCCTCAGTTCCGTTTTTTCCGCAAACGTGTTCGCTTCGGAGATCTCTGCGCATCTCGGTTCTTCTGAATTCTGTTCTTTCGGTTCTTCGAACCTGTTCGTTGTGAAGATTTCCATGATGTCTTTGGCTTCCTACACCCTGTGGCCGGGTTTTAAGAAGTGTCGGGGATTGTGGGTCCAAGATGTTGTTGACGGACTCGCATGATGCCTGTCTCTGGTGCCGCGGTGAGGGCCACGACACGGATGATTGTGTAGACTGCCAGTCGCTTACGTCGAAGGCCTTGCGGGAGCGTAAGAAGAAGCTTTCTGTTGGTAAGGTGGTCAAGCCTCGGAAGTTGAGATCCGCTGGGCTTTCGACTGACGATTCGAGGGGCGACTCTTCGCATCGTCGTCGTCGGTCCGGGGGGTCTCGGTCCCAGAGCAGGTCCTGCCATTCCTCTGCCTCTTCGAGGCACTCACGGAAGTGTCGTCACCAGTCTCCTTCCCCGTCCTCATTCGAGGTCTCCGCCCGTCGGCGGGTTGCTTGTCCCAACAAGCATTCCACTCCTGCGGAATGGGATTCATTTCGGCAGGACATGATGGCGATTTTTCAGTCGCAGGGCTCCGTTCTGTCCGCGCCGTCGAAGGACGCCGGCCGTGAACATGCTAGAGCCACCACCCGCACGCCTTCGGGCTCGGGAGGTCGGCGCGATCGGACACCTTTGAGGTCTCGCTCAGACAAGGCGGATCGCTCTAGACATGCCCGCTCCTGGTCTCGGTCCTCGACGCCCTCGAGACCGTCGGAACCTGTGAGGTCTTCGAAGAAGAAGGCATCAACGCCTTCGGCGCCAAAGTCGTTGAAGAACACACTCGGGGCTCCGCCCTCGAGGACTGTGTTGAAGCCATCGGCACCAAGCTCGATGTCGATTCCATCAACGCCTTTTGAGGCTGCTTTGTCGGAGGTTCCCTGTGGCACGGTGGATCCCCCTAGAAAGGCTCTGGCCAAGTCTAAAAATGTCTGTCCCTTTTTCTGTGCCCCCATTCCAACCTATGGATTATATTTCTGAGGTGGAGGAAGGGTCTGAGGAAGGAGGTTTGGTTCCTGCTGAGGTACCTGACGAGATTTTGTCTGGTCATAGCCAGTTTGAAGACCTAAGTCAGTATTGCACGACGCCAGTGGTTTGGACACCTCTCCGGAGTTGGACTTCGGTTGGCCTGAGCCTGGCACCCACACCGAGTTCTCGTACTGGCATCTTATGTCGAGTGTAATGGAATACTTGGGGTGGTCTGCGCCACCAGGGGATTTTCTGCAAGATGACCTGACGGTTATCCTTGACCAAGGTCCTCCAACTGACCCGGTACTGCCATTCCATATGGCCTTGCAGAGAAGGGTGGCAGCGGCTTGGACTGCTCCAGAGAGTCTCCCGGCAGTGAGCAAGTCCTTGCTGAAGAAATATCGTCCAGCCAGTAGCGACCCCAGCTACTTGACTATGCACCCAACTCCAGAGAGTTTGGTGGTGCAGGCGGCTACGGCCCCGGCAAAACAGGCGTCGTACCCCACCATCCCTCCTGATAGGGACGACAGGCGTTTTGATGGCTGGGCAAAGAAAGTGTTTTCTTCAGGGGGTATGGCTTTACAGGCCGCCAACTCCATGTGTGCCTTAGCACGTTTCACTCATACTCTGTGGAACTGTGTCTCTTTGGCGGCTGAACGTATTCCCGAAGGGGAGGAACGGGATGGCTTTCTTGCTCTTGTTCAGGATGGCAAGGATGCCATGTGTGAATCTGTTTGGTCTGGTCTGGACATGGCAGATTGCGTCGGCCGGTCCATGGCGGCGAGCACCGTAATATGCAGATTTGCGTGGTTGCGGAAGTCGGGGTTTGCTCCTGATGTGCAAAGCCGGCTCCTCAACATGCCCTTTGATGGTGAACATCTTTTTGGCAGCAAGGCTGACGAGAGCCTTGAGAGGTTGCAGACCTCCAAATCTGCACGAAGTTGTTGAGCGCTGCAGTTCGCCAACCTCTGCCTTTTCATCCTAGGGGGCAGCAATGGAGGGGAGGTTCCTTTCGATATTACTCATCCTTTAGTAGATCGAGAGGAGCTGCAAGTCAAAGGGGCCACTGTAGGAGTACCAGAGGTGGAAAGCAAGGTACTTGAGGTGCCAAGGGCGCTTGGGCAGTTGCCTCTTTACCCTCAGGCAATGCTGCAGCCGCTTCAGCTCAGTCATGAGGCCATGTCCCATGGTTCGCCGGTTGGGGGAAGCTTGGCGCAGCATCTTGTAGAATGGCGTGCCATTACTTCAGATGTGTGGGTTCTGGAGATCATAGCCAGTAACCCAAAGGCTACTGTCTTCCTTTCCGGCAGAGTCCTCACGACAATCCACCAGGGAATCTCTTTGAAGAGTCCGGATCCACTACTTGCGCAGGAAATACAAGCCCTGCTGGAGAAAGGCACCATAGAACTGGTGCCTGTAGCGGAGAGGAACGAGTGATGGTATTACCCTTATTTTTTGATTTCGAAGAAAGACGGAGGATTGAGACCCATCATGGACTTGCGCGCTTTGAACAAGCTCCTCAAGAAGGACAAGTTCAAGATGGTTACTCTTTCTCAAGTCCTCCAGGCCCTTTAACTTCAGGACTGGTTGGTGTCTCTCGACCTCAAGGACACTTACTTTCATGTGCAGATCCATCCCAAGCACAAGAAGTACCTGAGGTTCGCAGTTGGCGACTCGCACTTTCAGTTTCGGGTCCAGCCGTTCGGATTTACCTCCGCCCGAGGGTTTTCACCAAGCTCATGGTGGTAGTGGCAGCGTATCTGTCAGGTCCAATCTTGAATCTTCCTGCAGGAGTGATGCTGGCCCACCAGACCCACGGAAGTGTGCCCACCTAACAGTCTCTCAGCAGATAAAACTACCAAGCTGGCAAACCCAAGGGGAATTGGAGAACAAAACAAAGACAGATCTTCACGGAACTGCACTGATGCCCTCTGGTACTGGATTGTGGATTGCTCGCCTCAGTGTCTGTGAAATCTAGGAAAAAAAAATAACATATATGTTGATGTATATCTGATAAATATGTTTACTTGTTCTTTTACTATAATTTACTTTCTATTTTCCTAAAATACCTGTTGCCTATGCTTTTATGTTGATAGGCTTTCTTTACAGATGATGTTGAGCTGATACTTTTGTAGAACTCGAATGACTTCTAAAAGGTCAGCTGAAATGTCTTTGTTTTTTTAAAAAAATTAAATAATATCCTTAACTGAATTGTCTTTGACTAAAACTAACTTATAGTGCTTCAAGCTGAAAAGTCTGTGCACTCTTCTTTTCAAAAACAACTCTGCTGAAAATCTGTAGACTTGTGTGCACTCAATACGAAGACTGTTGTACTATATGAATCTGTGCTTGAGTTTGATGCTTCTCTTCTAGTCACACGAATCGCGCTTCTTACCGACGTAGAAAAATGACCTACCGCGCTTTTATACGATTCTTGCTTTTTTACAGCGAACCGCGCTTTCACCGTCGCTCTTATTTCTTGATCGATGAACCGCGCATCATCCGGCACTTGTAGATAAAAACAAACCGCGCACAGCTTCCGAAAGAAAAGACGTGTAAGCGACGGCACGTAATGAACGTAAGGTTCCTTACTCTAACCTTACCAATAACGGCAAAAAGCTAGATTAAGATACGCTCGCGCACAGAACTAGTTAATAGCTTAAATACCAGTACAGCCCGAACATAACTGTACTAGTAAAGAAAAATATATTTTCTTTTTAAAATAACCGCGCGAAAGTTAGTAGATACGTCGCGCAAGTAAAAAACTTAAAGAACACAAAAATATATACACGCAATAAACAGATATTAGATAATAAACAAATTCAATTCTGATAATGAAAAATTCAGTTTTTTCAGTATTTCTTAAAAATAATGTCTTTTATTCAAAAATAAGGCAAATAAAAACTTCACTCGATTTCATAAGTCTTGAAGGAGTGAATCACTTAGCTTGCTTCATCTGTATCTTCACTGCTTTCTCTGCTCCTTGTAAAGTCTTGAGTTCAATGACTTTTCCTCTGAAACTTTTGGAAATCTTTTTAAAACTCATCTAGTATCAGCTAACTATAAATATTTTAAAAATATACTCTAGAGCTAAGTAGACTGCGACCTGCCACAAAGACAGCTAAAATGAAAGGCAGTTTAGAACCTAGAGTAGCATTCCAAACTACCTCACAATCCATTTACACCAATCACTGCTGCAGGAAAGAACCTCCATCTTGCCTTGGAAGCAAGCGATTCCTGAATGTACATTAAGGAATTTTTTTGTACAAGTTCTTTTTCTAATTCCAACATAACCCAAACATAACACTTCTAAGTAAAACTACATCCAAAAGGTGTTGTAGCTAAATGATGATTTCTTATTTAATGTGAGCAATTGAATTTAATGAAAATTATCTTGGAATGATAACAGTATGTCTTTTGAGGTTGTGGACCTTTGAAACTCTAGAAATGTACCATGGAATCCTGACCGTATCTCAGGAAAGGGGGGATTCACGTCTACCCCTACCTGGACGATTGGTTGATCAGGGTGCGCTCTCCTGAGCAAGTCCTGCATCAACTGTCCATCACCTGCCACTCCCTTCACAAGCTGGGCTTCTCCCTCAGCTTAAAGAAGTCCCACTTGACGCCAACACAGCGGCTCCAGTACATCGGAGCGGTGCTCGACACATCGCTGGGGCAGTGTTTCCCTCCCCAGGTGAGGCCTCATCACATTAAGCAGATGGTGCACAGGTTTCAACATGCCCAGAGTCTCCCAGCGTTCAAGTTCTTGAGGTTGCTCGGCCTCATGGCATCCTGCATTCTTCTGGTGCCAGAGGCCAGGTTGCGGATGAGATCTCTGCAATGGGCTTTCAAGATTCAGTGGTCACAATTCTCCGGCAGGATGTCGGACCCCGTTCAGGTGCCGCCCTTGGTCGCCCAGGACCTTTTGTGGTGGGCCGTCGAAGACAATCTGATGACGGGGGCTCCATTTTGGCTACCCTGGCCAGAGGTGACGATCGTGACGGACGCATCCCTCACTGGATAGGGAACTCATGCCAACGAGTTGAGTCAGCAGTCATTGGTCTCCGTCGGAGTCCAGACTCCATATCAATCTGTTGGAGTTTAGGGCCGTCAGGTTTGCCCTGAAGGCTTTTCTGCCAACTGTGCGAGGGAAGAATGTCCTGATTCTGACAGACAACACAATGGCCATGCACTACCTCAACAAAAAGGGGGGCAGGGTCACTTCCTCTGTGCAGGGAGGCGATGCAGCTCTGGTTCTGGACCATCCACCAGGAAATTTCGATCTCGGCAGTTCATCTGGCTGGAGGCGAAAACGAGACAGCGGACGTTCTGAGCAGGCAGAGCGCAATCTGAGTGGGAGCTGGCTCAGGAGATTCTCCTGGAAATCTTCGCCCTTTGGGGGACCCCACAAGTGGATCTCTTTGCCTCCACTATCAACCGGAAGTGCAAAAGGTTCTGCTTGCGGGCATTTCCTCCAAGAGGTGCCTTAGGGGACGCGTTCGTAGTGGAGTGGTCCTTCCCACTGCTGTACGTGTTTCCTCCAGTCCCCGTCATCCCACAAGTGCTGCGGAGGTTACGGAGGTTCGGTTTCCGGATGATCCTCATTGCTCCGGCATGGGCCCCGAGAACATGGTACCCGGGCCTGCTCGACTTGTCCATCTGCCCTCCACGTCATCTTCCCTACCGGGACGATCTGCTCTGATGGGAGGGGGGTCAGGTTCTCCATCCAGAGGTCAGATCCCTCAACCTTCACGCTTGGCTTCTGAAAGGTTGCGGTATAAGGATTGGGACCTCCCTGAAGACGTGATGGAGGTGTTGCTTTCGGCCAGACGGCTGGCAACAAAGTCCCTGTACCATTGCCGTTTGAGAAAGTTCTGCGACTGGTGCAGGGTTAAGAATGTGGATCCTTTTTCATGTGACATTCCTGTGGTTCTGTCTTTTTTGCTTTCTTTAGCCCACAAGGGCCTGCAAGTCGGTACCATTTAAAGGTTACCTGGTGGCGCTGTCCATATTTAAGCGCTCGTCTGAGGAGTGTTCTTATTTCAAAATTCCTTTAATTTTTCTGTTTTTGAAAGGGCTCACTAATGTGTTTCCACCACACCTTTCCAGGTGCTCGGTTGGGATTTGAACCTTGTTCTAAAATTCCTAATGGGTGCTCCATTTGAGCCTTTGCATTCCTGTCCTTTGAGACTGTTGACCCTTAAAACTGTATTTTTAGTTGCGGTTACTTCCGCTCGCAGAGTGAGTGAGTTGCAGGCACTTTCTGTTAAGCCACTCTTCACGGTGTTTCATAAGGACAGGGTTGTCCTTAGAGTCTGTCCTTTGTTTCTTCCGAAAGTTGTATCGGCATTTCATTTAAGCAAGAAGGTCTTTCTTCCGGCATTCTATCCTCCTCCGCATCCTGGTAAGGTTGAGGAGAGGCTCCATAGGTTGAATCCTAGGAAAGCTTTAAGTTTCTACTTTTCACGCATGTCCCGGGTCAGAGTGGACGATCAGCTCTTTATAGGTTAAGCTGGAAGGCATTTGGGACAAGCTGTTACTAAGCAGACTTTGGGCCTGATCACGACTTGGGCGTTACCGCCGGCGGAATTACTGCTGGCGGTAATAGCCCTACCGCCGAACTCCCTGGCGCTAATAGCGCCGGATCACGAGTTCGGCGGTAAAGTAATTCCCCATTCCCCATTGAGCCCATTCGGGAATGGCCCATTCCCCATTGGGCTCAAGGGGGAAAATTTGCGCTCTTACCGCCGGCGGTAATAGCGCGAATTTTAGGCGGATTTCCCCCCAGCTAAGAGCTGGGGCGAAATCTGCCAAAGTCCTCATTTGGTGGACCCTTAAATCCAGCGGTATTAGCGCTACCGCCGGATTTAAGGGTTACCGCCAAAGTCGTGATCAGGCTCTTTGCCTGGATGGATTATCTTGGCAATTTCTGAATGTTACCGCTTTGCGGGAAAGGACCCTCCGGTAGGCTTACAGGTCCATTCTACTAGGGGTATGCCTGCCTTTACTGCCCTGCAGAGGGGTGTTCCTATTCGTAACATCTGTGAAGCAGCCACTTGGGCTTCGGTCCATACTTTTGTAAGACACTACTCCCTAGATTCTATCCATGGGCATGATCTGGCCTTTGGCAAGGCGGTCCTTTACTATGCAATTTGATTGGGAATTCTACATTTCTATATTCGAAATTCTTTTTCCCTCCTCCATACGTTGGTACTGCTTTGGGATTCTGTCATAGATATGGAATACGTCGGAGGACCCACTCCCCTCGAAGAACAAGTTACTCTCTTACCTGGTAACGTTCCTTCGATGGGATGGTCCAACAATGTATTCCATATCGCTCCCTCCCTACCTGCCCTGCTACAGAATTTCTTATGCGTTTGCAGCTTACGTGTCTGCAAGGCTTTCTGTGGTCGTACTGGTAGAAGATTAGTGCCACACGGTCTGGGGGGAAAAAAACTACAACTGAGGCTACGGGCGTCGTGCGTCCTACTTATAACTTTCGGTGACGTCGGCTCGACGTCGGCCCTCGAGGACAGCGTACCAACGCCATCGCTGCAGGACACAGATGCTGAAACTTTTCTGAAGCAGCACAGCTGTGGTGATTACCTGTCATAGATATGGAATACATCGTCGGACCATCCCATGGAAAGAACGTTACCAGGTAAGAGAGTAACTTGTTCTTCTACTGTACTGTCGGTAATAAGGTGCACTCAAGAAACTTAGAAGAAATACATTGATCACATTTACTCTGCAAACAAACACAAGATAGTAACTTTAAGGAAGGAACAGTGTTAATCAATTCTTAGCACAGCTTAATGTTAGAGACAGTTTCTTTGCACAGCAAGCCTTTTAGAGTCCAAAATGCAACCGTAGCTAAAAGGCAGTTTGGAAAGGCTCAACATCTTGACAAGCAGCAGAGCAACTAAAACTCCTCAGGATATTTTTGTCTTTACAAGGAAGCAAGATGTAACCAACGTTGGAGACCCTTGAAAAAGGACTTGTGAATGGGACATAAGTAAGAGCTTGGCCAGAGGTAAGAGTGGACACCCTTGGACAAAAGCTATCTGCACTCCAGCTCTCTGGATTCAGGTAAGCAATACCTTATACTCCTACGTCCCGTCCCCTTTCTCCATACTTTTGTGACATTCCATCCATCAAGACAGGACTGGAGCACTTTTGAAGCATCAAAAATAACTTTTTGTCCTCCTTTTATTTTTGTGGGGCCACCGCACGTGACCGTAGCCCCACCTTCCTGAGCTCTGACCCACGCATCGCCCGTCAGTCCTTTTCTTCATGCGGTCGGGGTCGGACGCATTTGCATCGTAGGGAATTTTCCACACTTGTCCATCTTCCTGCTCTGGTTCCACTGTCTTCTTTCCTCCGTCTATGCTGGCGCGTCTGGGATTCATGTCCTGTTCTTTGTGCAAAATTAGTTTTGCGAGGGCGGATTTACATTCTCTCTGTCTGGTTTGCTTGAGCCCGGAACATCGGTGGGACGCTTGTTCCTACAGCGACTCTCTTCTTGCGGGCACTCCAGCGTATGCTCGTCAGGTGGGAGGAGGTGTTACAGCAGCTACCGCCTCCTCATTTATAGCAGTTCATGGATGAGAAAAGGAAGCATCAAGTAAGTTCCTTCCTTTTTAGGGCACCCGGCCAGGGGACTCCTTCCCGGGGTCTTCTGGTTCTGGGAGGGGTCCAATTGGTTCTGGTACCAGGGTTTTCCCTGAGGTGTCCGCAAAGGGATCTAACCTGGATTCCAGAGTTTTCTCCCAGGCCCCCAGTCAAAGGGCTGGCAAGCCCGATTTCCCTGTGATGTTCCCCATCTGGGGGCCAAGACTAAGCCCAACATTTCTGGGGCTGTTTCGACCGGGTTTATTCCTGAGGTTTCGAAGTCTGAGACTAAACGTACCGAGCCTAGTCTTGAGGTTTCCTGTACAGTGACTAAAGCTATTGCGGTTAACCCTGAGGATCCCCAGACGGGGGCTATAATTCAAACCACCAAGATCAAGGGGCCTCATTTAGGGGCTCTGGTTGTGACCCTATACCTTCCCACAAACAATCTTGTGGTTGTACCGATCCGAGGGGGAAAAGGAGGGCAAAGGCCCAAAGTCTTCAAATACTAGCCCTGCAGAGGTTCGCTCACTGAGGGCTAATTCTTCCGCAGAATCCAAAGGGGCTCAAAAATGATCTTGATCTGCTAGTACCGGCTCTGCCAAAATTCCCTGTCACAGGTCTAAAACGGATAAATAAGCCCTTGCAATCCCCGTAGTGAAAATAGCCTCACTGAAACCTATGAAGCAGATCACTTCAGGCAGTGACAAAATGGCGGATCAACCCGGGCGGTCTGAGGCAGCCATTTTGACTAGCCCTTCCACACCTACATTTTCCACGGCTGGTACCGAGGGGCCTATCTTTGGGATCGAGCAGCATTTTCCACGGAATGTGGATAATAGAAATCCTTTTCGCCCTCCAATGGACTGGCGTGCACAGGTTCCACTGCCACACACGGTCTCGCTTCCTCCTGCATCTGCTCCCGTAGTTTATGTGGATCCAGTTGGTGGAGCGGCATCTTGGACACCAGCCTCATTACAATCCTGGGGGCATGCCCCTCCAGAGCGGGCTCTACCCACTCCTATGCCTAGACCCTTCCCTGAGGATTCGTTCTTTGGCAAATTCCTCTCAAGCCGTAGCCTGCTCCTCCCACTCCTCAGCAGGTTTCTGTGGTGCCTCCTCCTGCTCCTGTTCCAGTGGGGCCCCCTCCTATACTGCCACCACTTCCTCCATGTTCACCAGTGCTTAAGGCGCCAGTTGCACAAACAAATATGCCCACAGTGTCTGAAGTATTGCATGCTGCGGATCAGTTTTCTGCTCCCTCCACAACTGAAGAGGACCAAGCGGACCAGGAGAGCAAAGACCCGCCCCACTCTGTCAGAGCATTTCATGACCGGGTCTTGGATATGATGGCGTTGCTGGATATTCCAATACCTGAGCCTCCGGCTCCACTAGAAGGAGTACTTTCAGGAGCGTTCAATCTTACGACAAAAGAGCACACTGGCCTCTTCCTTCAAAAGGATGTGCTTGCTGAAGCCTGAAAGGTCTGTGAGAAACCTCATTCTGGGCAGCACGTAAATAAGAAAATTGACACTCGCTACAATCTACATTCGTCAGATGGTAGAGGTACCCCGGGTATTGGGATTCTGCAGCCTTGAAAGTTACAGCAAGTTGGAGGTTGCACCAAAATAGTTCGTCTTGCGCCTAGTTGGTCCCACCAGCCTAAGGGAGGAAGTTGTCCTGTACAGGTCTTCCCAGTTGATTCGAAAACGGGGTCCGCAAAGCTGCAGGGCTTCAACTGGCACTTTGCGGTCCAGGTGGGTGCCGCTGGCGTCTCTTCACATCTCCTTCATCGGATGTTGTCCTCCAGTGGTCAACTCTGCCTCTAGTCCCAAAAACCTCACTTTTTATGCAAGTTCCCATTCATTCACAGCCCTAGGCTGTCATTCACCTAGCAGGATGGCTATCCTCCAGGACAGCCAGCCGGCCAATAGAAACTGGTTTCACTCAGGCACACCTAGAGACAAAGGACAGGGAAGTTTTGGTACCCTCCCCTACTTCCTGCCTTTCCAGACACACTGGAGCCTGTGCGGGCTTCAGGGCTGAAGCCTGCCAAAGGCAAAACACACAAAGGACTCTAACCCGATTCAAACAAGAGAGTAAAAGCCCAGAAGAAACTAACTAGAAGACTGGGCCATTTTGGGAAAAATGTCACCCTTGGGTGCTGTACTGCAGCTGAGGAGTCAGCTTGGAGATACATGGCACAAGGTAGTAAAAACGAAACCACTTCCACTAGCCATTCAAGTGGGTTATTGTAACAAAATGTTAAATGAGGAATGGGTTAAAGGAGTTACTAGGTAAGCCCTCAGCACTCCACAAAGGGTGGTGCGTGCTGGACCCATTAAGGAATAGGTAAGTAAGACAGGGGTCATCTTACTATTCTTGGGACCAGTAGTTCACCCAAGAAGGCTTTTGCCGCCACTTTCTCCGCCCCCCCCCAGCCCCCTCCACTTTTGGCTGTCTCACATGCTGACACAGCCCTGTCTCTGCTCTACTCTTCAATTTCTGATACTCTTGATGCTCTTGCCCCTGTCATGAGGATCCATTTGAAGTCCAAAGCCAAGTGCAATTTCTGGTATGACTCTGACCTAGCTACACTTAAACGTAAGTGTAGGGCGGCTCAGAGGAAATGGAGGACTTCCTGTTCATCCCCTGACAAACTGGCCTGTCGCCTGCTACAAAGGCAATACCGACTCTGTCCTCACCAAGAAGAGAGTCCACATTGAAGCTCGTGTTTCTGCGGCATCTAACAACTCGGCCAAACTCTTTAAAATCTGCAAGGAGCTGGCCAACTCTGCTGCAGTCTCTACCCCTCCTGTTGCCTCCCAGGCTCTTTGCAATGCCCTTGCCTCTCACTTCATTTCAAACACCCAGGACATCCTGTCCACCCTCAACTCTCCTCTCCCCTCCATCTGTGCTTGCTGACCCTCCTTTAGCCACCCCCACCATCCTTCTCGTCCTTTCCTCTTTTCTCCCCTGACGAGGTCGCTAGACAAGTCCGATCTATGAAAGCCTCGTCAGAACAGCTTCCTCTCTGTTCCTCTAAAACCATCAAGGACCACATTGACCCTCTCGCTCCGGCCCTTGCTGATTTTTGCAACCACTCCTTTGCCTCAGGAACTTTCCCCTCCCCACCGAAGCACTCCGTTGTGCATCCTCTTCTCAAGAAACCCACAGCTGATCCTTCTTGTCCAGCTAACTATCGCCCAATTTCCATTACTCCCTTTCTGGGCAAACTCCTGGAAAAGTTGGCCATCTCTCAGCTTAACCTTCATTCCAATTCTGTTGGCTGTCTCCCTGACCACCAGTCTGGCTTCACAGCTGCCAGAAGCACGGAAACTGCTCTCCTGAACATCTGTGAAGATCTGCTCTCCAACCTTGACTCTAACATTCCTTCTGTCCTCATCCTCCTCAAACTCTCTTCTGTCTTCGACACGGTCAACCATACCATCCTGCTCAACCATCTCTGTGAGAACCTGGGTATCACAGATCAGGCTCTGGCCTGGCTGACCTCTTTCCTCTCAGATCGACCCTCCCAGGTCCAACTTGGGTCCTTCCTTTCATCTATCTTCCGCTCTACCTCTGGTGTTCCCCAGGGGTCTAACCTCTCGCCCTGGCTTTTCAACCAATACCTGGCAACTCTCGCCCACTGCATTGCCATTTTCTGCTCAAATTTCCAGTGCTACGCTGACGACAATCAACTCATTTTCAGGCTGCCCTCTGCCACCTCCTCTCCCTCTCTCATCTCTGATTGCCTAACTGCAATTCAAGATTGGTGTGCCGCCAAAGATCTTTGTCTGAATGCCCGCAAGACGGAGATCCTCCACATCAGCACACCTTCACCATCCTTTCCTCTCACTCTCTGGCCGGCCTCTCTTGGCCCTCCTCCTACCCCCACCTGCGAGGCTAAGAATCTTGGGGTCATCTTTGACTCCACCCTTTCCTTCTCTGCCCATATCTCAAATTTCCTACTGCACCTCCTCAGAGGTACTCTGCCTTTCCTCTCCTTCCCCCAGAAGCGCATGGTATCACAAGCTCTGGTTCTCTCTTTGTTGGACTATTGTAACAGCCTCTTTCTAAATCTACCTGCCTTTTCTCTCCGCCCTCTGCAACTAATCCGGAACAGGACTTCGAGATTTGTCCTTGGCCTCAAGCGCTGGGATCGTACCTCTCCAGCTCTGAAATCTCTCCATTGGCTCCCAGTGGATGCGAGGATTAAATTCAAAACCCTCTGCATTGTCCACAAGGCTTTCTGGGGCCTGGGTCCAAAATAGCTTCAGCTATCCCTCCGCAAATACCTCCCCTCTCGAGCTCTTCGCTCCTCTACCTCTAACTCCCTCAGGGTCTGTCGTTTTTCAAAGAAATGAGCTGGGGGTAGATCTGTCTTCGGCTGGGGCCTCCCTCTGGAACAGTCTCCCTGCCACTCTAAAACTTGAGGAGAACCATCTCCGGTTCCGGAAGCACCTCAGGACCTTCCTCTTTTCTTCTGCCTTCGCTCCCCCTCTCCCCTGCTGATCCGTTATCTCTTGGCACCATGCACCTGGCCACTCTCTGTCCTCCAGGCCCAGGTACCTGCTCCCCCTGCCACCCTCCCGCACTGCCTCTGGGCCACCCCTTGCACTGGGGTCTGTATCTGTAACCATACAGCCCCCCCTATTTCTTCCTGCACTTATCAGACCTACCCTGTCTGCTGCCTTTGACCTAGCACTTGCAAAAGGCTGCCTGCACTACCACTGTTTGTTGCATTTATTATTTATTTATTGATATTTATCTGTTTCTCCTCTGCTTCGCACTTTCCACTTCTCCCCCCTTCCATGCACTTTTCCCCTCCCACTCTCCCATGCACTTGCGCGTTCTCAATGTCACTGGGCCTAGTAAGATTGCTGTTTTGTTCTCGCCTGTTGCCCTCCCCTCCCTTGCCTTGTCGCGCTCTGAAACACTTGTGTACGAGCGCGATAGAAATAAAATAAAAATATCAATATCAAAAAGAAAATGTAGTTAAACTTTAAGAGAAGTCCAGGGGACTTCTCGGTGGCACTGCACAAAAGGTGCTTTTTGTCACAATGCATTAGCAGATGCCTATGGAGTTTACCAGACTCCATAAAACAGTATGAAACACAGAAAATCATAGTTAGGAAAACACATAACTGAGTGAGGAAAAGTCCCACTCGCTCAGGAGTTAAAATTAAAAAGCCTTGAGTCCAACAAAAGAGCTGGGGGTCTCTAAGGTAAAAGGGAATTGGCACAGAAATTAAAATTCTTCCTAATACTACCCTTGACTGCATGTCCACTCCCTTCACCAACGGTAGTGGATGCAGCTACGCTCCAGTCTAAGCTGTCCTCGACATCCTCCATAACTGCCTCTTGGGTCCTTTCCAAGGAGGGCAAAATTCTTGTCATCGGGAAAAAGGTGTTTTCCAATTCAGGTCTTCAGCTGCGGCAAGCGAATACCAAAGTCATCCTTGCTGCAGCGAATCTCAAGCCGTGGAAGGAGCTTTCCGAATTTCAGGAATGTATCCCACAGGACAGGCTGGAAAACTTTAAAGAGGGCCTACCCGATGCCAGAGTTCTGGCTCAGGACCTGCTAGAGGACGCAGCCCATCATATAGGCTTGGGCCTTATGGTTTGGGTAGACATCTCCCGCCAAGCGTGGCTGCACCTGACAAAGTTCCCAAAAGAGGTTCAGGACAAGGTACTCGACCTTCTCTTTGAAGGTAAAGAGCTTTTGCACTCTTCCATCGATGAGGAAATCAATAAAACAAAGGCAAGCATGCAAATAGCAAAATCTTTGTTGCTCCTTGCAAAACCCCCAGCTAAAGCGCCCTATACGCAGAGGTCAGGGACCCTAACAAGGTCCTTCTCAGGTTTCAGAGGGTTGCAGGAGTGTTGAGCACGTTGGGCAGAAGGTTACTCCGGTGCACCTCAACGCAAGCAGCAAAGGCACAGTGGCCGGTTTTTCTCTCTGTTAGTAGCATCCTCTTCAGCAACAGATGGTCTCGCCGCTGACAAACCATCGAAATTATGCTTGCCATCGGTCACACTAGACTCCGGTGGGAAGACGTATATCGTCTCATCTGGAGGCGTGGCAGACCATCACAGAAGACTGATGGGTTTTGTCCGTCGCCCAAGCCCTCCCTCTCACCCTCCTCTTCAATAAACTGGGTCTCCCTCCCTCAAAGCCGAGGTACAGAAGCTTTTCAACCTCAGAGCGGTGGAACCTGTTCTTTTGCACAAGCAAGAGGAGGGCTATTGCTCCAACCAGAATGATCTGCACACTATCCTCTACCTCTCCAACTTCAATCTTTTCTTAGCCCAAGAGAAATTCAAGATGATCACGCCCAGCCAGATAAGGTCCTCTCTCCGCAAGAACGATTGGCTGCATGTGATAGATCTTCGGGACGCTTACATGCATATTGAATTCTGCCGTTTGGTCTCAGCTCGGCACTGCGTGGCTTCACAAAGATGATGGCGGTTATCGCAGTGTTCCTCAGACTGTTCACGTCTATGCATATTTGGATGATTGGCTGCTGCGAAGTCCTTGCCCACGGCTGCAACAGCCTATCTTCAGTCACTCCTCAGCTCCTGTTCCAACTGGGACTGTCGTTGAACTGGCGGAAATAGTCTATGATGGTTGCTCAAGACCTGATTTTTCTAGGTTTCCTTTGGGATACGGTCTGTGCCGGCGTTTTCCTAACGGAGGACAGAATAGCGGATTTATCGACCATGAGTTCCTGAACTCCTCCCACATGTCGGCCTGTTGGTTTCAGAGACTCCTGGGCCTGATGGCTTCATGTGTTTTAGCCCTACCTCTTGCGAGACTGAAGATGAGGTGCATACAGCTAGCACTTCGGTGCTGCTGGCCCCAAGCTGTGGACCCGGATTCAAAAATGATTCCGATACCATCCTCAATGACGGCGGATCTTCGGTGGTGGTCAACCTCCAACAACCTTTCAGTGGAACCTCCTTCCAGGAGCCCTTGCCACAGGTTATAGTTACAACAGACTCCTCCCTCCTAGGGTGGGAGCGACGTTGGGTCACCTCGAGGTGTACAATCTGTTGACGCCCTTGCACAGAATGTCTCATATCAACTACATGAACTCTTGGCAGTCTTTCTGGCATTGAACGCTTTCCAGCTTTCTATCATTAACAGAGTGGTGCAAATTTGCACTGATAATTCTGTAGCTATGTTCTACATCAACAAAGAGGGGGCCACAGAACACCTCGTCGGGTGGGTCGAGCTATCCAGATTTGGAATTGGGCAGCCCAACACAATGGGCCTCATTACGTGTCCGGCGGTAACCCTGCCGGTGCCACCAGCAGGTTGCCGCCGGTCCGTTAAATTACCAGTGCCCGACTTCCCGGTGTCACAGGGATATTCCAAGTCCGGCGGCCGGGAAGTCAGGCGCCGGTAATTTTGTTGATCCCCATTCCTATAGAGGGAGTCTATGGGAGTGTGGCCACGGAAGCACGGTGCCATTGCTTCTGTGACCAGTCTGCCTACAGTGGATGCTGTGCCTGGCAGGGTCAGACCTGTCAGTGACAGCAGCTCCGGCAGGCAGACTCGGAATGTGGCAAGCAAGAGTGCCGTTCGGCTTACCAGCACTCTTGTTTCCAGACCGCCACTATTGTCATGAGGCCCACTGTCAGGCTACAGGCCGTGCACATTCCGGGGTCAGATCAATGCTGTGGCAGATTCCCTTAGTCACCAATCTAAGGCGAATTACGAGTGGGAAATTAACCACGATGTTCTTGTCAAGCTTTTCCAGCAATGGAGGTTCTCCAATGGTGGACCTTTTTGCGACTTCAACAGGAAACTATCACTCTATGCCTTAAGTGACGGTCTCGGAGCATCTTCCTTGCGGGATGCCCTAGAGATTCCTTGGCACAACATAAAGGCTTATGCCTTCTCTCCTTTGCCATTGATTCATCGGTCGCTCTGGAAGCTCAGGAGTGCATCCAATTGCACTCTCATCTTCATAGCCCCTTCGGAGCCAGCCAGGAGCTGCAGCACCTATCAATATGCGACCCGATCAGGTTGCTGTAGATTGCCAACCTCCTTCACTAGAGCCATTACCAGGTGTGGCACCCCTCCCAACAATCCTTCAGCTTGGCGGCCTAGTACCCGAGTTCAGGTCCTTAGCACAGTTTAACCTTTCAGAGGATAATCTGCGCATAATCCAGGTGGCACAGTATGAAAGTAAATGGCTTTGTTTTTGTCTTTGGTGTCTTGCTAAACAGCTCGATCCTCGACATGCTTCTGTTGACTGTCTTGTCTTTTGTATCAGACCTTGTGGCAGCTGGCATCCACGTCTTATCGTGCAGAATGTATCTGTTAGCCATTGCTTCTCTTTCCACAGTCATTGCCTCGTTTTCTCTGGCAAACCCAATAATCAAAAGGCATTTCGCAGGTGGTCTTCACCTCATTCTAGAAATGGAATCTGAACGTGAAGTTTCTCTTGGAAAGTGTCCTCCTTGATTGCGGTAACATCTGCGAGAAGAATAAGTGAGCTTCAAGCTCTCGCTCTGTCGAGCATCCGTTCCTGACTTTCCACAAGGATAAGGTGGTGCTTTGCACTCGCCCTTCTTTCTTTCCAAAAATTGTCTCGGACTTCCACATAAATTAGTCGGTATCCCTAGCGGTTTTCTTTTTCCGAACCCGGTATGGGATGCAGAAAGGGTTCTACATAACCTTGATGTTATCTCTGAGGTTTTACCTTGAAAGAACATGCGAACTTGGAAGCTCCTCACAACTCTTTTTTAGTTTCGGGAACCCAAAAGGGAAACCGGCTTCAAAAGCATCCATTTTACGCTGGATCACTTCATGTATCTTAGAGGCTTTTACAATTCAAGGCCTACAGCTCCGAAGGGGCGTTCTTGTGCATATGGTCTGAGACAAAGCACCGCTGTTGCCTTCCAGAAATATGTTCCTTGGGTGTACATAGCCAGGGCTGCTGCATGAGCTTCTCCCTAGGTTTTTTGTAGACACGATTGTCTTGACCTGAGCTCCATGACTGATGCTCAGTTTAGTCAGACCGTTCTTACGAACCTGTTCCAGTAAGGGACATTTCCATCCTCCCGTTTCTTGGCCAGTGCTTGGCAATCTCCGAAAAGTATGGAGGAAAGGCGACTGGACGTAGGAGTATAACAAAGTTACTCACAGTAGTGACTACCTTACTTCTAATCCATAGTCCCCTTTCCTCCATACGCCCGTCGTCCTCTCTAAAATGTTTCCTCTATTTTGCTAATGGCCCTTCGATTTTGGCGATAGAAAAGGACTGAAGGGCGATGCGCGGTGCCGAGTTCAGGAAGGCGGGGCTAAGGTCAAGTGAGGTGGCCCTGCATAAAAATAAAAGGACAAAGTTATTTTTGATCCTTCAAAAGTGTCCGGTCCCGTCCCGATGGATGGAATGTCCCAAAAGATGGAGGAAAGGGGACTATAGACTTAGGAGTAAAGTAGTCACTACGGTGAGTAACTTTGTTTTTCTCTTCAGTACATTAGGTTTGAAGAAATAATTGTGTCTGGATTCTCCTTGATGTGGCAGCGCTGGACCCGACCTCCGTATTCCTTGGTCTGGTGTCAAAAAGCAGGACAATGGACGGGATCTCTCATCAGTGGTCTCAAGAGGAGATCTCTGGAACGGCTTTTAGCAACTTCTCTGGTCACTCTACGGTTTTGGCGCCCTTTCTGCAGCACCAACACAAAGGACGTGATTCGCCCCGGTCAATCTTCTCCGGTTCCTGAAGTCCTGCACTCTGGTGAGGGGACTTGGCGGGTTGGGAAATGTTTGTGCAGGTTCTCCTGTGGCTCAGCAAAGACTTGAACGGATTCAGCCTTTCCACAATGATGCACTTCAGTTGGGTCAGAGGTCTCCTGGTATTGGGGTCCTGAAGCTCACTGGACCTCAGGAGATGGCTCTGATTAAAGTTTGTCTTGGGACTAGTTGTTCCCACCAGTCAAAGGAGAGGAGTCGTCCTCTTAGGAATTCCTGTCGCATAGAAAACAGGGTCAGGACTGTAGTGGTCACTTCAGTGTTGCAAAGGGTCTGCCGGCATATCTGGTTGTTTTCTTCGGTTACTTCAGTTTCCAGTTGTCGACTTGCCTTTCACCTCCGGAACCTCAACTTATATACAGTTTCAGCACACACTCCTCTACAATCTCTCACAGCAGTTTACAGAAAGGGACGTTTTGCTGTCCAGTTAGGACCCAGTGGGAGCTGGTTCCATTCAGGTACTTGCGCAGTCAAAGAGCAAGGGAGTGAGTAACTCCTCCTTCACTTCCTGCCTGCCCAGCCAAACTGTAGCCTAAGCAGAGACACCCAAGGGTTCCGGCCAAAGGCAAAAAACACACACCCACACACTAGAAGAAGGGCCAACAAAGAACAATTACAGTAGAATAGGCAGAGAAAGGACACCCTTGTGTTGGTAGAACACACCCACTGCCACCAGCCATAACTAGGAGGTTGTACATGTGACTTAAAAGTCACAGGAGCAGAGAGAAGGGGGATACTAAGTATCCCCTTGGCACTCATAAGGTGGTGTGTGCCAATCACTGAGAATATCAAGTCTTAGGAGAGATCCTTAAGAACTGTGGTTACTGTAAGATATAAATGAATCTCAAAGGAGAACCAAAAGGGTTCCCAGCAACATTGCCCATAAGGAGCGGTGTGCTGCAAAAGTGAAACACAGATACCTTAAAAAGAGATATGGAGGAAAGTAGACTCCATAGGAAAGGTAAAACACAGAGAACAGAGTTCCAAAGACAGAGCCCATAAGACTGAATGAGTGGAGAAATGTGCCACTAATTCAGTTTGTAGCAAAAAGATTCAGAAGTCCAGCAAAAAATGCTGGGGATCTCACTAGGAGAGGTGATGAAGCATACACACGATAAATCTCCCTAACACCATATTAAAAACACAGTACCATTACGGAGGTGTAGAGCATGAATTTAAAAATGAATTACAAATCGGAGATAAGTTCTAAGAAATAAGTAATCCTGGTCAGGGGGCTCACTGGACCCTTTGTGTGACACAGGGAAAATGTCCAGGGACAGGTAGGTACCCCACAGTCCATTTAGAAGAGTTCCAGCACAGGTTTAAAGTTGCATAGAAATTAATGGGAGTGCATTAAAGGTCCTTTGTGGAGAAGTCTTTTTGACTCCACAGATATGGATTCTACAATGAGCAACTCCAAGAAAGTGCCACAGGAGACACTAAAGAATTGATAGGGGTTGTAAAATGGACCCAGAGCCTCAGCAGCAGCAGACCCGGAGGGCCCAAACAGAACTGTACGGAAATGGTGGTAAAGGCTCACCTTCAAGGAGTCTCTTCCCCGGCCCAAAGGGACACCCGAGGGTTGTGAGTATTGAAGGTGGTAATTCCCCAATATGCAATAGTAGACAAATAATAAGGACACACTACGGTAGGGAATGAGACCAAGAGATTGGTTGTAAGTGAAATAAAGGTTTATGTAATTCAGCATCCAGAGAACTCTTCTGCCTCAAGAGCGCACTGGCAAACATTACAAAAATCATACATTATATGGTCTGAAAGCATCACTGTTGACGTTTCCCTATAGGGGCACAGGATTACATCAGGATTGGTGGAGAATACAATTACATTATAGCAAGATAAGGGTATGCCCCACGGGATAGGCTGGTTCAGATCAGCTGCTTTGTGTGACACGTGGGTCGGCCAGGCTCATCTGGACGGCGCGAAGGTCAGGTCGTCTCCAAGGGAGGGGGGTCACACTGTCTAACTTAACTACATAACATTTTCTGACAATAAACACACTTCTGCTTTGAGCCTAGAGGTGACAGGGGTTGGGGGGGTGAGGGTCTTGCCCCCCAGGTGCGTTATCTGAGGGTTTGGTTGGAGATTTACTTTCAAGGTGCCACAAAGCTCAGATGGGTAGATTGATATGTGTTGGTTTTAAGTATAATATATAATGACATGTATGGGGGGACACTTAGGAGTGGTCCATGGTGAAGGGTCACACTAACTTTTGCAGAGGTGGGGGTAACTAGAGCAAGAGCAGGTTTGTGGAGATGGATGAGCTGCAAATCAGGATTCGGCCTGGTCACGCACAGGGCAGTGAGCTCGGAGGAAGGATAAAAGAATACACTGTTTGCTTGCAAGAATTTGCGCCAGAACATCCGTGAGAACATGAGCTTGGGCTGCGCGGACACAGGAGGAGGAGGTGGGGAGGGCGCTATCATTGCTCGCGAGGCGCTGCGCTGTGGAGGGGAGAGGAGGCTTCACAGTAACTTGAATGCGGCCTAATCTCAAAATGGAGTCTGGGGTGTCCAAGATGGAGTCCAAATGTATCTTGCAGTAGCCCCTTTTCCATTGGTGCCAGGGATCTTTTCCAATGGGACCGGGGAAGGGCAAGGAAGGCGTCCCCCCACTATTGCAAGAGCAGATGATCTCCTTCGTATTGAATGTACGGGGGGAGAATGACCCCTCCTTCCTTACAGTATCTTGAATAATCTTCCACCCAAGGATGCAAAGGTAGGTACTCAAGTTGGTAGTTTTGATGAAAACTTCTCCAGTAGCATGATACAACCTGGTGAGTGACACTTTTTCAACAAGTGCGTTTTTCAGGATTTAGGATTTGAATGCCAGGATCTGGATGCACCTTGACGAACCCAGTGACTCAGGAAAGGAACAATGGCTCTTCCAGAACCTCTGCCCTCATGCCTGCACCAGAGGTCTTGGCGAGGACCACCCCAGGAAGACAGGGGGATCCGTGGACATGGCTCCCAGCAGCTCGATGAGCAAAAGCCAGCTCAGCAGCAGACTTTCCCAGAACGTGGTCAATGGCTGGGGGTCATCCTTGGATGTCCCAAGCTGATGAACTGGTGGAGTGATGAAGTTTCAGCACCCCTCTGAACACCAGCAGCGGCGCACAGCCAAGCGGAAGATCCTGGTGGGGAATGACGGGATGCAGTGGAGAACACCCCAGAAAACGTTTTGAGCAGACGAGTCGAACCAGAATATGTGGGGAGTGGTTCAAAGTTTTCCGAAAGCCCAGTCTGGATCCCCATTGGCAAAAAATGAATATGACCATGTTAGGAAGAATTCTCATAAATGTGCTAATTTCCTTCACCTTAGAGACCCCGAGCAACTTTGCTGGATTTTGAGGACTTGATTTTTTTACCTGGAGAGAGCGCAAGTCTTTTTTCCCACGCTCTCATTTATTTTGAATGTGTTTTACTCTTGTGTTTTCTTTGGTTATGGAGTTTTAGACAACTCCATAGGCATCATCTAATCATTTGTGTCACACAGCACATTCAGTGCAGTGGCACAGGGAAGCCTTTCAGGCTGTCCCAAGGTTTAAACACCTTCTCTGGAATAAACTACTGTTTCCCAGAGAAAGTAAAGTGAAATGGACTTTACTAGTCTTTTTAAATTCCTAGACCCAGCACACCCTATCTTACAATAGAGTGCTGGAGGGGTTACTTAGTATCCCCTATGTCTAGAAACTCATGCAGCAGTCAAATGCTACCCTTTCCTCTTAAAATGGCTGGTGGCAGTGGTTTTACAACGAACTACCATGATTTTTCCCGACTGTCGCGGGAGCCATGTTTTTCAAGATGGCGTCTGAGCACCCTTTGTTTAAACTGGTCCCGGTCTTCTTTTTTCACCATTTCATTTTGGAAAGGTCCTTCTAGAGTTTGTCTCTGCATGCCAAACCAGGTTTTGTCCATGTGTTCCTTCGCCTTTGGCTGGCTTCAGGAATGAAGACTGTGGGGTGGGCAGGAAGTGAGGGAGGTGCCCGAAACTCCCTGTGCTTAGTCGCCTAGGAGACCCAAATGCACTCTGGCGTGATTGGCTGGCTGACTGTCTGGATAGGACAGCCACCCTGCTGGGTGAGTGGCAGCTAGGCTGGAATGAATGGGAGAGAACTGGATAAAAAGCAAGTCTCTTGGCTTGGAATGCAGAGTCGACCACTGGAACGAAAGAACCGAAGACGAGCTTGAAGAGGACAGTTGCTGCAACTCCTGGACTGTTGGTTTGCCCAGTGAAGCCCAGCTGCTGGTCCGAATGGCTAAGTTCATCTCGACAGAGAAGCCCTGAAAGGAGGACTTCTGCCTTTTGAGTTGGGGGGGACCAATCAACTCGATACTAAGCCACCTGGATACCATTCTCGGAGCTGGTTGTATTTTCCTCAGAGTGCTGCAGGAAACCGAATATCCAGGGAGAGGGACACCATTTTGTGTGCTTTACTACAGCTACCGGAATCAAAGATTTGCCAGTTGCAAGCTTTGTGACCAGTCCCAGTGCAGTGCAGGAGTCCCCCGACGTTCTCCCTCTTGTCCCCACGACTGAGGCTCAGGAATAGCGAGATCTGCAGGAACTGCCAGGAACAGAAGTCTTCCGCTGCATCTTTTTCTTCATTTGTAAGGTACTGTGGAATGAGACTGAGAGTACTTGTCTCTCGCGGTGAAAGTGCTTGAAACTTTCCCAACTTGCAGGCCTAATCAGCTTGTGACCCAACATATGACTCTTTCTTTTATGAACTACTTCTGAGAACTTTGGCAGACTTTTCCGTTTTAATACCAGAACTGCTTTCTCCTATACAAGACTTTAGCCCATTGACTTTGGCCTAACCTCATAAAGTATTTGCAGTGCCTAAGAATAACTTATCTTTTTATTAACCTGTGCCTTTTTGCTCCTACTTCAAAGTACTCTGCTATTTTGCTCATCCTTCAAAGTTGTTTAAATGCCTCAGAAACTTAGTGTAAAGTACTGAAGTGTTTTTGTGTGTGAGATAGATTGCCTCCTTCTAGTGAATGTTTTATAACTGACTGTGAAATAAATTAATAAGTGTTTTACCAGGAAACCTTGAGTGTAAGAGTTTATTTGAATACTTGTGATTGTAGACCCCTGTGTAACATCATTACTGCTCACAGTCCCCTCTTCAGATAAGCCTTGCTGCTCAGCAACACTGCCAAAACTGTGTAGTGCAGACTTATACCAAAGGTTGGTTTGCTTACACCTGTAGTCCTAGTTGTGTGTAGTGGTCCCAAAGGGTACTGCATACAAACTCTGCCTCACAGACCAAGCCACTGAACTTAGAAAGTATTGTCAAGCGAGTTATTTGAAAAGGCAAACATTGCAGAATGCGCAGGAAAACTTCTTGAGTATGTTGGCTGAGCTGCCACCTCGAAGTTACAAGAACGAACCAGCAAAAGAGAGAAGCAGAGATAAGACAAAGCCTAAATATCCTTGCACAAAGAAGCTGGCCAAAGGCCGACCAGCCAATCACTAAAGGTGGCAAAAGGCCAGATGTCCAACGATTCTGGTCGGTCACTAGGATTGCCACTTGAACTTAGCTACCCCAACAGGTAGTGAGAGGGATAGCCCAGCAAACTATAATGGCCTAAACCAGGTAGTACCAATGTTGGGTAAGAATTGATGTTGTCACACTGTGTGAGACTACACAACACTTATCTGCTCGGTATTGGGTAACCCACCTTTTGGTATAGGTCTGTACGACACAAGTTGGTAATGTGACTGAGCAGCCAAGCCTATCTCAAGAGAGGTAAATGTGAGATGTAGAGCTGTACAAATGAAATCGTAAATAGAAGTATCCAAGTAACACCTACACTCAAGGCTTCTGTTATAAATAGTGATTTATTTAATTAACATCAATTTTTAATTAAGCGTTATTTAAAAAGGGAATTCATGTAACAAGGTAAATATAATTTAAAATGACTTTTCAGAATCAAAACAAGTCAGTGGATATTCTTTGGATATGCTTCTTGCAAAATCCCTACACCCTGAGGTGACTTCAATCATAAGGACAGTCATGGCATTTATATTTGCAGATTCAGATTCTGAGGTTCCGGAAAGGAAAGGTTTAAGGGAGGAAAAGGTTAAACAGGTTCTCTGTATGTGTGAGGACAACTAAATCTTCCATTGAAGTCTAGACAAGCCTTTCCCAGCAGTAAAAGTTAACAACAAGTTAGCACCTATGAGGGACAAATCATATTAAAGTCAATGAACTATACAAGTCTTCAGGGAGCCAGTGCAACCAAAGTCAATTGGAACACACTCTGGAGCTGAGGCACATCTTAGATCAGAACCAGAGAGTTTGTAGAAAATCACTTTTAGAGTCATAAGCTGTTAGGCCTGTGAGAAAAAGAGTTGGACTCCACTCTAAAAGTAAGCTAATGCAATTCCTAACTTAGAAAAGCACAGCTAAGAAGGCAATGAGTTAAGTACCCAAACCTAAACTGGTTTGAAGAAGAGTGGTCCATCTGGATTCTGTCTTTCTACAGTGGTGCAGACCCTTGTTCCTGAGCTTCAGTCGTGGGGACAAGAGGGAAGACCTCTGGAGGGCTCCAACGGTACTCGGGGTGTCGTCGGTAGCTATGGGCTCTTTTCGGTTCAGCAGCACTTGGCAAACCGCATTTTGCGGATCTCGGTTACCGGTTGGGCTTCCTTCACTCCTTGGGTCCTGCACTCTGGTGAGGGGACTCAATCTCTGGTCGTCCTGCTTCTGGAGGGTGCTTGGGAGACTCCTGGAGCTTCTAGCCAGATTCATTCTGCATCAGACGTTTCACTCAACTATGGATTACTCGACCCCTGGCATCCGGTTCTTACAGCAATGAAGAAGTACAGCCAGTCGGGGAAGATGGTCCAGTGGAGTTCATCTCTGGGTTAGTTGGTCCCACTAACCGAAGGGGAGAAGTCGTCCCTTCCGGAGCTTCTCTAATGAAAAAGAAGTTTCAGCACAGCAGCAGGGCTTCACCAGGCAATTCAAAGGTCCAGGAGGATGCAGCACACTGCGTTCAAGGTTTCTTCGTCAGGTCTTTCTCCCAGTGGTCGACTCTGCCTCTATTCCCAAAACCCTTGCCTTTTAAGCAGGTTTCTCCCATTCAGGCACAGCCTAGGCTGTCAATCACACAGCAGGGTGGCTGTCCTGAAAGGACAGCCAACCAGCCATCAGGACTGGTTGCATTCAGGCCTTCCTAGAGACAAAAGACAGGGGAGTTTCGGGACCCACCCTCAAATCCTGTCTTTCCAGACACCCTGGAGCCAGAGGCGGGCTTCAAAGCTGAAGCCCGCCAAAGGGCTAAAACCTGGCTTAATGCACAGAGTAAAACCCAAGAAGGACCTCACAAATAAAATGGCGAAAAAAGAAGACGGGCCTTTTTGACAAAATGGTCACTCATGGGTGCTGTACTGCAGCTGAGGGTTCAGCTTTCAGTAGAAAAGCACAATGGTAGGATACATTAAACCACTGCCACCAGCCATTTAACGTAGTGAGGGTAACATAAAATTGTTACATGAGAATGTAGGATAAGGACCTACTAGGTAACCGCCCAGCAATCTACATAAGATAGTGTGGGCTGGACCTATGAAAAGGTAAGTAAAGTCAATTTCACTTTACTATACTTGGGAAGTGTAGTTCACCCTAGAAAAGGTATTTAAACCTTATGAGAAATCTAGAAGGATTTCTCTGTAACACTGCACTGAAGGTGCTGTGTCACCATACAAAAAGCAGATGCCTATGGAGTTTCAGACTCCAAAAACAGAATAAACAGGTGATCCAAATCGGATAAATATGTATGAGAGTTAGAAAAAGGTCTCCCTTACTCCAGGGTTAAAAATAAAACTACCCAAGTCCTGCAAAAGAACTGGGGGACTCTAAGGTTGAAGGGAATTGGCACAGAAATGAGAATTCTCCCTAACATCATATATGGAGGCTGCCATTGTGAGCTTGCAAAGAGCCCACATGTCCTGATCCGGTATTGTGGGTCTAACTCATGCCACCCCGAAATATAAAATGATTTCTAAAAAAAACATTAAAACCCAATAGCTACCAAAAAGATAGTGTGGGCTGCCAATGTGGTAAAATGGCTTGTACCTTTGGTGAAGCTAAGCCAAAACTAAAGCATAAAGCCCGAGGGGCACGCCCTGGTACTGGGCACCATAGAGGTGACTCCGTACCATACAACTTAACTAAGATTAAAACGGTTGTACTGCCAGGGAAACTTAAGGAGACGTCCCAGTTGCCACCAAAATGAAAACGAAGAACCAAAAGGGGCAGGGGGAAGAATCAAAAGTTGAGGCCCCTCAATAAGTGGCCCTAGAATCCCCAAACATAGGAGTTCTGACTTAACTATCACAAACGACAGAGGACTGGGAAATCTAGTGCTCGTTTCAAAAAGGTTCATAGCACTTCTTCAATGCTAGAATGCAAAAAACATCTTAAAAGGACCCAACCCTTCTTCACTCCCCATGTGCAAGGGACCATAGCAATTTCGTGAAAGTCCCTATATGTTACTGTGGGACTTTGTTTTGTTGCCCCCGCTGGGAAAACCAACAGTCAACGCCCCTGCAGAAAAGGAGACAGACGCATCATCCTGGAGCACGTTGCAGTGTAGAAGTCATTTCAGATACAAATTCACAGCCAGAGTGTTCTCATAATAAAAGGCAACACAGCAGCAATGTTTTACTTAAGCAAACCGGGGGTGCACACACTTTCAAACTGTGTCGTAGGCTAGCACATTTGCCACTGCTGCACTCACAAGAATATTTCGTTGTAGGCTCACGTTCCAAGATTGGGCATTTGTCATGTGGCCCTTGTCTGCAGACACACCCAATGGAATGTGAATACGAGTGGGAGAGTATCACAAAGGCACTCAAATCAAATTTTGCATTGTGGGGCAATCCTGATATAGATTTATTTGCGAAAAGTATAATCTCAAAATGCCAGTAGCCTCTTGTTGGGCAGACTTGCATGCAGTACCCTCTGGGACCACCACACACAATTAGGACTACAGTTGTAAGCCAAACCAACCTTTGGTATAAGTCTGTACCACACAGTTTTCGGTAGCGAGCTGAGCAGCCAGGCTTATCTCAAGAGTGAATGTGAGCAGCTCAAGTCATTACACAGAGGTCTTACAATCACAGTGGTTCAAGTAGACACTTATACTCAAGGTGTCTTGGTAAAACACTTATTCATTTATTACAAAATCATTTAGAAAACATTTCACTCGAAGGAGGCAACTCAAGATTATATACCTCTACGCTCCAATACAAAACTCTAAAATTTTGACAGTTTGAGCTCCCCTGAAATAGGAGCCAAATGGCAACTCCGTTATTTAGAAGTGAGAAAAAAGGCATAAGGTAAGTAGAATAGATCACATATACTTGTTAGACAGTGCAAATAGTTTCAGTTCACCAGAAGAGTTCAATTCAAGTCAATAGGCCTAGTCCAAAGTCAATGGGCTAGTGTTCTGGATAGGAAAGAGCAGTCTGGTATCAAACGGTTAAGTCTTTACAAAAGTTCTCAGAAGTAGTTTAGGCGAAAAAGAATCATAATTGGGTCACAAGCTGATAGGCCTGCAAGATGGGAAAGTTCCACGAACATTCACCGGGAGAGTGGCATTCTCTGTCGGGTTGGCACAGTACCTTAGTATGAAGAAACAAATGCAGCTGAAGTTGCTGGTTCCTGGCAGTTCCTGCAGATCTCGCTGTTCCTGAGCCTCAGTCGTGGGGACTAGAGGGAGGACGTCTGGGGACTCCTGCACTGCACAGGATCATCGGAAAATGCAAACAAAATGGAGTCACTTCAGTTCCAGTAGCTGTAGATTCAAGCACAAAAGCTGGTGTCCCTCTCCCTGGTTAATCCTAGCCAGCCTTGAGAATGGTATCCAGGTGGCTTATAAGTTGATTGGTCCAACCAACTCAAAGGGAGAAGTCGTCCTTGAAGGTGCTTCTCTGTCGAGATGAACTTGGCAATTCGGACCTGCAGCAGGGCTTCACCGAGCAAACCCACGGTCCAGGAGGTGCAGCAGCCGTCCTCTTCCAGCTCTTCTTCGGTTCTTTCGTTCCAGTGGTCGACTCTGCTTTCCAGTCCAAGAGACTCGCCTTTTAAAAAGTTCTCTCCCTTTCATTCCAGCCTAGCTGTCACTCACCCAGCAGGGTGGCTGTCCTTGCCGGACAGTCAGCAAGCCAATCACGCCATAGTGCATTCGGGTCTCCTAGGAGACTAAGCACAGGATGTTTCGGGCTCCTCCCTCACTTCCTGCCCACCCCAGACACTCGGACGCCAGAGGCGGTCTTCAGTTTTGAAGCCCACCAAAGGCACACAAACAAAGGGACCAAACTTGGTTTGGCACGCAGAGACAAACTCTAGAAGGACCTTTCCAAAAAGAAACAGTGAAAAAAGACTGGGACCCGTTTAAACAAAGGGGCTTAAGGCGCCATCTTGAAAAACATGGCTCCTGTGATTTTTAGCTACCGATGTTCGCTGTCTGGAAAAAACATGGTAGTTCATTGTAAAACCACTGCCACCAGCCTTTTCAATAGGAAACGGTAGAATTTGACAGCTAGATGAGTATTTAGGCACAGGGGATACTATATAACCCCTCCAGCACTCCATTGTAAGATGGTGTGTGCTGGGTCTAGGAATTTGGAAAGACTAGTGAAGTTAATTTCACTTTACATTCTCTGGGAAACAGTAGTTTACCCCAGAGAAGGTATTTGAACCTTTGGGAAGTCTAAAAGACATCCCTCTGTCACTGCACTAAGGGTGCTCTGTAACACACATGAAAAGATGATGCCTATGGAGTTATCTAAAACTCCATAATCAAAACACACATCAAAATACATGAAAGAGTGGGAAAAAAAGGCTCACACTCTTTCCAGGTAAAAAAAATCAAGTCCTCGAAATCCAGCAAAGTTGCTGGGGGTCTCTAAGGTGGAGGGAAATAGCACATTTATGACAATTCTCCCTAACACCTCAAGGTACCGAGAAGCAAGGTACCTAGACAATGCACTGTGTGTAACATGGTCCAGTGCATTTTCTTACGCTTTTACCTTGACCCACACTAATTCTCAAAGTAGTGAAAAAACAGAGCATGATTCGTTGCAACGTAGCCCCCCCCCCCCCGCTCTCTCCCCCTCCCCAATCCAATCCCCAGGAGTGGTACAGCACATGGCGTTGGAACTGCCAATCAAGCTAGGCCCAAGTCATGATTTAACATTAACTAATTGCCAGCTTATCCATCAAAATCATTGCAAACTGAAGTTGGCAGCTGGCCTACTGAAGGCATAGAGTGAAGACACCTGCTCCTAGACTGCGGTTTAGTGCTCAATTTACTGTAAGTGCATCTTGCTGCACTTTGTAAATATACAACATTACAGTGCAAGGTTTCATGGCGGGAAAAGTCATTAAAGCCTTCATGGAAGAACTTCAACGCATGCATTCACCAGTAACCCGACCAGCTGCAAACTGTAATTTAAACAGTCTTTTACAGACTAATGTTGACAATATTTGAAGCAATACAGAGGTGCTCCTCGAAACTTCTTGCATGTTAGATTGACCTTGTGGTTGTCACCACCTCCATAAGAAGGGAGAGTGACCTGCAGGTCCTGTCAGTAGACCAGCCTTTTGAATCGATAGGCAAGGAGGAAGTTGTTTTCAGAACACCCTCAAGGCTCTCGCCAAAGTCCATTTCATGTCAATCAATCTATTGAACAGTCCGATTTTTTCCAGAAGCCACAGACAAGCTCCGAGAAATCCTTGCAAATGCTTGATGTGCGTGTAGCTTTTGTTTCGACATGAGTGCAAATAGCTAAGAATAATCCCGTTTTTGTTTTATTTGCAGCAAGATAAGAAGACAGTTCTTTATCTAAATCAGTATTGCCGTATCGATTGTTAGTTGCATGGAAGCCAATGCCACCAAACCCCAAAGGCACACTACACTTGAGGGGGGTGAGAGCAAGACTTGCTTTCCGAGTCATTGGTCCTCCGGATATTCTTGCCGGTATCCTGGCAGTAGAGACGCCAGGATACCGGCAATGGCTGTTACCGTTTCCGGCACCGGTCCCGCGGCATTGCCGCCAGATTACGGGTTTCGGCAGAGCGGTGTAAATCCCCATTAATGGCCATGAGGGGATTTGCCGTCATTAAAGGTGACCCAGGTGCCCCACCGGCACTGCCGTAGTCGGACGGTCCGCTAAAGTGCCGGTATCCTCGGATATCGGCCCATTCGAATGAGCCCCATTATGTGGAAATCAGCCACATGGAATTCAACAAACACATTTACAAAATACTGCTGCATTGACTCAGACATGAGCAGATCCACAGGTAGGACAAGCAGTGGGTTTTCTACATGTCCACTGCCACGAAAATAAAACGCTACTCGCGAATATATGCATTGAATGCACGTCTAAACGGATTCACAAGGCCCAGAAGACTGATGTTACTTAACCAGTAACTGTCTTTCTGGTACTTGATTCTGTTTAGAGGCACCTAGAAGTCCACTGTCTTCTTATTCTACACAAGTACAGGAAAGCAGTGTTGGGGTGCAGACTAGACACCGATGGGCGCATGGTGTGTACCTGCACACACAGTGGTGGGATACAACGGCAGAAAGGCCTTTGTGAACGCCTGCTTAGAAACTTGTACTACTCGGGACCACCCACTTACTAATGACCACCACAAACTAATCTTTGCTTCTAGTTTCAGGATTATCCCACCTACTAAGAATATTACACCCACTACTTAAGTGGTGACTTTCTGTCTGTCGTCGCAAACCTCCATTATCATTGTTGTTTTGTCTCAACACTGCATCTGGCAGAAAGCGGTTCCCAGCACCCTTTCTGTCCGGATAAACACATGTTCAAGTACGTCTATATTCTTACAAGGATAACATCACAGGATGCCTATATTCTTAAAGGTGGTAGCTTTTTGTTTTTAACGATGAAACGCTGTAAATTGAATGTTGGCTAAGCAGGCCTATTATCACGTGTTTGCGAGCACGGAACGTGTCTGCTGCTCTTTTAAGCATGTGACGCTGAAATAAACGTAATTGCTCTCTTCTAATGCAGCTCACACTCGGAAAGGTGCCACTTCCTCTTCTAACGAGCCCGAGTATTTGTGCAAGTGGATGGGCCTGCCATATGCCGAGTGCAGCTGGGAGGATGGAGCACTGATTGGAAAGAAGTTCCAGGCCTGCATTGACCACTTTAATGCAAGGGACAGCTCCAAAACGCTCCCTACCAGAGAGTGCAAGGTAATTGCTTACGTTTTCATCTTGACATTTCTAGCAACCTTTACATTAAATGCTTTGCACTTCTGTTCACAGGTGGCATATATGATCACATCCTGAACCATTTAAACCATTTCTTTTTAAGAGATGCTAACTGGCCATGCAAAGCGTGTTGAACACAAAATGGTTTATACTTTGATGTATGTGTGTTAGGAAAGATCTGTATTTTTTTTAACTTTCTTTCCATTGAAATAAATGGAACCCCCAGCTATTTTGCTGTGCCTTGACCCATTGACCGGACTATGGAGGTAGGATAAACACCTTTAACTTTTGTGGATACTTTGCTTGCCTGATCAGGTAGGCCCTTTTGTGAATTTCTTCTTTTTTTTTTTTTTTTAATATGGCACGCATCACCTGACAGTGTGTTTCTGCAGGAGTCCTTTGTATCCCTTTTCTTTTGTTTTCAGTAACCTTTTTGTTACCTTTTTGATTCGCCTAGGACCGGCTGGTGGCAGTGAACCGTATTTTGTACATATCTACGGTGCGCTCCTGCGCATCATCTTTTTATGCTGCAGCATGCCATTTCAAGTACTGTCAACTCAAAATGGCCATGCCATGGGGCTTAATACTTGTTCTTTGCTCGTCTTGTTTTTTGACCTTCATTCGACCTTCCAAGGTGCTAAAAATGACATATCCGATATGCACTTTTGCGGGATCTGGTTTGGATTCCCAGCTGTACTGCTCTGTGCGAGACTTGGCGGAAATGGTGGCTGGGACTGTCTGCCTGGTCTCAATAAACAACCATGCCAGAGAATGGCCGTTTCTGGGCTGATGTGGGGTTTGAGGCTGCCCATGATTGGACAGCCCTTAACTGTTTGAATGGCGCTTGGGATAAGAGGAGCCTTTTCGGAGTGCGTTCACTGGATCCAAGACCCCAACGTATAGGAGCCCCTGCCAAAGACCTGGAAGACTGCTGCTATGGGCAACCAGCAATGCCATAGCTAACTTTCGGTAAAGCCCTGCTGCTTTTGCAATGATCTAGAAGACCCTCACCAGTGCTTCGACATCTTAAACTGATGGGACTCTTGTTAGGGAGATTTATCATTATTGTGCTTCATCCTCTCTCTCGCCTAGTGAGACCCCTAGCACTTTTTGCTGGACTTCTGGACCTTTTTCTTTAATCCTGAATGAATGGAGCCTTTTTTCACTCATTCATTCTTTGAGGCTCTGTCTTTGGGAACTCTATTCTTTGTATTTTACTGTCCTATGGAATCTATTTTGCCTCCATATCTCTTAAAGGCATCTGTATTTTATTATTGCAGCACACAGCTCCTTATGGGCAGTGTTGCTGGCGACTCCTATGGTTCTTTTTTGAGATTCTTTTCAATATCGTAGAGTAACTACAGTTCTTAAGGATGGAGAAATACTTAGTATCTCTCCTAAAACCTTATAGTCTTGAGAGATTGGCGCATGCCACCTTCAGTGGAGTGCCAAAGGGATACCTAGTATCCCCCTTCCCTCTGCTCCTGTGACTTTTTAGTCACATAGACAATCTCCTAGTTATGGCTGGTGGCAGTGGACCTGTTCTATTGTGATTTTCTTACCGCAGGCTGTGTCCATAGCCTCAGCTAAGCACAATAGGAGCACCCGAGTTCAAACTCGAGGGCTTCCTTCTTTTTTCGCCTTACTAGTGTGGTGGTTCTTTGTCAGCCCTTCTTTTACCATCCCGGGAGGGGGAGGCCTGTGTGTGTTTTGCCTTTGACGGGAACCCTTGGGTGTCCCCGCCTATGCTCCACAGTGTCTGGGCAGGCAGGAAGTAAGGGAGGAGTTTTCCATTCCCTTGTCCTTTGTCTGCAGAGTGCCTGAACAGGACCAGCTCCCACTAGTTTTTCACTCGCTTGCCCTTTGTCTGCCAGCATTCCTGAATGGAACCAGTTCCCACTGGGGAGGGGGAGGAGGGGGTAGGTATCCTAATTGCACAGACTAGGGTAAGCAATAACTACTTATTTTGGGATGACACAAGGCAGACCAAGGTTAGTGAATACCCTCTGTAACGTATTAAGTATAGCACACAGCTATTCAAGGTAAGTAACACCTGTTTACTTTTTAAATGAGCTACCAGCAACTTAAAGGTAGGTATAACCTAACACAGACTTATTCTGGAAAGGCATACAGCAAGTCAGGGGAAGCAAGACCCTGTTGGAAAACGTACACACTAATATTCTGAAAGAAATAGTGAAGTGAAGCCAACAGCGTTACCTTTGGGAAAGAGGCTGTAGGAGTATGGGCTCTGAATTATAACAGCATTGTAGAATTCACATGCTAGCGTGGGTTGAACTGCAACTGGGGCCCAGGTTGTGGAACTCATTACTGGACTCCAGAGTGAGTGCCTTGCTTGTCTTGTGAAGCTCTGCTGCAGTGCTTAAGCTCCAAATTTTGAATAAACTAGAGAAGCTCAGAAAGGACGCCTTCTTCCCTTGGGTTGGTGGGACCAACTGACCCCAAGACAAACTTGACTGGAAGCCCTCTCCCTGCTGGCTGTACTTCTTTGCTGCTGCTGGAACCGAGGGCCAGGGGACAGGAACACCAGGAACAAGTGCATCGTCTTTAAGCCGCACCCGAGCTCTAGGAAGATCCGGAATCGTACAAAAATGTCGACATGAGAATTGCGACGGCCGAAAATGCTGACATTTTTATTTTTTTATTTTTTAAACCCCCCCCCCCCACTTACACCACATATATATGTGGGGGGGTATGGGATATTATAGTAGTATGGGGGGCTGCAGGGGGTCTCTCCCCGCATATCTATGTGGTGCAAAGAGGGTTTAATAATAAAAAAAGTCGGCATTTTCGGCCGTCGCAATTATGTGTGGTCTCAGTGATTCAGTGATCACATAGATCCGGAAGATCCTAAGGACTCCCTTGAAGCAGGACTACCCAAGCCTGAGCCACCTCAACAGAGTGCTGGCCTTAGAAGCAAGGGGAGCCCACAAGGTGTCCAAGGACAGAGGTGGTGCTATTTGCGATTAGCTGAAACTGCGAAGTGCCGCTGATCTGGAGTGGGCCTATTGCTGCCACCGACCTTCAAACCGTAGTGTAGGAGTCCCCAAACGTCTTCCCTCTTTTCTCCAGCATTGGATCTTTCATGGATTCACATGCTTTGAATATTCCCCGTCGTCAGGCTGGGAATCCCCGGTACATTATATAGACCCTTTCCCGTAGGAAAACTTTTTCGACGCTTATGCGTCCTATCCACCTCGTTTTGTATCATGCGTGCCCGTGCCGTCAGGACGTCATGATATAAATACAGGCCCCGCCCCCGCGCTCCCTCAGATTTCAACCGTCTTTCAAAGCAGTGGGATCTTCGTGTTACTACTAGTGATAACTAGATTGTTTTTTTTTGTCTGTTTCGCGTAAGCGAAGTTCAAATCTGGAGAATTATGTCTGGAAAGGCGTTATTTCGCCCATGTGCAACCTGTGGCCTCAAAAAGGTTTATGAAGGAGACGGCCACATGGACTGTATCTACTGTCTCCACCCGCACCACGCGGCGGATACATGTGAGATATGCCAGGGTTTCTCCCAAAAAACCCTTAAGGACCGTAAAAGAAGGCTGGTCGACTGGCTTAATGACGGAGCGGGTGCCTACCCGGCTTCGGAAGTTGGCTCCACGGCCTCCAGGAGCAAGTCGGAGCCTCCATCGAAGAAGGTGCGGCCAGCAGAAATTCGCCCTGAGGACAAGCATAAGGGGAAACATGCTGGATCCTCCTCATCTCATAAAAAGCCCTCCTCCTCCTCATCATCTAAGACGGAGAGGCTGGCGCTGTCTAAATCCTCCTCAGGGGACCGTCCCAGGTCTTCCGTGAGTCGAGAAGCTTCAGCCGGGAAGTCGGCATCAAAATCGACAACGAAGTCTAAAGGCTCGACGACGACGACTTCCTCGTCGACCTCGGTGTCGTTGACGATGCCTATTACCGTTCAAGCAGCAGCGGTTGGGATTCCTTCGTCGACGGAAACTCAGTCTATGGCTTGGCTGCCTGAGGTCTATGACCCGATCCCCCCTGAGGTCTTACTGCAGCCAGACACGGCCTGCTCGGCGGAAGGGGAAGGTGACATGGTTCTGCAGCCATTGGATTTAGGCTTACGGCCTTCCACGTCGACGACGACGGCGACGAGTGCGAGCGGGGGTATGGTACCTATATCATCCACGTTGCTGAACCCCCAGACAGTTTTGTCTCTGGATGTGCTTAATACTCTTCAGAAGCTACTACAGCGGCTGGATACCCAGTTCCCTCAACCTGGGACGTCATCGTCACTTCTGTCTGTACCTTCCGTCGACGAGCAAACTTGTACGGCTCGCTCGTCGACGAATCACCCATCGGCTCCCCAGGCGGTAAAAGATCGTCCTCGAGCTCAGGAGGAGGGTGAGTTGTCGGAGTCCGACTCTATACATGATGACTCTGGGTCAGACATCTCCCTGTCACCGTCGAGGGACCCGACATGGAATTCGGATGTAGAATTGGAGTCTACGAGGAGCCAGACACAGCCATCTCCCCCTGATGATGTGGGAGCCTTCCATGCAATGATGGGGAAAGCGTGTTCCGAATTCGGCTTGATTCCTGAGGAGCAGAGGAAAGACTGTTTCCTTTTTGACCATATGGGTCAAAGGAGAAAATCGGTATTTGCCATCCCAATCCTTGACCACGTGTGGCAAGAAGGTCTCAAAACGATGCGCCATCCGTTCTCGGAACCAGCCATAAAGGGACGGATCGAGAAAAAGTTTAAAGCTCCTGAGTCCACTCCAAAATGTCTAACATCACAGCCTTTGTCTGACTCGGTGGTGTCGGCGGCAGCAGCTAGGAAGGCCAGGGTCCAGCAGAAATGTTCAACGCCACCGGAAAGCGAGGCTAGGAGGCAGGACGCATTTGGAAAGAAGGTGCTCTCGGTCGGAGCGACGACAGTAAGAGCAGCCAATTCCTTAGCGATCGTGTCACGATATGATAGGGAAATGTGGCACAAATTAGCCCCTATCCTAGAACACCTGCCAGACGAACACCGAAAAGCAGCTATGTTACTGGTGCGGGACGGCGAGGAGGCCTCGAACCACGCTATTAATATCGCAGTGGACCTAGCAGAGTCTGGTTTCAAACAAATCAACCATGGAGTAGTGCTTCGTCGACAAGCGTGGCTCAAATGTACTACTTTCCGTCCTGAAGTACAGTACAAAGTCCTGGACATGCCATGCGAAGGGGAGCACCTGTTTGGCGAAAAAGTTGATGAAGCGCTGAAAGGGATGAAAGAAGACACGGATACTGCTAGGTCCCTCGGCGCCCTTCAAACGGGTAGAAATTTTCGCTCTTTTCGCCCTTTCAGAGGTGCTTCTGGAAACTCCCGCTTTGGAGCCTCGAGGGACCGTGGATTTAACAGGCCCTCGTACTCTTCACAAGGGTTCAGACGAGCGTCCCAGTCGGCACGTGGAAGCAGGGACTATCAAGCCTCCAGGCGGCGAGGCTCAGGTCCGTCGTCAACGAAGAACAAGCAAACCAGCAACCAATGACGGCCTTCGGAACGTCCTGGGGGGTCGAGTCTCTCATCACTTCGACCGATGGAAATGCATCACCAAAGATCGATGGGTCCTAGACACGATTCGCATGGGTCATGCGCTGCAATTCAAAGACAAGCCTCCGCGTCTTCCTCCTTTATTCTCGACACAGCCCCACCTCCAAATCCTACGACAAGAGGCGGAGCTTATGTTGCGAAAAGGGGCGGTAGAGAGAGTTCCTGTGGCACAGGAAGGCCAAGGAGTTTATTCCAGGTTCTTTGTTGTCAAAAAGCCAAACGGCAAATGGAGGCCCATTCTCGACCTGAGGGTACTCAACAAGTGGCTAAAGAGCCAAAAATTCAAAATGCTAAAACTCCAAGAGGTTATCAGATCGGTGCAACCCATGGACTATCTCTCTTCACTAGACCTTCAGGATGCTTATTTTCACATCCCAATACGCCCACGACACAGGAGATATTTAAGATTCGTCGTCGGGAGAAAGCATTTTCAGTTCAAGGTCCTCCCGTTCGGGCTCAAGTCCTCCCCCAGGACGTTCACCAAGTGCTTGGCCCCTATAGCGGCCCATTTAAGGAAGGATGGTCATCATGTCTATCCATATCTAGACGACTGGCTAATCAGAGGGTCATCCAAGGAACAAACACGAGACAGTCTACGAGCCACAATGTCCATCTTACAGGAACTGGGCTTCGCAATAAACTTCAACAAGTCCTCAGTAGAGCCTTCGAGGACCTTGGTCTTTCTAGGAGCGGAGTTTCATACGCACACAAGCCTGGTGAAACCATCCAGCGAAAGAATTCAGAAACTTCAAAACAAGGCGTCGGAATGGAGCGGCGGTACCAGAGTCTCTGTGCGCAAGTACATGTCCCTGCTAGGGACCATGTCGTCCTGCATTCCGTTAATAAACAACTGCCGTCTGTTTATGAGGCCTTGCCAGGAATTTCTAGCGGACCGTTGGGCACAGAGCAGAGGTCGCTGGTCCGACAGACTGGTCGTCGACGAACAACTAGTTCAAGCACTCGGCTGGTGGAAAGTGTCTACTCACCTAACGAGAGGGATGCCTCTACTGGAACCAGAGTTCCAAAAGACGGTGGTGACGGATGCATCGCTGAGCGGATGGGGAGCTCATCTGGATATGTTACAGGTACAAGGCCAGTGGTCTTTGCAGGAGTCCTCCCTGCATATCAACCTGCTAGAACTGAGAGCAGTGCGATGGGCTCTGAAGTCTTTTCTTCCGCAACTGAGGGACTCGGTGGTGCGTGTCATGACGGACAACACCACTACGATGTTCTACTTGAGGAAACAAGGAGGGACACGTTCCAGGTCCCTATCGACAGAGGCACAGAAAATCTGGCATTGGGCCCTTCAACACAACATACAAATCTTAGCATTTCACCTACCAGGAGTGAAAAACGTGGAAGCCGATGCCCTCAGCAGAGAAATGAACGAAGTTCACGAATGGGTGCTGAACGACCAACAACTTCAACAAGTATTCAAGGAATGGGGACACCCTTCCATAGACCTGTTTGCAACGAAGAACAACAAGAAATGCCATCAGTACGCAAGCAGATGGCCTCAGCAGGGCTCACTGGGGGATGCGTTCTCATTCCCATGGACGAACAAATTCCTGTACGCATTTCCTCCTTTTCCCCTTGTCAGGAGGACGTTGCAATGGATCCTCAGGTACCCATGTCGGGTAATTCTGGTGGCCCCATACTGGGCCAGACAAGTGTGGTTTTCAGACCTACTACACTTAGCGGCGGCGGAACCGATGAGATTCCAGAAGACCCCCGACCTTCTGTCTCGACAGGAGGGTGTCGTTTGGCATCACGACCCGGACAGCCTCAAGTTGACGGCCTGGCTCCTGACTTCGCCGAATTTGGTCGGCTAACGATTCCGGAGGACTGTCGACGTATCCTGCAAGCGGCAAGAGCACCTTCCACAAACGCCTCATACGCGTACAAATGGAAAAGGTTCTGTCAATGGTGTGAGGATCAACCAGGTTTGGCCCCGCAATCGATTAGGCCGGAACAGCTCCTTCCATACTTGCTGTTATTAGCTCAAATGGGCCTGTCGGTGTCGTCAATAAAAGTACACCTAGCAGCCATTTCCAGGTTTACTCGTCGACGGCACTCGGCACCATTGTTCAGCGACCGCCTGATTAAGCACTTCCTTAAAGGCCTCTTTCGGAGTTTCCCTCCAGAGAAGAAATTTCCACCGGAGTGGAGCCTCAATCTGATCTTAACGTCTCTTATGAAACCTCCGTTTGAGCCAATGTCATCATCGTCTCTGAAGTTTCTGTCGTGGAAATTGGCCTTCCTGGTGGCCATCACTTCAGCCCGACGTATCTCAGAAGTTCAGGCTCTAATGGTGGACCCACCATACTTACGATTTTTCAAGACCAAGGTAGTCCTAGCCACTAACCCACAGTTCATACCAAAAGCTCCTTCGGTGTTTCATAAACACTCTTCTATCGTGTTGCCTACGTTTTTTCCGGAGCCATGCTCGGGAGCGGAGCGCATGCTACACACATTGGATGTAAAAAGGGCTCTCAAGTTTTATCTTCATCGTACGCAACCGTTCAGAGAAACGAGACAGCTGTTTGTGGCCTATGGGTTGGGTGCTAGAGGAAAAGCCATTTCAAAGCAAGGACTTTCAAGATGGGTGTCATCTACCATCTCGTACTGCCATTCCAAGGCAGGGAAGCCTCTTCTACGACGGCCAAGAGCTCATTCAACTAGAGCAGCGGCATCGTCGACGGCACTGTGGGCCGGAGTCCCTCTAGGGGACATCTGCATGGCGGCTACCTGGGCGACTACACACACCTTTACCCGCCATTACTGCCTGTCGCAGCAACATGCCGAAGACACCCGGATGGGACAGGCGGTGCTTCGACACCTATTCCAGTAAGGTAAGCCCCGGCTGCGGGGTGGCATCCTGTGGAATTTATGACTGTATGTGGTCCGTTTTTTCCCTATGTAAACTATTACTGATGTATACATAATCTTAGGGAACGGCCTTTTGCGAAGAATGTATAGGGGTTTGCATGCACACCTCCTCTTGGGGGTAGTACTGCTATGTAATCTATTCAAAGCATGTGAATCCATGAAAGATCCAATGCTGGAGAAGGGAATAGTTTCTTACCTGTAACTCCATTTCTCCAGCATTGGTATCTTTCATGGATTCACATGCGCCCACCTGCCTCCCCTGATCATGCAAACTGGTTCCCCCACTACTTTGGGGGCCGAAATCTGAGGGAGCGCGGGGGCGGGGCCTGTATTTATATCATGACGTCCTGACGGCACGGGCACGCATGATACAAAACGAGGTGGATAGGACGCATAAGCGTCGAAAAAGTTTTCCTACGGGAAAGGGTCTATATAATGTACCGGGGATTCCCAGCCTGACGACGGGGAATATTCAAAGCATGTGAATCCATGAAAGATACCAATGCTGGAGAAATGGAGTTACAGGTAAGAAACTATTCCCATCTCCATTACTGAGGCACAGGACCAACAGGATCTGCAGGACTACAACAGGAACAGAAGCCATCTGGAACCTTTTCTTCCGAGTAAAGGTACTGAGTAACTAGGGGTACTTACCTCTTGTAGTGTGTAGCTTGCGTTTTCTCACCGGAGACTTGCATTTGCTGCCCTTTGCAGAGTTGCTTGCAGCTTTGCTCTTCACAAGCCTCCCAGCTTGTGGCCCAACTGTGATTCTTTTTTACCACAAACTCTCTTTAACATTGTGCAAGACCTTTGTGCTATCTTCAAGAAGTGCATCAGCTTCCCTAGACTTTGCTCAATTGACATTGACTGCCCTGGCTCCCTGCAGGCTCTTCTTACCCTCTGGAATTGTGTTTATCTGTCCCTCATTTCATTGGGGCATTTTAAAGTGCTTACCTGTTTGTAGAAACTTGATAACCATTGTTTCCTCCCCTAACCTTTTCCTTTGGACCAAACTCCAGCATTGCATTTAAGTATTAAAGTGATATATCAATGTCCACAGTGTCCTAGCATTTGAAGTCACCTCGGGGTGGGTTGGGGTTGGGGAGGGGGGTGTGTGTCTGTCTGTCTGTCTGTCTGTCTGTGTGTGTGTCTCTCATCCCTAAAGGGTATCTACTTACTTAACTGAAACTGAAGAAGTGTATTTTATTGTTGCACATTGCCCTTTATAAAGAAGGCTTAGTATAAAACTGACGGTTAAATTAATTAATTATACTTAAGGTTTCTTATTAAAAATAAGTGTTGTTTGAATACCTGTCACTGTGAATCTCTTTGTTGCAACCCTAAAGCTCACATTGACCCATCTTGAGATGAGCCTAGCTGCTCAGTCACTCTACCAGCTTGTGTAGTACAGGCCTATACCAAAGGTTAGTTTACCTATTGCCAAGAGGACAAGGCTGGTGTAGTCTCCCATAGGGTTAATACATCCTAACACTGACAAACTCCATAGGCATCTGCTTTTTGTATGGTGACAACAGCACCTTCAGTTATGATCAATTATGTCAAAATGGCCCCAGTCATCTTTTTTCACCATTTTCTGTTTGTGGGGTCTTTCTTGGGTTTTATTCTGTGCGTTGAGCCAGGTTTGAGCCCTTTGTTTGTTTTTGCCTTTGGCCTGCTTCAGCCCTGAAGCCTGCCTCTGGCTCCAGTGTGTCTGGAAAGGCAGGATGTGAGGGAGGTTCCCGAAACTCCCTTGTCAGTGAATGAATGCAACCAGTCCTGATTGGCAGGCTGGCTGTCCTTTCATGTCAGCCACCCTGCTGTGTGATTGACGGCCTAGGCTGTGCATGAATGGAAGAAACCTGCTTATAAGGGGATGGTTTTGGGACTAGAGGCAGGGTCGACCACTGGGTGAAATACCTTACGGAGAAACTTGCTGCACCCTCCTGGTATCTTTGAATTGCCCAGTGAAGCCCTGCTGCTGTGCTGAAACTCCTTTCTCAGTTTGACAAAGAAGCTCCATAAGGTACGACTTCTTCCCTTGGGTTAGTGGGACCAACTAATCCCGAGACGAACTCCATTGGGCCATCTTGCCTCATTGCAAGAACCGAGTGCCAGGGGTCGAGAAATCGGTAGTCGAGTGGAATGTCTGAAATACAGGGCAGACATTCCAGGAGTCTCCTAAGGTGGTGTTTAGAGGGCTCAAACCGCAACGTGCCGCTCATCCGAAAAGAGCCCTTAGCTGCCGATGACCTTCAAATTGCCACCGCAGGAGCCCTTCAGACGTCCTCCCTCTTGTCCCCACAACTGAGTCTCAAGAACCCAGGGTCTGCACTTCTGCAACAGGACAGAATACAGCTGGACCACTCTTCTTCCAACCAGAGGTACTGTTTAGACTTGGGGTACTTACCTCAGTGTCTTTATAGCATCTTGGTTGGGAATTGTATTACCTTAATGTAGTTTATTTCAACTCTGCTTCACAGCTTGTGACCATACAAGTGATTTCTACAAACTCTCTGACGTTGTGCAAGACTTTTTATCTAAGAAGTGCCTCAGCTCCATATACTGATGAGCCGAAACTGGCTGAAATTGAATGGGGACAGGACTGAGGTGTTGGTGTTCGGAGCCCCTCCTGATCCCACTCTTTGGGTGTCCTCTTTCTAACCTCCCTCTCTTGGTGATCTTCCAGTCCCCGTGACCAAGGTGAGGAATTTAGGAGTAAATATTTACTCTTCTCGCTCCATGAATGACCAAGTGTCTTCCGTTTGCAAGGTTGTTCGTTATCGCCTTAAAACATTACAAAAGCTGATTCCTCTGCTTCCAGCTGCTCTGCATCCCCCGGTGGTTGCAGCCCTTGTGCTGAGCAGACTTGACTATTGCAATTCCTTGTACTTGGCTCAGCCCAAGGGCATGATTCAACGGCTTCAGAGGTTACAGAATTTGGCTGATCGGGTCGCCACAGGATCACTTTATGGGGCCCATATCTCCCCTGTGCTGCGCTCCCTTCATTGGCTCTAAGTCATGCAGCAGATTAAGTTTAAGGTTCTCTGTATAGTCCATTGGGTGCTGCATGGACAGGGAGCAGAGTACCTCCAGTTAAAATTCACCTGCTATCTTCCCGCCCACCCTCTGCATTCTGCCTCGGCTAGCCTGTTGTTGGTTCTTACATTTCGGAGGTCACGTCTTGGAGGACGTGCTTTTTCAGTTGTAGCTGCTCAGATGTGGAATGACCTCCCTCTGTTGGCAAAAACCTGTCTAACCACCTGTGCTTTAGGAAGGCTTTAAAAATGGGCCTGTTTTAGCTCCAGCTGGCTTCTGTTCCACTGCCGCCCTCTCCAGCGCCAAGATACCTCCTGGTGAATGTTGCGCTTTATACATTATATAAACATAACATAACATACTGTGCTCCAATTGACTTTGGCTGTCCTGGCTCCCTGCAGACTCTTCTAGCCCATTGACTTTGATATTTGTGTCCCTCATTGGTGGTAACTTGTTTAAGACTGTTATTGCTGTGAAAGGCTTGTCTAGATCTCATTGGAAGATTTAATTGTCCTCACCTATACTGAGAACCTGTTTAACCTTTTTCCTTCCTTTAACCTTTTCTTTCTGCAACCTGAATTTGTAAAGTATGAACAGTGTGAAATATTAATAAAGGACAGTAATGGCATTTACGTAAAATGCCATTACTGTCCTTGTGAATGAAGTCACCTCAGGGTGTAGGAATTGTGTAAGAAGCCTATCCAAAGATTATCCACTGACTTGCTCTGATTCTGAAAAGTATTTTAAAATTGTTTTGATACATAAATTGCATTTTAAAGAACGCTTATTTAAAAATTGATGTTAAATAAATAATTTATAACAGAAACCTTGAGTGCAAGTGTTATTTTGATACTTGTATAACATAATTTCATTGCTACAGCTCACATTTACCCCTCTTGAGATAGGCCTGGCTGCTCAGTCACACTACCAACTCGTGTAATACCGACCTTTCTCCAGCATGGGGTCTGGCATGGATTCACATGCTCATGAATATTCCCCGTCGTCAGGCTGGGAATCCTCGGTAAAGAAAAAACCAGTATCAGTTTCGTTTCTGATCTGTCTTTCGTAGTAATAACCAATCACTGGTCTCTGCGTCATACTGACCACAGCCAATGACTGCCCTCTACCTAAGCACCGCCTCTGGCAGCCATCTTCAGATTTTTACCGCACGTTCATGTGTTGGGATCCTCGTGCTATTGCTCTCGAGCGTTAGTGCTATTTTTTCGCGCTTTTTACAAAAAACTTCGATTCTTTCGGTCAAAAGAGCCTCAAGCTCCACCGATCCTACATCCGATCAACGGGGACCCGTGTCGGATTCATCTGTGCCCCTCAAGGGTGAAGATTTCGTCGAGCTACACTTCGGAGGACTCCAGAAGCTTCTCAGGCCCTGTCTCGGAGATGGCCCAGGAGAAGGGAAGCTCGACGCCCGGAAAGCTGTTCAGGGTCTGCCCTGGATGCCAGCTGCAGAACGTCTTCAAGGAGGACGAACACTCTTTCTGCCTTTACTGCCTTCATGAGGACAAGACGCACGTGGAGAAGGACTGTGCGTTTTGCGGCAACATGTCGGAACGGACCATGAAGGACCGCCATCAACGTCTCGCCAACTGGCTGGAGGGTAAGAGCCCGTCTGGCGAGAAGAAGAAGAAATCCGAGCGGTCTTCTAAGACCTTTGAGGGCGCCCCGGCGACGGGGGCCCAACATAAGGCCAAGCACCGCGAGTCCGCTGGCACCGGGAGCGCCGAACGGTCGGGCTCTACGGGCGCCAGGCAGGGCGCACCCTCCCCGGCACCATCAACCACGAGCCAACGCTCTGGGTCGGGTAAGAGGAAGGCCGAGCACCCGGCGAAGCTCCTGGAGAGGCCCCGGTCGAGCTCTAAGGCAGAGGAGGAGCGTGGCAGTGCCCCCTCCCTCAAGGATAAGGCGGTGAGCGCACCTAAGGTGGTGAAGGCCTTGATCCATCCGACCAAGCCCTCTATCGAAACGGTCGCGGCGGCCCTGGCTCAGCCTGTGGTGGCTGCACCAGTGGTGGCGACCTCAGGGCCCAGAATCTCCCTGCCTCCTCGGAGGGAGTCTTCCTTTGTGCCCATCGATAGGACCCCCGTGAAACCCTCCGTGGGGAAGAAGGGGGGGCAGGGCGTCGTCGTAGAGTCGGCCTCAACCTCAGAAGAGGAGCTGATCGAGGTCTTAAGCCACGGCCTAGGCGTGGAAGAAGGCCAGCCCGTCGGAATGGACCCCGACGCAGGTGACGACGACGACATCGTCGAGGATACCGACGGGGCCCCTGCTCGCCCGTCGGATTCCCCTCTGCCAGCGCCGCAAGACAACTCGGCGGCCATTTTGTTGGCCATACAGTCCTTATGCTCCGAGATAAGGACGAGGCTACCGTTACCGACGGAGGAACCTCTCCCGTCGGGGGATCCAGAACCGGGACCTTCTGGTGTTCCCCCTACCAAGAAAAGAAGGATCCATCCACCACCTCCTTTTCAACCGTCGCGCCCCTTCCAGCCCTCCTCCCCGTCCACCCGAGGGGATGATACGGGGACTGACACGGCAGCGACGGGTACGGACGACGAGGCATACGACGAGGATTTTCCGTCGTCGCCTCCCACCAGGGCCTCTCCGCCCGACGAGATCGGATCTTTCCACTCCATGATCTCCAGGGCTTCCGAGCTTTTCCAACTCTGCCCTGAGGAGAAGAAAAAGGAAGGCTTCCTTTATCAGCGGCGCGAGGCCAAGAGGAAGACGGTCCTCGCAGTGCCTCTGTTGGACGACATTTGGGATGAGGGCCTTTCCCTCCTCAAGAACCCTTCCACGACGCCAGCTAGAAGAGACCGGTACGAGAAAAAGTACCGGGTCCCGGACACGGCCCCCCTATGCCTCCGGGCGCAGCCTACCCCGGACTCCGTCGTCTCCGCGGCAGCCAGGAAGAAAGCGGGGGGGGGTGCGGCCTCCACATCGACTTCCCCGCCGGACGGCGAGGGAAAGAAATTGGATACTATGGGGCGTAGAGTCATCTCGTCGGCAGCGACGACGATTAAAGCGGCCAACGCCTTGGCTATCGTGGCCCGCTACGACAGGGAGCTCTGGTACAAGATGGCTCCCCTGCTGGATTTTCTGCCGGACGACAAGAGGGCGGAGGCCCTTGAGATCCTGCAGGAAGGTGAGGTGGCCTCGGACCACGCCATCACCGTGGCGACGGACATCGCCGACACTGGATTCCGCCAGCTGGGCAACGGTGTTTGCCTTCGACGTCGTGGATGGCTCAAAGCTACGGACTTCCGGCAGGACGTCCAGACCAGAGTCCTGGACATGCCCTTCGACGGGAACAACCTGTTTGGGAAGACAGTGGACGATTCCCTTCAGGCCATCAAGGCGGATACTGAGACGGCCCGGGCCCTTGGAGTCCTGCAACGACGGACGCCCTTTCGGAGCGGCGGAGGCAAGGGCGCCTCCAAAGGTTCCGGCGGCGGTTTCGCTTCCTACCGTCAAGCGGCCCGCTCGTCGTCGCAAGAGGCCTACAGAGGACGAGGCAAGTCTAGCGGACCCCGCCGTCGTCGCCAAGGAGGTCAAGGCGGCAAGGCCGCGTCCAAGCAGGATTGAACCGGCCGTGGGGTCGGGCCCCCACCGAAGCACCCCGGTGGGAGGCCGGCTGGCGGGCTTCGTCAGCGTGTGGGAGTCCATCTCCACCGACCGTTGGGTGCTGGACGCCCTGGCCCGGGGCCACGCGCTCGAGTTTCAAAGAAGGTGCCAGCGCGTCCCCCCCGTGGCCAGGAAAGAACTTCACGTCCCTCAACTTCTCCTGGAGGTAAAGGCGATGCTCAGAAAGGGCGCCATCGAACTCGTCCCAAAGAGGCTTCGGGGCTCCGGAGTCTACTCGAGATACTTCCTCGTGAAGAAGAAGACGGGAGGATGGCGCCCCATCCTGGACCTGCGACGTCTGAACAAGTTCATCAAGGCGCAGAAGTTCCGGATGGTCACCCTCCAGCACGTCCTGGGTCAGCTGGAGGAAGGAGACTTCCTATCGTCGTTGGATTTGGAGGATGCCTACTTCCACATTCCCATCCTAAAGGGGCACCACAAATTCCCCAGATTCGTGGTCCAAGGGCGTCATTACCAGTTCAAAGCCCTTCCCTTCGGACTACGGTCGGCACCCAGGGTATTCACCAAGTGCCTTGCACCGGTGGCGGCGCAGCTGCGCCGCGTGGGGATCCACGTCTACCCCTACCTGGACGACTGGCTCATCCGCGCCAAGACGAGGGAGCTCGCCGTGGTCCACACGGCAAGGACCGTCCAACTCCTCACGGACCTGGGATTCTCCGTGAACTACGCCAAATCCCACCTGGTGCCCGCGCAAGTCGCACTGTTTCTGGGAGCGAGGCCCGACACAGTGTCCCTTCTGGCCTCCCCGTCGGAGAAGAGGACCAGGACCATCTTGGGCAAGGTGCAACGGATGTTGGTGGCCGACGCGGCCAAAGTGAGGTCCATCAAGTCCCTCCTCGGGATGATGTCTTCCTGCATCTACCTCATTCCCATGTGCAGGCTCCGGATGCGCCCGTTGCAAGAATTCCTGGATGCGCGCTGGATCCAGACGACGGGCAGCTTCGAGGAAAGGATCAAGCTCGACGAGAGTTTCCGACGAGCGATACGGTGGTGGGGCACCCGCGCGCATCTGACGGCGGGCATGGACTTCCAGACCCCAGCCCACCAGGAGACTGTGACCACGGATGCCTCCCTGGAAGGGTGGGGAGCGCACACCGAAAATCTGCACGCAAGGGGACTCTGGCTCCCGACGGAGAAGTCCCTACATATCAACGTCCTGGAGCTCCGTGCAGTGTTTTGGGCCCTCAGGTCCTTCCTTCCGTCCCTCAAGGGCAAGGTGGTGAGGATCTTCACCGACAACACCACCACCATGTTTTACATCAGGAAACAGGGCGGAACCAGGTCCCCAGCGCTGTCCAAGGAGGCGCAGGACCTGTGGCATTGGGCCGTCGCCCAAGGGATTTTTCTGGTGCCGTTTCATCTGGCAGGGATAAAAAACACCATCGCCGACTCACTCAGCAGGGAGCTGCGCTCGTGCCACGAGTGGGAACTACGGCAGGATCTGGTGGATCGCCTCTTCCGACGGTGGGGCACACCCCAGATCGACCTGTTCGCGACGGCGACGAACACCAAGTGCCGGAGGTTCGCCAGCAGGTTTCCCCAGACGAGGAGCATGGGCGATGCTTTCTCGTTCCCCTGGGAGGGCCTGTTCCTCTACGCGTTCCCTCCCTTGCCTCTGCTAATCCGGCTCGTCAACCAGCTCAAGAGGTCACGGTGCAGGATGATCCTCGTCGCACCTGCGTGGCCGAGGCAGATATGGTTCCCGGACCTTCTGGACTTGTCAGCGTCCCCGCCGATCAAGCTGCCGGCGGACGCGGATCTACTCTCCAGGGAAGGAGGCGCCATCCTCCACCACGACCCGAAGTCGCTGAACTTGCAGGCCTGGCTCCTGCAGCACTAGAGTTTGGAGGATACGACATACCGGCCGATTGCAGAGAGGTTCTTGCAAAGGCCAGGGCGTCCTCGACTCTTAAATGCTACGGACACAAATGGAAGAGGTTCTCTGTCTGGTGCCACGCACAGAAGATTAACCCTCTACGGATTACGGCTCCCCAAGTACTGCCGTACCTGCTGGCGCTGGCCAAAGCTGGTCTGGCACATGCGTCCATCAAGATTCATCTTGCTGCGATCTCCCGATACACCAGAACCACGGGCCGGACGTCCTTGTGGTCTCATCGTCTGGTGAAAGAGTTCATGAAGGGACTGTTCAGATCGTTCCCGCCGGTGAAGGCTCCGGCCCCGGCGTGGGAGCTCAACGTGGTGCTGACCAAGCTCATGGGACCTCCGTTCGAGCCTCTGCACTCGGCCCCGTTGAAGTTTCTATCTTGGAAAACAGCTTTTCTTGTGGCCATCACCTCCGCACGACGAGTGGGAGAGATCCAGGCCCTTTCCTGCAAGGCCCCGTACTTGACTTTCCACGACACGAGGGTAGTGCTCAGGACGCACCCCTCCTTCATGCCCAAGGTACCGTCGGACTTCCATCTCAACGAACCCTTGGTGTTACCTGTGTTCTTCCCGTCGCCTTCGTCGCCGGCTGAGAGGACTTTGCACTCGCTGGATGTAGCTAGAGCGCTGAAGTTCTACGTGGACCGCACGAAGGGTTTTCGGAAGACGTCACAACTCTTTGTGAACTTTGGACCTGTCAATCAGGGGAAGGCTCTCTCGAAGGCTTCCATCTCCAGATGGCTCTCCGGCTGTATCATGTGCTGTCACCGGTTGGCAAACCGACCGCTGCCTGGCCGTCCGAGAGCCCATTCCACCAGAGCGATCGCAGCTACCACGGCGTTCCTATCTGGTGTGCCCCTGCTGGACATATGCAGGGCTGCTACGTGGAGGTCGACGCACACCTTCACGAAATTCTACTGCGTCGACCGGGATTCCAGGGAGGAGTCCAGGGTCGGCCAAGCAGTGCTGCGCAACCTGTTCGCCTGAGGTGAGCCTGGTGAGGAGGTAAGATGCTTAATGTTGAGTTGATGTGATGCTTAATGTTGAGCCTTTGCCACCTCCCGTGGTTGTGCATGTGTGTACTGCTATGTATTCTTTATTCATGAGCATGTGAATCCATGCCAGACCCCATGCTGGAGAAGGAACAAGTTACTTACCTGTAACTGTTGTTCTCCAGCATGGGTCTGGCATGGATTCACATGCGAACCCTCCCGCCTACCCCTCTGCGGCTCTTCACTTGGTCATACTGCCACTTCACGTGCTTCCAAATCTGAAGATGGCTGCCAGAGGCGGTGCTTAGGTAGAGGGCAGTCATTGGCTGTGGTCAGTATGACGCAGAGACCAGTGATTGGTTATTACTACGAAAGACAGATCAGAAACGAAACTGATACTGGTTTTTTCTTTACCGAGGATTCCCAGCCTGACGACGGGGAATATTCATGAGCATGTGAATCCATGCCAGGCCCATGCTGGAGAACAACAGTTACAGGTAAGTAACTTGTTCCATACCAAAAGGTGGGTTACTTAATACCAAGCAGATAAGTGTTGTGTAGTCTCACCCAGTGTGCACCAATTCTTACCTGACACTCGCTTATGTCCTTTCCATCCAATTTCAATGGCATCTGTCCTCCCATCCATTTGTTCTGTACTATTGTCATGCCACTTGCTTTGTCTTTCTCTCTTTTTTGTCTTCTAGCTTCCTCTTCTATTTCTGTCTCTGTCCTTTCTCTCATCGCGCTCCCTATATTAGTCATGTGTGACATGTATTTACGTTCTTTTGCCTTACTTTCTTCCATACTGTCTTTACTGTTATATGCAGGAGGTGCTTATGTTGGATTAACATACCCTGCTGCTGCTTTGAATTCCTTCAGCGGATATATTTCCTGTTTGTCTTCTGCTGTCATTTTTAGGAGGAGAAAGATGAGCCGAGGGTGTTACGTCCTCCTATTTATGCTGATTAAGCATCCTCCCCTTCTCGGGCAGATCTTCTTTCTCTCTGATACAGCTTCCATAATTCTAAAACAGCTAACCTTTTCTTTAGCTTCTTCCCCGTGTATGTAGCATGCAAGTATGTTGTCATGTGTCGCAATACTTGTTTTGATAGCAAACATTCTTGAGGCCACGCCATGAGTGTTTTAGTGCCCCTCACTCAGCGTAGTACTTCTTAGGTGTGTATATTGATAGAGTCCTACATAAGTGCAAAAGGCGAGTGTCCCCCATAATGACAATCACAATACATCAGGCCAGCATCCTCAATCGCTGGCAGTTTCCCAAAAACGATTTGATCAAACCATTTTAAAATGTATACAACATGTTATCTCTGCACCTGTAGTTTTTATCACTTCGTACTATCCTGTTATTTTTATTAATATTTTTAAGGATCTTATGTTATCCTATTTTTTTTCTCAATACCTGGGTTTGATTGTATTCTATTCAATAAATAATCCCATCCTTTGTTTGAGTGGCACCAGTCGCTTGTTCTTCTAGGGTTTAATCATTTGTTGAGTTTTATTGCTAACGTTTTTACATTATTTTTAAACCTTAAACCTATTATCACCAGTAATACAAGACACGTCAATATTATTTTACGCTTGACCGAGGTCTCCCGCCGAAGATGGAAATTGTACAAAGGAATTTCCCACCCTGGATGTCAAGAGAAGGAACCAGAAAGGACTTTGAACACTAAAGTGTCTAAAAAAGAACACAGGGACCATTTTGGTACATTTTTCTGTGAAAACATCCTGTGTAATGGTCCACCGAATTAGGGAAAGGTTCAGTGCCACCAGCCAATTGGGTTAAACCTGCCCCTGTAACAGAATTGTTAGTGAGAAGGGGGATACATTGTATCTCCCCAGCACTCCACATATGGTGGGGTGTGCTGGTTTTCATCTAACATGTAGAAGGGATAGAACTATCCTTTCTATCCATTGGAACTGTAGTTCTTACAAGGTTAGCCAGAGAAAGTAAAAGGGGGCCCAAATGGCAACGCTGTATCAATAAACTATGTATCTATACCTTGTAGCTATACAAATCCGAATAAATAAATAAAAGGTACATACTCAAAAAGGAATGCAATTAAAAATTACACCCATAACAAGAGTAAAAGGATCTGCGAGTGTGAAAAAGGGTTCCCATTCACTGAGGTATAAGGAAAAATAATCCACCAGTCCAGCAAAACGTTCTGGGGTCGACAGCGGTTAGGAAGATTCATCATTGAAATGAAAATCTTAACCAAAACTAAGGATATAATGTTAACAGTAAATTTGTTGAATATCTTGTGGAACATTTCACCAACATTTTACCCTGGCGTCAGCCGCCCATTTCTCGAGTGATGCTATAGCCTGGGTACAAACCTTCCTTGTCAACCGTACGATGCGAGTGTTCTCCCCCTCGGCATCCGCAGACGCAATCCACATAACCTGTGGCGGTCCACAAGGATCATGTGTCTCACTGACAATGTATAACAGCTTTACCAAGCCATTATTCAACAAATTGGATAGACTGGGTGTTACCTACACTAATTATGCAGACAATACCTAGATCCTCATACCCCTTTTGGGCAATTTTGTTGGATACAGCTCTGGTAAATAGGATATACCTCCTCATTCAGGCATGTATGGCATCACATGGCCTCTGCCTGAATGACGATTAAACTGAGATCCTGATATTGGGCTCTGACACTAACCTGAAAAAACTTACCCCCAGCTACGCCGCATTCAATATTGACGGTAACTTAATTAAAGCAGTAACCGAGGTAAAAACGTTAGGCTTTTACCTAGACACTCTACACTTTCACTGAAAAAACAAGTCAACACCATGGCTTCCTCAACTGCCTACACCTGCAAACTTATTAGGGCCTGCAGACCGTTCCTTTCCAAAATTAGTTGCATCACACTCACCAATGCACTAATAATGTCCAAGCTAGACTACTGCAACGCCCTATATGCAGGAGCTAACAAATATATTTTAAATAAAATGCAAACACTTCAAAACAATGCCCTTAGAGGAGTCCTAAACATATCCAGTAGAGAGCATATATCCAACATCAGAAGAGACCAGCACTTGCTAAAAATCAGATAGGATCCACCTCAAAATTGTATCCTTCACCTTTAAATGCCTGAACAACGCTGCACCCCCATATCTTTCTGATAGAATGATTAGAAGAACCTCGAACTGCCCTACCAGAGCATCCAACACCCATTGTCTTGAAATCCCTAGATTCAAACTCTCCAAATCTTGCCGATCCAGCTTCCCAGTTAAAGCAGCTCTTTCCTGGAATGCACTCCCCCTAGCCTTCAGAACTGAACAGCCATACCACAGATTCAGACACAACGTGGCAAAAGGACAATTAATTCCTGCCTGTTTTGATGTACCCCTATGTGCACCCAACTACTCGACTATTCTTTTTCTTGATGTACCACTCGGTTGAATTGACCACTGCACTTGTTTTGTATGCTACTCCCTACCCATTGCATTCCTGTACCTTATTACTGTACCTTCTCTATGTTGTAACCAAGCCTTAAGTATACTTGTATCTGTTGCGCCCAGTTACCTACAGGTTTGGTGCGCATTACCAAATAAACAAACAAACAAGAACGCTTCCTGCATCAGACCCTTTTTCTAAGAAGAAGCTTTGTAACTTTTGGGCACAAGGTCCCACTCATCATAGGGATTGGATTTATTGAATTGGGGTATTTCTTGTGACTTGGTTCCATTCTTTCTGCATCACTTCTTTTTGTTGAATAAGCTATTGAATGCATTCCTAAGAACCTAAAGGTGACTTGCTAAATGGTTATAATTGAATGTTGTGTAATATTATTGCTTGCTTATTTTATTTCCTAGTGTATTTTTAAGGCCTAGAATAAATATTGTATTTTTGTACTTCCCTGTCTACGTTTAATTGTGTGCTTCACTGTGTGGACTCGCTGTGGACCACTGACTCCACTCTTACCTTGGGCCACATTACAAGTTTGCTGGTCCGGAAACAACAGTACCGGTAAGCTTGCTGGTACTGTTGTTGCTGGACCAGCAAACTATGAGTTCTGCAAGCGGGAGCCTTTCAGCCCACCAGGTCTGACCTGGCTGGTGGAACGGTACCCGCACGCAAACCTCGACGAATGCGCCGTCACGATTAATGAATGTTGCTGGTGCATCCGTCCACCCCATTCCCATTGAGTCCAATGGGACTGAAATGGGAATGGGGAGTTATATTTTCAGGCGCCTGGGAATGGGCAATTACTGGGTCTGCCGGGGCTGTAATGCCCCGGTAATTGCCCATTCCCAGGCGCCAGAAAATTCATGACTCCGGTGGCAGCCGTGCTGGTATTTCCCGGCAGGGCTACCGCCAACCTCATAATGACCCCCCTTGATTGGGTTTTGGTGAACCCCTCAATGTTCGTTACCACATTCACAATAACTAGGGTGGCCTTCTAAAATCTGTCCACCAAGCCAGATTCTGGAAAACCATCTTAACCTCAGCAGCCCAGACTTTTTGGTCACATCCCTTCTTCATGAGACCATAAACCCAAGATAAGTTTCAGCCTCATTGGGCATTGTCAGTGAGGTGTAGCTTGGGATCTCTAGACATGGCAAGCTCAGTGACCTTGGCTGATTAGAAGCAGCATATAGTATGAACTGAACTAAGTCGAAATTGAAGAACGCACTCAATTTGTATGAAATGATATTGCAATTGTTAATTAACATTTCAGTCAGTCATAGCAACTTAACTACATTGATATTTGGAAATAAACAGTTTGATTCATTTTCAAATAGATCCTGTTAACACAATTTCTCCTATGAGAGAATGACATTTTCAGATGGTTGCCTTTTGAGAATGAACCCATTGTTTTGGGGAACAGCCGATTCTAGATGTTACGTTGAAAGGAATCTGTTTTGAATCTGTTATCACATTTCTTTTATTTGACACATTTGATCCTCTTTTTGTTATGGCTAGGTTCTGAGGCAGCGCCCTAGATTTGTTGCTTTAAAGAAACAACCACCTTACATAGGAGGGGAGAACCTGAATCTTCGAGATTACCAGCTGGATGGCCTCAACTGGCTGGCCCACTCATGGTGCAAGTATGTATACAAGTCCTACTTTCAGTGGTTTCCTTTCTATTCCTTTGCAGGTATTAATACTTATGAAATGGATACTAGAGCATTGCATTCCACAAACTGTGACACCAAAAACAGTTCTAATAACTACAGACCGCGTACAGATATAAATAATTTAGATAATTCTATGATGGGGTGGTTCTTTTCTAATTTCAGTTGCATGTCGCAAATAACAATTTTTGCATCATGCATGTAAATGTTTGTTGCATTAAAATGTGCTGTTCCATAAGAGGCATAGTTATAACATTTCCTGAACATTTTGGAGCCACGTGACTGTAAATACACGATCGCACAATATGATGGGGCTGCCTCCATTGTTACAGGAACAGTAACGGTGCAAATGCCAGTCTAAAAATAAGTGTCTTTCAACAAGCTTTCCGATGTTCGAGGTTTTTCAGGAGCAAATAAGTTCAGGGCACTTAAATCATTATTTATTACTGTCAATCGAGGATGCCAGTGAAATAATGAGCCCTCGTATGACTAAGTGAATTATATATAATGGCAAATGATCGATAACAAAAATAGGTGCCAGGCAAAGTTTGAATGCAGTACCCTCTGGGAACACTACAAACAACTATGACTACAGGTATAGGCAACCCAACCTTTGGGATAAGCTTGTACTACACCGTTTTGGTAGCGTGTTGAGCAGCCATGCTTATCTCAAGATGGGAAATGTGAGCTGTAGTGGAGTTACACAAAGATTCACAGTTAGCGGTATTCAAATAACCTCTTACACTCAAGGTTTCTTGCATAAACCATTATTAATGTATTTATCAGTCAGTTATAAAGCCTTCTTCAGAAGGGAGCAAGAGAATAGTAACACACAAATATGCTTCAATACTGTACACTTAGACAAAGCTTTTGTGGGATGGCCCACAGACACAACCTACACCCACAGGGGACTTCAGTAACAAGGGTACTGGGTACATTAATTCCCTGCTGTTGGCATTCAGAATGCTCTTTAAAAGGTGGTAAAAGGCAAAGGTTATTAGTACAGAAGAGACCACAAATATTCTTAAGCAGTGCAGATACCTTTAGAGTTCACTAGAAGAGTCATTCAATTCAATAGGCTAAGCCAAAGTAAATGGGCAACATTCTTGGATAGGATAAAGCACTTCTGGTAAGTAAATGGAAAAGTCTTTGCCACGGTTCTCAGAAGTATGTCCACTGTGCCCTAGCTATAAAAGGCACCTGAGGGTGTAGCAAGTGTCCGTGTGCCATCCCCAATGGGTATCATCTAATTTAGAGAAACTAAGAATGTGTTTTGAAGTGTATATTAATTGTTACTTATATTGCTCTCTTCTGAAGAATGCTTTACAACTGACTGTGATATAAATTAATAATCCTTTTATCAAGAAACTTTAACTTTGAGTGTTAGTGTTTATTTGTACAATTGCTACTGTCAAACTCTGTGTCACACTCTTACTGCTCACATTGACCCCTCTTGAGGTAAGCCTGGTGTTAGGGAGAATTCTCATTAATGTGCTAATTCCCTTCACCTCAGAGGCCCCCAGCAACTTTGCTGTATTTTTAAGGACTTGACTGGAGAGAGTGTGAGCCTTTTTTTCCACTCTCTCATGTATTTTGATGTGTGTTTTAATCTTGTGTTCTTTGATTATGGAGTTTGACAGCTCCATAGGCATCATCGTTTCATGTGTGTCACACAGCACCCTCAGTGCAGTGACCAAGGGAAGCCTTTTTAGGGTATCCCAAGGTTTAAATACCTTCTCTGGGATAAACTACTGTTTCCCAGAGAAAGTAAAGTTAAATTGACTTTACTAGTCTTTTTAAATTCCTAGACCCAGCACCCCCTATCTTACAAAAGAGTGCTAGAGGGGTTACCTATTATCCCCTATGTCTAGAAACTAATGTAGCAGTCAAATGCTACCCTCTCAAAATGGCTGGTGGCAGTGGTTTTACAATGAACTACCATGATTTTTCCCGACCGCGAACACCGGTAGCGTTAAATCACAGGAGCCATGTTTTTCAAGATGGTGCCTGAGCCTCCTTTGTTTAAACGAGTACCGGTCTTCTTTTTTCGCCATTTCATTTTGGAAAGGTCCTTCTAGAGTTTGTCTCTGCGCGCCAAAACTAGGTTTGGTCCCTTTGTTGCTATGCCTTTGGCAGGCTTCAGTACTGAAGACCGCCTCTGGCGCCTGAGTGTCTGGGGTGGACAGGAATTGAGGGAGGTGCCTGAAACTCCCTGTGCTTAGTCTCCTAGGAGACCCAAATGCACTTGGCGCGATTGGCGGGCTGACTGTCCGGCAAGGACAGCCACCCTGCTGGGTGAGTGGCAGCTAGGCTGGAATGAATGGGAGAAAGCTGTTTAAAAGGCAAGTCTCTGGGCTTGGAAGGCAGAGTCGACCACTGGAATGAAAGAACCGAAGACGAGCTGGAAGAGGGACGGCTACTGCAACTCCTGGAACATTGGTTTGCCCGGTGAAACCGTGCTGCAGGTCCGAATCGCCAAGTTCATCTCGACCGAGAAGCCCTTCAAGGACGACGACTTCCTTTGAGTTGGTAGGACCAATCAACTCGTAAGCCACCTGGACTCCTTTCTCGGAGTTGGTTGTAGTTTCCTCACAGTGCTGCAGGAAACAAAATAGCCAGGGAGAATGACACCAGTTTGTGTGCTTGAAGACAGCTACCGGAATCAAATAATTGCCAGTTTGCCAGCTTTGTTACCAGTCCCCGTGCAGTGCAGGTGTCCCCAGACATCCTCTCTTGTCCCCACGACTGAGGCTCAGGAACAGCGAGATATGCAGGAACTGCTAGGAACAGAAGTCTTGAGCTGCATCCTTTTCTTCAATCTAAGGTACTGTGAAAACCCGACCGAGAGAATTTACCTCTTACGGCGAAAGTGCGTGAAACTTTGGCAAATTGCAGGCCTAGTCCGCTTGTGACCCGACATATGAAACTTTCTTCTATGAACTACTTCTGAGAACCGTGGCAAAGACTTTTCCTTTTAAATACCAGAACCGTTTTTACCTATACAAGACTCTAGCCCATTGACTTTGGCCTACTTATTGCATTGAATCAACTTCTCTGAACGCAAACTATTTGCACTGTTTAAGAGTAACTCTACTATTCGTTTTATTAACTTATGCCTTTTTGCTCATACTTCAAATGCTCTGAATTTCGTTTTGCTCCTTCAAAGTCGTTTAAATGCCTCAGAACCTGATAGTGTGAAGTACTGTAGTATATTGTTGTGTGATATTGATTGCCTCCTTTTAGTGCATGTTTTCTAACTGGCTGGGAAATAAATTAATAAGTGTTTTACCAAGAAACCTTGGTTGTAAGTGTCTATTTGAATACTTGTAACTGTAGACCTCTGTGTAACCTCATTACAACGATGAAAATAACTCCAATCCCGGCCACTCTCAATCTGGACCAACACTCAAACCAAAGAACTAACCACTCGACAGAGCATAAGATGATATGGAAAATAGCCACAAAAGGAAGGCTCCAGAGACTGAACATATACTTAGACCCAGACGAAAGCCCTCAAGTGACTCACCCACTCGCACGTACCGGACGCACCATATCCAGACCGGAAGACGCATTTAGATAGAATTGAGAATATTAGCATGGCCACACTTGGATGGAATTGCAGACATTGGCCTGCGTCGCATCTAGAGGGGACTTTGAATGCTAGCATGCCCGCCCTTAGATAGAATTGTGAATAGTAGCATGTCCACATTTAGACAGAATTGAGAATATCAGCCTGCATCGGACCATGAATGTTGGCATGCCCGTACCTAGGTGAAAGCTGAATGCCAACATACCCACACCTCGATAGATTTGTGAAATATTAGCCTGCGTCGCATCTAGATAGGACTTCGAACGTTAGCATGCCCGCACCTATGCGAAACCTGAAGACTAGCACAGGCCACACCTAGAATTGTGGACATTGGCCTGCATCGCATGTAGATGGGATTGATTGAAGGATAGCAAGCCCGCGCCTAGATGAAACTTGAATGTTGGCGTGTGCCACATTTGGAATTGTGAACACCAGCCTGCGTAGCATCCAGATAGGGTTGCAAATGATATCATGCCCACACCTGGACAGATTCCTAGACGCTAGCCTTGCCGCATCTGGATGGGACTGTGAATGTTGGCTTGCCCACACCCAGATAGAATTCTAAACATTGGCCGCTGTCGTAAATCTCCCCCCGTCTCACCTGGGATCGCTTCTTGCTCTGTTCCGCGGGAGGATTCCTCTTGTGGACGGATCGGGTCTTGTATAGGCTCGCTCGAGTCTCGTCCGGCTGCAGAGCGCGTTCAGAGTTCCGGGAATGCTGCTGTTCCAGGATGTCCAAGAAAAAGGTAACGGTCGCTAGGAATCAGGATTCCGGGAGCAAATTAGAGGGAAGGGGTGAAAGGAAGGAAGAAGGAACCAGGAACAAGGAATAGTGGATTTGCTGAACAGCACACACACATCAAGTCACTACCTAATGATAGCGTTGAGACGCGCGGGGCCGCTGGGGCGTGGTCATTTTATAAAACGTGCCGTGAGCGACGTGAAGGCTGGTGCGAGGCAAGTCGCTTGGCGCGGCCATGTTCGGAGTAACAAAGAATACAAGCCCTGTCGGGATAAGGACCAGGAAGTCCAGAAGGGGCAAGTTCTATGGGTCATGACACCCGCGCCCCATCCAGATAGAGTTGTGGGGATCAACTGGTGCCACATTGAGACAGAACTGCAAATGCTAGCATGCCAAAGGTCAGGTAACCCACTAACCAATATAAGCTCAAACTCTGCATACTTATCTCACTCAAAAAAACTCACACAACCATCTCTCGCACAACAAGCCGCACACACTTTACAACACTGCAACAACACATAACCTGGATCAACAGCACACACGGCCTGTCACCGATCCAATACCCGCACCAAAGCTCAGCATCTGGTGAATACCGAGTTGAAGCTGCCAACAGAACACCACTCCTCTCACTATCCTACTCCCTCTTCACCTTACTAACCCACCCCACCTTATTATTTACAGATCCGCAAGAGCGCCTGGGGACCAATTCCATTGGTGACGGTGCCCGGTACAAATACCTTTAACAAACTCACATTCCATCTTGAGATAAGCCTGGCTGCTCCGCTCGCTACCAAAAACTGTGTGGTACAGACTTATACCAAAGGTTGGTTTTGCTTACACCTGTAGTCATAGTTGTGTGTAGTGGTCCCAGAGGGTACTACATGCAAACGTTGCCTAACACCTGGCTTCTTTGACCACATTACCAACCTGTGTAGTTCAGACTTATACCAAAGGTTTAGGTCCCTATTGCCAGGAGGTCAAGGTTATTGTAGTGCACCCAAAGGGTACTGCATACAATCTTGCCTAACAATGCAATGTTATTGCAGAAAACACGAGTCAGCAAAACTCTCCATTGGTTGTTGGTTGCCCAGGTTCAAGGAATGTATACCTGGGGCATGAAGGAGTTTAAACAGTTGAATCTCATATAAATTTGTTAATTTCACTGTTCAGGGCAACTTCAATGTAAATGTTTAATGCCTTTATGCCTATGGTGTGTTCAGCTATTCTTTCTGCTCTGTGATTGTATGATCACTCCTTGTAACATGTGCTTCTTTTTCCCCCCCTGCCTGCAGGAGCAACAGTGTGATCCTTGCTGATGAGATGGGGTTGGGAAAAACCATACAGACCATATCTTTCCTCTCCTACCAGTTCCACCACAATCAGTTGTATGGGCCTTTTCTCTTAGTCGTGCCATTGTCCACTATTACTTCTTGGCAGCGAGAGTTTGAGATCTGGGCACCAGACTTGAATGTTGTGGTTTATATCGGGGACCTATTGAGCAGGAACTCGGTGCGTAAAACAAATGATGCATATTAAAACATAATGTGTAAAATTTGGCAATCACATATATTTCTAAGCATGTGTACATATCTGTTGTGTGCTTTGTGTTTGTTGTAGAAAAAGAAATAATGATCAACTTTCAAAAAAAGGCAGCTGAATTGTAAGGTGTACAGACAGGCAACTGCATGAAAATGCTCATAAATTCTATGAGAGGAGATCAATATCTATTGCAGTGGCTAAAACGTGAATACATTAGAGCATTGCTTAACATAGGTTTCTTAATACTGTGCAGAGATTTGGTGTGGAAAGATTATCAGGAATAGGGCAATCGCATTGAGGCGGTGGGGGACACACGTGCATATTGGTTTGAAGGTATAGACTGGGTGAAATTTAACAGGAATTACCTGCTAAATTCTGGTGCCTGAAATGGGATGAACATGGGTATTCCTTTTACATTAGGACGATACACACAGGGTTTGCTTCTGCATCCTGAAGAATGTGCAGAATACTGTAATTTACACTGCCTCATTCATGGTGGTGTAATTGAAATGCAGATGTGGCCATGTAATCTTTTCTTTTTTTTTGTCAATGAGGATCACCTGCCACTACCAACATACTTCAAGCATCCCACCTTTTGCATATTATCTTTAACTTCCCTTGGCCCTGTGTATATGATTGTCAGGAAAGATGTTCTTGTTGTCCCTTTCCCTCCATAGATTTCTATGGGGCCCCATTCCTTTGCCTATTTTTAACCCTGACCTGAATTTTTGGTGTTGGGTAGAGCCCTCTGCTAAATTTCCCTTGTCGGCTCTTAGGGAGATTTATCACTATTAGGCTTTACCCCCCTCTGACTTCTGGACCTTTTTTTTTTTAATCCTGAATGACTGGAGCCTTTTTCCACTCATTCATTCTTATGGGCTCTGTCTTTTGGAACTCTATTCTTTGTATTCTACCTGTACTATGGAGTCTGTTTGCTCCATAGCTCTTAAAAGCATCTCTGTTTTTACAATTGCAGCACACATCTCTTTATGGGTGTTAGGGAGAAGTCTCAGAAATGTGCTAATTCCTCTCTACCTTAGAGATCCCCAGCTCTTTTGCTGGACTCTAGGACTTACATTTTGTGCCAGGCGAGAGTCAGACCCTTTTCCCCACTCCCGCATGTATTTTAATGTTATTTTATACACTGTTTCTTTTGGTTGTGGAGTCTGACAAACTCCATAGGCATCATCTTTTACATTGTGTCACACAGCACCTTCAGTGCAGTGACACAGGGAAGTCTTCCAGATTTCCCCAAGGTTTAAATACATTCTCTTGGGTAAACTACGGTTTCCAAGAGCAGTAAAGTGAAATTGACTTTACTTACACTTGTAACTTTCTAGACCCAGCACACACTATCTTACAATAGGGTGCTGGAGGGGTTATTTAATATCCTGTTTGTCTAGCTTCACATGTAAAATGTTTGTTACCCTTTCCTCGATGAATGGCTGGTGGCAGTGGTTTACCTTTAACTGCTGCGATGTGCATTTACCGTGGGCTGCGTTTGCAGCTGTAGTAAAGCACCCAATGGTGCCATGTTTGTCAAAATGGCCCTGGTCGTCTTTTTTCACCATTTCTTTATGGAAAGGTCCTTCTTGAGATTTACTCTGGTCCTTTTGTTCATTTTGTCTTTGGCGGGATTCTGGCTCTAGGGTGTCTGGCGGGGGCAGGAAGCGAGGGAGGTTCCCGAAACTCCCTGTGCTTAGTCTCAAAGGAGACAGGAATGCACCCTTAGGTGATTGGCTGGCTGGCTGTCCGGTAAGGACAGCCACCTTTCTGGGTGACTGACAGCTAGGCTGGAATTAATGGGAGAAACCTGCATAAAAGGCAAGGCTTTTTGGCTTGGAAGGCAGAGTCGACCACTCGATGAAGGAATCTGAAGAAGAACTTGAAGAAGACACCTACTGCATCTCCTGGACCGCTGGTATGCCCGGTGAAGCCCTGCTGCTGTGCTGAAACTCCAAATTGGTATCGACAGAGAAGCTCCTGCAAGGACTATTTCTCCTTTTCAGTGGTGGGAAACCACCTGGACATCCTCTTGTTGCTGGTTAAAATTCCACTGCAGTTGCTGCTGGAACCAAATAGCCAGGGAGAGGAACACCAGATAGTGTGCATTGCTTTTAAGCTGGCCAGGAGCTCCAGGAAGATCCTCCGGACTCCCAGGAAGCAGGACTGTCCTAGCCTGAGCCACCTCAACAGAGTGCTAGACCCCAGATGCGAAGAAAGCCCATTTCGACAGCCATGAACCGCAGTGTTGATATATGGGGTAGACACGAGGAGCTGAAACACTGAATTGCCACTTGTTTGAAGATTGCCGGTTGCAGTCGGTGACCATCCCATTTCAGTGCAGGAGTCGCCAGACGTCCTCCCTCTTGTCCCCACGACTGAGGCCCAGGAACACCAGGATCTGCAGAGCTGCACAGGAACAGAAGCCATCTGCTGCACTGAAATTACCTCTTGTTGTGCAATTTCACTTGTTCTCTGTTGGTGGGACCTGTTGTGGTTACTGTGTAAAGTTGCTGATAGCTTCTTTATCTCACAAGTCTAAACAGCTTGTGGCCATGCTTTGAATCATTCTTTTCTACAAAGACTTCTAAATCATTGTGCAAGACTTTTACCTACCTGCAAGAAGTGCTACAGCTCACATAGACGTTTGCCCAATTGACTTTGGCCTAGCCTGGCTCCCTGAATGTCTCTTCTGTTTTGACCTCCTTCCAGGAAGGGGTTAACTAACTTTGCATTGGGGGTTACCAAAAGTACTTACCTGCTTCAGAATATTTGTGTGATCTCTTGTTCTGTTCTAATAACCTTTTTCCTTGCCAAACTCTGAAGTCAAATTCTAAATGCAAACAGTGGTATATTGATGTTCAGTGTCCTAGTTGCGAAAGTCACTTGAGGGTGTAGAAAGTTTCTGTGTGCCATCCCAAAAGGGTACTTACTGGTTTAGAAATATTAGGAGTGTGGATTTTGGAGTGTATTTGTGTGTTACTATTCTATTGTCCCCTTCTGAAGAAGGCTTACTCTGACTGTTAAATACATTAATAATTGTTTAATCAAGAAACCTTGTGTGTAAGAGTTCATTTGAATACTTGTCACTGTGATTCTCTGTGTAACTCCACTACAGCTCACATTGACCCCTCTTGAGTTGAGCCTGGCTGCTCAACACGCTACCAACCTGTGTAGTACAGACTTGTACCAAAGGTTGGGTTCCTATTGCCAGGAGGTCAGGGTTGTTGTAGTGCACCCAAAGGGTACTGCATACAATTCTGCCTAACAATGGGCAGTGTTGCTGGGTCCTCATTTAAGATTTTTTTTCCTATATCCTTAAATTAACTGCAGTTCTTATAGAGAGATACTTAGTGTCTCTCACAAAACTCTGTAGTTTAAAGATTGGCACACACCACCTTCTGTGGAGTGCCATAGGTATACTTAGTATCCCCCTTCTCTCTGCTCCTGTGACTTTTTAGTCACATAGGCAATCGCCTAGTTATGCCTGGTGGCAGTGGACATGTTCTACCAACTATTGTGTATTATTTAGACAGCAGGCTATGTCCATAGCCCCGGCAGTGCACAATAGGGGCACCCAAGTACCAACTTGGGGCCTCCCTTCTTTTTCCGCCATTACTAGCGTGGTTGTTCTTTGTTAGCCCTTCTACCATCCTGGGACAGGGAGGTCTGTGTTTTGCCTTAGGCAAAAACCAGTAGGTTTCCCCGCCTAGGCTCCAGAGTGTCTGGGCAAGCAGGAAGTGCAAGAGGAGTCTTCCACCCCCCTGTCGCTTGTCTGCCAGGGTGCCTGAATAGGACGAGCTCCCACAGGGGGTCTGGCTATCCTGATTGGACAGCCAAACGCCCCTTTCTGTAAACTGCTGAGAGCAATTGCATAGGAGGGTTTATAGTCAAAGTTTCGAATGCATAGTTTCGAAATACAATACTTTCGAAACAAAAGGATCGAAGAAAAGAAATTTCGAATGCGTTTTTTTTTATTTATTTTTTTTTTTTAGTGGGGGCCCAACCCCCTGTTTTTTTGGTAACAACCACTAGTTTTTCCTAAACGAAACCCAAAAAAAAAATATTAAAAACATTCGATTTTTTTTTCTCAATCCTTTTGTTTCGAAAGTATTGCATTTCGAAACTATGTATTTGAAACTTTGACTGGACACCCATAGGAGTGAGTGCTGGAACTGAATAAAAAGGTGAGGCGTCTGGAGTGTAAAGCAAGTCAGCCACTGGAATCAGAAGTTACCGAAGAAGATGCCAATGCTGTCCTGAAACCGTTTTCTAAACGACAGAGGAGCTCCGAAGAGGACGACTCCTTCCTTTAGGCTGGTGGGGACAACCAGTCCCAAGATGAACTTTGAAACAAGCCATCTCTCGAGGTCCTAAGAGTTCCCAGAGCTGCGGAAACCCCAATACCAGGAGACCTGCTGCTGCCTATTTTGAGTGCATCGTCGTAAAAAGGCCTAATCCGTCCAAACCTTTGCTAAGCCCGTAAGGACACTCCAGAGATCCGATCCAACTCGCCCAGACCTCCCTCACCAGACACTGGACTGCAGGAAGCAAAGAAGATTGTCCGGGGGATCTGTGGCCTTTGGTGGTGCTGCTGAAAAGGCGCAAAACCACAGAGTCAACCAAGAAGTTGCTGAAAGTTGTGCCACAGGTCCCCCCCTTGAGACTGCTGTTGGAAGACACCATCCATTGTCCTGCCTTTCGTCACCAGAACAAGGAACCCGGAGGTCGGGTCCAGAGCTTCCAGATCATAGAGGTGCCAACACGAACACTTTCCTCAAACTCAAGGTACTGTGGGGAAAAGAGTATTGCTTACCTGATTCCGAGAAGTCACTCCAGAGCTTTGGAGTGAACCTAGAGGTGTCCAGGGCAACCCCCTCTTACCTCTGACCCAAGTTGCTGCTTGTGTCCCCTTTACAAGTCTGTTTATCGGACCGATTTGTTAGTTGTTAACTTTCTACTTCAATGACTTTAGACACTGGAAGAAATCCAAAGGAGTTCATTATTCGCTGTTTGCTAAGGCTTCAAGCCCTCTCTGAACTGTCTTTAGCTAAGGTTGCATTTTTGGATTTAAAGACTTGCCATGCGAAGAAACCGTCTCTAGAACCTTGAACTCAGCTCATGTTGCACTAACTAGTTATTTTCCTCCCTTAAAGTGACTTTTCTATATGTGTTTGGAGAGTAAATTAATTACTGTATGACTGGTTGAAAACCGCACAAGTATGCAATTACGGATGACTTGTCTTTTCCCTTTCTTACGTTGCTACAATTGTAACCCCAAACAAACACAAAACTGAAAGTGGCTGTTGAAGTGTATTATCTAGTGTTCCTAAGTGTTCTACTGTTACCGTCTGAAGTATTTAAAGTGATTCTGGTGTAAGTATAATAAATATATATCTTTATATAAATATGCGTGTAAGTGTTTGTTTGCTGTACCTGTCTAAGATTCATAGGATTTACCTACAGCGCACATCTTCCTCCTAAAATAAGCCTGACTGCTCTGCCACACTATCAAGGTCCGGAGCTAGTACAGACTGATACTAAGAGTTGGGGATCTACAACCACCACTGGGATAGCTTACTAAAGTCTTACTGCCAGTAGGACTTTAGGAAAACTTCCCCTAACTCCAGCTTTGCGCCCTCTTATGGGGGGAAACTAGCTAGTCCATATATTGTTACAATTGCACACACCTTGCAGCGAAGTGTAGGTAAGATACTTTCTATCCCTCTTTCTTATGTATAATGGCTTTTTGGTTACTTTTCAGATGTGCCTAAAACAAGTTGGTGGTAGCTGAAATATTTTTCCCATGTTTATTTTACTCATGTACTTTTGCATTTACCGCAAATGGGTACTGGAGGTGGCTAACACCCTAAAATGGCCGTGCCACGAGGTTTTTTGCTTGCTCTTTGGCCATAGTGTTGTTTCTCCAGCATGGCGTCTGGCATGGATTCACATGCTCATGAATATTTCCCGTCAGGCTGGGAATCCTCGGTAAAAGAAAAACAGTTTCACTTTCACTTACAAACTGTATTTCTACTTTACACCCTCCAATTGCAGTCCTCTCTGTAACCCCTACTCTGGCAGCCATCTTCAGATTTTTGCTGCACATCCAAGTGTGGGGACTCCTCGAGTTTGCTCTGTGAGCTACTTCTAAGTTTTTTCATGTTTTCGAGGGAAAGGGTTATATTTTTGCTCCAAAAGAGCCTGTGCAACACCCGTTGTCGGTGAATTTCAGCGCCCCACCAGGGTCAAAGATCATCGAAGTTTCCCGAAGCCCATCGGGCCTACTTCACTCCCCACCGACCTTGACGAAGGGGGAGGAGCGAAGGTCCATCTTCAAGCCCTGCGCCAAGTGTTCGGGCTACGGAATGTGTTTGTGGAAGACGAGCACCTACCTACCTCTACTGCCTGCACCCGGACCATAAGGAGGTAGAGTGCGAGATATGCCTCGGATTCTCCACGAAGATGTGGCTGGACAGGCACAGTAGACTGGCGGGGTGGCTTAATGCCAAGGCCTCTGCCCTGTGTCGCGAGCAAGGTCATGCCTCAACCAGGACTGGCTGGTCCGAGGAGCAGTCTTCTAAGTCCTTTGAGTGTGCCTCATCCGTGGGGGGCCCAAGACCAGGCCAGAAACCGCAAGTCAAAGTCCACCGGGGGTGCAGCGGAAGCGGGACCCAAGGTGGATAGGGCACGATCAACATCACCCTCCCCCCCGCCTCCAATGCCAGCCGGCAATCGAGCTCCTCCTCAAAAAGGAAATCCTCTACCCCGGCTAAACTGCGGGAGAAGTCAGGGAGGCCGCTGATGGAGGAGAAGGCCGAACTGCCCAAGCAGGCACAATCGGTGCAGCCCAAGACTTCGTCGATGATCGAGTTGGTGGCAGCTGCTCTCTCGACAACTAAGGGAGCTGACCCTGTGAAGGTAGGCCCTGCAGCACAGAAAGTATCCCTGCCATCTAGGTGCGAGACCGATGCTGTGACTTTGCCAAAGTCTGCTGGCAGCCAGGAGGGGGCCAACCGGCTCAGACACCAGTTCAGGCCCCACAGTGGGGAAAAAGGAGGGGCAGGAAGCCACGAAACAGCCCTCCCAGGCCGTGGCTCAAGCCATGGGAGGTCTCGTCCACAGACTTCGAGGACCAGGAGTCCTTGAACACTGTCCAGGAGGATGTGGAAGAGGACAAAGATGGGGCCAACGGCGCAGGGCCTAGTTTCCCGATCCCACCAGCTCTGCCGACCCTTCACACCGTGGTCACAAATCCAGAAAAGAATGCCACTGGACCCGGTCCCCAAGGCCCCCATTCAGCCATTAACAAATAAGAGGAAGCATCATCCGATGCCCCCATTTCAACCCCCACACCCGCGTTGTGCCCCATCTTCCCCAGTAGACCCAGAAACTTGGACAGATATGGCCACGACTACAGACGACCATGAGATTGTTGCGGCGGGTCTCCGCATTTGGATGCGCCACATAGATCGTCCCCACTGGACGACATGGGGTCGTTCCACTCCATGATCGCCAGAGCCTCTGAGCTTTTTCAGCTTGTGCCCGAAGAAACCAGGAAAGAGGGTTTCTTGTACCAGAGGCGTAATACCAGGAGGGAAGACCATCATGGCAGTTCCCCTTCTAGATGACATGTGGGAACCGGGCCTGGCCCTCATGAAGAACACTTGCACGGCTCCAGCTAAACAAGATGGACTGGAGAAGAAGTATTGGGTGCCGGACTCCGCACCCAGGTGCCTGAGGTCGCAACCATTGCTGTATTCGGTGGTATCGGCGGCTACGAGGAAGCAGTCGACTAACCCGTCCTCATAGTCTACAGTCCCTCTGGACAGCAAGGAGAAGAAGTTGGACGCTGTGGGAAGTGATTTACATCGCAGCGTCCACTATCTAGGAGGCCAACGCACTGGCAATCCTGGCCAGGTATGACGGGGAGCTGTGGTACAAGCTGGGCCCTATCCTGGAGTTCCTCCCAGACGGTAAGAGGATGGAGGCAATCCCTCTTTTCCAGGAGGGGGAAGTTGCGTCTGATCATGCCATTACAGTGGCATTGGACGTAGCCGACACAGGGTTCCAGCAGTTGGGGAACGGTGTCTGCCTTTGACAAGTCTGGATGAAGGCCACAAATTTCCGGCAGGAAGTCCAGGTGACAGTGTTGGACATTCCCATTGATAAAGTGAACTTGTTTGGGAAGGTCATCGACGAGTCCCTCCAGGCCATCAAGGCGGTTACAGAGATGGCCCTTTCCTTGGGCACTCTCCAGCAGCAGCTCTCCTCCAGGTGAAAGTCGAGCAGGTCTTCCAAAGGTTCCTCATCCACGACAAAGGAAGCCTACAGAGGCCGTTACCAGGCCTACAGTAGCAGAGGACAGCGTCGCCATTGCCCAGAGGACAGGTCGCCGGCTTCGAAAGAGGCCTGAACTGCCCTGGACGTCGAGCCCCCACACGTTCACTCTGGTGGGTAGCTGGCTGACGTCAGCGAGTGGAAGAAGATCACCACCGACAGATGGGTGATGGGCGCTCTCACCCCAAGACACTCCCTGGATTTTTAAAGCAGGTGTCCGTGGATCCCTACGGTGTTCCGTCGGGAGCAGCACATTCCTCCGTTCCTGGAATAGTTGTGGGCTATCCTGCAAAAAGAGGCGATAGAGCTAGTTCCCCAAAGGCTTCAGTACTCCAGAGTCTAGTCCAGCTACTTTCTGGTCAGAAGGAAGACTGGGGCTAGAGGCCAATCCTAGACCTGCGACGTCTCAACAAATATTTAAAGTCCCAAAAATTCAGGATGGTCACGTTGCAGCATGTTTTTGGCCGATTGGAGGAAGGAGACTTGCTAGACCTGAAGGATGCCTATTTCCACATCCCCATTCACAAGAAACATCAAACGTTTCTGTGTTTCGTAGTGCAGGACCTGCACTACCAATGCAGACTCTACCTTTCGGATGGAAGTCGGGCCCCAGAGTGTTCACAAAATGCCTGGCACCGTTGGCGGCCCCTCTTTCTGCGGGGTATACATGTATACTCATACCTTGACGACTGGCTCATCCGGGCCCGCTCGCAGGAGCAGGCCTTTGGACACACTGAGACGACCGCCCAGCTACTGACGGATCTGGGATTCTCCAACTATCTGAAGTCCTGCTCGACACCCTCACAGAATGGGGATGTTCCTAGATGGCAGACTCAATACGGGATCCTGCCTGGCATCACCCTTGGAGGAGGGGGTAGCGGCCATTCAAAGGAAGGTGCAGCGGCTGTGGATGAAGACGGCCATGGTGCGATCCATCAAGTCGTTGCTCGGCATGATGTCCTGCATCTACCTCATCTGGCTCTGCAAGTTGCAAATGCGAACACTTCAGGAGTTTCTGAATGCTCGCAGGATAAAGGTGTCCGGAAGCTTCGTGGACAAGAGCCTGCTCAACAAGTTCCAGCGGGCGATAAGGTGGTGGGGTGTCTGCTCACACATCGCCCAGGGCACTGGGTTTCAAAACCCTCCATACCAGGAAACAGTCACCACATACGCTTCCCTGGAAGGTTGGGGAGCCCGCACAGGAGGCCTGAGGCCTGTGGCTGCCTGAGAAGGACCTCCATATCAACATCCTGGCGCTAAGGGCCGTGATCTGGGCCCTCAAGTCATTTCTTCCGTCTCTGAAGGGCAAGGTGGTGAGGATCTTCACGGACAACACCACCACCATGTTCTACATCAGGAAACGGAGGGGCACTCTATCCCCAGCCCTCTCCAAAGAAGCGCAGGACTTGTGCTGCTGAGCCGTCAGACAAGAGATGTTACTCTTCACCTAGCAGGAGTCAAGAATACCATCACAGACTCCCTCAGCAAGGAATTGCCACGATTGGGAGCTGCGGCAGGACCAGGTGGACTACATCTTCAAGTGATTCCACCAACCAAGGAGCCTGGGGGACCCGTCCTCTTTCCTGTGGGAAGGGATGTTTCTGTATGCGATTCCTCCGTTACCTTTTCTGCTAGGAGTCATCAACACACTCAAACTGTGCCAATGCAGGATGACACTGAACGCCCCGGCATGGCCGAAGCACATTTGGTACCCGGAACTGCTCAGCCTGTCGGCATCGCCTCTGGTCAAGCTGCCGGTAGTTCTGGATCTTCTCACGAGAGAAGGAAGCGCAAACCTACATCACGACCCAGGATAGCTGAACTGGAGGCCTTGGCTCCTGCAGCCTTAGAGTTTGGAGGATAAGAGTTGCCAGCGGACTGCAGGGAGGTCCTCGCAAAAGCCAGGGCGTCATCTACCTTGAAGTGCTACGGTCGCAAGTGGAAGCATTTTGCTACGTGGTGCCGGTCACAGAAGATTACCCCTTTGAGGGTCAGAGCCCCACAGATCCTGCTGTACTTGCTATCCCTGCCCAAGGCCGGACTGGTTGCACGCCTCCATCAAGGTGCATCTGGAAGCTATCTCCCGCTACACCAGATCGACAGGAAGATTGTTGCTTTGGTCCCATCGACTCAAGAAGTTTCTCAAAGGACTTTGAGATCTTTCCTGCTGGTGAAGGCTCCTGTCCTGATGTGGGAACTGAACGTGGTTCTGGCGAGGCTCATGGGGGCGCCCTTTGACCCTCTGCATCAAGCTGTTAGGGAGAAGTCTCATAAATGTGCTAATTGCCTTCACCTTATGTGCCAATTGCTGGATTTTGAGGACTTGATTTTTTTACCTGGAAAGAATGTGAGCCTTTTTTCCCACTCTTTCATGTATTTTGAATGTGTGTTTTACTCTTGTGTTCTTTGATCATGGAGATTTAGATGACTCCATAGGAGGCATCTTTTGATATGATAAGGTATTTATAACGCGCCTATACACAAGTGTTTCAAGGCGCGACGAGGCAAGGGAGGGGGAACAGAGGGAAGACAGACAACGATCCTACTAGGCCAGGTGTCATTCAGATCACACAAGTGCATCGGCACGGGAAGGAGTAGAAGTGCGGGGGCTAAGGGGGAGAAGACAGTGCAGTACATGTATAAGACAATACTAAACAATAAGTAAAAGTACGGCCAGCAGGTGGCAAGTGAAAGGGTAAGTGCTGGAAGTGGGACTGTAGGGATGCAGAAAACAGTCACCAAGTGCAGGGGTTGCCAGGAAGGCAGTGCAGGAGTGCGACTGGCGGGGGAGTGGACCTGGGCCCAGATCAGAGGGTGACCAGGTAACCAGTGCAGTTTCAGTGTCAGCCAGGAAATCGGCAGGGGAGAGGAGGAGAAAAAGCAGATGCAAAGAGAGAGGTTTTGAGGTGATTCCGGAACCGAAGATGATTCTCCTCAAGTTTCAGGGAGGCAGGGGGGCTGTTCCAGAGGGAGGCCCCAGCTGAAGAAAGAGATCTACCACCAACTTGTTGCTTGGAGAAGCGACTGGCCCTGAGGGAATTGGAGGCAGATGAGCGAAGAGCTCGAGAATGAAGGTATTTAGGAAGAGAGAGTTGAAGGTATTGAGGCCCCAGGCCTCAGAAGGCCTTGTCGACGATACAGAGGGTTTTGAACTTAATCCTCGCAGCCACTGGGAGCCAATGCATGGATTTCAGTCCTGGAGAGATCCCTGGGCTTGAGGCCAAGGACAAGTCTTGCAGTCCTGGTCTGGATAAGTTGCAGAGGGTGGAGAGTAGAAACAGGCAGATTTAGAAAAAGGCTGTTGAAATTGTCCAGCCTAGAGAGATCCAGCGCTCTATCGACAGTGAGCTTATGGGGGAAGGAGAGGAAAGGAAGAATAACTCTGGAGGTGTAGCTGGAAGTGTGACTTCTTAGAGACGTCGGAGATGTGAGGAGAGAAGGAGAGTGTAGAGTCGAAGATGACCCTGAGATTTTTTGCCTTGCAGGTGGGAGCAGAAAGGGGGCCAAGAGAGGCTGGCCAGAGCGCTACAGGAAAGGAGGGAGCGGGTGTGCCGATGAGGAGAATCTCAGTCTTACTGGCATTAAGGCAGAAGTTATTGGCAGCACACCCCTCCTGGATAGTAGACAGACAGTCAGAGATGAGGAGGCCGAGGGTATCCTGAAGATGAGCTGTGTGTCATCCGCGTAGCATGGAAAGTTGGGGCAGAGAGCAGCTATGCGGTGGGCCAAGAGTGCCAGGTATTGGTTGAACAGCCAGGGAGAGAGGTTAGACCCCTGGGGGACACCACAGGTAGAGAAAAAGATAGCAGAGAGGAAGGACCCAAGTTGAACCTGGGAGGGTCGGTCAGAGAGGAAAGAAGTCAGCCACACCAGAGCCTGACCAGTGATAACCAGGTTATCACGGAGACAGTTGAGCAGGATGGCATGGTTGACCGTATCAAAGGCAGAAGAGAGATGAAGCAGGATGAGGACGCAATGGGTGTTAGTCAATGTTGTAGAGCAGGTCTTCACAGATGTTCAGGAGAGCAGTTTCTGTGCTTCTGGCAGCTCTGAAGCCAGACTGATGGTCATGAAGATAACCAACTGATTCAGTGTGGAGTTTAAGCTGGGAGATGGCCAGTTTCTCCAGGAGCTTACCCAGGAAGGGAGTGATGGAGATGGGACTATAGTTAGCCAGGCAGGAGGGGTCGGCAGAGGGTTTCTTAAGAGGGGGTTGCGCAAAGGAGTGCTTCAGGGCGGATGGGAAGACTCCAGAAATCTGCAAGGACAGGAGCCAGGGAGTCAATGGGGTCTTTTATGGTTTTGGAGGAGCAGGGGTGAACCTGTTTTGACGAGACATTCATAGATCAGAGTTGTCTAGAAACCTTGTCAGCGGATAACGGGAAAGGCAGAGAAGGAGGGAGGAGAGGAGGCGGCAGAAAGGCCAAAGGAAGAGCAAGGAGTGGGGGGAGGTAGGGGATAGGAGGAGAGAGAGAGAGAGGGGACAGCATGTCCTGAGTTTTAGAGATGAAGTGAAGCCATTGCCAGACAGATGGCCTGGGAGGGGACAGGAGAGGTAGACACTGTGGCAGGATTGGCCAGTTCCTTACAGATCTGAAAGAGTTCAGTCGAGTTGTTAGATGCTGCAGAGACGCTGGATTGGATATGCGCTCTCTTCTTGGTTAGGACAGAGAGCCGGTATTGCCTTTGCAGCAGGCGGCAGGCCAGCTTGTCAGAGGATGTACATGAAACACGCCATTTCCACTCAGCCACCCTACACTTGTGTTTAAGTGTGGCGAGGTCTGAGTCGAACCAAGAGTTGCTCTTGGCTTTGGGCTTCAGCCGAATTCTCATGACAGGGGCAAGGATATCAAGAGGATCAGATCTAGCCGAGTGGAGCGTGGAGAGGGCTGAGTCAGGATGAGAGTTGGCCTGAGGGGGAGGTGGGGTGAGAAGGTGGTGGCGAAAGCCTCAGCTGACACACGCTTCATGGTTCGGATGACCGAGAAGGTGGGTGGCAGTGATGGAGGTGGCCTGGTCTGAGGGGTAGGGAGGGTGAGGTGGGAGGGGAGGAGAAAGTGATCACTCCAGGAGAGAGGAGTGGTGAGAGGGACAGAGAGGGGGAGGTCTGAAGAGATCAGAACATCCAGAGTATGCCCTGCAGAGGGAGTTGGACCAGAGGGGAGAATGGAGAGTGAAAGAGAGTCACAGAGGTCGCGATAGAGTCCAATGGGAGGACAGGAGGTGTCCAGGAGGATGCTGAAGTCTCCAAGAAGGAGTTGTTGAGTAGTGGAGGCCAGGAGTGAGGTAGAGAGGTCAGCCCACTCAGAGAGGAAGGATTAAATCTGACCAGGTGGCCGATACATAGCAGCCACAGTGAGTGAATGGCTAGGGGAGAGAGAGGGCCTGCAGACTAGGAATTCAAAGGAGGAGTAGGCCTGCGTAGGAGTGACAAAGGCAGGAATCCACTTGGGGAAGATCAGGACTACACCCTCACCAGAGCGGTTGGCCCTGGGTGCAGAGAGGATCTTGTAGCCGTCGGGTAGGAGAGTATCAAAGCTTGTGACAGAGCTGGCTGTGAACCATGTCTCGGTGAGACAGAGGACATCAAGGTCAAGTTCTTCCAGAAGGCGGCAGATGTCAGAGGAGTGTTTGACAGCAGAGCAAGAGTTAAGAGTGGCAATATGGAGAAGGTTGCCATCCTTGAAGGACTTCCGGGGAGGGGTACAGATCAGAGGTACGCCCTGCAGAGCTGTAGGAGGAGCCCGAGAGGGGGCAGAGAGGGAAGGGGAAGGCAAGGTAGCCAAGGAGGAGGCAGAAGGTGGAGGCGAGGTAGTCAAGGAAAGGGGAGAGCGTACAGCAGGAGAAGAAAGGAAGTTGATGAGGCACGGGAAGAGTCTGTCAAAGAGGTGAAGGTTGGCCTGAGGGCCTTGGACAAGGACAGTCCCATTAGAGTAAACATTAATGATGACCTTAGAGGAATGAAAGGATGCCAGGAAGGTGTCCCACTGGATGCCACCGTTAATGGGAGAGGAGGAGAAGGGGGAGAGCACAGAGACCATATGAAGGGTCCATAGGACTGGTGAAGGCACAGCAAAGAAGATCTCGGTGAGAGTTTCCTTGGAGGAGGCACTAGTGTAGGTGTCGGCGATAGGGAGGCCTGGGTTGGAGATCATGATGTCCTTTTTAAACTTCTCCCTACTAGATTTAGTGAGGAGAGTAGGATAGTCAATAGAGAAGCAGTTTGAAAAGATAGGAGAGACAGAGAGCACCATAGAATAGGCGGGAGAGGAGGGGGGGTGGAAGGGAGAGGGGAAGACACTAGAGAAGGTCCCTGGAGTAGGCAGACAAGACAGCGAGTAGCAAGCGAGTTGAGAAATAGGACAGACGGCAACACTCTGGATGAGAGTATTCAGAATGCGCCCGTTTGAGACAGGTAGGAGGGTACACCTAAGTTTGAGAATCCTAAAAAAGGGGAGAAAGGACTAGTGTTTGAAGGTGGCAGGAAGCTTGTGGGATTAACCTGAAGACTGACTGGAAACTGGCGTCCTCTGCGGACACCTGCAGACACAAACGGAGGAGCCGCTACAGTGGGAGCTGCCCTTTGCCTTAGGGGCCCTTAGCCGAGGGGCTGCCGGGCAGGGGCTGCCCTGGTAGCGCCTGTAATGAGGAGGGGGAGGGCGTGCCAGTCACAGTGCAGTGGAAGGTTTGGGAGGAGAGACGGAGGGGGGGAAAACGACCAAACACTGAAGGGGAGAAGGGGCCAGGGGGAGCACAGCAATGGAGGCAGTCAAGGAAAAAGCTCACAACAAAGGTAACAGACCCACAGAGGGTCTTGGATACCTTTAACCGCTGCCTGCAGTCACCTGCTCAGGATGCAAATGGCGAGCGTGGTGACTGCAAGGCAACCAAGCTCGTCCCGGAGGGTCGGGCGGACCAATCACAGTGCAGTGAGACGGTTGGGGGGCGGAAGGGAGGGAGAGAAAATGACCAAACACGGAAGGGGAGAGGGAGGCAGGGGGACCATGTGTGTTACACAGCACCCTCAGTAAGGTTAAATTGACTTAACTAGTCTTTTTAAATTCCTAGACCCAGCACACACTATCTTCCTATAGAGTGCTGGAGGGGTTACCTAGTATCCCCTATGTCTAGAAACTCATGTAGCAGTCAAATGCTACCCTTTCCTATCGAAATGGCTGGTGGCAGTGGTTTTACAACAAACTACCATGATTTTTCCCGACCGCGATCACTGGTAGCTAAAAATCACGGGAGCCATGTCTTTCAAGATGGTGCCTTAAGCCCCTTTGTTTAAATAGGACCCAGTCTTCTTTTTTCGCTGTTTCTTTTTGGAAAGGTCCTTATAGAGTTTATCTCTGCACGCCTAACAAGGTTTGGTCCCTTTTTTCTTACGCCTTTGTCGGGCTTCAGAACTGAAGACCGCCTCTGGCGCCCGAGTGTCTGGGGGTGCGCAGGAAGTGAGGGAGGTGCCCGAAGCTCCCTGTGTTTAGTCTCCTAGGAGACCCAAATGCACTCTGGCATGATTGGGTGGCTGACTGTCCGGCAAGGACAGCCACCCTGCTGGATGAGTGACAGCTAGGCTGGAATGAAAGGGAGAAAACGGTTTAAAAGGCGAGTCTCTTAGACTGAAAGGCAGTCGACCACTGGAACGAAAGTACCAAAGACGAGCTGGAAGAGGACGACTGCTGCAACTCCTGGACCGTTGGTTTGCCCGGGGAAGCCCTGCTGCAGGTCACAATTACCAAGTTCATCTCGACAGAAAAGCCCCTTCATGGACAACTTCTTCCTTTAAGTTGGTGGGACCAATCAACTCGTAAGCCACCTGGATACCATTCTCGGAGCTGGTTAGGATTAACCAGGGGGAAGGACACCAGCTTGTGTGCTTGACTACAGCTACTCGAACTGAAGATCTTCCATTTCGCCAGCTTGTTTGACCAGTCCCCGTGCAGTGCAGAGGAGTCCCCCGACGTCCTTCCTCTTGTCCCCACGACTGAGGCTCAGGAACAGTGAGATCTGCATCTTTTCTTCATATTAAGGTACTTTGCCAACCTGATTGAGAGAATTTACCTCTCGCAGTGAAACTTTCCCAACTTGCAGGCCTAATCAGCTTGCGACCCAATATATAATTCTTTTTCGTACAAACTGCTTTTGAGAACTTTGGCAAAGACTTTACGGTTTACTACAAGAACTGCTCTTTCCTATCGAAGACACTAATCCATTGACTTTGTCCTAGGCCTATTGAACTGAATCGAGTGCTCTAGTGAACCAAAACTATTTGCACTGCTTAAGAAAATATTTGTGATTTATTTTATTAACTTGTGCCTTTCTACTCCTATTTAAAGTGACTGAAATGCCATTTTGCTCCTATTTCAGGGGAGCCTAATTTACGTATTGGTTTGGTATTGAAGTATATTTGTGTATGATATTAAGTTGCCTCCTCCTAGTGAATGTTTTCTAAATGACTGTGTAATAAATTAATAAGTGTTTTACCAAGAAACCTATAAAGTATAAGTGTCTACTTGAACCACTGTGATTGTAAGATCTCTGTGTAACCTCTTGTACTGCTCACATTTCCTTTTGAGATGCACCTAGCTGCTCAGTTCGCTATCACAAAACTGTGTAGTACAGACTTATACCAAAGGTTGGTTTTGCTTACACCTGTAGTCCTAATTGTATGTGGTGGTCCCAGAGGGTATTACATGCAATTCTACCTAACACTCCCACTCTGTCTCCCCAACCGTCACTCCTGGAACCTTGGGGTGACATCAGGTTCTAGACAGCTACCATTCTATGGCTTGCTTTGATGCACACTGTGTAAGCCAATACTACAACAACCCACATAGTAATTATGAGAGTCCTCAGGGACTTAACTGTCCATAATCAATTGGTAGGCTGCCATTGTGAGCTCACAAAGAGCCCATGTGGTCAGAAGGGTCCTTGGAAGGCTACTTTGTTGCTATGAACAAAGGGAGCCTTAAACTACAAAATGGCCTAGAACAGGATTTTAATAAATGCACTGATTCCCCAATGGCTAACAAAATGGCACGTTAGGCTACCATTGCAGTAGAATGGCTTGCACCCGCGGGTGCTTTTCAGGAAGTCAGTCTGTGTCCAAATCAAAAGGCACTTTCCCAGTCAAAACAAAATCCTATTCTATTCCGGTCACTGCAATGAATCATATAAAGTTCTGGCTCTGCTCGTAACCCAGGAGAATGACTCCCTTCTCCTGGATGTAAAGTCTCCCAAAGACTCTCAGGTTGTTTGAAGCAAAAGTTCCATAAACTTCCGGCTTTCAACTGCAACCAAAACTGGCAGGGATAGGAGGTGCCCGAAACTCCCTGTGCTTAATCCCCTTGGTTACAGGAATATACCCAAAGGTGATTGGCCAGCTGGGTGCCCGGCAAGGACAGCCACCCTGCTGTGTGATTGACAGCTAAGCTGGAATGAATGGGAGAAACCTGCATAAAAGGCGAGGCTTTTTGGCTTGGAAGGCAGAGTCGACCACTGAACTGTCAGATACCTTCTGCTACTCCCAACTGGGTTTGGAACAATTGACAGTTGAACCCGTCGTGTAGATGACAAATTCTTCCTGCCAATTTAACACACAGGAGTACAAAAGGACAAGCTGAGAGATCTATTGACCGAAAGATGGAATGGACGCCCCAGGACACCGGCTGGCTGAAAAAGAAATGCACACAATCAAAATCAGTACAGCAATACGTGACACTAATGCTAAAGATTGAATTGTCAATGCTCACTTGTGTGTCTAACAGGAGTCAGTTTGAATAATAAGAGAGATTTCCTGTTCTAGATCAATAAGGGGCGTTAACCTGGAAACAAATGATAACGAATATATATATTTCTGAGGCTTGTGGAATCTGCTTAGATCACATGCTGTGCAAATGCCGACATCTAGTGGAAGCTGCAGAGTATTAGTTCTTTTCGAAACTTGAAAAGGGACATCAACAGGACGTGGCAGTAATACTATCCCTAGTGTGATGTCCACTGTACCCATGATCCCTTGCGTGTCGAGTTCCCTCAGATAGTTTTTTTCCGCCATGCTTGACGGACGTGTATTACGGAGTTCCTTTCGGCAATAAGCCATTGACTTTGTAAAATTACGTTAGTTTCTCTTTCTATCCTTTCATCAACTGCCGTAACACCACGTCGAGGAAGGAGAAAGAATACTGCCGTCGGAGACCATCGCGATGGACCGTATGGCCTTGGAAGGCTGCCCCGGCCTCGGCCCAGAGAGTAGGGAGAGAGGGGGGGAGTCCATTGTTAGGAAGCCATTTTAGAATTCATATTCTCCCCTTCCTACACTTTGTTCACCCAGCTGCCATCTCCTTAACCCAGAATTATGGAAAACACTCCATTTAAGTTTTGCCCTAAGTGCAACCGTAAATTCCCCTGGGTAGACAAACATTTAGTTTGCAACGTGTCTCTCGAGAGACCACGTCGAAACGTCTTCTCGAGCGTGCAGGCTCTTCAAGCCTAAGATCTTGAAAGACCGTTCCACTAAGCGCTTGGCCCACTACGCCAGGCAACTCGCTGCCATGGAGGTAGAAGGAGCCTTCAGCGATGGCAGCGACGCTGTACTTTCGGACGGCAAGGGCACCGGAGGAGCCTCAGCTACCCAAGTGCAAGCCCCCAAACATGTAGGACACGCTGGCAGCAATGTTGTGGGGACTACAACCAGCGGCAGCAGCGCTTCAAAAGCACACACAGCGCTTCAAAAGCACACACCACAAAACACACAAGCGCCAGTCGACATTTAACAGATGAGTCGAATACTCGACAACGTTCGACACCCCGTGAACGGTGCACTGAGTCCCGGTCCTCTGGGCAATCCCGTTCAAGATCGCCACACGACAGGGCTAAGACGTCGAAAGACGGCAAGGGTGTCGCATGGAAAACACCTTCTGAAGGTTGGTCGTCTGCGGACAAAGCCTCGGCCCCCACACTCGAAGTTCGATGTTCTTCATCTAGTAAAATGTCAGGCCCCAAAAAGTCTGTTACACACTCCTCTGGGCCCCAGGGTGGGGAAAAACACCATACAAATCCTCTAACACTCCTCATAGGGACAAGAGTCCTACTAGGGACAGGTCTTCACAAAAAGGAATTTTATCCAAGCCCATAGAGAAACCAAAGGACTCTAGGCCAAAGCTTATACCTCATACTAATGAAGATCTGGGCATTCCTGACACTAATCCCAAGTTAAAAAGAATGGTCTTCGCAGGGTATCGACAGTTATGCGAAGAAGGACCTTTATGGCAAATTTCTTCGAAAAAAATCCAGATTACCTTCAAAGTTGTCAGTCCTCCCCTCCCACCTTAGCCCCTTCTCGCTCTCAACCCTCTGCCTCTCTACCCCCTACTAAGAGGGCTCGCTCTGATGTCCCCGCACAGGGCAGAATTATAGATCTATATGACCCTGAAATAGATCCAGAAGACCAGGACGATCTTTCCTTTGTAGAAACATCTGACCCTCAATTTATTGATGAGGACATAGACAAACTTTATTATGGGGACGATGAGGACCCAGACTAGGAGGCGAACATGTATTCCATAGATTCTCCTATTAATCAGGACCCTCCAGTGGTAGAATCCCCTGTAGATAATAACCCCTCCTCAACGAAGTCTTGATCAAAGCGGCAGAACACTTCCACCTTGACACACAGGAGGTACAGGAAGACCGAGACTTCGCTGAACAATTATTGGGAGACAAAAGGTCGGTAGGACAGTTTATTCCACTGCTAAAAACTGTGCAACGCAGAATCCAACCTTCTTTGGAGGCACCTAATCTCACAATGCCTGTTAACCCGTGTGTGGAAAAACTGTTTAGACCTGCACCTTCAGAGCCCTTCTACATAAGAGGCCAATAAAAACCGGACTCTTTGGTGGTTACCACCACACAAAAGAGAGCAGCACACCCCTTGCTTCCACCGAGGCTCCTCCGGATAAGGAGAGCAAGAAGATTTATGCAATGGGCAGAAAGGTCGCCTCTTCTGCAGCCTACCAGACAAGAATTGCGAATAATGCTACACTTTTGGCAAGTTACAACTGCCATAAGTGGGAGGAGGTTTCCTCGTTACTCTCATCTGCAACTGAACCACTTAAGTCTCAACTAGCTCAGTTGGTAGCAGACGGTAGAGCTGTCTACTTGTCCCCTCAAGGCAAATTTCGATGCAGCTGACAGTGCAGGGCGAGTCATCGCGCAGGGCACTATTATAAAGAGACACGCATGGCTTCGCCAATCAGGCTTCAGGCCAGAAACACAGGCCACCCTAATAAATATACCAGTGGAACCTGATGTGCTCTTCGGCAAAGCTGTAGAAGACGCACTTAAGACAGCAAAGGATGAGTATGACACTCTAAAGTCCTTAGGTCAGCTCACGAACAAGCCCACGGGGCAAAGAGGTAACAGTAATTTTCATCACTTTCGGGGCCAAAATTCTCAGAGGGTATCAGGATACAACCAAGGCCAATGTTCCTGTGGCAACAACCAAGGACAAGCCTTTCAGGGGCTATCCACGTGGACAACGTAGAGGTCGTGGTAATCGAGGCCGGGGCCCAGCTCGAGGTGGCACCCCACCTCAGAGCAAGTGACATTCCGCTCCCGGTACCCTCCCATGCATCTCCAGTAGGAGGACGCATTTCCAACTTCACCAACGCATGGGAGGGTATCACCTCAGGCAGATTGGTGCTGTCCATGGTAGCAGGGGGCTGCTGCATAGAGCTTCTTCAAAGTCCTCGCGACCAACCCCCGAGACAAAAGCTCCACTCAGAGGAACATCAGCGGATCCTTCTAGAAGAAATAACAGCCCTTATATTAAAGGAAGCCATATAAGTCGTCCCAGCCAACCAGGTAAACGGGGGCATTTATTCAACTTACTTCCTTATGCCAAAAAAAATCCATCTATGCGCCCAGTATTAGATTTGAGGCCTGCGAACAAGTATGTCAAGCCCCAAAAGTTCTGCATGACTACTCTACAAGAGGTAATCCTGCTTCTAAAAAAGGGGGATTACATAAAAACACTGGATATGAAAGATGCCTATTTTACATTTCAATGCTCTCAGCTCACAGAAAATGTGTGCGTTTCAAGATGGCAAACCAGCTCTACCAATTCAAGGTGCTGCCCTTTGCCATAGCCTCGGCTCCAAGGGTATTCACCAAGGTACTGGCGGTGGTGGCAGCGCACCAGCGCAGGCAGGCAATCCCAGTGTACCCTTACTTGGACGATTGGCTCATAACAGGGGAATCACCTCTGATTTTCAGACAAAACATCCAAACAACTATCAACCTCCTCTTTCAATTGGGCTTCTCAATCAACGAGAAAATATCAAGCCTAGTGCCAAGCACTTCCAAACAGTTCTTAGGATCTACCCTAAACACAGATTAAGGATTTGTCTTTCCGTCAGAGGAGAGAATAAGACATTTGTTACTGCAAATACCACATTATTGGGCCGGCTACCAGGTAAGGGTACGCAAAGCAATGCGTTTAATAGGCATGATGGCATCTTGCATATACCTGGTTCCCCACGCACGCCTGCGCATGAGTCCCATACAGGAGTGGTTGGCGAAACAATGGTCTTAGGCAAGCGGTCAGTGAGATGATCTAGTGGTCGTTTCGCCAACACTGGTACAAAATCTTCGCTGGTGGACGAGAGAAAACCTGACGAAGGGGAAAACCTTCTACGACCCACAGATACAAGCAGTGGTCAAAACTGATGCCTCACTGGCAGGGTGGGGGGCTCACTACTTTCACCACACAGCCCAGGGTCTGTGGTCTCACACTGCTGCTCAGAACCACATCAATGTGCTGGGACTTCTGGCAGTATTGAAAGCCCTCCACGTGTTCGAACCCCATTTAACAAACCTGTCAGTGCAGATCCTGACGGACAGCACCACAGCGATGTTTTATATCTACAAACGGGGGGCACACGCTCTTCAAATCTATTCAAACTTGCACAGAAAATCTGGAATTGGGCACGCAGACAGAAAATCTTCCTGTCATCACAACATTTTCCAGGGGAACTCAACGCTCTAGCAGACTTGTTGAGCTGAAATCCCCTACCAGAGAAACATGATTGGCGTCTACACAAAGAAGTCGTAGAACACCTCTTCTCTCTATGGGGTTTTCCAACTATAGACTTATTCAGCAGAAGCGCAAATCATCAATGCCCAGACTTTGCATCCAGGTTCCCCCAGCCAGGCTCCAAGGGGAACACCCTATGGATGAACTGGTCAGGGAAGTTTGCTGATGCTTTTTCCTTCTCATGAGGAAAGTGGTGAACAAGTTACACAAAGAACCAATGACGCTGATCCTTCTTGCTCCTTTATGGGCAAGACAACTGTGGTATCCACATCTGCACAGACAGGCGATGTGCGAACCAATCAAACTCCTGTGCCAGTACCACCTACTCATCCAACACAGAGGACTAACAGTGCGCCCACAACCACACTCTTTGAACTTGGCAGCATGGCTCCTGAAGTCATAGAGTTTGGACATCTCAATCTACCACAGAGATGTATGGATATCTTGAAAGAGTAAAGAAAACCGAACACTAGGCACTGTTACTATTATAAATGGAAACGATTCATAATTCGGTGCAAGAATAAGCAAATCAACCCTGTTGATTGTACTCCTTCAAACATTCTAACCTATATGCTCCACTTACTGGATGCAGGGTTAGTGTTTAACTCACTAAAAGTACACCTGGCGGCTTTATCAGCCTACACGACTTCCCATAACAAGGTCTCATGTCAGAAGGTACCGGTCATCAAAGCATTCATGGAAGGGGTAAAGAGACTCCACCCTCCAATTTCTAACCCACCGCCAGGTTGGGACCATAATGTGGTACTCGCTAAGCTCATGGGACCACCCTTTGAGCCTATGCACAAGTCTAGTCTGAAACACCTTACTTATAAAACTGCCTTCTTAGTAGCCATCGCTTCCATAAGAAGGGTCAGTGAAATCCAAGCTCTGTCAGTGAAGGATCCTTTCTTTACTATGCGCCCAGATGTCCGAGGAAGAAAATACAAAATACATAAGGACAAACTGGTTTTGCGCACTCACCCTAGGTTCTCACCTAAATTAATTTCCAAATTCCATGTAAACCAGTCTATTGAGCTACCGGCTTTCTTCCAAGAACCCAAAAGCTCTGCTGAGGTAAAACTCCACACACTAGATGTGAGGTGGGCGGTCCTCTACTCGTAGACAAGACCAGACCGCTAAGAAAAACAGATCAACTGTTTGTCTCCATAGCGCCAGGCAGAGAAGGAGATTGCATCTCTAAAAATGCCATCTCTAAGTGGATAGTCAGATGTATCCAACTATGCTATTCCCTATCAAATAAGAAACTGCCTTTTACGTCAAGGGCCCACTCCACTAGAGGTACTAGAGCCACTCTGGCTTTCATTGCAAATGTCCCAATAGACAGTATTTGCAAAGCAGATACATGGAGCTCTAAACATACTTTCACTCAGCACTACTGCATTGACACTTGTTCCAAGATGGATACACAAGTGGGACAAGCGGTTCTATACAACATTTATTCGCTCATGAACCTTCTTCCACTGCTCGCTAATCTATGCACAGCATGTGATCTAAGCAGATTCCACAAGCCTCAGAAGGGATACATTACTCACCGTAATTCTATTTCTGATGCTTGTATCTGCTTGGATTCACATGCGACCCACCCTTCCTCCCCTCGAAGGCGCATGGATGCTTATGAGCTTGCCTGATAAGTATCTGCTTGAATAACTACTCACGCTACACCCCATGCTACCTCATGTCAGAAAAATAACAATCTGAGGGACCTCGACGTGTGAGGGATCATGGGTACAGTGGACGTCACACTAGGGATAGTATTACTGGCACGCCCTGTCGACGTCCCTTTTCGAGTTTCGAAAACAATCCCCAGCTTCCACTAGATGTCGGCCTATCCACAGCATGTGAATCTAAGCAGATAAAAGCATCAGAAATATGATCACGGTGAGTAATGTATCCCATATATCCGAAACTGACAACCCAAAGTAACGGATTACACATGCAGACACACCACACAACAGAAACAGTCTTACCCAGGAATACAGTATTTAACAAACTAGTCTTGATGTACTTGCAGATGAACAGGTCCCCTGAACCGCCGACATGAGGACGCCTAGTTCCTATGCTCGACGGCACGAGGACATCTAGTTTCCACAACAGTGCTCAATGAGGCAGTCTCTAGTCCGAGCACCTCCAAAGTACAAGATTCACAAATCCGCGTGATCAATATAACTTGAATGAGTTCCATGCGGGAAAAACATAAAATTAAATATCTGAAGGCAAAGGGAATCCAAGAACAGGCGAGTCGTAACAATCCTAGCAGTGACGAAAACAAAGTCGGGAAACAGTGACCTGGTCGGTGTTTCAGAAGCAGCGCCAAGGACAAAACGTGAGACAGTAGCAAATCCGAAGGACGATCCGAAGTCAGTATCAAGAGTTCCAAATACGAGGCAAATGGACAAATAGAAATGCAGGTCCGGAGTTATAGGCAGAGTTCAGAAACCAAGAATCAGAAAACGGAATACGTAGCACAAGAAGCTGCCGAAGTGTTCAAATTCAGAAGCACTGCTCCGTTGTTTGGGCGGGGCTTCAATAGTCACCTGATCTGCTATAAACTACGCTGCCGTCGCCTTGTGAGTGCAGAGCAGTATGCCAGGTTCCAGCGTCTCCATGGCAACCCCCAAGGCACACGAAAAGACATGCTGCGCTTGGGGAATATACCAGAGCACTTCTCTGCAAGCAATAGTTTACTTTTGCTTTTGCCTAGTTTACTTGTGGAATGTGAAGATCAGGTGTAGCCCTGTACATATTTGCAGCGCGCTTTCCTCAGACAATGAAGGTTTCCTGACATGGACGAAGGAATCCAAAGAAGAACTTGGAAGAGACGCCTGCTGCAACTCCTCGACCATTGGTTTGCCCGGTGAAGCCCTGCTGTGCTGAAGCTCAGAATTCGCCTCGACTAGAGAAGCCCTGCAAGGATGACTTCTCCCCTTGAGTTGGTGAGACCAATCAACTCCAAAGTAAGCCCGTCTGGACATCCTCTCGAAGCTGGTTGTATTTCCACTGCTGCTGCTGCTGGAACGGAAGTTCCAGGGAGAGTCACGCCAGTTTGTGTGCATTGCTTTTAAGTCGGACCTGAGCGCTAGGAAGATCCTCTGGACTTCCTGATGCCGGACTGACCAAGCCTGAGCCACCTCAACAGAGTGCTGGACTGTTAAGCAGAGCTTGCATGCAGTACCGTCTGGGACCACTACACACAACTATGACTACAGGTGTAAGCAAAACCGACCTTTGGTACAAGTCTGTACCACACAGTTACTCACAAGCCCTTTTAAGCCATAGACACTTGTCCAATTGTTGAGGAAAATAATATCCCTCATAAAGAAAAAGTATCCTTTAACACGCGTTTCTCTGCCCATTAGTAATGCCGGTTCATCAGTGTTAGGCAAGATTGTATGCAGTACACTTTGGGTGCACTGTGTTAGGCAGAATTGCATGCAGTACCCTCTGGGACCACCAAATACAATTAGGACTACAGGTGTAAGCAAAACCAACCTTTGGTATAAGTCTGTACCACACAGTTTTTGGTAGTGAGCTGAGCAGCCAGGCTTATCTCAAGAGGGAATGAGAGCAGTACAAGAGGTTACACGGAGGTCTTACAATCACAGTGGTTCAAGTAGACACTGATACTCAAGGTTTCCTGGCAAAACACTTCTTAATTTATTACACAATCATTTATAAATCATTCACTAAACGAGGCAACCAAGATCACGCACAAGTTATACTACAATACTAATTACTAAGCAGTGGAGCTCCCTTGAAATAGGAGCCAAATGGCATTGAAGTAGGAGCAGATAGGCATAAGTTAATAAAACGAATATTACAGTTACTTTAAAACGGTGCAAATAATTTGAGTTCACCAGAGGAGTTGAGTCAATGCAATAGGTAGGCCAAAATCAATGGACTAGTGTCTTGTATAGGTAAAAACGGTTCTGGCATTTAAAACGAAAAGTCTTTGCCACGGTTCTTAGAAGTAGTTCACAGAAGAAAGGTTTGTATGTCGGGTCACAAGTTGACTAGGCCTCCAAGTTGCCAAAGTTTCACGCACTTTTCACAGGGAGAGGTAAGTTCTCTTGGTCGGGTTTTCACAGTACTTAAGTTTGAAGAAAAAGATGCAACTGAAGACTTTCTGTTCAAGGCAGTTCCTGCAGATCTCTCTGTTCCTGAGCCTCAGTCGTGGTGACAAGAGGGAGGACGTCGGGGGACTCCTGCACTGCACGGGGACTTGTCACAAAGCTGGCAAATTGGCAATTCATCGATTCCGGTTGCTGTTCTTCAAGCACACAAGCTGGCGTCCTTCCCCCTGGTTAATCAATTGGGACTACAGGTGTAAGCAAAAACCAACCTTTGGTATAAGTCTCTACTACACAGTTTTGTGGTAGCGAGCTGAGCAGCCAGGCTTATCTCAAGAGGGAATGTGAGCAGTACAAGAGGTTACACAAAGGTTACACACTCAGAGTTGTTCAAGTAGACACTTATACTCAAGGTTTCTTGGTAAAACACTTGTTAATTTATTACACAATCATTTAGAAAACATTCACTAGAAGTAGGAAACTTAATATTATACACAAACACACTCAAAAAGCAACCAATAAGTTTCTGAGCAAATTAGGCTACCCTGAAATAGGAGCAAAATGGCATTTCAGTTACTTTCAATGGGAGCAAAAAGGCACAAGTTAGCAGAATAGATCACAAATACTTTCTTAGGCAGTGCAAATAGTTTTAGTTCACTAGAGGACTCGATTCAGTTTAATAGGCACAGGCCAAAGTCAATGGACTAGTGTCTTGGATAGGAAAGAGCAGTTCTTGAAGTAAACGGTAAAGTCTTTGCCAAAGTTCTCAAAAGTAGTTTGTACAAAAAAGAATCATGTGTTGGGGTCACAAGATGATTAGGCCTGCAAGTTGGTAAAGTTCCACAAATTTCACATCGAGAGAAGTGTTCTCTCAATCGGGTTGGCACAGTACCTTAGTATGAAGCAAAAGATGCAGCTGGAGACGTTGGTTCCTGGCAGTTCCTGCCGATCTCACTGTTCCTGAGCCTCAGTCGTGAGGATAAGTGGGATGACTTCGGGGGACTCCTGCACTGCACGGGATCGTCGGAAAACGCGGACAAAATGGAGTCACTTCTGTTCGCGTAGCTGTTCTTCAAGCACACAAGCTGGTGTCCTTCTCCCTGGTTAATCTTAACCAGCTTCGAGAATGGTATCCAGGTATCTTACGAGTTGATTGGTCCCACCAACTCAAAGGAAGAAGTCGTTCTTGAAGGGGCTTCTCTGTCGAGATGAACTTGGCAATTCAGACCTGCAGCAGGGCATCACCGGGCAAACCAACGGTCCAGGAGTTGCAGCAGCCGTCCTCTTCCAGCTCGTCTTTGGTTCTTTCGTTGCATTGGTCAACTCTGCTTTCCAGTCCGGGAGACTCGCCTTTTAAACAGTTTTCTCCCATTCATTCCAGCCTAGCTGCCACCCAGCAGGGTGGCTGTCCTTGCCGGACAGTCAGCCAGCCATTCACGCCAAAGTGCATTTGGGTCTTCTAGGAGACTAAGCACAAGGAGTTTCGGGCACCCCCCTCACTTCCTGCCCACGCCAGGCACTCAGGTGCCAGAGGCGGTCTTCAGTCCTGAAGCCCTCCAAAGGCATGGAAACAAAGGGACCAAACCTGGTTTGGCGCATAGAGACAAACACTAGAAGGACCTTTCCAAAAATAAATGGCGAAAAAAGAAGACCGGGACCTGTTTAAACAAAGGGGCTTAAGCTGCAGAGTTGCTAAAGCTTTGCCCCTCAGAAACCTCCAGCTTTTCTACAAACATTTCTAAAAGCATTGTGCAAGACGTTTTACCTACCTGCAAAGAAGATCTTCAGCTTCCCTAGACATTGTGCAATTAACATTGGCTGTCATTTGCCAATAGAAGCATGTGTCACCTACAGAATTTTAACAATTACCTTTAAGTGTAGACTGGGAGTATGCCAGCATACTTGCAGAATTCTATTACTGATAAAAGGAACGATAGAGAGCTAAGATCCAGTGGGCAGAACTTACTCATTCCCTAGAAGTAGAACCGCAAAAGCCCACAGGGCAGCATTCCATCTGGTGGCCCCAAAACTCTGGAATAATCTACCTACATACCTAAGATTACAGAGCTCCTTGTCACTCTTTAAGAAAGAGCTAAACACCCACCTTTTTGCTTAACCTCTATCCTACTCTCCTGACCATATTGATACTTCTTTTCAGACTCACCATGTGATATTTTTTTTCTGCTAGTGTTTAACTGTCAGCACCTTTATGCCTGCGGGTCCACCGTGCTCTATACAAATGTCATAATGTGATGTAATGTCCTGGCTCCCTGAGAGACACTTACCTTTGACTCTGTGCTTTATCTTTTCCCCAGGAAAGGGTTAAACTTACTCTGCATTGGGAAGGTTTTTAAAAGTTCTTACCAGTTTGTGAATGATTTGCTAACCTTTGTTTTATTCCTATATTCCCTTTTACACCAAACTCAGTATTGCTCTAAATGTACTAGTGATAAATCAATGTCAACAGTGTCCTAGCTATTTGTCGCCTGAGGGTGTAGGAAAAGTCTGTGTGCCATCCCAAATGGGTATTTGCTGGTTTAGAGAAACTAAGTGTGTGTATTTTGGAGTGTATTTGTGTGTTACTATTATATTGCCCCTTCTGAAGAAGGCTTATTCAACTGACTGTGAAATAGAATAATAATTGTTTAATCAAGAAACCTTGAGTGTAAGTGTTTATTTGGACTATTGTCACTGTGAATCTCTGTGTAACCACCCTACTGCTCACATTGACCCCTCTTGAGATGAGCCTAGCTGCTCAGCCAAACTACCAACCTGTGTAGTTCAGACTTATACCACAGGTTGGGTCACTGTTGCCAGGAGGTAAAGGTTATTGTAGTGCACCCAAAGGGTAGTGCATACAAACTTGCCCAACAGGTGGACTCGGTACTGTTGCCGGACCCGCCGGTCCACCCACCACAGGTCGTGCCACCAACCTTGTCTCTCCAGGTTCACTACACCAGTACCCAACTGATTCGCAAGACCCTTCTTGGACGTCTCACCGCTTCCCTCCTCAGTTTTGGAGACGGGCCTCGATGCAGTCTCCCGAAGTGTCAGTTACGGGCTTTCAATGCGGCTCCTTTGGTTGCCAAGTTGTTACTCTGGACGTACACCTGCTTTCAGCAAACCAGAACCGCACATGCCATCGACTGACTGGTCAGATGATGATGAAGAACACAGTCCTCCTTTTCTGTTCAGTTTAAATAGCGGAGACGGCGCCAGCGTACCATCAGTCCAATTTGCAGCAGCTTATCGAGTCTTTGTCCCTCCCGATTGTAGCATTTTCTTGCTCTTTTGTACCTATGACGTAAGGATGGTTTGATATTTCACAATAACACGTAGTGTCGGACGTGAGTGTGTAGAAGATTTAGGCATTCACATAAGCCTGCGAGATTAGGGTTTAAAGGGGCTGTGCCTCTCATTTGCATCCTTATCACCAGGAGAGGAGACCCTTCCCATGCGATCCTCCCGCATGTTACCAACCCTATGGGGACTATTGGTTAGGAGCCTCACTTCCCTAGCCTCATGGAAAGGGGTTCTCCACTGGGGAGAAGTGATGCCATATGAAATGGCCATTAAAAAGTCTTTGAACCTTAAAAATAAAGCAAGTTGGGGGAAGCACAATTTAGAGGGTCCTAGAATCTCCAAAAATAGGAATTCTCTCAACACATAGGCACATCTTAAAAGCATGAAAAATGTCAGGGAAAAGGGGAAACAAAGTACCCCTGTAACACTCCACTAAAAGTGGTGTTTTGTACAACTGGAGAATACAAATGGGAGAAACAGTCTCCCTGTACTGGCAGCCTTAGGGACTGATCAGGCCCCCAAAATAAATGAGTTGATCAGGTAAGGGAAGCTAAAAAAGGTTTATTTACCTCAAAGGAGTTTTACGTTGGACTCTTGAAATATTATCCTCACTAATGTTGAGAAATCCAAGGAGCCGGAATCAAGATACCCTCAAAAATAAATGTTTGGCATGGCTCCTTCAGAGAGTTGGCCATAGCTGCATTTGAACTCAGGTCTTCAGAGTCCTTCGTAGGGTGCTTATTGGTAACTGGTGCTCCATGGAAAACACAGATTGCGTTTTTAGTGGGTATGGTCGCAGTAACATACCTCTGTTCTTGAGTAAATGCAAGTATTTGAGATTTATGTCAATCTACACCAAGTTCAGAGTTATTTTGGACTAGACTTCTTTTGGACCATATTGTAGTGAGCAGCCTGACTTTGTTTTATGTTGTTTGTCTTTGTGTTAGTGCTTCTATGCCTATGGGCTTTTGTCTCTGCTCTTTATAAATAAAATAAATAAAAGTCAGACAGCAATGTCAGGACATAGAGCAATATGCTTGGTGTCGCTTTGAAATAAAGGGTGGAAATATTGCAAAAAGAGAAATGTTCCTAAAAGTTGTATGTGCTACATACAACTCTGAAAAATGATCTTCACCTTGGTTAGTAGAAAAAATAAAAGTAGCTCATACAGACCTTGCAACTTCTTTAAAATTCCACTGGACCAGAAGGGCTAGTTCCTTAGTTTACATACTCGACCCAAGAGAAATGCACACACCCCATTGTGACGGGTGAGAACATATTTAGCAGTGCTTTCTGTAAAATGATGCATCTCACCATAAGAACTCTTCATATTTGGGACAATGTGGTCACCCAAAGGCCAGCCATTCATATCAGAACTTTTATTTGCTGTTTACTGCAAACGTATTTGTTTGCAGTGAATGTCAAAAGTTGCAATCATCCCCATACTTGTCAGAAAGGTCACCCTTCATTAAATCTCCTGGCCAATGCAAGTGGGCTAGTAGGATTTGTTGGCCCTGTCATATTAGGAAAGTAGTGGAAGAAATCCGACAATGTAAATGCAATTTAATATGGCCTGATGTGATAGCATGACTAGATTTCTTTGTGGCTGAACATTTTGACCTATTGAAATATTACCCTAAAGAATGAGTAGTATAATCCTGATGTATATGTAACTTCAATTTAACCTTGATTTTGTTAAATAGCCATCTTCTAATGCTTCACCACCATGTTAAGAAATCCAGATATATATACTCTTTGTATTTTGATGAGAACTGCGCTTTTCAATTATAGATACGAGAGTATGAATGGATCCATCCACAGACCAAAAGGATAAAGTTTAATGCACTTATCACCACCTATGAGATCGTACTAAAAGATAAGGTATGTCATCAGGTGATATAAGGCTACTTTATTTAATATACTGTGTTTTCTTTTTATTTGATGCCTATGGACTAAGCTGCATGTTTGAATCATGGAATTGTAATATGTGGTCTTGTAGAGTGTTGTTGCTGCTGTTTTAACTTTATTTGTCCTATACGGAAAGGGAGGAAAAGGACATGTTTGGGAGATCGTGAAAGGCAAGATGTGAAATGAAACAATGTGCTAATCGTAATGACTACAGTATTTCTAGTCCATAGTCTCCTTTTCTCTTTACTTGTGGTATTTTGGGCCCCAGGAAGGAGACTGAATGTGGTGGAATGCATCTTTTAGAGCCTTTAAATAGGGTGATGGAAAGCTGTGTGGCCAATCCCACAATCATACTTTCCTCCTGCATGCTCACTGCTTCACCCGCCAGTCTTTTTATAGCAGTTAACTATGAAGCTACTTGCTGCAGAGCGCACAATATGGAGAAAGGGGACTGGATTAGGAGTACTTAATTCACTCAGGTGGTTAACGTTTTACTCCCACGTCCTGTCCTGTTACTCTATAATTTTGGTAGGCCGTAAAGCATCCTAAATTAGGGATTGATTGATATTTTATTTCTATCGCCCCCGTACACAAGTCTTTCAGAGTGCGATAAGGCAAGGGACGGGAACAGGGGAGAACAAAACAGCGATCTTACTAGGCCCAGTGACATTGAGAACGCGCAAGTGCATGGGAGAGGGGGGAAGTGAAAAGTGCATGGAAGGAGGGAGAAGTGGAAAGTGCGAAGCAGAGGAGAAACAGATAAATAACAATAAATAAATAATAAAGGCAACAAACAGTGGTAATGCAGCCAGCAATTTGCAAGTGCTAGGTTTAAGGCAGCAGACAGGGTCGCTCTGATGAGTGCAGGAAGAAAAAGGGGGGGCTATATGGGTACAGATACAATCCCCAGTGCAAGGGGTGGCCCGGAGGCAGTGCGGTAGGGTGGCAGGGTGAGCAGGTACCTGGGCCCGAAGGACAGAGGGTGGCCAGGTGCACAGTGCCAAGAGAGAACAGATCAGCAGGGGGGAGGGGGAGCGAAGGCAGAAGAAAAGAGGAAGGTCTTGAGGTGCTTCCGGAGATGGTTCTCCTCAAGTAGAGTGGCAGGGTGGCTGTTCCAGAGGGAGGCCCCAGCCGAAGACCGAGATCTACCCCCAGCTCGTTTCTTTGAAAAACTACTGACCTTGAGGGAGTTGGAGGTAGAGGAGCGAAGAGCTCGAGAGGGGAGGTATCTGCAGAGGAATAGCTGAAGGTATTTTGGCCCCAGGCCCCAGAAAGCCTTGTGGACAATGCAGAGGGTTTTGAATTTAATCCTTGCATCCACTGGGAGCCAGTGGAGAGATTTCAGAGCTGGAGAGATACGATTCCAGGGCTTCAGGCCAAGGACAAGTCTCGCAGTCCTGTTCTGGATTAGTTGCAGAGGGCGGAGAGTAGAGGCAGGTAGATTTAGAAAGAGGCTGTTACAATAGTCCAAGCTAGAGAGAACCAGAGCTTGGGATACCATGCGCTTATGGGGGAAGGAGAGGAAAGGCAGAGTACCTCTGAGAGGGTGCAGTCAGAAATGTGACTTTTTAGAGACCTGAGAGATGTGGGCGGAGAAGGAAAGGGTGGAGTCAAAGATGACCCCGAGGTTCTTAGACTCGCAGGTGGGGGTAGGAGGAGGGCCAAGGGAGGCCGGCCAGAGAGTGAGGGGAAAGGATGGTGAAGGTGTGCCAATGAGGAGGATCTCTGTCTTGCTGGCATTCAGACAAAGATCATTGGCGGAACACCAATCTTGAATGGCAGTTAGGCAATCAGAGATGAGAGAGGGAGAGGTGACAGAGGGCAGCCTGAAAATGAGTTGTGTCATCAGCGTAGCACTGGAAATTTGAGCAGGAAGTGGCAATGCAGTGGGCGAGAGTTGCCAGGTATTGGTTGAAAAGCCAGGGCAAGAGGTTAGACCCCTGGGGAACATGGGAGGATGAAGGGTGTCAATTGAAGGAAAACCAATTTGAAATACAGGCGAATGAGCTAGTCAGAAATGTTGGGAAACAAATGCCTGCTCAGAATGAACATCAGCCCTACAGCTTGTATATTAGTAGTTGTGGAGCGGATCCCAGGTAGCTGCCTTGCAGATGTCTTCCAGAGGGACATTTGTTTTGAAGTCCACATAGGCTTACCTTTGTCTATCCAAGTGTACAAGACAGAGTAACTGTCAAGAATGCTCTTAACCACCCAACAGGAAGTGGTGGTCTTGGCCACCATTGATTTGGACTAGCCTAGGTGACAAAAGCATGTTTGGACGAATAGAAGTCCTTTTTGCCTCTCTAGTGTTTAAGTAACCTGTTTGCGTCTAGGTGGTAGGCAGGTGTTGGGAAGAATTCTCAGAAATGTGTTAATTACCTTCTATCTTAGAGACCCCCAGCTCTTTTGCTGGACTTTAGGACTTTTCATCTCTCAAATAATTTTAACGTGATTTATTCTCTGTTTCTTTTGACTTTGGAGTCTGACAAACTCCATAGGCATCATCTTTACACTGTGACACACAACACCTTCAGTGCAGTGGCACAGGGAAGTCGCTTAGATTTCCCAAAGGTTTAAATACCTTCTCTTGGATAAACTACTGTTTCCAAGAGCAGTGAAGTGAAATTGACTTTACTTACATTTTGTAACTTTCTAGACCCAGCACACACTATCTTACCATGCTCCTATTATATACGGGAAATTGAACAACTGTAACAGTAAGTAATGCAAATGTAAACAATGTGATGAAGAAATCTGTGCAAGGTAATCAAAGTAGAAAAAAAAAAAAAGATTTCTCATTCCTTCAAATGTAGTTACTATGTAACCCTTAACCCATCCATCTAAGTTTTTCAAGCATTCACACACCCAGGTAGCCCAAGGGGTATCATCAGTCTTTTTGAGGGTCCTAAACCTCTTAAGGTACCGGGAAGGAGTTTTCCCAAATCTAGCTATCAAAGTTATCTGCACATTCTCATACTCCAACTTTCAAGTTCCCCCACCTCCATTACAGCATCAGTTGCAACCTGGGGGAGCCTTGATAGACGCCAAGGAATCAACTGATTCCCTGTGAGACCCTGAATCCCCTGATTATATTCAAAAGCACTCAGCCAATCCAAAATATCAGTCAAGATGTTTATTTGGATTCAAGATCCATCAAACACACAAAAAAAATCCAACAAAAGCAATTACAATCCTTAACCCTTTAAGTGCCGTGCATTTTTTCCCACCAGTGCCAAGGCCTTTTTTGGTGATTTTGGTATGTCGCCATTCAGTGCCTTGTAACTTTTTTGTTACATGAGATATCTCGGCCAAATTTGACCCCTTTTTTCCCCCCACGTGTAGGCAGTCGTAACGCCACCGAGGAATCCTAGGTTGCTGTAGGAGGGTGAGAGAAAATAACCAAAAAGAGCGAACATTTTTTTTTTTTTTTTTTCTAAAAATGCCAATAAAATGATGTACAAAGAATGTTTTTTTTTTCCTTGTAAGAGCTAGGAACAAATGGTTTGCTGGGCTGAATTCCCCAATTTCCTGACTTTCAAGAACAGGTTGAGTGGAAACGAAATAAAATTATTTTGATGTGGTTATCAATCGTTTTGTGAGAGGTAGGCGATTTTGGCCATTTTTGCCAATTGGACATGCGTGGACGGAATGGAAGAAAAGGGTAGAAAAGCCGAATTGGAGGACAGAATGGCATACATTTCTGAAAAGTAGACAACATTCCAAGTTTAGGAAGGGGTGTTTTGCGCAGGTCGGGCAACAACTAGTTGGGGGGGAAATGCCATAGTTTGAGGAAAAAGTGGGAAAATTACCAAAAAAAAGGTATGTGGTGGACATGGTTGGCTTGGTACGGCAACGGCTTCTATGAATTTTGAGAAAAACAATGCTCCGCTACATTCCCCCGACTCTTGCAGTTAGGAAATCACACATTTTTTGTAGTGTTTCACAAAACAAGCAATACCACAAGCCAAACACTGAGCCATGGCACACAGGAGTTTTATGCTTAAGGCCTGAACAGATGTACTTAGCATGTGTAAATCAGGAAAACCAATGTGGTGAGGAACGGCAAGCATACATTTTTTGAAAGAGCACAGGCGAAGTCTTTTCCGACAGCTGAATTTCACGATTTTTTCAGACGGGCACACCATACAGATATGGGAATCCGCAGAGGTATGACTTGCGCAAATTGGCCCTCTGTAGATTCCCACGGTGTCCTCTTTTCGGAAAAATGCATGGGGTTCCCTGTTTTCCTTGCTGGCTTCGGCACCCTAGGCCCTAATCTGTAGGTGTACCACACGTTCACCTTGTCGGGATCCTTTCTGCAGGCACTGGCCTTGTCGAACCTCTTGTCCCGGACTGCCTTGAGGACCGACCGCTCGTCCTCGGAGAAAGTATCTGAGTCCGTTAGGGCTATCGCGCCCTCCCTCCTTCTCGGCCCGGGGCTTCATAGAGGTCTTTTTGATTGGCTGGAAAGACGATTCCCTCTGGGATGGCAGGGAAACTCTAGGACTGGAGGCCATCTCCACTGGGGTCGCCTCCGCGGGCTTCACCAGGGATGCCACGACTCCTTCAATCGAGGCCTTAGCCGGGTGAATCTGGGCCTTCACGACCTTATGCGCGTCAGAGGCCCTCACTGTGGGGGGAGGGGTCACCGCCTCACTCACCCTTGGCTCTTTCTGCCGTGATCAGCCAGGGCTTCTCCCGAAGCTTACCCTGGTTCTCTGGCTTCCTTTTCACCGAGCCGGAGCGTTTGTTCGTGGTTGACGGTGTCAGTGACATTGCGCCCGGCCTGGCAGCCGAGGAGCCCAAACCAACGGCGCTCCTGGTGCCCACGGACTCGCGGTGCTTTGCCTTCTGTTGGGCCCCCATCGCCGGAGCGCCCTCAAAGGTCTTAGAAGACCGCTCAGACTTCTTCTTCTAACCTGCTGCTGGGCTCCAGCCAGTTAGCTCGTCGTGTACAACGGTGCTTCATGGTCCGGGCGGACATGTTCTTGCAGAACGCACAGTCCTCCTCCACATGTGACTTGTCGGAGTGCAGGCAGTAGAGACACCGGGAGTGTTCATCTTCCTTGAAGACGTTCTGCAGTCCACATCCTGGGCAGATCCTAAACAGCTTGGATCCAACGGGCGTCTCCTTTGTCCTGGGCCATGTCCACACTGGGTTGGCCTCAAAGATCTTCTGGAATCCTCCAAGAATTGAATTTCGATGAAAAATCGCCCTTGAGGGGCGTAGAAATGTCCGAAACGGGTCCTCGTTAATCGGAAGAGGAATCGGTGGAGCTTGAGGCTCGAATTGACCGAAAAATGAGAGTCAAACTCTTTGAAAAAACGCAACACACAGTAAAAGCTCGAGAGCTATAGCACGAGGACTCCAACACTTAACGTGTGGTAAAAATTTGAAGATGGCTGCCAGTGGAGGGGCTTAGGTAGAGGGCAGTCACTGGCTGGGGCAGTATGACCCAGAGACCAGTGATTGGTTATTAGTAGAAAGACAGTTCAGAAACGAAACTGAAACTGATTTTTTATTTTACCGAGGATTCCCAGCCTGAGAACAGGGAATATTCACAAGCATGTGAATCCATGCCAGACTCCATGCTGGAGAACAGGAGGAATACTATGTCTCTCTCATAGTCCTTAAGGACCTCTGCTCAGTTGATCCTCCCTCGCTTGTCCGCCCCCAGGGTTGGGATCCAAGAGCGATGGCCCTCCCCTGGCCACCTGAACAAATGATCCTTGGGAATAACCTGGCAGAAATGCCTCAGGTTTCTCACAACACACACAGGACAAGTGCACAACCTTATATGGAATTTTGGCCTTGCTGTGAAGATGTGCCTTGTGCTGCTCCTGCACGATCCTGCAGTGATCCGAAGAAAAAAAGCCATATAATAGAAGATTGAAGAACGGGAACGAGCATTGCAACGGTGGACCTGCAGAGAGCGACATGAGAAATAAGACGAGGCTCAGACTGCAAGTTAGGAGGAGTACTCCCTGCCCGCGATCGGCTGATAAAGGATATAAGCAAGATGGCGGACAACAATGAGGAGAAGCGAAACGAGCGTGCCTAAAGAATAGACCCCGATGAGCAGGAGGCGGATCCGAGGGCTGACTAAAGCGGAGCCCGGCTGCCCAAGGCCCCGGCTGGCCATGGCATTCGCTGCAGGTAACCCGCAGAACATTGAACTATACAGGAGACCAAGTCGGAGAGGACTGCTGCGTTGCGGGGACTTCAGAGGCTACGGAGCAGAAGGTCGGTGGGAAGCGGGCCTGGAGCTGGCAGGCCGGAGGGCGTAAACACGATCGTAAAAAGGTACGCAAGAAGGAAGCTTCTGACAGCAAACGAACAGTGCCCTGAAAGCAAGCAAGTAAACACGACTAGGAGAGGGGGCCCCCGGGAAGCTGCAGGACAGTAGGCCTTAACGATCAGAACTTGGGGCAGACACTTAGCAGAGAGAGCAACAACAGGGGAGCCTGCCAACATAAGAGAGTAGAGGCGGGTTGGGGAGCACGGCAAGCAGCCAGTGCCATAAACCAAGTGAGCTGCAGAGACCCTGGAAGACCTGGAGGAGGAGGAAACCGCCCACTCACACTGGACCTTTAAACACAGGGGAGGCTGCAGTGTGGAGAAGGAACAGTACCACCAGGAAGCAAAACCAGGGCAGCTGGGGTCTCCTGGCGGTGCCACACCAGAGCTCCTCCCCTGGGCCAAACAGGTGAGCCCAGGTCTCTGAGGGCCTTGGCGGTGAGACCCTGACCTCAATACACACCGCCATTAAAACTCCTGCAGCTCCCAAAGCCATGGAATGCTGTTTTGGGGAACTATGAAGTGAGAGCAAAATACACCACAAAGGATTCTGGGAATGGAAGTCCAAAACTGGTTCTTTGCATATACGGAGAGGGGTCCGAGCCCGGCTGAGGGAGACCTTTGTGTAAATCATGAAGGAAGGGTCCGAACCCGACGGAGGGAGAACCTTAAGAACTTTTGGGTAGAAGTCGGAAACACAGAGAGGGCCTGGAAAGCCAGAGTACATAAAAAGAAGTCTTAAGAGAGCGGAGAAGAATGTGAAGCCAAGATGCCGAATCAGAGCGAGGCTGTGGCATGGCGAGGGAGACGCATCTCCAGGCAGCCTTGAGTTGAGAGAACTTGCGCAAGGCCGTTCTATGTTGAACAAAGGTTGCCAGCGGCACTGATGACATTGGTGAAACTGCAAGTGATGTGGAACATTGGGGAAGACAGGAAGAAAGTCCCTCTTTTTTACGTGATAACAGTGTGGTCCGGCACAGTGTGGGTGCGAAGTCGAAAGACCTCTGCCTGGAAGATATTCCGCAAATCGAACTTTTGAGATTGGAGAGAAAGATCAAAGTGGTCCTGCGAGGGTTTAATACAAATCCCTAGCACAATCGAAAGTTTTCAATCCCAAGAAATATGCAAGCGAATGGAAAAATAGGCTTGCGCCCGGTCGAGGGGAACCTGCAACAGTGACAAATATAGTATTGAAAGTACTCAAGTCAAAGGACATTACGATAATTGAAAGGAACGTCTGAGCACGAATGAGGGGGCCTAGAGTGTCTTTTGAAAGCAAAGGGAGGCCGAGCGTGGCTGAATGAGATCCCAGGGTGGATGATCCACCCGATGTGTGCTACAAGCCAACTTTTAGATCTTTTTGTTGAACAAGACTTTCTTCGAGCGGGAAACTTTTTGTGCTGTTAAGAGACTGTCTTTGAAGGTCCTGCAATGCCTTAGAGACTGCCTCCTTGTGCTAAGAGAAGCCATAGTGTGCTGTAGAGCCAGAGTGCTCTACCTTACTCTGTACTGAAAACACAGGGAAGGGAACTTTATTGCTCTACCATTCTGACATATTATTTTGGACTCTGTTCCTTTTTGCATTTCACACCCCTTCCACATTTTGTTGTGTTTAGAGGTAAGGATTGGCAATAGGTTTATTAGTATAGCCTATTTTATTTTGACAAGACACCACTAGGACTATGTTTTTATTATTTGATGGTCATAGCTTGCATGCCATCTGTAGATTTAGGATTAGATGGGCATTTTTCAAACCCTTTTAAAGTCAATAAACACCCTTAAACTGTGATTACTTGTCTGTGTCTTACTGTTGATACCATGGTTTCCTTAGTGTGCGTGTGTGTCTGTGTCTATGGACCCCACCATTTTTGTTTGTATACCCCTTGTCCTGACTTTGTACTGTAAATTGAAGCCTTCAGCTTCACTTGCCTTTTTGCTCACTTGTTATGGGTAAACTGACCAGTCTTTCAGACGGTCAGTACCGGGAAACTTTTTCCCTTTTTCTTTTTACATGTTGTCTGTTTTGGATCACTTTTTTTGTTGTCTCAAATGCGTTCATGGTTTGAAATTGAAGGGAGCTGGGAGCTATTTAGCTCTTGCTTCTATCCTAGAAGAGTCTTGTTAGCTTGGCACCAACAGTTTACAAGGAGCTAGTTTTGGCTCCCCAGACCAACTGATGCTGAACAAACATAGCTATACGAAATTCAATTCTGTGAGTTGTTAGGGAGAATTCTTACAAATGTGTTAATGTTAAAGGTCATTTGTACCGCGCACTATCACCACCGGAGTGGTCCCCTGGCGCTCTGGCGGCTCTGAAGGAGGGAGGGAGGGAGGGTGTGTTAGTGGGTGGAGGCTGGAAAAGTGCAAGATTGCAGTGATGTGCTGTTGGCAGCCTCAGCCCGGTGGTTCCGTCGGCTGGGCCTGGGGTGTATGCGGCCGGTAGTCGTCGTGTGCTGATGTGCGAGTCTGTGTGTTTTTGTTTTGTTGTTGCAGTGTAGTGAAGTTTGTGCGGTTTGCTGCGCTAGAGGTTTGTGGTTGTGTTTGGTTTGGAGTTTGAGAGGTGTTTGCAGAGAAGGAAATTGTTAGTGGTATTGGTTAGTTTGTATCTCTATCCTGGACTGAACTGGTTGGGCTCGTGTAATCTTCCACGACGGGATGCTTGTACACCCTGAGCCTCAGGAGGTACGTGCCCGTTTTTTCATTCGGGGCCTTTTGAGGGTTTAGCTGTCCCCTCTGCCCGCTCCCTTAATAACCTTGCATGCTCCTCACCCCCTCCACATGACTAGCGCAGCTGCTAGTGTCCATACTTCCGATTGTGTGGTGATTGGTGGTATCTTGTCTGTTCCACAGCCCCGTGGTACCTAGTTGTGGCTGTACGGGTGGTGGAGGATGGTAAGGGTTGGCTGGAGTAGTTGCCTCCGTTTCTCTGGGTCTCACGGGTGGACCTCTTTGTCCAGCGCCAGCCCTACAGGTGCTCCGGGTACTTCTGTCGGATTCTAGGGGTTTGTCAATGTCCCTTTTTTGATGAGTCGTTCGTCTTATTGTTGTTTCGGTTTTAGTCTCTGGTGTTGAAGAGGCAGGTTTTTAGTAATTTTCCGAATTTAAGGTGATCTTTGGTGTTCCTTATTACTTTTGGGATGTTGTTCCAGGTTTTCGCGGCTAAGTGGTAGAAAGCGGTGCCTCCGAGTTTCTTCTTGATGTAAGGTTTTTGTTCCAGTCGGATTTCGTTGGTTGACCTGAGCGGTCTTGTTGGCTTGTAGATTATTTTTTTTTGTAGTAATTCTGCTCCTTGTCCGCTGATTGCCCTGTGCGTTATGCACATTGTATTGAAGATGATACGCTGTTTTACTGGGAGCCAGTGTAGTGTTTTTAGGGCCGGGGTGATGTGGTCTCTTCTGGATAGTTTGAGAAGTAGTCTGGCTGCAGTGTTTTGGATCCGTTGTAGCTTCTTCAGTAGGTATTCCGGTATACCGAGGTAGAGGCTGTTTGCATAGTCGATACTTGACATGATGAGGCCAACGATGGTGAGTGTTTTGTGTGTGAAGGAGAGGAAAGGTAGTATTTTTCTTGCCGTGTGGAGGAGGAAGAAGCATTTCTTGACTGTTGCATTTATTTGCGGTTCTAAGGTTAGGGTGTTGTCCATCAGGACTCCCAGATTTTTTACTACCTTAGATGGTGATGGTGTAGATCCCATTTCCGTTGGCCACGGGATGGCGGTTTCCTTCTCTTGGTCTTTGGATATGATCATGATTTCGGTTTTTCCTGGGTTGATTTTCAGGTTGTTGGCATTCATCAAGTTGAAGACTTCTTTTAGACAGTTGGTTAAGTTTGAATGATCGGCTTGGGTGTCTTCGATGTTGTAGATGATTTGAGTGTCGTCTGCGTAGTTGAAGCATTTGATGTTGTGTTTCTTGAAGATTCTGATTACTGGGGTTTGATAGATGTTGAAGTACAGTGGTGATAGTGAGGATCCTTGTGGTACTCCACAGTCGTTGACTCGTGGGGTGGATTTGAAGGGTTTGATCCAGACGGTTTCAGTTCTGTCTGCTAGGAATGATTTAGTCCAGCGTAGCGCTGTGTCTGTTATGCCTATGTCTTCTAGTCTTTTGTTTAGGGTGTCATGGCTAACTGTGTCGAAGGCTGCGGAGAGGTCGAGTAGGATAAGGGCAGATGTTGTGTTGGAGTCTGCGTTTGTTTTTAGGTCATCCCAGATGGATAGTAGTGCTGTTTCTGTACCTCTTGTGGGTCTGAAGCCGACTTAAGCTTGGTCTAGCAGGTGGTGTTCTTCAACGTATTCTTGGGTTAGTTTGCATACGTAGGTTTCGAGGAGTTTGGCCGGGTAGGGGATGTTGGAGATTGGTCTGTAGTTGGAGAGGTCATCTACGTCCCCGCTTGTGTATTTCAGAAGTGGTTTGATGTAAGCCGATTTGAAGATCCTTGGTACTGTTCCTGTTGCCAGTGATAGATTTAGAAGGTTTCTGAAGTATTCTGCTGGTGTTCCTTGTCCGAGGATTGATTTGTAGACGTCCGGGTGGCAGGGATCCATCGGTGAGCCTGCTTTCTTGCTGTGTTTTATCAGCATTGCGAATGCCTCTGCTGATATTTCAGGGTAGTTATTGAGTTTGTGCTGCGGTTCTGATTTATGTTCGTTTGGTTGTAAGTCGCTGCTGGTTGGTCTCTGTTGGATGGTTTGTCGGATGTCATTGATTTTCTTTTTGAAGTGGTCTGCAAGGTTGTTGCATAGTTTCTCCGAGGGGGTTGGGGTGTTGTCACAGCCTGGTGGGTTTCGCATTTCTTTAATGATACGGAACATTTCTTTTTGTGTGTTGGTGGCATTTGTCATTCTATCATCATAATGCCTTCTCTTTGCCTTTTGAATTTCCTTCTTGTATGCGCGAATGTGCTTCTGAAACATTGTTTTTTTGTCTGGATTGTAATCTTTCCTCCATTCCATTTCCATCTTTTTGTTTTCTTTTTTCATGGTGCTTAGTAGTGGGGTAAACCATTTTGCCATTGCTCTCTTTTTTGATGGTGTGAATGGTTTTTCTGGGGCCATCTTGTCAATTGTATCTGCAGTCCATTTGTGTAGTATCTCAGCTTTCCCGTCTAGGTCAGCTAGGTCTAGTTCTGTTGTTGAGGGCTTGGTTAACTCCAGTTGTTCGAATAGGTTGCCTTTTTTGACGTCTTTCCAGTTTCTTTTTGTGGTGGCTGTGAGTTTGGGAGGTTGGATGTAGACTTGAGTAGGCAGAGTGATTACGAATGGGATAATGAGATGGTATCGGCGGTGCCGTGGTGATGAGTTTTTTTTCTGCGAATATTGCGTCCAAGGTGTGTCCTGCCGCGTGAGTTGCCCCTTTTACTAGTTGTCGTAGTTTCATGGTGGCGAGTTGTTCAATCAGTGATTTTTGGGAGTTGGCATGACTGTCTTCGAACCAGATGTTGAAGTCCCCCAGTATGATTAGGTGTTCGTGGTTGATGGCTATGTTGGTTATGGCTTCTATGAAGTTGTCGACAAAGGATGCATCATAAGTTGGGGGTCTGTACACCAGGATGAATGTGATGTTGGTTTTTGGGCTAGCTATTAGGTGTATGACCATGGACTCGCAGTTGGGGATGTTGAGTGGTTCGTCTGTTCTTATTTTCAGCTGTTCTTTAAATGCTATTGCGATGCCTCCTCCTTTTTTGTTTTTCCTTTTTATTTGAAGGCATTTAAAGTTTGCTGGAAGGCAGCTTTGGAGTGTGATTTTGTAGTTGTCGTCCAGCCAAGTTTCTGTGATAAAGAGGATGTCGATGTCGTTGAGTAGGTCGAAGATCTCTGTAGAGTGTTTTGACATGGATCTTGCATTTATTAGATTGCAGTGGAGTTTAGAGGTGTAGCTTGGTTTGCCTTTTTTTGTTAGGGTCGATTTCTGATCTTGTTCAGGAGCAGGTTTCAGGTTGTCGGCGTTCTCGAGTAGTTCTTCTAAGTTTAGTCTAGGGTTTTTGTTTTCATCTGGTTCGTCTTCCAGGGGACATGGTTGTGGGTTGGGGGTTCTTTTTGCTTTGGTGATGTATGGTGTTATTGCTTCAGTTGTGTGCTTGTTGTATCTGGTGGGGTTTGTCCTTCGTGATGTTGGTCGGTTGTTCAGTGTAGTTGGTTTTGGCGTCGCGTTGGTTCGATCTGGTGAGTAGGTCTCAGCGAGGTATGGAGTTAGGTAAAGGGATTTGTCTCTTCTTTCAGTGTTGGTCCGATCTTTGAACCTGTCTGTGGGGGTGTGCTCTGTTGTTGCGGTTCTTAGTTGAAGTTTCGGGGTGTTTGTTATTTCTTCTCTTCTTTCCCTCTGGGTGGGTCGTTTGCGCGGCATTGTACGATTCCGAGTTGTTTTAGTCTAGTTGTTGTCTTGGTCGGGGTGTAAGGGTGGAGTTAAGGGTTGTATAGTTATATGTTTGGGTTCTAACAGTGGCTCTCTTTAGTCTCCGTCTTCCTTAGCGACAATGCAATTTGGGCACGGCGGCCCTGCTAGGTTTGAGACACCTGTATAGTGTGGGAGCGGCCTATCTGTGCAGTTTGGAGAACAGACAATACACTTTGGGCCCGGCGGCCCAGCTAAATTTGAGACAGCTGTATAGAGGGAGAGAGGCCTATCAATGCAGTTTGGAGAACAGACAATGCCATTTGGGCACGGTGGCCCTGCTAAGTTTGAGACACCTGTATAGTGGGAGAGAGGCCTATCAATGCAGTTTGGAGAGCAGACAATGCAATTTGGGCAAGGCGGCCTTCTATCTGCTAAGTTTGAGAGACACCTGTATAGTGGGAGAGAGGCCTATCAATGCAGTTTGGAGAACAGACAATGCAATTTGGGCACGGCGGCCCTGCTAGGTTTGAGACACCTGTATAGTGTGGGGGTGGCCTATCAGTGCAGTTTGGAGGACAGACAATAAACTTTGGGCACGACAGCCCTGCTAAGTTTGAGACACCTGTATAGTGGTAGAAAAGCCTATCAGTGCAGTTTGGAGAACAGACAGTGCAGTTTGGGCACGGCGGCCCTTCTATCAATGCAGTTTGAAGAACAGACAATGCAATTTGGGCACGGCGGCCTTCTATCTGCTAAGTTTGAGAGACACCTGTATAGTGGGAGAGAGGCCTATCAATGCAGTTTGGAGAACAGACAATGCAATATGGGCACGGCGGCCCTTCTATTAAATGCAGTTTGGGGCAACGAGGTTAGGTATCTAGTGTAAAGCTGTACCTCTCCCAACCCCGGCCCCCCTACCTTACTGGTCCTTGTAGTTGCTGGTTGATGGCTGGCCACTGGCTTGGCTTCCCCTGCGGACACCTGCTCACACTTCCTGGAGTCGCCTCTGTTGGAGTCGCCCTTGGCCTCGGGGCCCTTAGCCGCTGGGGGCTGCCGGGCAGAGGGCTGCCCTGGGGGGACCGGTGATAAAGACTGGAGGGACCAATGAAAACGGTGCTGGGGGAGGAGGAGAGGAGGGCTTTGGTTGGTGAAAGGCAGCGAGCGCCTGCGGCGCGGGTCGCTAGACCCTCAGCCCGGAAGCCCAGTCACCAATTACGGGCGGTGGGCGGGTTGGGAGGTGGGAGGGAGCAGGGACACGCTCGGGGAGGGATGCGGTGGGAAAGGGGGGGTCTGGAGGCCAGAAAATGGAGGTCGGGGCCACAAGCACTCACCTGCCGAGGATCTTATGGGAGGCAGTGAGCGCCTGCGGCGCGGGTCGCTAGACCCTGGGCCCGGAAGCCCAGTCACCAATTACGGGCGGTGGGCGGGTTGGGAGGCGGGAGGGAGCAGGGACACGCTCGGGGAGGGATGCGGTGGGAAGGGGGGGTCTGGAGGCCAGAAAATGGAGGTCGGGAGCCACAAACACTCACCTGCCGAGGATCTTATGGGAGGCAGTGAGCGCCTGCGGCGCGGGTCGCTAGACCCTGGGCCCGGAAGCCCAGTCACCAATCACGGGCGGTGGGCCAGTTGGGAGGCTGGAGGGAGCAGGGATGCGGTGGGAAGGGGGGGGTCTGGAGCCCAGAAAATGGAGGTCGGGGGCCACAAGCACTCACCTGCCGAGGATCTTATGGGAGTCTGTGCTTATTCCCTTCTCCTTCGAGACCCTCAGCAACTTTTCTGGATTTTGAGGACTTGATTATTTTACCTGGAGAGAGTGTGAGCCTTTTTACCCACTCTGTCATGTATTTTGAATGTGTTTTACTCTTGTGTTGCTTTGGTTATGGAGTTTTAGAAAACTCCATAGGCATCATCTTTTCATGTGTGTCACACAGCACCCGCAATGCAGTGACACAGGGAAACCTTTCCAGTCTTTCCCAAGGTTTAAATACCTTCTCTGGGATAAACTACTGTTTCTCATAGAAAGTGAAGTGAAATTGACTTTACGACTCTTTTCAAATTCCTAGACCCAGCACACCCTATTTTACAATACAGTGCTGGAGGGGTTACCTAGTATCCCCTATGTCTAGAAACTCATGTAGCAGTCAAATGCTACCCTTTCCTCTTGAAATGGCTGGTGGCAGTGGTTTTACAACGAACTACCATGATTTTTCCCGACCTCGAACACCGGTAGTGTCAAATCCCAGGAGCCATGTTTTTCAAGATGGCGTCTGACCCCCCCCATGTTTAAATAGGTCACGGTCTTATTTTTTCACCATTTCTTTTTCGAAAGGCCCTTCTAGAGTTTGTCTCTGCGCGCCAAACCAGGTTTGGTCCCTTTGTTCCTACGCCTCTGGTGGGCTTCAGGGCTGAAAACCGCCTCTGGCGCCAGAGTGTCTGGGGTGGGCAGGAAGTGAGGAAGGTGCCCGAAACTCCCTGTGCTTAGTCTCCTAGGAGACCCAAATGCACTCTGGTGTGATTGGCTGGCTGACTGTCCGGCAAGGACAGCCACCCTGCTGGGTGAGTGGCAGCTAGGCTGGAATGAATGGGAGAAAACTGAATAAAAGGAGTCTCTCTTGGCTTGGATGGCAGAGTCGACCACTGGAAAGAAAGAACCGAAAACGAGCTTGAAGAAGACAGCTGCTGCAACTCCTCGACTGTTGGTTTGTCCAGTGAAGCCCTGCTGCAGGTCTGAATCGCCAATTTCATCTCGACAGAGAAGTCCTGCAAGGACGACTTATCCCTTTGAGTTGGTGGGACCAATCACCTTGAACCATAAGCCACCTGGATAAAATTCTCGGAGCTGGTTGTATTTTCCTCAGAGTGCTGCAGGAAACCGAATAACCAGGGAGAGGGACACCAGTTTGTGTGCTTGATTACAGCTACGGGAATTGAAGATTTGCCAGTTGCCAGCGTTGCGACCAGTCCCAGTGCAGTGCAGGAGTCCCCCGATGTCCTCCCTCTTGTCCCCACGACTGAGGCTCAGGAACAGCGAGATCTGCAGGAACTGCCAGGAACAGAAGTCTTCAGCTGCATCTTTTTCTTCATTCTAAGGTACTGTGAAATCCTGACTGAGAGAAATTACCTCTCACTGCGAAAGTGCTTGGAACTTTTGCAACTTGCAGGCCTAGTCAGTTTGTGACCCAACATATGAATCTTTCTTTTACGAACTACTTCTGAAAACTTTGGCAAACACTTTTCCGTTTAACTACCAGAACTGCTTTTATCTGTACAAGACTTGAACCCATTCGATTGCATTGAATTGACTCCTCTGGTGAACTCAAACTATTTGCACTGTCTTAGAGTTACTCTAATATTCTTTTTATTAACATATGCCATTTTGCTCCTCCTTCAAAGTAGTTTAAATGCCTCAGACCCGTACCGTGTCAAGTATTGAAGTATATTTTTGTGTGATCTAGATTGTCTCCTTCAAGTGAATGCTTTATAACTGACTGTAAAATAAATGAAAAAGTGTTTTACCAAGAAACCTTGAGTGTAAAAGTCTATTTGAATACTTGTGATTGTAGATCTCTGTGTAACATCAGCTCCCATTCCCCTCTTGAGATAAGCCTGGCTGCTCAGCAACGCTTACAAAACTGTGTAGTACAGACTTGTACCAAAGGTTGGTTTTGCTTACAACTGTAGTCTGTGGAGTGGTCCCAAAGGGTACTGAATATAAACTTTGCCTAACATGAGGATCAGACAATCAATTAAACATTAGGATACATCTACATGACATTTAAAGCATACAGGGCCATACATGATGGACAACATTATATGTGTCCATCTTATGTGGAAGTTATATTTGCGGAACGCTATGTACTAGCTTCTCATTCCTCAATGGTAGCTCATGGTCAGTGGTTAATGCTGGATATGATATGGCATTTATAATGCGCATATACACCAGTGTTTCAAGGCGCGACGAGGCAAGGGAGGGGGAAACAGAGGGAAGACAGACAATGGTCCTACTAGGCCAGGTCTCATTCAGATCGCGCAAGTGCATGGGAAGGAGGAAAGTGTGAGGGGGTAAAGGGGAGGGACAGTGCAGTACATGGCATGATATAAATAACAAAGTAAATGTACAGCCAGCAGGTGGCAAGTGCAAGGGTACATGTAGACATCAGGTGTCAAGTGCTGGTAGTGGCAGTGTAGGGATACAGAAAAACAGTTACCAAGTGCGGGTGTTGCCAGGAAGGGAGTGCAGGAGTGCAACTGGCAGGGGAGGGAAGCTGGGCCCGAGATAAGAGGGTGGCCAGGTAACCAGTGCAGTTTCAGTATGAGCCAGGGGGTCAGCAGGAGAGAGGAGGAGAAAAAGCAGAAGCAAAGAGAAAGGTTTTGAGGTACTTCCGGAACCGGAGATGGTTCTCCTCAAGTTTCAGGGAGGGTGTTCTAGAAGGAAGCCCCAGCCGAAGAAAGAGATCTATCACCAACCCGTTGCTTGGAGAAGCAACTGACCCTGAGGGAGTTGGAGGCGGATGAGCAGAGAGCTCGAGAAGGAAGGTATTTAGGAAGAGAGAGTTGAAGGTATTGAGGCCCCAGGCCCCAGAAGTCCTTATGGATATTACAAAGGGGTTTTGAACTTAATCCTCGCAGCCACTGGGAGCCAGTGCATAGATTTCAGTCCTGAAGAGATACAATCCCTAGGCTTGAGGCCAAGGACAAGTCTCGCAGTCCTGTTCTGGATGAGTTGCAGACGGCGGAGAGTAGAAGCGGGCAAATTTAGAAAGAGGCTGTTGAAATAGTCCCGCCTAGAGAGAACCTGAGCTCTGGAGACAGTTTCTGGGGGAAGAAGAGGAAAGGAAATTCTCTAAGTAGGTGCAGCTGGTAGTGTGACTTCTTAGAGATGTCAGAGATGTGAGGAGAGTGTGGAGTCGAAGAGGACCCCAAGGCTTTTAGCCTCATCAGGTGGGAGCAGGAAGAGGGCCAAGAGAAGCCGGCCAGAGAGTGACAGGAAAGGAGGGAGCGGGTGTGCCGATGAGGAGAATCTCGGTCTTACTGGCATTAAGGCAGAGATCATTGGCGGCACAACACTCCTGGATGGTGGACAGACAGTCAGAGATGAGAGAGGGAGAAGAGGTGGCTGAGTGTAGCCTGAAAATGAGCTGAGTGTCATCTGCATAGCACTGAAAGTTGGGGCAGAGCGTGGCAATGCGTTGGGAAAGAAGTGCCAGGTATTGGTTGAACAGCCAGGATGAGTGGTTGGACCCCTGGGGAACACCGCAGGTGGAGATAGAGATAGAGGAGAGGAAGGACCCAAGTTGAACCTGGGAGCGTCGATCAGAGAGGAAAGAAGTCAGCCACACCTGGGCCTGACCGGTGATCCCCAGAATACTGTAAAGGCGCAGAAGAAGGCTGACACAAAGGTAGCATATTTGGTGCTCAAGACTTATTAAACAAGAAAGCAAGAGAATCCCTATCTATTCATATGAGGGGTTTCCCTGGCTCAACTAAAGATAAGGTGCCTATCAGGATGTCTGACAATTTAAGTGCCCACCATCCTGTGTCAACAAAACCTTACTCCGAAGGGATTGTGTCCTCTGACATATTCCTTATCTTCGATAATTCGTCTCCAGCTTGCTGGCCTCGGAAATTTTTTCTCTGTAGAGGGTGCTGCGCGTCGACGTCCACTGAGTCGATGTCCCTCGACAGCCACCGTATCAGTGCCGACGACACCATGCCCATAAATAGCCACGCGCCGCGTCCGTTGCTCAGTTCCGTTTTTCCGCGCCTCGTGGGGCCTCGGAATATCGTTGCTCAGTTCAGTCAGATAAACCTCTTATATTTACTCGATAAAACCAACTTGTTCTCGATGGCTTCTTCATCCGAACCGACGACTCCGCGGTCTGGCTTCAAAAAATGTCGAGACTGCGGAAAGAAAATGTCGATAACGGATCCTCACAGGATCTGCTTGTGGTGCTTGGGAGCCGAGCACCACTGTTCGGAGTGTGAGGCCTGCATGTCCATGACGGCGAAAGCCTTGAAGGAGCGCAAGGGGAAGCTCGAGAGAGGTAAGTCAGTCAAAACCTCCTTGAAAGTTTCTTTGGCCGAGGCATTAGTCTCCTCGCCGTCAAAAACATTCCCATTCTAGGTCTCGAAGTAGCTCCCACCACTCGTCGAGATCTAGACACTCAAAGAAGAGACGTCGAAGATCCCCTTTCTCGTCATCTTCTGTTTCCCCAGAAAGGGTCTCCTGCCCCACAAAACACAGCTCTCAGGCTGAGTGAGAGGAATTCAGGAAGAAAATGCTAAGTGTCTTCGGGAAAGCGGCCTCGACCCCCTCGAAGACAGCGGAGGGTGATACCCTGGGTGAAAAACCACAAAAATCGAAACGCTGCGAGTTGTTGCACCCGGCAAAAGAGTACACCCGCGAGCGCCACGGGCCATCGGGTAAGAAGGCACCATCTTCGACGCCGTCGTCGAAGATCCCCTCGACGCATGGATCGGCGCCATCGACGCCGTTGTCGAAGGGTTCTTCGACGCGTCGGTCGATCGAATCGACGCCATCGTCGATGCCGACATCGACGCCGATAAAAGAGAAAACCACGGCTACTTCACAGCCAACGGTTATACCAAGAGCCTCCGGCACGACGCCGAGAATGTTGTCGACATCCTTGAGTAGGATCCCGATCCTCTCGAGTTCTTCGAGGCCTCTTCCAGTTTACTCTACGCCTTTCTCGGCGCCTTCGAAGCCTTTCACATCGGTGTCAACGAAATCGACGTTTTCTCGCCCAATAATGACAAGTTTGGCTCCTTCTGCCTTAGAGTACCCCAGATTATCTTCAATTTACGAAGAAGGGGAGGATTCTGACCAGGAAAGACCCTTCAGACTGCAGAGGACCACACCACCCGTTTCAGAGGATTTTACCTCTGAGGAAAGAAGTGGGCTGGACACTTCGCCAGAAGTGGAATTTGTAAAACCAGACCCAGGGGAACATGCCGAAACCCCTATAGAACCCTGATGGCTAGGATTATTGAATTTATGGGTTGGTCTGCGCTTTCACCTGTTTTTCAACAGTGACCTTACAGACACACTAGAGAAAGGTCCACAGCAGAATCCTGTTGTCCCCTTCTATGCAGCCTTACAAAGGAAGATTTCATCAAATCGGGAAACTCCTGAGGTTATCCGTGCAGTCAATAAAAGATTGTCAGCCAAGTATAGGGTAGCTGCGGCTGACCCTGAATATTTATCAAAACACCCGACTCCAGAGAGCCTGGTGGTTCAAGTGGCAACTTCATCGAGCAGCAGATCTACTTACCCTACTGTCACACAGGATAGAGATGACAAAAGGTACGATTCTATGGCAAAAAAAGTATTTTCGAGGGGATTGGGTCCTCTGACGTATTCCATATCTATGACATATCTATGACAGGTAATGTCCACAGCTGTGCTGCTTCGGAAAATCTTTGGCGTCTGCGTCCTGCGTCGATGACGTTGATGCGCCGTCCCCGAGGCCCTCCTCCGACGGCCGACGTCACCCGATGTGATGAGTAGGACGCCCATAGCCTCAGTTCCGTTTTTTCCGCAAACGTGTTCGCTTCGTGAATCTCGGTATGCCTCGACTCGTTGGAGTTTGCTGTTTTCAGTTCTCGGTTCGTTGAACCTGTTCGGTTTTTTGTGAAGACCTGTTCGTGGTGATGTCTACTTCGTCTTCAACCCCGTTTCCAGCGTTCAAGAAATGCAGGGACTGTGGGTCCAAGATGTCGGTCACGGACTCGCACGACGCCTGCCTCTGGTGCCTCGGGGAGGCCCACGATACGGACGACTGTGTTGAATGCCAGTCGCTCACGGCAAAGGCCTTGCGGGAACGCAAGAAGAAGCCGTCGATAGGCCGGGTGTCTAAGCCCCGGAAGTCGAGGTCTGCGGGGCTTTCGACGGATGACTCGAGGGGCGACTCTCCGCGTCATCGTCGGAAGTCCAGTGGGTCTCCTTCCAGGAGTCGGTCTCGCCACTCCTCCGCCTCTTCGAGGCATTCCCGGAAGTGCCAGCATCTGTCGCCTTCCCCGTCCTCTTCCGAGGACTCCGCCCGTTGCGGGTCGCTTATACCTCCATGCAAGCAACACTGGAGGAATGGGCTTCCTACGGGAAGCAGATGCTAGTGATTCTTGAATCGCAGTGCACAGGTCCGTCAGCACCTCCGAGTGGGGTCAGTCGGCACCGGTCGAGAGACACCGCTCGCACGCCTTCAGGCTCGGGTGGCCGCCACGGCTCGCGGGAGAGGTCCCGCTCGGACAAGGGTAGCTGTTCTCACCATGCCCGTTCCAGGTCAAGACCGCGTGATCCTGTGCCGTCTTGGAAGAAGACGTCGACGCCTGTGGCGGCAAGGTCGTCGACGATTTCTCTCGAGGTTCCGCCTCCGAGGGGGGTCGTCAACGCCATCGGCGCCTAGGTCGTCGAGAGACATGCTCGGAGCTCCGGCTTCGAGGCCTGTGTCAACACCGCCGATGCTGGCGGTGCTGCAGCTGATGTCGACGCCGATTCGCTCGACTCATTCGGCGCCCTCGACGCCTTTCGAGGCGGTGGTGTCGGAGGGGCCCCGTGGCACGGGGTTTGCCCCTAGAAAGGCTCTGGCTAAGGTCAGGCACTGCTTTGGTCCCCAGAGGTCTTCCTCTCCCCGCCTGGAGTACATTTCAGAGGGTGATGAAGGCTCTGATGGCGGCTTGGTTCCGGTTACGGTTCCCGATGAACTTATCTCGGGCCATAGCCAGTTTGATGACCTGAGGCAGTCGCTGCATGATGCCAGTGGACTGGAGACCTCTCCGGAGTTGGAGTTTTGTAGGCCGGAGCCTGGCACTCATGCCGATTCTTCATATCGGCGCCTTATGTCTCGGGTCACCGAGTACTTGGGTTGGTCAGCTCCCCCAGGGGAGTTCATTCAGGATGATCTCACGGACATCCTTGATCTCAGTCTCCCCACTGACCCGGTGTTGCCTTTTCATAAGGCTCTGCAGAGAAGGGTGGCGGCGGCTTGGACTGCTCCTGAGAGTCTCCCGGCAGTGGGCAAGTCTTTGTCGCGAAAATACCATCCAGCCAGTAGCGACCCCTGCTACTTGTCTAGGCACCCCACTCCGGAGAGTTTGTTGGTGCAGGCGGCTACGGCCCCGGCAAAGCAGGCGTCGTATCCTACCATCCCTCTGGATAGGGACGACAAACGTTTTGACGGCAGGGCGAAGAAAGTGTTTTCTTCGGGGGGTATGGCGCTTCAGGTGGCCAACTCCATATGTGCCTTGTCTCGATTCACACACACACTCTGTGGAACTGTGTTGCATTAGCGGCTGAACATATTCCCGAAGGGGACGAACGGGATGGTTTCCTTGCGATGGTTCAGGATGGCAAGGATGCCATGTGTGAGGCCATTCAGTCGGGTCTGGACTTGGCAGATTGTGTCAGCCGGTCCATGGCAGCGAGCACCGTAATGCGCAGGTTTGCGTGGTTGCGGAAGTCTGTGTTCGCTCCTGATGTGGAGTCCCGGCTCCTCAACATGCCCTTTGACGGTGAACACCTTTTTGGCAGCAAGGCTGACGAGAGCCTTGAGAGGTTGCAGATCTCCAAAGCTGCAGCGAAGTCGTTGGGGGCTGCAGTTCGCCAACCTCCGCCTTTTCGTCCTAGGGGACAGCAATGGAGGGGTGGTTCCTTTCGCTATTACTCGTCCTTCAGTAAAGCGAGGGGAGCTAGCAGTCAAAGAGGCCATCGTAAGAGTGCCAGAGGTGGAAACAAAGGCACTCGAGGTGCCAAGGCCGCTCGGGCAGTTGCCTCTTTGCCCTCAGGCAACGCCGCAGCCGCTACCACTCAGTCATGAGGCCAGGTCTCATGGTTCGCCGGTTGGGGTAAGGCTGGCGCAGCATCTTGTAGAGGGGCAAGCCATTACTTTGGATGTGTGGGTTCTGGAGATCATAACCCACGGCTACTGTCTTCCTTTTCGGCAGACGCCTCACGACAATCCACCAGGGAACCTCTCTTTGAAGAGTCCGGATCCGCTCCTTGCGCAGGAAATTCAAGCCCTGCTGGAGAAAGGCGCCATAGAACTGGTGCCTGTAGCGGAGAGGAACAAGGGATGGTATTCCCCTTATTTTTTTATTTCGAAGAAAGACGGGGGATTGAGACCCATCATGGACTTGCGCGGTTTGAACAAACTCCTCAGGAAGGACAAGTTAAAGATGGTAACTCTTTCTCAAGTCCTCCAGGCCCTTCAACTTCAGGACTGGTTGGTGTCTGTCGACCTCAAGGATGTTTACTTCCATGTGCCGATCCATCCCAAGCACAAGAAGTACCTGAGGTTTGCAGTTGGCGACTCGCACTTTCAGTTTCGGGTCCTGCCGTTCGGATTGACCTCCGCCCCGAGGGTTTTCACCAAGCTCATGGTGGTGGTGGCAGCGCATCTCAGGAAAGGGGGGATTCACGTCTACCCCTACCTGGACGATTGGTTGATCAGGGGGAGCTCTCCCGAGCAAGTCCTGGATCATCTATCCGCACCTGCCACTCCCTTCACAGGCTGGGCTTCTCCCTCAATTTAAAGAAGTCCCATTTGACACCAACACAGTGGCTCCAGTACATCGGAGCAGTGCTCGACACGTCCCTGGGGCAGTGCTTTCCTCCTCAGGTAAGGGCTCTTCACATTCAGCAGATGGTGCGCAAGTTTCAGCTTGCCCAGAATCTCCCAGCGTCCGAATTCTTGAGACTGCTAAGCCTCATGGCATCCTGCATTGTTCTGGTGCCAGAGGCTCGTCTGCGGATGAGATCTTTGCAGTGGGCACTCAAGCTCCAGTGGTCTCAGTCCTCCGGCAGGCTGTCGGACCCTGTTCAGGTGCCGCCCTCGGTAGTCCGGGACCTTCTGAGGTGGGCCGTCGAGGGCAATCTGATGAAGGGGGCCCCATTTTGGATGCCCTGGCTGGAGGTGACGATCGTGACGGACGCATCCCTCACGGGATGGGGAGCTCATGCCAACGAGTTGACAGTCAGCGGTCGTTGGTCTCCGTCGGAGTCCAGACTACGTATCAATCTGTTGGAGCTGAGGGCCGTCAGGCTAGCCCTGAAGGCTTTTCTGCCGACTGTGCGCGGAAAGAGTGTCCTGATTCTAACGGACAACACGGTGGCCATGCACTACCTCAACAAAAAGGGGGGGCAGGGTCACTTCCACTGTGCAGGGAGGCGATGCAGCTCGAGTTCTGGGTCATCCAGCAGGAAGTTGCGATCTCGGCTGTTCATCTGGCCGGAGACGACAACGAGACGGCGGACGCTCTGAGCAGGCAGAGCACGATCTCTCACGAGTGGGAGCTGGCTCAGGAGATTCTCCTGGAGATCTTCGCCCTTTGGGGGACCCCTCAGGTGGATCTCTTCGCCTTATTGTCAACCGGAAGTGCGAAAGGTTTTGCTCGCGGGAATTTCCTCCAAAAGGAGCCTTAGGAGACGCGTTCGTGTTGGAGTGGTCATTCCCACTGCTGTACGCGTTTCCTCCAGTCCCCGTCATCCCGCAAGTGCTGCAGAGGTTACGGAGGTTCGGTTCCCGGATGATCCTCATTGCTCCTGCGTGGGCCCGGAGGACGTGGTACCCGGACCTTCTCGACTTGTCCATCTGCCCTCCACGTCGTCTTCCCTACCGAGACGATCTGCTCTCACGGGTGGGGGGTCAGGTTCTCCATCCAGAGGTCATATCCCTCAACCTTCACGCTTGTCTTCTGAAAGGTTGAGGTATAAGGATTGGGACCTCCCTGAAGACATGATGGAGGTGTTGCTCTCGGCCAGGCGGCCGGCAACAAAGTCACTGTACCGTTGCCGTTGGAGAAAGTTCTGCGACTGGTGCAGAGTTAAGAATGTGGATCCTTTTGTTTGTGACATTCCCATGGTTGTCTTTTTTGCTTTCTTTGGCCCACAGGGGCTTGCAAGTGGGGACCATTAAAGGTTACCTGGCGGCGCTGTCCATATTTAAGCGCTCGTCTGAGGAGTGTTCCTATTTTAAGATTCCTTTAATTTCGCAGTTTTTGAAAGGGCTCACTAATGTGTTCCCTCCCTCACCTTTTCTGGTGCCAGGTTGGGATTTGAACCTTGTTCTTAAGTTTCTTATGGGTGCTCCGTTTGAGCCTTTACATTCTTGCCCTTTGAGGCTGTTGACTCTGAAAACTGTGTTTTTGGTTGCGGTTACTTCCGCTCGCAGAGTGAGCGAGTTACAGGCACTTTCAGTTAAGCCACCCTTCACTGTGTTTCATAAGGACAGGGTTGTCCTTAGAGTTCGTCCTTCTTTTCTTCCGAAGGTGGTTTCGGAATTTCTTTTGAGCCAGAAGGTTGTTCTTCCGGCGTTCTATCCTCCTCCACATCCTGGTAAGGAAGAGGAGAGGCTCCATAGGCTTGATCCTCGGAGAGCGTTGAGCTTTTATATTTCGCGCATGTCCCGGGTCAGAGTGGGCGATCAACTTTTCATTGGTTACGCTGGAAAGCGTTTGGGACAAGCTGTGACGAAACAGACTTTGTCTCGTTGGATTATTTTAGCTATCTCCGGGTATTACCGCTTGGCGGGTAAGGACTCTCCGGCTGGCTTGCGGGCCCATTCTACCAGGGGAGTGGCTGCGTCTACTGCCCTGCAGAGGGGAGTTCCTATTCGTCACATCTGTGATGCAGCCACCTGTGCTTCAGTACATACTTTTGTACGTCACTACTCCCTCGATTCCATCAGAGGGCAAGATCTGGCCTTTGGCAAGGCAGTTCTCTATTCCGCAATTTGATTGGGCATGCTAAATTTGTATTCTAAATTCTTTCCCACCTCCTTGCTTGGTACTGCTTTGGGAGTCTGTCATAGATATGGAATACGTCGGAGGACCCAATCCCCACGAAGAACAAGTTACTTTCTTACCTGGTAACGTTCTTTCGATGGGTGGGCCACAGCTCTCTAAAAGTTTCAGATCCGCTCCTCTTGCAGGAAATTGCAGACCTGCTAGAGAAAGGTGCCATAGAACCGGTACCTGTAGCGGAGAGGAACAAAGGCTGGTACTCCCCCTACTTTCTCATACCAAAGAAGGACGGAGGACTGAGGCCCATCTTGTACTTACGAGAATTGAAAAAGTTCCTCAGGAAGGACAAGTTCAAGATGGTAACTCTCTCTCAGATCCTTCAGGTCCTCCAGCTCCAGGACTAGCTGGTATCTCTGGACCTCCAAGATGCTTATTTCCATGTGCCAATCCATCTCAAACACAGGAGATACCTGAGGTTCGCAATTGGCGGCTCTCATTATCAATTTCGAGTTCTGCCATTTGGGCTGACCTCCACCCCGAGGGTCTTCACCAAGCTAATGTCGGTAGTGGCTGCAAGTCTAAGGAGGGAAGGGAGCCACGTCTACCCCTACCTGGACGATTGGCTGTTCAGAGCTGTATATTCGGAACAAGCTCAGATCCAGCTAGATTATGTCTGCCACTTCCTTCACAAACTGGGCTTCTCCTTCAATTTAAAGAAGTCACAGATGATACCATCGCAGAGACTCCAGTTCATAGGAGCGGTCCTGGACACTTCCCTGGGAAAAGCCTTGCCACCAGAGGTGAGGGCTCAAGATATTCTGCAGATGGTCAACAAGTTTCAAAATGCCCAACATCTCCCAGCCTTCAACTTTTTGAGGTTGCTAGGCCTCATGGCATCCTGCATCTTCCTTGTGCCAGAGGCTCGCCTGAGAATGAGATCTCTCCAGTGGGCACTAAGCACCCAGTGGTCACAATACTCGGGAAGAATGACAGATCTCCTCCGGATTCCAGACAAGGTAGCCCACGACCTTCAATGGTGGGCCTATCCAGAGAACATCTTGAAAGGAGAACTGTTTTGGCAACCATGGCCGGAGATAACTGTAGTCACAGACGCCTCACTCACGGGGTGGGGAGCCCATGCCAATGACTTGACCATCAGCGGTCGTTGGTCTCCATCGGAGCCAAGACTACACATCAACCTTTTGGAGCAGAGAGCGATCAGACTACCGCTGAAAGCTTTCCTGCCATCAGTACATGGGAGAAATGTCCTGATAATGACGGACAACACGGTGGCCATGCACTACCTCAACAAAAGAGGAGGCGTAGGGTCACTGCCACTGTGCAGAGAGGCAATACCGCTCTGGTTTTGGGCAATTCAGGAAGGAATCTCTCTATCGGCAGTCCACCTAGCCGGAGAGAAGAACTTGACAGCAGACGCTCTGAGCAGGCAGAGCACAGTCTCCCACGAGTGGGAGCTAGCTCAGGAAGTCCTTCAAGAGATCTTCGCCCTTTGGGGAACCCCTCAGGTGGATCTGTTCGCCACCAGCACCAACAGGAAGTGCGATCTGTTCTGTTCAAGGGAATTTCCCCCGAGAGGAGCTCTAGGGGATGCGTTCGTAGTGGAATGGGAGTTCCCACTCCTTTACGCGTTTCCACCAGTCCCTGTTATTCCTCAAATGATAGGAGGTTGAGAAGATTCTGGAAAACCATGATCCTAATTGCCCCGGACTGGGCCAGGAGAACATGGTACCTGGACCTTCTAGATATGTCCATCTGTCCTCCAATCCGTCTTCCACTCAGAGAATCTTCTCTCACAGAAGGGAGATCAGTTTCTCCTTCCAGACATCAGAACCCTCAACCTTCACGCTTGGCTTCTGAAAGGGTGAGGTACAAGGATTGGGACCTCCCTGATGACGTCATGGAGGTGTTGCTTTCGGCCAGAAGGCCAGCAACAAAGTCTTTATACCGCTGCCGTTGGAACACATTTTGCAGCTGGTGTAGAGAAGAGAATATCGACCCTTTTTCATGTGGTACACCAACGGTGTTATCGTTTCTATTCTACTTGGAAAACGCAGGCCTTCAAGTTGGCACTGTAAAAGGCTATCTCGCAGCGCTATCAATCTTCAAGCGCACTGCGGAGGAACCATCGTATTTCAAACTACCCCTAGTAATACAATTTCCCAAGGGATTAACTAATGTTTATCCTCCAAGACCATTCCAAGTTCCCTTATGGGACTTAAATTTAGTCTTAAATTTCCTAATGGGTACTCCCTTCGAACCACTCCACTCTTGTTCGCTGAGATTTCTCACTCTTAAAACTGTCCTATTGGTAGCACTAACATCTGCTAGGAGGGTGAGCGAATTGCAAGCTCTTTCTTGTAAACCCCCCCCCCATACAATTTTCCATAAGGACAAAGTTGTCCTACAGGTGAAGCCTTATTTCCTCCCAAAGGTGGTTTCTGAATTTCACATCACTCAGAAAATTACCTTACCTTCGTTCTACCCTCCTCCCCATCCGGGGAAAGAGGAAGAAAGGCTACATAGGCTGGACCCAAGGCGAGCTCTAAGCTTTTACATCAGCAGACTGGCTAGGATTAGGCAAGCAGACCAACTGTTTGTAGGATACTCAGGTCACAAGTTGGGACTACCCATAACAAAACAGACCATTTCCAGGTGGATTATTTTGGCCATTCTGGAATGTTACAAACTGGCAGGGAAAGAGCCACCCCAAAATCTTAGGGCTCATTCAACCAGGGGTATCGCAGCCTCTTCGGCCCTCCAAAGAGGGGTACCGGTCCGAGACATATGTGCGGCTGCCACATTGTCGTCCGCACATACATTCACAAGATTTTACAACCTGGATTCCTCCACTAGTCAAGAGACCAGATTTGGCAAAGCCGTATTACATTCAGTTCATTCCTAAAAGGGATACATGACATTCTTACTCCCACCTCCAATTACATGCCACTGCTGTGGGAGTCTATCAAAGATAAGGAATACGTCAGAGGACACAATCCCTTCGAAGAACAAGTTACTTCTTACCTTGTAACATTCTTTCAATGGGATGTTCCTCTGACGTATTCCTCTTCGCCCCTCCCATCCATCCCCGCAGTAATACTTCCCTTGTGCTTGCAGCTTACGCTCCTTCAAGGTCAATAACCAATTCAGGCATGACTTATCTTATGCTACAAAACGGAACTGAGCAACGGACGCCGGGTGTGGCTATTTATGGGCATGGTGACGTTGGCGCCGATACGGTGGCTGTCAAGGGAGATCGACTCGGCGGACGTCGACGCGCAGCGCCCTCTACAGAGAAAAAATTTCCGAGGCCAGCAAGCTGGAGACGAATTATCAAAGATAATGAATACATCGGAGGAACATCCCATCGAAAGAACGTTACAAGGTAAGAAGTAACTTGTTCTTCTGTCCCTTGCACTAGAAACTAAAGAATAATGCAGTACTGTTCTGGTTCCAGGAGAAGGACTCCCTTCTCCTGCGTTATGGGTCCTGGTTTGTTGAAACAGTTTGCAAATCTTCGAACACTCTTGTGTCTCAGACGTTGTAGTGGGGAGGTGGAGAATGGCTCCCTTTGTGTTTATTATTATGGTATTTATTGAGCGCAGACCTAGCGGGAAGCAACAGTAGGCATACAACAATACAGATGCATAACGGAGTGCTTCTCAGAGGTAACCAAGCGCCTTGAAACACTTGTGTATAGACGCGTTACAAATACCATATATCATATACAACAGGGGTAGGTTACAGAGGAGAGGAGCACAGACGAGGGGTACAACTGTACAGGTGGAGGAGACCGCTGCAAAGTGTCTAGTGAGTCAGGTGGCGCAGGGGGCAATGTGATGGCCCAGATGTTGAGGAGAGACTCCTTGAAGGGATGGGTCTTGAGTTCCTTTCTGAGTTGTAGGATCGATGGGACGAGTCTCATGCTGATGAGGAGGAAGTTCCATAGTCTTGTGGCGTAGGCAGAGAAGGCTTGTTTTGTGGACCTTTCTATTTTGCTGCAGCGTGTTTCAAGTCTGCACGTGTCCTGATTCTGGTGGTGCGCTGTCCTCCGGAGTTGCTGAGTTTCTTCGTGAGGTAGCTGGGCAACTTGAGGGCAACTGAATTATAGATGATGCAGCAAGACTTGGAGTTTCGTACGTGCAGTGGTAGCCAGTGAAGGTCAATGAGGGGCGGGGTGATGTGGACGTATCTGTGTAGACCCGAGGCGTGCAGCCACGTGTAGGATACTTTTCAGGGGCACAAGGGAGGATTTCAAGGAGGTCATTGCCCACATCCCGATCAGACCCGTGCTTGAACAGTGGATCTAAAACGGTCTGGAGGGAGGAAGGGCTGGACATTACGCAGGAGGGAGGGTTGATACCAAACTGTCTGAGATATCTTAGTTATGTATGTCTTGAAGAAGAGGTGTTTGTTGATCTGGAGGAGGTGAGCTTGAGTTTCAGTCTCTCAGGATTCATGGTTGATAGCCAGGTCTGTATGTCTGGTTGTTTGGTCTTGTAAGTGAGGAGTAGGAATTCAGTCTTGGAGGGGTTGAGCTTCAAATATGCACTGGACATCTAAGACTGGATCAGCGAGAGGCAGATTTTGAGCCTGTCGAGGTCCTTCATGGAGACGATCTTGAGTTATAGCTTTGTGTCGTATCCGGTCCCAGCTCTGAATCCTGCAGGAGCAGACGATGAGTTTTCAAAACCCCTTAGTCCGGTCCACCCAGCAGTCTTTAGATAATTACTGAGGTGACCAATGCGAGGGGAAGTATATAAAATAACCAAAGGACAAGTCTGTTTCGAAAGCCTCTTTCTCAGACCCTTTCACCTTTAGGAAGCCTTCAACCAAATACATCAACTGGTTACACATAAGCAATTTCCCAGTTAATTTCCTATTATTTTAACGCTTAGTTCCCTTGATTACCTGACTACCTCTGCCCTAAACTTGGAGGTAACTCTTAGAAGAATGTTTAGTTGGCTGACTCTGCTTGCCTCAGAAGTGTCACTGGGAAGTACTTGGAGGACATGAAGGTTTGTCTGATGGGTTTCTGCTGAGACTGTTTGACTCGGGTGTGCAGGATATTGAAAAGCACGGCCAGGTGGTCAGGCCCGTCTAGTGTGAGAGGAGAGCTGTAGTGGAGGGAAGACAGTGCAGTGATGATTAGATCGAGGATGTTGCCTTATGTTAGGTGAAAATTGATTTATAGTAACCCTGTGGGAGACTACACATCCCTTGTCCTCTTGGTATTAGGTAACCCACCTATTGGTATAGGTCTGTACTACACAAGTTGGTAGTTTGACTGAGCAGCCAGACTTCTCAAGAGGGCTACATTTGAGCTGTAGAGCTGTAGCAATGAAATACACAAATACAAGTATACAAATAACACTTGAACTCAAGGTTTCTAGTTAAAATTATTATTTATTTATTTAACAATAGTTTTTAAATAAGCCTTCTTTAAAAAAGTCAATATATGTAGCAATCAAATATACTTTAAAATACTTTCTCAGAATCAACACAAGGCAAGTAGATACTCTTTAGAGATGCTTCATACACACTTCGTACACCCTGAGGTGACTTCACCAACTAGGATAGTAATGGCATTTATATATCTCTTGTACACTTTGAAAATTCTGAGGTTTTTAGAAGGGAAAGGTTGAAGCGGGGAAAAGGGTTAAACAGGTTCTCAAAGCATATGAGCACTTTAAATCTTCCAATGAAGTCTAAATACAAACCTTTCCAAACCATATTAGTCCAAAACCACTTACGAGGGACAGTAAAAATCAGTCACATGGAATACTGCAGGGAGCCAGGACAGCCAAAGTTAATTGGAGCAAAGTCTATTTAGCTGAGGCGCTTCTTAGATAGTAAGTCTTGCACAAAGTTAGAGAGTTTGTTGAAGAAAAATCACTGTAGAGTTCACAAGCTTTTAAACGTGTGGAGGTTAGAGCTGAACTCAACTCTAGAAAAACAGCTACTGCAAGTCTCAACTGAGAAGAGCAAGCTACAGACAATGAGGCAAGTACCCCAAGGCAGAACAATACCTTTGGTTAGAAGAAGAGGTTACAGCTGGCTTCTGTCTGGTTGCAGCGATGGAGATCCTGTGTTCCTGGTCCTCAGTCATGGGGACAAGAGGGAGGACGTCTGGGTACTCCTGCGGCAGCAAGTCGTCGGTCGGTGGCAGCTACAGGCTCTTTTCAGATCAGCTCGGTAAACCGCACCACCACAAATCTTGGACACCGGTTAGGCTTCCTGCACTCTGGTGAGGGGACTTGAGCTCTGGTTGTCCTGCTTCTGGAGGGTCCTGAGGAGACTTCTGGAGCTTCTGGCCGGATTACAGACGTTGCACTCGACTATGGATTTCTCGATCTCTGGCACTCTGTTCCTGCAGCAGCAAAGAAGTACAGCCAGCTGAGGAAGGTCTTCCAGTGGAGTTCATCTCGGTGTTAGTTTGTCCCCCTAACCCAAGGTTAGAAGTCCCTTCCGGAGCTTCTCTTGTCGATTAGAAAAAAAGTTTCAGCACAGCAGGGCTTCACCGGGCAGTTTGACGGTCCAGTAGGATGCAGCAAGCTTTGTTCAAAGTTTCTTCATCTGGTGGTTCTTCCCAGTGGTCTATTCTGCCTCTGGTCCCAAAACCCTTGCATTTTAAGCAGTTTTCTCCCATTCATACACAGCCTAGCTGTCACTCAACCAGCAGGGTGGCTTTCCTGCAAGGACAGCCAGCCAGCCAATCAGGACTGGGTACATTCAGGCTTCCCTAGAGATGAAGGACAGGGGAGTTTCGGGCACCTCCCTTACTTCCTGTCCTTCCAGACACACTGGGGCCAAAGGCTTGTTTCAGTACTGAAGCCTGCCAAAGGCAAAACAAACAAATTGCTCAGACCTGGCTTGGTGCGCAGATTAAAACCCAAGAAAGACCTCGCAAACAGAAAATGGCGAAAAAAGAAGACTGGGGCTATTTTGACACAATGGTCACCCAAGGGTGCTATACTGCAGCTGAGGATTCAGCCTCTGGTAGAAAAGCACAATGGTAGGAAAATTAAACCACTGCCTCCAGCCATTTAAAGTAGTGAGGGTAACATAAACATTTTTATATGAGTAAGTATGAAAAGGGCCTACTAAGAAACCCCCCGGCACTCCACATAAGATGGGCTGTGCTGGACTTATAAAGAGAAATGGTAAGTAAAGTCAATTTCACTTTACTATTCTTGGGAACGGTAGTTCACTCAAGAAAAGGTATTTAAACCTTAGAAGAAATCTAAATAATTTCTTTGTGACACTGCACTGAAGGTGCTGTGTCACCATACAAAAAGTAGATGCCTTTGGAGTTTGTCAGACTCCAAAAACAAAGGAAATCCAAATCGGATCAAAACACATGAGAGGGTGAGAAAAAGGGCTCACTCACTCCAGGGTTAAAATTAAAAAGTTGTAAAGTCCAGCAAAAGAGCTGGCTGTCTTTAAGGGAATTGGCACAGAATTCTCCCTTACACCTTTCTCGTACGTTGGATCTTTCGTGTGCTGTGTGATGCTGAGGGTGTCGAGAAGGCTGAGGAGAGATTCCTTCATCCGTTTGGTGGCTTTGTTGCCTGGGAGGTTGAAGTCGCCTTGGAAGATGATGTTGCTATGTGTGAGGGACAAGCTGACCAGGCCAGTGAGGTCTCTGATGAAGGTGGTGTAATGAATCCAATGAAATCATTACTCCCTTCCCAGTGGTGTGGCCAGGGGACGCAGCTACTTCCTGACCCTGGGTTGGCTTTATGAGGGAGGATCACATGGTGGGAGACAGATGGATGGTGACTGTCCATCGGGGAGAGCACAAAGTAGCAGGAGAGGAGTTCGACCAAGCCAATGTTCTTGATGTCAAGTCCGGTGCAGGGCCACAAGGTTTTGTGGATGACTGCTAGGCCTCGGCCTGTCTTCTTCCGCCAGTCTCCGTTGTGGGTGCTGTAGCCGTTGGGGACAAGGACGTCAAGGATGTGGGTGGAGGTGGGTGTCAGTCAGTTCTCTGTGATGAAGATGGCATCAAGGTCATGTGTAGTGATGATGTTGGTGATGTCAGCTGCATGGGTAATAGCTGAGCGGACGTTGGCGAGCATCAACTTCCGTGTTGGATGGCGAGGGTGATGTGAGTACGGTTGCTGCATTGCGGAGTCCATTCCTTAGAGGAGGGGCGATGTTGTTGACGCTGCATGGGGATGGCCTGTGGGGAACGGAGGAAGTAAAGGCATGTTGGTGCATGCTAACTTGTTGTTTGAGCAGGGTTTCGGGGTTTGGGTACTCCCTGTCCAAACAGGTCTTAACGGGAATGGCCCTGTTCTTCGTCTGCCCTTAACTTCGGATGCCTGGGCGAGAGACGCCCTTGATCTAAGAGGTAAGAGCAGAAAGGAAGCGGCAAGGCTATGAAATTGAGTGGGGCTTAAGCCACGTGACCTAGATCCACTTGTACCTGCTCACCAATTGCAAAGGAAGCTAGGCAGGAGGGCTACTTATGTAGGGGGAAAAAGGTGGCAAAACAGGAAGGCACCAACAGTTTAGCAATAAAGTTTAGCAGTAAACTTTCAAACAATAATTTCTCGCATGTTGTTGGGGGTCGGAGAATTTGCTCCCTTCCCCTGAAATCCAGTCTATGATGGCCCAGGGGATTGACTCCCTTCCCCAGGCCTTTCTGTATCTTATTGCCTGTCTGTGTTACCAGGAGAATGGTATCTTGTCATCAGTTTTTTAGAACCAGGGGCAATGACTCCCTTCCCCTTGTTGCCTTTTCATTAGGCTTTACACCTCCAACACCCAATTCTGAGTGTTAGGAGGGTCCATAACTCAGACTTCTCTTCTTCTTTGATCTGGCCCACTTGGTTCACATCCCTGCCAAGTACTGCCACGAGGAAGATGACTCGTATCACTTTCTTCTTTGGGTCCCAGTCCCTGGTTTCTTTTCTTCTTTCACCTGTCCCACTTGGTTCACTCCCCTGCCAAGTACTGCCAAGAGGAAGATGACTCTTACCTGTTTAGGTTTCCTAACCCTCCTTTGGCTGTCATGGGTTTATCCTCACAATGTCGTCAGTGACTCTCCCTCTCAAGTTCTTTTGATGGTGCTTGGTGTCCTCGACCCTTCATTGGTGGTCACCAGCAGGCTTTCTGACTGTAACTAGAAGGAGAACGTGTGTAGGCTTTCTGCCCCTGCTGTGCCAACCAAGCGTTAGAGTTGCAAAGGGGCCGACGGACAACAACATGCGTCATAATGGGAAGACGCCCGGTGCCTCCTCTGGGTCTCCCGTGCCACTCTTTACCTTGTGGATTTCGGCATGTCACCAGGGCTTCCTGGAATGGTGGCAGTTTGGTTCGGCTTCTGTAGCATCTTGCTTTCCCTGCAGCTGCTTGACTGCGTTCCCGGCTGCCTTCTGTCCTTTCCTCCTCTCAAAACTGCTGTTCACCAGTGTGCTCCTCCAGGCCTCTTGACCATCAGACGTGGTGTACTGCCAACATCCTTGGAGCCCTCTCACTCTTGAACTCTAGGTGCCCTTTTACTCGAAGTAACATGTACTTATGGATGGGACGGAGAATAACTTCACAAACTAAATAACAAGACTGACTCAGGAAGTTGGTAAATAACTGTTTTAATATCAATTGTCTAAAACAGGGAGTACAGCAGACATCATCGGACTTCGCACAGCATAATCTCAACATATCTTGTACAAAAATGTATATACTAAATGTCATACTACGTTGCAAACTGAGAAAACCTACGGGGGATTGTGGTTGGCTCTAAGGGGACGTCGAAGTAAACTTTCTATATGTGATTGGATCTCTTCAGTCAGGTGTGCACTCATGCCCTCCCAGAGCGCAAGTCATCTTCAACAGCGATTAGAAACGCAACTGGTTGGCACGCTTGTACCCTTCTGGAACATTTGATGCTCTAGCAGCACGTAAGCCGGTACCCCAGGTGCTGGTGGGTGAACTTGACTGTATCTCCCCACCCAATTAGCCAGCCATCTCTCATCACTCATACCGTCTGCCATTCATATGGTCTTTGAACTCAGCCTTGTAGCTGCTTCTCGTCTCTGGGAATATAAGGGAGTATAGGCACCTACTATCTTCAACTTGGTGCACCATGCTCCTCGTCTGTTTTCATCCTCAGCTCACGTGATCAGTGACTGTGAATTTGCTCGTATTCTATAATTTATTTATTTTTTAAACAGTTTTTATTGATTTTAACAACAAAAATAAACCAAACAATAAACAGTCTTAGGTGCAATACTATTATTCTGTGTCCATCGCCACCCTGATACTCCCCCCCCCCCCCACCCCCCCTTCCCGAGCCTACTCCACGTCACCATTCTCTATCGTATCCTCTAAGGATGTACTCGATTCTGCACCTGTTAAGGAGTCCTCATCGTCAGAGCCGGTCTGGGCCGACTCAACCAGTGTGGCCACGAAGTGCCTCCAGGGCATCAATGACTCTCCCAGGTCACCCCCCCCTGTTAACTGCTTCTCCCCACAACTCTGTCTCTGCTTCCACCCATTTCTGAAGGTCGCGCCACCACACCTCATCTTCGGTCTATTATTAGCTTTCCAGCCCATGGCAATTCTACACTTGGCCAATATATAGGCCAAGTCCTTAAGTTTACTCACATGTTTCATCTTGCGTGGCCTGGGAAACCCGCCCACCATGCACGCCCACAAAGATTCCACTTCTAGTTTAATCCCTTTCTCATTCAACCGGTGGGCCACCTCACCCCAGAATCTCCCGATTTCGGGGCAAGCCCAGAACATATGTATCATTCCCGCATCCACTTCTCCACACTTAGGACAGGTTTGTATCCCAGAATTCTTGAATCGTGCTATCCTCTGAGGGGTCATGTACGCCCTATGGGTGACGTACAACTGGATTTGCTGCAATCTCGCATTTCTAGACACTTTTTTGTGGTACCTCTGAGCTCTCACCCACAGCCCGTTCCTCAGCTTCCTCTTCCCAGTCCCTACCCAACTGGTGCACTTCCTTACCCACCTTGGACATAAGCAGTTCATAAAGTCGGGAGACCTCATGGCCCCCATCTGACATATACATTGTTTCTATGGCCATGTCAGGCTGACCTTCCAGCACTGTCCGCCCGTATTCTAGTATTTAATAGTCTTTAATAAAGAAACTTGGCACTCATGGTGTTCTCTCTTTGCAACTTAACAAGGGATGCCTTGGCTTATCACGTTTTACTGTTCTTAGCAGTTGCTATCAGTTCTTTGCGGTTTCCTGTCTTTGACACCAAGCCAGGCAGCCTCTTTTGTCTGCCTTCGAATTCGAGCCTACCCTATTCTTTGCTGCGACACACACAGCATTCAATCCGTCCTCTTCCATGGAGACCTGCTTACTAAATTGAATCATCGAAAGTCCAGAACTCTATATATACATATATGTTGCGGCACCGCCTGCAATCTATATACTACGTTAATGTTAATGTTAATGTTAAAGGTCATTTGTACCGCGCACTTTCACCACCGGAGTGGTCCCCTGGCGCTCTGGCGGCTCTGAAAGAGGGGGGGATAGTGGGTTAGTGGGTGGAGGCTGGAAAAGTGCAAGATTGCAGTGATGTGCTGTTGGCAGCCTCAGCCTGGTGGTTCCGTCGGCTGGGCCTGGGGTGTATGCGGCCGGTAGTCGTCGTGTGCTGGTGTGCGAGTCTATGTGTTTTTTTGTTTTGTTGTTGCAATGTAGTGAAGTTCGTGCGGTTTGCTGCGCTAGAGGTTTGTGGTTGTGTTTGGTTTGGAGTTTGAGAGGTGTATGCAGAGAAGGAAATTGTTAATGGTATTCGTTAGTCATCTCTATCCTGGACTGAACCGGTTGGGCTCGTGTAATCTTACCCGACGGGATGCTTGTACACCCTTAGCCTCAGGAGGTACGTGACCGATTTTCCATTCGAGGCCGTTTGAGGATCTAGCTGTCCCCTCCGCCCGCTCCCTTAATAAACCTTGCATGCTCCTCCCCCCCCTCCAGATGACTAGCGCCGCTGCTAGTGTCCATACACCCGGTTGTGTGGTGATTGGTGGTATCTTGTCTGTTCCACAGCCTCGTGGGACCTAGTTGTGGCTGTAAGGGCAGTGGGGGATGGTAAGGGTTGGCTGGAGTAGTTGTATCCGTTTCTCTGGGTCTCGCGGGTGGACCCCTGTTATACGTAGGACCCCTACGTATAGCCAGCCTTATGATTACTTAGTCTCTAGTTGCATTGCAGCGTCAGTAAAATTGTAAAACGGCTTGTGTTTCCTGCAGTGCTCTTCACACGGGCAATCTTCATTCCGCTCTTGAAAGTCTTCTTAATTCTTTATTTCGCCATCAGATTCTATATCACCTATACATTTTCTTCTTCGGTCATCCTTCCCAGTGCGTCACTCTCTTCTTTTCGTGACATCACTTCTCCTTTTCACATCTTCACACTTCTTCAGGCGCTCCTCTCAGGAGACCATCAGTCTTTCGGGGATTCTTCGCATAAGGCCTTCTTAGTGAATACCTCATCTCAAAGACTCTTCGTGGTACAGGTACCATTACTGGCGTTGCACATGTGTTAGGCAGAGTTTGAATGCAGTACCCTCTGGGAACACTACAAAAAACTATGACTACAGGTATAGGCAACCCAACCTTTGGTATAAGCTTGTACTACACAGTTTTGGTAGCGTGTTGAGCAGCCAGGCATATCTCAAGAGGGAAAATGTGAGCTGTAGTGGAGTTACACAAAGATTCACAGTTACAGATATTCAAATAAACTCTTACACTCAAGGTTTATTGCATAAACAATTATTAATTTATCAGTCGGTTATAAAGCCTTCTTCAGAAGGGAGCAATGAAATGGTAGCACACACATACTTCAATACTGTACACTTTGAGTTTCTGAATCAGACAAGACCCTTTTGGGATGGCTCACAGACACAACCCACACCCACAGGTGACTTCAGTAACAAGGGTGCGGGGGACATTAATATCTTACTGTTGGCATTCAGAACACTCTTTAAAAGTTGGTAAAAGACAAAGAGACTTTTAGAGTTCACTTGAAGAGTTATTCAATTCAATAGGCTAAGCCAAAGTCAATGGGCAAAAGTCTTGGACAGGATAAAGCACTTCTGGTAAGTAAATGGAAAGGTCTTTTCACAAGTTCTTAGGAGTCTTTGATGAAAAGAAGAATCAAATGTAGGGCCACAAGCTGATTAGACTTGTTATGAGTTGTAGAAGTTATAAGCACTTCAACAGTAAGAGGTACGTTCTTAGACTTGTTTTACAGTACCTTGTTAAAGAAGAAAAGATGCAGCTGATGACTTCTGTTCCTGGGCCTCAGTCGTGGGGACAAGAGGGAGGATGTTGGGGGACTCACTGCACTGGGACTGCCAAAACCCACAACCGGCAAACTTCACTTTCAGTGGCTATTTCGCGTTTCCGCTACCGCAAATAGCAGCAACGCGGTTCCTGGCTGTCAAGGTGGACTGTCCTTGTTTCTGGTGTCCTGCACTCTGCTGAGGGGGCTCAGGCTTGGTCAGTTCTGCTTCATGGGAGTCCGGAGGATCTTCCAAACGCTTTAGGCCAGCTTAAAAGTAACGCACACTATCTGGTGTCCCTCTCCCTGGCTATACGGTTTCCTGCAGTAACTCTGAGGAAATTAAACCAGCTCCGAGATGGGTGTCCAGGTGGCTTACTTTGGAGTTGATTGGTCCCACCAACTCAAAGGGAGAAGTCGTTCTTGCAGGGGCTTCTCTGTCGATGCGAACTTGGCAAGTTGGCACTACAGCATGGCTTCACCGGACAAACCAACAGTCCTGGAGTTGCAGCAGGCGTCCTCTTCAAGCTCTTCTTCGGTTCCTTAGTCCAGTAGTCCACTCTGCCTTCCAAGCCAAAAGGCTCACCTTTTATTCAGTTCTCTCCCATTAATTCCAGCCTAGCTGTCACTCACCCAGCAAGGGTGGCTGTCCTTGCCGGGCTCACAAGATCTTCAGTTTCTTGATCCGATCAGTGATTTTGTTGTAATTGGTACTTGTGGCCCAGGAGTCCAGTAGTTCAGTGCATGTTTCATAGACCCACTGGCCCTGGTCGAGGTATAAAGGCTGGCATAACGATTTATCCAAGTTTCTTCGTCTATGGAGTTAGATTGGTACGCCCTCCTACAGGATTTATCCATTTTAATTAATGACCAGAATGCTCTAGGGTCTCTTCCTGCTAAAGTTTTCAACATCGCTTCAGCATCGTTCTGATATCTTATATGTTTTGATGAGTGGAGCCAATTTTTGAAGTTAGACTGAGCTAACCTTGTTTTGCTGATAGCCTCAGGTGAATTCGTTTTTTTTGCAATATGCAACAACTTTCGGACCATTCTTCCTCTAAGAACCACGGCCAAATCGAATTTGTGAGTACCAGATTTATAAGCATCTCCATTAAGAGGCCGGTTAACACTAAATTCTTCCAATAGTGGCGAATATTCAGCTGTAGCAGTAGTGTTAGCAAAATTAGAAGAAAAAGTAGTTTTTGGAAAGGGATCCCACTCTGGGAGAAGTGGCGACATCTAGTGAATCGTTAGAATACCCAGGAGCTGCTTTTAACTTCTGCTTAATCTAATCTTAATTTCAAGTCCTGGAATTCATGGACAGGCCCCACATTAACTTGCTTCCTTGGTTTCCTTCTTACTCCCACATCAGCCTCTTCGCTTTCAAGCTGAATTCCTTCTCACTGTCCCTAAACCTCTGTGTACCCATGCACACAGCCCCTTAATATTGGGACCCTCTGCCACTTCATGTTCTTGCCTCCCCCTGTCTAGCTATCTCCCTCTCTCTCCTCAAGCCTTTCATTCTTATGCCTTATTCTTAATTACTGCCCCTTTATAGTGTATTCAATACCATTATTCATTATGTATTGTACATTTGTTGTCCTTCTGTGCAGCGCTTTGCCAAGAGCGCTATATAAATTATAATATATTTAAAAAAAAAACAAATGCAGTTAAATCTGCTACACAAGCAGCAAAGCCAAAACTAAATTACATCTGCCACCAACCTACTTCACAAAACCTTTATAGGGTGATACAATCACTCTCTGGCCCAAATGAGCTTCTTAAAAACCCTCCCTGTTCCAGAAACTGTACGCGCTACTATAGTTATAGTACAACATGGTAATCCAGTGTTGCAGAGAATCTTCTACTGAAGTCCCCTTGAACACAAACAGTAGTCTGGGATAAAAAGCAAAATGTTTAGTGGTCCCATAACATGAGACAGCAGAACCCTGCAACAATGGAATTTTGCCGTAACTGGGTTTATGTTTTTAAGTGCATAAGTTAACTGAATATGCTTTTTATAATTCTATAAAGCTGTATAAAGCTGTATGTTCACCCTTTTTTAAACCCATGGTTCCTATTTTAAATCTGCTGTATTTAAAATCACATCGAGATCTGTGGTTGAGGTGTGGAATTGCGGTCTATGTCTCGAGTTCCTTCTCTAAAACCTAAAACGCACATTTGCCTTGTTTACCTAGTGAAACATAGCTCCATTCTGCTATACCATCTGACATACATAACTTAATGACTACCCAATTTAAAACGTTTGGATATTTTTAGCTTATTGGTTAGAAGTTTGTAACCTCACAAAGTACGTTTCTGGAGGATTTGTAATGTCATTTGTAATTCCTTCTGTTATTTCTTCTCTTCTCATGGTTCAGAATGTCCTAGGCATCATTAATTGGGCTTTTCTTGGAGTGGATGAAGCACATCGACTGAAGAATGATGACTCTCTGTTGTACAAAACACTTATTGAGTTTAAATCTAATCACAGGCTGCTGATTACGGGCACACCCCTCCAGAACTCTTTAAAGGAACTTTGGTCGCTGCTACATTTCCTAATGCCAGAGAAGTAAGCACTTCATCGTCAAGTGTTCCTTGTGTGTTTTTTTTTGTCACTGTGTTGAAATTATAGCATTTTAATTAATTGAAAACTATTAAAACTAATATCAATAATCAGTTAAGGTAAGCTCTAAAGGCTTTCAGGAATTTATTGATCTCAATACGTGCTAAAAAACAAGCTTATGCAAACAAGTGTTGGAAAATAAATTCCTTCTGTCACTGTAGCGTTATCAATGAATGTATGTATACACTCTTTTCCTTTTATTTATTTGCAAATTGAATGGGGATTAAGTGTTAACTGAGCCAATGGCATGGGATTTAGGATTTTCACAAACTTGTCAAGCTTTCTTTAGGAATTTGGTCCTCAGTCCTTTACTCGCTCTACCAAAGCAAGTCATTCTTCTTGGTTTCAAACAAACATACATTCTCTGGGAGTTAGTGTCTCGTACTTATTTCTTGGCCTTCACTGGGTCTTTCTTGGTTGTTACTGGGATGTTAGGGGTTTTTTCCGAAAGTCCACTTGAGGTAAGACTTCATAAAACAATCTCTTGGCATACAGATCCCCAACTCTTAGTACTAGTCTGTACTACCCAAAGGATCTTTGTAGAATGGCAGAGCTGCCAGACTTATCATAGGTGGAAGATGTGAGCATTAGGAAAGTACACTGAGCCCAGTAAATACACTAGTCTAAAGAAACACATTTTAAGTGTTATATTAAAAATATACATGTATTATTATTTACACAAGTAGATAAATACTTAGTTAACTAACCATACACACAGAAATTCGTAATACTTTTCAAAGGCCATTGCTTTAATGGTAGTTTCTCGCGGTCACAATTGACTGACAGTTCAACCGTATTATCGGTACAACCGCACACTCACGTTAATGCACAGATATGCAGAAATTGTTTTTAGTTAGCAAAACCACATCAGATAAAGTCTTTTAGGAAGTTAAAAGGTTGATTAATCACACAGCAGCAGAGTGTAACGTTCTAGAGATACATTTCAGGCTAACTAATGCTTTTAAAGTACAATCCCTAACTATACGAAAAAGTAATTGTAGTGGTGGATACAAAGTGAAGTAGCAGAACAGCACAAGCTCCTCAGGATACTTTCAGTCTCTAGGATAAGTTACTTAGCAGTATCACACAACAAGGGGGACCCTGCATGTCAGGCAAGAACTGATGTAGTAACCCTGTGGGAAACTACACAACTCTTGTCCTCTTGGTATTGGGTAACCCACCTTTTAGTATAGGCCTGTACTACACAAGTTGGTAGGATGGCTGGGCAGCCAGGCATATCTCAAGAGGGGTAAATGTGAGCTGTAGAGCTGTAGCATTGAAATCATAAAAAATAAATAAAGAATTCGTCCAAAAGAACATGAGTATTTTGTTCGCTAATGTTGTAGCATTGAAATCCACAAATACAAGTATCCAAATAGCACTTACACTCAAGGTTTCTAGTTAAAATAATTATTTATTTAATGGGCAGTTTTAAATCAACATTCTTTAAAAAGGGACAATGTTCGCAACACTCAAATACACTTTACCTTCTTAGAATCAACACAAAGCAAGTGAATACTCTTTAGAGATGCTTCATGCACACTTCCTACACCCTGAGGTGACTTCACTAACTAGGACAGTGTTGACATTTATTTATCACTTTGGCACTTGGTAAATTCTGAGTTTGATAGAAATTAAAGGGAAAGGAAGGAAAAAGGTTAAACGGGTTCTCAGAGCATGTGAGCACTTTTAAATCTTCCAATGAAGTCTAGATAAAAACCTTTCCCAGCAATATTAGTTAAAAAACAATGTATCACCTATGAGGGACAGTAAGAATCAAAGTCAATGGGTTAGAAGAGTCTGCAGGGAGCTAGGACATCCAAAGTCAATTGGAACACAGCCTATGGACCTGAGGCACTTCTTAGATAGTAAAAAAGTCTTGCACAAAGTTAAAGAGTTGGTTGTAGAAAAATCACTGTAGGGGCACCAGCTGTTGCACTTGTGAAAGCTACAGCTGAATTCAAATCCCGAAAAGCAGCTACTGCAGGTCTCAACTCAGTTAAGTACCCCAAAGTCAGAACGGTACCTTTTTGTAAGAAGGGAATCCAGCTGGCTTCTGTCTGGTTGCAGTGATGCAGATCCTGTGTTCCTGGGCCTCAGTCGTGGGCACAAGAGGGAGGATGTCTGGAGGACTCTTGCACAGCAAATCAAAAGTCTGAGGCAGCTATGGGCGTTCTTTGGATCAGCGGCACTTTGCGGTTTCAGCGTTCGGTAAACAGCACCACTGTGGATGTTGGACACCGGTTGGGCTTCCTTCACTCCTTGATTACAGCACTCTGGTGAGGCCATTCATGCTTCGGTCGCCCTGCTTCGGGAGGGTCCTCAGGAGATTACTAGAGCTTTTGGCTGGCTTACAGACGTTGCACTCGACTACGGATTTCTGGAACCCTGGCACTCTGTTCCAACATCAGCAAAGTAGTACAGCCAGTTGGGGAAGGTCTTCCAGGAAAGTTTGTCTCGGGGTTAGTTAGTCACACTAACCCAAGGGAAGAAGTCATCCTTTCCGTAGCTTCTCTTGTCGATCAGAAAAAGGAGTTTCAGCACAGCAATAGGGCTTCACCAGGCGGTTGAACGGTCCAGGACGATGCAGCAAGCTTTGTTCATGGTTTCTTCGTCGGGGTGTTCTTCCCAGAGGTCGACTCTGTCTTCAGTCCATGAAGCCTCACCTTTTAAGTAGGTTTCTCCCATTCATGCACAGCCTAGCTGTCGCTCACAAAGCAAGGTGGCTGTAGCCAATCAGCACTGGGTGCATTCAGGTTTCCCTGGAGACTAAGGACAGGGGAGTTTCGGGCACCTCCATCACTTCCTTCCCTGCCAGACACACATGAGCCAGAGGCGGGTTTCAGTACTGAAGCCAACCAAAGGCAAAAGGAACAAAAGGTTTAAACCTGATTTGGCGCGCCGAGTAAAAACTAAGAAAGACCTCACAAACGAGAAATGGCGAAATTTGACACAATGGTCACCCATGGGTGGTATACTGCAGCTGAGAGTTTAGCCTGCGTTAGAAAAGCACAATGGTAGGAAAATTAAACCCCTGCCACTAGCCATTTAAAGTAGTGAGGGTAATATAAAAATATGGTAGGAAAAGGGGCTACTAAGTAATCCCCAACACACCACATGAGATGGGGTGTGCTAGACCTACAAAGAGAAAAGGTAAGTAAAGTCAATTTCACTTTACTATTCTTGGGGACAGTAGTTCACCCGAGAAAAGGTATTTAAACCTTATGAGAAATCTAACTATTTCTCTGTGACACAGCACTGAAGGTGCTGTATGTCACCATACAAAAAGTAGATGCCTATGGAGTTTGTCAGACTCCAAAAACAAAGGAAAAAGATCATCCAAATCAGATCAAAAACACATGACGGAGTGAGAAAAAGGTCTCACTCACTCCAGGGTAAAAATGAAAAGTCCAGCAAAAGAGCTGGGTGTCTTTAAGGTTGAAGGGAATCGGCAGAGAAATGAGAATTCTCCCTAACACTGCAAAATGACACCCTTGAGGGACACAAGCGGGCAAGCTTGGGTCAGCGGTAGAGTGGACACTCTGGACACCTTTTCACGCACTCTAGTCGCTCTGGAGCGACTTCTCAGTTCAAGCTAAGTTATTTCTTTCACCCCACAGTACCTTAGGTTAGATGAAATTGAGGTAGCTGGATTCTTCTCTGTGCAGCAGTGACGGACTGGTCTCCTGATTCCTCGGTCTGGTGACGAAAGGAAGGACTGTGAATGGGATGCCTCAGCAACAGTCTCTAGAGAGGACCCTTGGCACAGATTTCTTTGTCTCCTTGGTCAGTTGGCAGCTTCAGTGCCTTTTGCTAAGCACCAGCAACGGATGGAAATCTCCTGGTCAATCTTCCTCACTTCTGAAGTTCTGCACTCTGGTGAGGGGACTTAGATGAGTCGGATTGTGCCTCTGGAGGTCCAACTGGCACTCACCTAAGTTCCAGATGGATTCGACCCTTCAAAGATGTTGCACTGCAAATGGCTCGTAGGTCTCCTGGTATTCACTGTCTGAATCTCTAGAGAGGCACAGCACTTCGGGAGATGGCCCGATTTGCAGTTAGTCTCTGGGCTGGTTGGTCCCACCATTAGAAAACGGGGTCAGCACAGCAGTGGTTGCTTCAGTGATTTGAAGCGTCTGCAGGCGTTTCTGGTCGTCTTCAGATTCCGTTCTTCTGTTCCAGGGGTGGTTAGGTAAGATTTTCATAGAAATGGTCAATCTTCCTGACCTGGGTGAACCCCAGAACTTTTTGCTTTATACCTCTGTGAGTGGGAACCTTTTTCCACACTCACAGAATCTTTTACTCTGTTTATGGGTGTCATTTTTTAGATTCTCCATGGTGTCTTTTTAAAGTTATCCTCTTTAACAACTTTTTGGCAATAAGTGCCTGTTGTTGCTGGGCTGCCCTAGGGGCTCCCCTTTTTAACTTTCTTTGGCTAACCTTGAGAGAACTACAGTTCCCAAGGGTAGAACAGATCTTTGGATCCCATTTACATTTTATTTTGTGAAACCAGCACACCCCACCTTATGTGGAGTTTGGGAACAAGCGGACCGTCATGAAGGCATTGAATCTTTACAGGTGAAGATCGGCCTGAGTGCGGAATCCACCCTTAATCTATTGGTGATATATAGGCCCCTCTCTCTCGTCGAAGATTTTACTCCAGCACTATCCAACCATCTCATATCCTGCCTTAAACCTAACTTTTGCTTCCTTCTGATGGGCGATTTCTGGCTAGCCCATAAGGAAGACATGAGGGGACTTGAGCTAGAGACAGTGTAGGCTTCAGCCAAAGAAATCTCCTTCCCACTCACAGCCTGGGCATATCTTGGATTTGGTCTCTGCCATTAATGTGGGTACCACAGACCCGCTGGTATCACCCTCCCCATGGTCTGACAACTTCTTTTTACACTTTTCTTCCCAGTCAAAATTAGAGGCCAAACCACTCTGGGATCTATAGGTATAAATCCCAGACTTCTTACGCTGGGCAAAGTGACTCCACTATTGAGCCCTGACATACATTTTACTTCCTTCTCTTCCGTAACTGGGATGGTTAAAACCCTGATGTCCAACCTGGACAACATCACCAATACTCTGGCCCCTGAGAAACAGACACTTATTAGGCCCTCCATGAAAAACAAATCGTGTTTCTCCACTGATTTGCAAAAGGCAAAATCAAATATTATCAAACTGTTTCATGCGTGGAAAAGGAACCCCGGGCCGGCCCCCCTTGAGCCATACAAAGTCGCTGCTAGAAGTTATAAAGTTGCTATTCAGGTTGCAAAAAAGAACTTCTTCAATGCCAGGATCTTGAACGCTAAATCAGAGACCAAAGAACTCTTTAAAATCCTTAAAGAGCAGGAGACTACATGTGCACCTGATCTTGGGCCAGTAGTGAAAGATATGGCATGGTGTCAGAGCACTTGCACTACCACCTGGCTTTACCGTACTCAGACAAGACAGGCCAGATCGAATAGTAGGCGGAGTAGCCCTCATCTACAAGGAGAACCTCCAGCTCCGACCTGTCAGTCACCCCTCGACCAACAACTCTGAGCTCTTATCGGCCAAACTCACACTGTCACCCAACAGCACCATCAACATTCACCTAATATACCGCCCCCCAGGCAACACCCCAGACTCCCAGGATAACATCATTCACATCCTCAGCAATAATATCAAAAGCTCCACCAAAACCCTTCTACTAGTAGACTTCAATCTCGGATTCAACGATACCAAGGACAAATCTGCAGCCACTCTCACCAAGGAACTTAATGACCTGGGCTTCACCCAAAAAGTAGAAAGTCCTACTCGCGCCAAAGGCCGCATTCTTGATTGGATTGCCGACCATAACTGCCTCTCCAAATTCACCTCTAACTCCTCACTGCCCTGGACAGACCACAACTGCACCGAGTTCTCTATTCCTATCACCAAAAACCACAAAACTCTGACCCCTGCTATAGCTGCACAAGTCAGAAGCTCAAAAAAACTCAGAGGATAACCTGCACCCATACCTCAATACCCCCGAGTTAGCTCCCCTATTTGCCAATGACCCCAATATCCTAGCAGACATCTATAAAGATGTCATCACCAAAGCTATCAACGAAATAGCACCACTCGAATGGAAAAAAGAGAAGAAATCTCTACACACCAACTCATGGTTACTGAAGAACTGCACTCGATGCGATCCCACAAAAGAGCAGCAAGAAAAAACTGGCAATCTGACCCCTTCAGCAGTTCCAAAAACAAATTCAATTTAATCTCCCACCAGTACAAGATAGCTATCACCGATGCCAAAGCCAACTCTTTAAACACACAAATCTGTAATGCCAAATCACGCTCTAAAGAGATCTTTGCCATTTTTAATGAGCTCATCTCTCCCCCCCGCCCCATACACCGGACGAAATAATCAAAGATGAAGCTTGGTGTACCAGCATTCAAGCTGCCATGCTACACAAAATTGACCTTCTCAAAAATAAAATCAAAGACCACTGCAAAGCACTTCCTCAACAGACAGGAACTAAACCTACCAACTCCCCACCCACCTCGTCCAAGCCCACCATACCTGACTTCTCCTTCAGAGACGTCACTGAATCAGAAGTTATCAACCTACTAAAAAATCTCAAACCATCCCCATGCAAAGGCGATATTTGCCCACCAAAACTCATCAAAGACTGCGCAGACTCCTTTGCGCCGCTCTTTACGGCATTCATCAATGCGTCCTTTAAAACCGGCATCATCCCAGCTAACCTCAAAGAGGCCTGGGTCCGGCCTCTCCTGAAAAAAAAAAACTACTCTCGACCCCTTACAACCAAACGACTACAGACTAATAACCACAGTGCCATTCCTCCTGAAATTACTGGACAAAGCCGCACATTGCCAAATCCAACACTTTCTGGAAACCCACTCCATCCTCGGGACTAGGCAATCAGTCTTCTGGAAATTACATGGCACAGAAACAGCCGTGGTGGATCTGAAGAGTCAGATCACCCAAATCATGGACCAAGGCAAGCCTGCTCTTCTGCTCCTTCTAGATCACTCAGCCGCTTTCGATCTGGTTGATCACAAGACTCACTTCACACCTCACACACTCAGCCATTTTCTCTAAAGAATCAGCTCTCTGGATCACCTCCTTCCTAGAGGGAAGAGCCATGAAAGTCTTCTCGGACATCGCCAACGCCACTCCCACGACAATCAACTATGGGGCCCCTCAAGGATCATGCACTGCACCCACACTCTACAACTTGTTCACCAAGCCCCTCTTTGACAAACTCAACTCATACGGCATCACATACACGAACTACGCCGACGACACACAAGTACTTCTACCCCTTTCAGGATCATAATTCGAAGACGCCAAGGCACTCCACACAATCTACTCCATCATCAAGGCATGATGGCAGTTAATGGCCTTTGCCTCAATGGAGACAAGACTGAAATCATGATATTAGGTCAACAGAACACCCTAGACAAACTTGACAAACTGTACGCTAACTTCTCCATTGACAACTCCATCATCCCCGTATCCACAGCCGTAAAGACACTGGGAGTATACCTTGACTCTTCACCATCTATGACTAGACAAGTCAGCGCAATCACTTCCTCATCTGCGCACACCACCAAACTCATAAACGCCATCAAGCCTTACCTCTCTAAACCCAACTGCCTCTCTATAGCGAGAGCAAATATTGGAGCCAAACCGGACTACTGCAATGCACTCCGAGCAGGCATATCAGCCAAAAACCTAAACAGACTACAAGTCACGCAGAACAATGCTCTCCGGGCCGCTCTTAGTATCCCAAGAAGAGAGCATGTCACCCATGACAGGCACTCAGCCCAATGGCTCCCGGTCAAAGAGCGGATCACTCTCAAAATCCTCACCCTCACTCACAAATGCCTCTCTCTCTCCGCCCCGTCTTATCTATCAGAAACCATCTTCAAACCATCCTCCTCCCGTCCCACCAGGACGCAATACTCCAACCTACTCTGCATCCCATGCATCAAAAAAGCCAAAGCCAGAGGTCTAAGTTTCCCCTACATTGCAGCCAAGACCTGGAACGCTCTTCCTGCAGACATTAGAGCGGAAAGCTCACTCCCTATTTTTCGCAGGAAACTGAAAACCTCATTCCTTGCAAAATAATAGGAAACTCTCAGGAATCCTTGTAAATATACTGCATTGCTAATGTGTACAGGTCTACTGTAAATATTGCATTTGTATGTAAATATTGTATCCTATGTAACTAAGGTATTGTCTGTAACAAGCGCCACAATGCCCCCGGGCTGACGTGTGCTCTACAAATCTAAATAAATAAAACATTTAAAAAAGAGCATACAGGACGCCATGACCAAGAAACTCCACGACATAAAGGTCAATATATCAACTCAGAAAGAGCACGCACTACTGAACACGATACAGCTGAGCGCCGAAAGCTTCAAAAGATGCCCTTCCATTCCCCAATTTAACTTTACACCCATCTCTCTGGAGGAACTCTCAGAGGTTGTGGCTCATCTCAAAACTACTAGTTGCAAAGATGACGCATGCTGTGCTGTCATCATAAAGTCCTGCTAGCCTCCCCCCGTCTCTTCTGCCAGCAATTGTCAAATTTCTTAATACTTTCCTTATGGGGGGGTTTTGTTCCAGAAGACCTGAAACAATCCTGGGTGACTACCCTACTGAAGAAACCAGGTCTTCCTCATGGGGACCCTTTAAATTACAGACCCATTATTAATACAGTTTTCCTATTAAAGATTCTGGACCGCGTAGCATATAAGCAAGTGGCCTGTCATCTTAACAACTTCCCGGTCCTGAACACCCGGCAATCGGGTTTTAGGGCAGGTCACAGCACAGAGACGGCCCTTCTTGAGTTGAAATCAAGGCTCCAGGAGCCTTCCTTCTATGCTTATGTTACTGGATCTCACTGCAGCGTTCAACCTGGTAGACTATTCCCTACTTGTCTCCAGGCGGTGGCAAATTTCTCCACTGCCGCATCCCGCTGGGTTTCGTCATTTTTGACGAATGGAAAAAGTAGTCTGTTCTGAGTCAGCAGAAGCAGTCATTAGACCAATCGATTTTGGTGTTCCACAGGGGGCGAGTATCTCCCCCTGTATATACAATATTTTCACGGCTCCCTTCTTTGCAATGCTGGATCAGGAAGGGATACGTTTTACCAACTTTGCTGACGACACTCAGTGTGTCATCCCCCTGACTGGCAGTCATAAATCTGACCAGGAAAGTCTGAACAAAGCCTATGCCAGCATAGACAATTGGATGGCCGTGAATGGCCTAGCACTTAATAGGTCTAAAACAGAACTACTTATTGTGGGATTACCAGCCATCCTATCTAACCTGAGCCAGGACTATGAAACTTTCCAACTTGACAATGCAAAGATCACGCCATTGAAAAAAGTCGAGTCGCTAGGAGTTATCTTCGATCAGAACCTTTCTATGAAGGCTAAAGAAGGGTGTTTGGTTTCATCTGCTGCCTATTATATCAAACTGTTTGCTCACCTATGTCCCTTCATAACCAATATCCCCTTTGTTTAGTTTCTCATGTAACATTTTTATGTTACCCTTTCTACAATTAATAGCTGGTGGCAGTGGTTTACTTTTTACTACTGTTGTGTGTTTTTACCGCAGGCTGCGTTCGCAGCTTCAGTAAGGCACCCAAGTGTGCCCATTTTGTCAAAATGGCCCCAGTCTTCTTTTTTTGCCATTTGTTGCTGCAAAGGTCCTTCTTGAGATTTGCTCTGTGCGCCAAACCAGGTTTGGTCCCTTTGTACATTTTGTCTTTGGCGGGATTCACGATTGAAGCCTGCCTCTGGCTCCAGTATGTCTGACAGGGGCAGGAAGTGAGGGAGGTGCCCGAGGACAGGCACCCTGCTGTGTGATTGACAGTTAGGCTGGAATTAATGGGAGAAACCTGCATAAAAGGCAATGCTTTTTGCTTGGAAGGAAGTCGACCACTGGACGAAGGAATCTGAAGAAGAACTTGGAAGAGACGCCTGCTGCAACTCTGTTTGTTTGCCCGCTGAAGCCCTGCTGCTGTGCTGAATCTCTGAATTCGCCTCAACTAGAGAAGCCCTGCAAGGACCACTTCTCCCCTTGGGTTGGTGGGACCAATCGACCCCAAAGTGAACTCGTCTGGACATCCTCTCGGAGCTGCCTGCATTTACACTGCTGCTGGAACCGAATTGCCAGAGAGAGGAACACCAGATTGAGTGCATGGCTTTTAAGTCAGACCCAAGCTCGAGGAAGATCCTCTGGACTCCCAGGAAGCAGGACTGACACAGCCTGAGCCACCTCAAAGGAGTGCTGGACTCCAGATCCGAGGAAAGTCCGAAGTAGTGTCCGAGAACCGCAGTGGCGCTATTTGCTTTAGACAAAAGGAGCTTGTTAGGGAGAATTCTCAAAATGTGCTAATTCCTATCTACCTTAGAGACCCCCAGCTCTTTTGCTGAACTTTTGGACTCTGTACTTTTTAATTCTATGTGTAGAAACTCATGTAGCAGTCGTGCTACCCTTTCCTCTCAAAATGCCTGGTGGCAGAGGTTTTACAACAAACTACCATGATTTTTCCCAACCGCGAACACCAAAAGCGTTAAATCGCGTGAGCCATGTTTTTCAAGATGGTGTCTGAGCCTCCTTTGTTTAAACCAGTCCCGGTCTTCTTTTTTCATCATTTCTTTTTGGAAAGGTCCTTCTAGAGTTTTTCTGCGCACCAAACCAGGTTTGGTCCCTTTGTTCTTACGCAGGACTGAAGACCGCCTCTGGAGCCTGAGTGTCTGCGGTGGTCAGGAAGTGAGGGAGGTGCCCGAAACTCCCTGTGCCTAGGAGACCCAAATGCATTCTGGCGTGATTGGCTGGCTGACTGTCTGCCAAGGACAGACACCCTGCTGGGTGAGTGGCAGCTAGGCTGGAATGAATGGGAGAAAACTGTTTAAAAGGAGAGTCGACCACTGGAATGAAAGAACCGAAGACGAGCTGGAAGAGGACGACTGCTGCAACTCCTGGACCGTTGCTTTGTCTGGTGAAGCCTTGCTGCAGGTCAGAATTGCCAAGTTCACCTCGACAGAGAAGCCCCTTCAAGGACGACTTCTTCCTTTGAGTTGGTGGGACCAATCAACGAGACCCCTGGGGGCAAATGGGTGATCATCTGCCCCCAGATGAGGGGATATGTGAGAAAAAAATAATTATACAAAGGAAATGGGGAGTGGGTGGAGGACCACTAGCCACCACATATTTTTTTGGGGACATGAAAGGGTGGTGGCGCTCTCCCTCCCACCCCAAGTGGAAAGGGGGGCACCCCTTGTAGCCCTCCCTGGGGGTAGGTTTCTGCTCCCAGGGAGGAGTACATGAGATGGCCCCCCATCCAATTGGGGAGGGGGGGCACCAGGAAAGTATCGGGCCTGCATGTTAAGGCCCCCATGTGGCAGATGGGTGCCCACCTGCCCCTAGGGAATGGGCCCAAGGAAAAAAAGGGAAAATAATGGATGGTGTTGGGGGGAGTGCCGCCCCACCCCCACTAGACCACCAGGGAATTGTTTTTATGGAAAGGGGGTGTCCCTTCCCCCACCCACCCAAAATGGACTGCAGTTATCTGCTCCTAGGAAGGGGCATTTGACCCCAGGGAGGGGTGCATGAGATGCCCCCCTCTTTTCCACCCCCATGGAGGGCCGATTGAGATGCCCCCCCCTTGCAATTGGTGTGGGGGAGAGGGCCACCCCCCTTTACATTAGAACATTTGCAGAGGTTTAGTGTGCCTCTCAGCCCCCACCTAAAGTGTAGTCTACCATTTTCAATTTTTTTCTTTGTTTACTAAACTTCCCTTGGCGCAGATGGGCACATTGGTGTGCAATCTTCCCCCAGGTATGCCCCTGGGGGCAGACCTTAGTGCCCCACCCACTGGGGGGCCTGTCCCTTGTTTTATGGTGGCCCTCTTCCCCACCCTAAATGGTGAGGGAGCACCTCATGCAGCCGTACGTAGGTGCCCAAGGGAGGCATGCATGAGGTGCCCCCCCATCCATTTGGGTATAGGTGCATTTCTGAGTCAGCTGGATGAGAAAGGTAGGGAGCATCCCATCTGCTTCATCAGCAGAATGCTGAAGGAACCAGAAACAAGGTAGGCAACCATTGAAAGAGAATGCTTTGCTATTGTGTGGTCACTAACCTATCACAAGGTTAACGCAGATGAAGGGGGAAAATCCTAAATTGTTAAGATGGTCAATCAGCCTACAGGGGTTTAATTTTATCATTGAACACAGGTCAGGGTGTAATCACCAAAATGCTGATGGTCTCTCCAGAATGTTTGACCGACTGGAGTAAGGCGATTCATCCAGGAGTGGATTAAATCCTCCTGTCCCTTAGTCTTGGCGGGGGTAGGGTGAGGTGTTAGGCAAGATTGTATGCAGTACCCTTTGCGAGACTACACCAACCTTGTCCTCCTGGCAATAGGAATACAATCTTTGGTTTAAGTCTGTGCTACACAGGTTGGTAGTGTGGCTGAAAATCCAGGCTTATCTCAAGAGGGGTCAATGCGAGCAGTACGGTTTTTACACAGAGATTCACAGTGGCAAGTATCAAAATAAACACTTGCACAAGGTTTGTTGATTAAATAATTATTAATTTATTTAACAGTCAGTTTGAATAAGCCTTCTTCAGAAGGGGGCAATATATAAGTAACACACAAATACACTCCGAAATACACACTCTTAGTTTCTCTAAATCAGCAAACACCCATTTTGGATGGCACATAGACACTTCTTACACCCTCGGGTGACTTAAATAACTAGGACACTATGGACATTTATATATCACTGGTACATTTAGAGCAATACTGCGATTGATGCAAAAGAAAAGAGGTTTTAGAATAAAACAAAGGTCTCACAAATTTTCAGAAGCAGTTAAGTACTTTTGAACCCCCAATGCAAAGTAAGTTAACTCTTTCCTGGAAGGAAGGTAAAAACGCACAGAGGGAAGAAGAGTCATTCAGGGAGCCAGGATAGCCAATGTACAGTACCTGGAGTCTGAAGAAAAGGTTCGTGCTGGCTTCTGTTCCTGTTGTTGTCCTGCAGATCCTGTTGTTCCTGGGCCTCAGTCGTGGGGACAAGAGGGAGGATGTCTGGGGACTCCTGCACTACGGTTTGAAGGTCGGCGGCAGCAATGGGCACACTCCAGATCAGCGGCACTTCGCGGTTTCAGCTATTCGCAAATAGCACCACTGCGGTTCTTGGACACTTTGTGGATTCTCCTTGCTTCTACGTTCCAGTACTCTGTTGAGGTGGCTCAGGCTTGTATAATCCTGCTTCAAGGGAGTCCTTAGGCTCTTCCTGGAGCTCGGGTCTGGCTTAAAGGTGATGCACTCGTTCCTGGTGTTACTGTACCCTGGCACTCGGTTCCAGCAGCAGCGAAGAAGTACAGCCGGCAGGGAGAGGTTTTGCAGTCGAGTACGTCTTGTGGTCAGTTGATCCCACCAACCCAAGGGGAGGAGAAGTCCTTTCTGGGCTTCTCTAGTCGATTAGAAATGTGGAGCTTCACCTGGCAAACCAACAGTCCAGGAGGGTGCAGCAAGCTTCTCTTCTAGTTTCTTCTTCGGTTCCTTCGTCCAGTGGCTGACTCTGCCTTCCTTGCCAAAGACCTCACCTTTTATGCAAGTCTCTCCCATTCATTTTCAGCCTAGCTGTCAATCACACAGCAGGGTGGCTGTTCTTGAAGGACAGCCAGCCAGCCAACCACCTTTTGGGTGCATTCCTGTAACCAAGGAGACTAAGCACAGGGAGTTTCCGAACCTCCCTTGCTTCCTGTCCTGCAAGACACGCTGGAGACAGAGGCGGGCTTCACCAGTGAATCCCACCAAAGACCAAAACGAACAAATGGACCAAACCGGGTTTGCCGCACATTGTAAATCTCAAGAAGGACCTTACTGTTAAACAAAGTTTGTATTCAATATCCTCTGGGAACACTACAAACAACTCTGACTACAGGTATAGGAAACCCAGCCTTTGGTATAAGCTTGTACTACACAGTTTTGGTAGCATGTTGAGCAGCCAGGCATATCTCAAGAGGGGTCAATGTGAGCTGTAGTGGAGCTACAAAGAGATTTACAGTTACAAGTGTTCAAGTAAACTTTTACACTCAAATTTTCTTGAATAAATAATTATTAATTTATCAGTCAGTTATAAAGCCTTCTTCAGAAAGGAGCAATAGAATAGTAACACACACATACACTTCAATACTGCACACTCTTAGTTTCTAAATCAGTAAACCCCCTTTTTGGATGATCCACAGACACAACCTACACCCACAGGTGACTTCAGTAACTACGGTGCTGGGGTCATTAATATCTTACTGTTGGCATTTAGAATACTCTTTAAAAGTTGGTAAAAGGTAAAGGTTATTAGAACAACAAGAAACCACAAATATTCTAAAGCAGGCAAGTACTTTTAGATTTTCCTAGAAGAGTCACTCAGTTCAATAGGCTAAGCCAAAGTCAATGGGCAAAAGTCTTGTATAGGATGAAGCACTTCTGGTAAGTAAATGGAAAAGTCTTTGCACAAGTTCTTAGGAGTCTTTAATGAAAAGAAGAATCAAATGTAGGGCCACAAGCTGATTAGACTTGTGAGTTGCAGAAGTGGCAGGCACTCTGCAGTAAGAGGTAAGTTCTCACAGACTTTTTACAGTACCTTTAAAGATGAAGAAAAGATGCAGCTGATGACTTCTGTTCCTGTGCAGTTCGGCATCTCTCACTGTTCATGGGCCTCAGTCGTGGGGACAAGAGGGAGGACGTCGGGGAACTCCTGCAATGCACTGGGACGGTCAAAACTCGCAACCGGCAAACCTCACGTTCAGTGGCTGTTCAGTGCTTCAGCTCCTCACGTCTACCTCAAATCGCAACACTGCAGTTACTGGCTGTCGTGATGGACTTTCCTTGCTTCTGGGGTCCCGTTGAGGGGGCTCAGGCTCGGTCAGTCCTGCTTCCTGGGAGTCCAGAGGATCTTCCATAAGCTCTAGGCCAGCTTAAAAGAAACACACAGAATCTGGTGTTCCTCTCCCTGGCTATACGGTTTCCAGCAGCAATTCTGTGCGAATTCAACCAGCTCCGAGATGGATGTCCAGGTGGCTTACTTTGGAGTTGATTGGTCCAACCAACTCAAGGAGAGAAGTCGCCCGTGCAGGGGCTTCTCTGTCGATGCGAACTTGGCGTTTCGGCACTGCAGCAGAGCTTCACCGGGCCAGCAGTTGCAGCAGGCGTCCTATTCAAGTTCTTTTCATCGGTTCCTTCATCCGGTGGTCATCTCTGCCTTCCAAGCCAAAAGACTTGCCTTTTATTCAGTTCTCTCCCATTCATTCCAGCCTACCTGTCAGTCACCCAGAAGGGTGGCTGTCCTTGCCGGACAGTCACCCGGCCAATCATCACAGAGTTTATTTGGGTCTCCTAGGAGACTAAGCACACATAGTTTCGGGCATCTCCCTCACTTCCTGTCTACACCAGACACTCTGGAGCCAGAGGCGGGCTTCACTCATGAATCCCGCCAAAGGCAAAATGATCAAAGAGGCCAAACCTGGGTTGGAACACAGAGTAAATCTCAAGAAGGACCTTTCCACAAAGTAATGGCGAAAAAAAGACCGGGACCTGTTTAAACAAAAGGAGGCTCAGACGCCATCTTGAAAAACAAGGCTCCCACGATTTAACGTTACCGGAGCTACGACTATATTGCGGTCGGGAAAAATCATGGTAGTTCCTTGTAAAACCACTGCCACCAGCCATTCTGAGAGGAAAGGGTAGCATTTGACTGCTACATGAGTATCTAGACACAGGGGATACAAAGTAACCCCTCCAGCACCCTATTGTAGGTCTAGGAATTTGAATACTAGTAAAGTCAATTTCACTTTACTTTACTCTGTGAAACAGTAGTTTATCCCAGAGAAGGTAGTTAAACCTTGGGAAAGCCTGAAAGGCTTCCCTGTGTCACTGCGCGGAGGGTGCTGTGTAAAACAATTGAAAAAGATGATGCCTATGGAGTTGGTCAGACTCCTTAACCAAAAGAAACAAACACAGAAAACACATTGATTTGAAAAGTTCAACGTCCCAAAGTTTAGCAAAAGAGCTGGAGGGCTCTAAGGTGGGAGGAATTGGCACATTTAAGAGAAATCTCCCTCACACCGCCTACAATCGAATTGCTGTCGCAGGAGTCACCAGACATCCTCCCTCTCGTCCGACGACTGAGGCCCAACACAGGATCTGCATCGCTGCAACCAGACAGGAGCCAGCTGGATCCTCTTCTTTGAAACCAAAGGTACTGTTCTGACTTTGGGGTACTTAACACATTGTCTGTAGCTTGCTCTTGTCAGTTGAGACTTGCAGTAGCTCCTTTTCTAGAGTTGATCTCAGCTTCACAAGTGTAACAGCTTGTGACCCTATAGTGATTTTTCTTCAACAAACTCTCTAACTTTGTGCAAGACTTTTGCTATCGAAGAAGTGCCTCAGCTCCATAGATTTTGCTCCAATTGACGTTGGCTTTCCTGGCTCCCTGCAGACTCTTCTATTTCATTGACTTTGATTCTTACTGTCCCTCATAGGTGATACTTTGGTTTTCAACTAATATTGCTGGGAAATGTTTTTATCTAGGCTTCATTGGAAGATTTAAAGTGCTCACATGCTCTCAGAACCTGTTTAACCTTTTTCCTTCCTCTAACCTTTCCTTTCTACAAACCTCAGAATTTACAAAGTGTACATATGATCTATGAATGCCATTACTGTCCTAGCTAGTGAAGTCACCTCAGGGTGTAGAAAGTGCGTATGAAGCAATCTCGAAAGAGTATCTACTAGCTTTGTGTTGATTCTGAGAAAGTATTTTAAAGTGTATTTGAGTGTTGCATATATTGCCCTTTTTAAAGAATGCTTATTTAAAACTGATTGTTAAATAAATAATTTTAACTAGAAACCTTGAGTGGAAGTATTATTTGGATCCTTGTGTTGGTGGATGCCATTGCTACAGCTCTAAAGCTCACATTTACCTTTCTTGAGGTCTGGCTGCTCAGTCACACTACCAAATTGTGTAGTACAGACCTACCAATAGGTGGGTTACCTAATACCAAGCGATAAGTGTTGTGTAGTCTCCCACAGGGTTACTTCATCAATTCTTACCTAAAAATGGTTGTACTCTCCATGAATAGAGGTGTCGTATATTAAATGTGTTTAATAGGGTTTGACTTCCCTCGAATTACTGTAAGGTATTCTGAAGAAGGTTCATGCTTTGGTCTGTGTACCTTCAAGCACTGAGTTGTTTTTATAATGTGTTTATGGCTCTACGACAAAGTACTTGCCCCAAGACATACCTTGGCCTAACTGTATCCAAAAAGTGCCCCACCCCTCGCCTCAAAAAAGTGGTCCGATTCCAAGATGGCCGCCGGCGCAGGGAGACGTGAGTGAGACTCGCTCCCGCCGGGCCTTTCAGCAGCACCGTAATTAGCAACGTTCCGGAGGGTGGCAGATCCTATACCCGGCACCGAATATCGTCCAAAGACACAGGACGCACACGGAAGAAGTCTCCCCGACCCCCGTCATCCAGAGACGCCACGGAGAGGAATCCCCCCCTCCCCCCACCGCACCAACGATCCATCCGACGCGGCCCAGGGCAGGGCCGGGGCGCAACAAGGGAACAGAGAGGCGGTTTGCCGTGCAGTACAGAGGAGGCCGGTGGCACGGACTGCCCGGGCGGGAGTGAACCCCAACACAGCAGAATCGGCGCCACCAGACACCAGCGAGCGCGCGGAGGTTGCGGGGGAGCAGCAAACAAACTCAACCCGATGCCCAGAGCTGAGGGGCGCCAGCAGTAGTCCCCCCGGCCCGGTGGACTGGAAGGTGAGCCCCCCCCATCTGCCAGATCTCCCCCCTGCGCAGCGGCGGGCGGACCCCGAGAGCTCTAGGGGGAATCCCGCATCCCCCCCCCCCACAAGGCCAGAACGGGCGGGAACAGCAGGACACCCTGACCGCGCAGCGCAAAAGGGAGAGTCAATCCCCCCCCCGAATCAATCACCATCGGCACAACTCAACGCACGCAGTAGGCCCTTCCTTGGGTCACCGCTCAGGCTAACGCTGCGCAGCCATCGAAGAGAGAGGGACAGTCACGGACAAAATCGCCAGTACTATGTCTAGAGCTAAAGTGAAGGGAGGGGGATCCCAACAGAACCAGCAATCTGCTAAGCAGGACTCCAACGTGGTACAGATGTGGGCGGTGGAGACCCCAGTATCGACGAGAAGTAGGCCCCCGGAGGCCATGCCGTCATTGCCTGCGACGGAAGCGGCCCACATCACCTCCAGCGACCTACCCCCAACAAAAGAAGATATGCACTCCTGGTTTAAAGAATTACAAGACAAGCTCATGTCGACAGTCCAGGACCAATTCGCTGCAATTAAACACGACATGCAGCAGGCGATCCATGATGTTAAACACGACATTGCGAACCTGGAAGAAAGGACAGATACCCTGGAAAAAATACTGCAGAACGCGGAAGAGGAGGCACTACAAAACAGCGAAACTCAAGAACACCTTGTCCGCTTGATCCACAACCTGGAAATACAGTGCGAGGACCTAGAAAATAGGTCCCGCAGATCGAACATTCGCATTAAAAATATGCCAGAATCAGTCACGGACAGGGATCTACGGAAAGCAGTGCAGGAGGTCTTCAGAGATATCATAGAAGCACAAGACTCAGAGGCAGTGGGGATTGACCGCATCCATAGAGTGGGCCCAAAGCGCACTGGGGCACCAGGGGAGAGACCCAGAGACGTGTTGGCAGCTATATCCTCCTACCCGCGAAAAGAACTCATACTACGGAGAGCGAGGCAGCTAGAACAAATCAGGATGAACGGGGTGGAAATTCAGCTGTTTCAAGACATATCTGCCATTACACTCCAGAAAAGAAGAGAAATGACCCCACTCACCCGAGAATTGGTCAAGAGAGAGATAAAATACAAATGGACATTCCCTTTCGGTCTACTGTTCGACTGGGAGGGTCAGCAAAGGAGGGTGACCACCATGGAAGAGGGGCTGAGCATCATGGACATCCAGATAGATGAACCGTCGACCAAATACGAAAACAAAAGGGGGGAACGGCAGAGCAGACCAGGGGGGTGGGAAAGGGTCAGCCAAAAAAGGAAACGGCAAGGAAGGGGAATCGAAGTGTCAAATAAAACAACCGAACGGACGTGAATCCACAGCTAAAGATACTCGGTGCCCAGAGGCTGAACACGGAACAGCACCCAATGATGGAACCCGGACTGAACAGAATCATTAGGCCCGGTGTGGTACCGGAACGACTTACATCAAGGCCAAGGGATGACGAGGGGTTTAGGACTCCCCGCACGGTTCGCCTCGAGTCTACAGAGGGCAGGGAGTGATAGGCGGAACGCCAGAGCTACCTTAGGTACCCGGGCCCTCCTCGGGAGCACAAGTTGGAATACAGTTAAAGGTTGGGGACATTCTTACAGTTTGGGGGGGAGGGGTGGGTGGGACGTTTCCGTTCCGGAAGAGAGAGGGGAATGGTGAACTCAGGCGAAAGGAGCACCCAGAAAGGGCATATGAAATGGGGAAGATAAGATTCGTAACATTAAACGTAAGGGGTCTGAACTCTCCCGTGAAACGGCAAAAAGTGGAGAACATGTTAAGGAAGGAAAAGGCTGAAGTGCTACTGCTCCAGGAGACACATATCAAAGTACAGGATAGGGGGAAAATTCGCCTCAGAGGCTATGAAATATTGGCACAATCCAACGCAGCGGAGAAGAGAGCGGGGGTGATGATTGCAATTAAGGAGGGTCTGGAAGCAAGCCTGATTGACAAACTATCCGACAAAGAAGGACGGTTCGCCTTTGCCAATATCAAACTCCACAACGCCACACTGACACTAGCCTCAGTATATGCCCCTAACACGGGCCAAGACGGCTTCCTGAGAGACACGATGGGGAGGCTGGAGGAGTACGCGAAAGGTGAAATAATCATAGGAGGGGACTTTAATATGGCCTGGCATCCTCAGATTGACAGGAGCGGGTGGGCCCCACCACCAAGGCGCCCCGTCGGATCGACTTAAACGACGGATGGAGGGTATGGCATTGTGCGATGCATGGAGAGAACACAAGGGTCAAACCAAGGGATACACATATTACTCACACGTCCACAACACAATGTCAAGAATTGACTACTTTTTGGTTGTCAGTGGGGAAACTGGGTAAAATTCAAAACATGGAACTGGGACCCATCTCTCTCTGTCAGACCACGCACCCCTCTGGATGGAACTGTCGACCCCAAAGAAAGAGAAAGGAATTTGGAGGTGGCAACTTCCACAGGAGATACTGTCAGACCCAGTGATGGGAGAATCCATTAGGGACAAGATCACAGAATTCTTTGAAAATAACGATACAGGGGAGACAGCCCTGAGTACGGTGTGGGAGGCGTTCAAGGCGGTAATCAGGGGCCACTTAATAGCCCTCAAAGCAGCGAGGGATAAACAATCACAACAGTGGGAAACTGAACTGGAAGAGAAGCTGTCAAAAATCCGGGGAGAACTACTGGCGAACCCCACCAGGAGCTTAAAAAGGTCACTTAAACACACAGAAGGGCAACTTGACCTCCTCCGTAGTAAGAAAGCCCAGAGATCCCTCTTATACCTCAAACAGAGATATTATATAAAAGCTAACAAGGCCGACCGATATCTAGCCCGTTTACTCTCGTCAAAGCGGAAAACTATGACCATCCGGAGCATTAAAAATACACAAGGAGATCTGCTGACGCGCACCGAAGATATAGGGGACACATTCAGGGAGTTCTACCAGGGCCTATATGAAACTAAACACCCAGATGAGGCAGACCAAAACAGATTTCTGACATCGATCCCCTTTCAAAAAATACCAGAAAAGGCCAGAACGGAACTTGAGGCCCAGATAACGGAAAGTGAAGTGAAGAAAGCAATAAAAGATCTCCCCCTCAACAAAGCGCCAGGCCCGGATGGCTTTACTGCCCCATTCTACAAAAAATACGAAGACCTCCTCACCCCCTTCCTCACTAGACTACTAAACACCTTTAGAGATAGTGGGAACATTACTCCATCCATGAATGAAGCTAATATACTGGTATTGCACAAACAAGGGAAAGACCCCACCCTCCCAGGCTCATACAGACCAATCACCCTGATCAATTTAGACTCAAAAATATACACAAAAATCCTGGCCGCCAGACTTTCCCCACTGCTTCCCTCTTTAATAAACCCGGATCAATCGGGATTCATACCAGGGAGGCAGACGCACGACAACACAAGAAGGCTAGTCCATCTAACTGAAAACATTAACATAACCCGCACCCCTGCAGTCCTATTATCTTTAGATGCAGAAAAAGCCTTTGACCGGGTTGAATGGTCAATGCTCTTCAAAACTATGGCACATATGGGATTCGGGACCCAATATATAAATATGATTAAGGCCAACTACTCCTCCCCATCGGCTAGAATAGCGGTAAATGGGGTGGTCACGGAGAGGGTGGAAATCTCTAGGGGAACGAAACAAGGCTGCCCTCTATCGCCGCTCCTATATGCGCTGTTCCTAGACCCATTACTAATTAAAATTAGAGAATCGGACCAAATCAAAGGGATCGAGATGGCGGGTAAACAACTTAAGGTAATAGCCTACGCAGATGACATGTTACTGGCACGCGAACGCCCAGCCCAGTCCATCCCTGCAGCATTCCACCTCCTTGAGTCATTCGGGGATATATCGGGTCTAAAAATAAACAAAAAAAAGTCCGAAATTGTACTCCTAGCCGGGAGCAGAGAATCACTGAATAGAGAAGCAGGGCAGTTTGGCCTAAAAGTTGCAGAGGAAGGTATAAAATATCTGGATATAACACTCACACAGAAGGTAGAGGCACTATACAAAAGTAACTACCCCCAACTCCTGGCAAGAATACAAAAAGAGCTAGAGCGGTGGTGCCCCCTAAATATCTCCTGGTGGGGAAGAATCCAATCGATTAAAATGAACATCCTCCCGAAACTGCTATATCACTTCCAATCCCTCCCGATCGTGATCCCTGATTCCTTTTTCAGGACACTGACAGTCAGTCTCATCTTTTATTTGGAATAGAAAACCCCCCATAGTAGCCAGATCAGTTCTCACATCCCACACTAAAGAGGGGGGCCTGGCGCTCCCTCACTTTAAGAACTATTACCAAGCGGCACAACTATGGATCCTGAAAGAATGTCTGGGAGACAATCAGCGAACGATCTGGGTGACCCAGGACAGAGCGATCGCAAGAACGCCATTGGAGGACTTGTTGTGGAAATCAAAACAGCATAGGCACCCGAACCTGCGCATCAGCGAGATCATGAAGGCCACAATGAATGCCTGGGACGAGCAGACACGGAAAGGGCATATTACCACGGCTCCGGCCCCGTTCACTCCAATCTGCAGGAATCCGCAGTTCCCACCAGGGACAGAGCACGGCGCATACGAGAACTGGGAGGAAGCAGGTTGTAGAAAAATTGGGGAAATGTTCGTGGACAAGGAACTGAGATCCTTCGCCGACTGCAAAACACTATGGAACCTCACAAATGCGGATAGATACAAATATGAACAACTCAGACACTGGCTGTCCTCACCCGAGATAACACACGCAGCGACGAGGGAACTTACCACCTTTGAAAAGTTTCTCCTTACCAACTCAGGAGACAAGAAACTAGTCTCCACTCTCTACAAATTCATAAATACACAGGAGGAAGACATAAAGTGGGCATATTTTAAAAAATGGGAAAAAAATCTGGGAGAGGACATCACACCACAACAGTAGCAGTCGCTATGGGCCGATATCCCCAAACTAACCCGAGCTGCCCAAACCAGAGAAATGTGGACAAAAATGATTACACAATGGCACTACACCCCAGAGAGGCTACATAGCATGTTCCCACATTCGTCTAACCACTGCTGGAGAGGCTGCACAGAAGTAGGCACATGGAGACACATTTGGTGGGACTGCCCAAAGGTCAAAGGCTTCTGGACAGAAGTAATATCAGAACTAAAGAAGATATATCCAGAAGCGGAACAATTTCCAGAAAAACTATGGCTCTGCGGACTTAAAGGGCAACATGCCAAAACACTCACTAAGGCGCAATGGAGGAGTCTTATGGGACTAGTCATAGCGGCCTGGGCCACGATCGCACAGGGATGGAAGAAGAAAGATCCACCATTTCTATACACATGGCTATATAAGGTCTAGTCCCAAATGACCATGGAAAAGATAACTCACAAGGGAAAGTTGGGGAATGTTCACTTTTGTACTATCTATGAAAACAATAAAATATGTTTAAAAAAAAAGAGTGGCCCACCCATTGCCTCACGGCCCTTGACCTCTGATGACATCACCGGAAGTGATGTCATTTGACCCCACCCAAAAGTGACATCCCGGGAAGCAATGAAACACGACCTTTCACCCCTTGACAAAGGGAAGTGGTATCAAATAGCATTGTTCCTAAGTACACTACGAAAAATATGGTTATGATTTCACTAATGTGATATACATTTCATACAAGAATGGATCACCATATGTATCATTAATATATGTGTGTAGAGAGCCATATTGTCAAATTACTGTGAATACAAGCAGACGTCCAAGGCCAAATGATGTTATTGTATACGCTTAAGCTCTTTTTGCAGATCTCACCCAAATCGCAGCAACGAGCGCTCAACCCACTGAGCTATCATATCGGCTATAGTAAAATGAGCACTTATTCTGTAGTGGATACCATTAAACTGGTAACTGAGATTTAACAGCAGACCAGCTAAGTTCATCTGCAGGCCTGGTGCAAAGTTGGCCGCATGTCGAGCCTGCGTGCATCTACTTTCAGGATTCAGAGGTTGGCAAAATAGGGAAAGCCGCACACTCACAGGATATCCCATACTCTGAGCACTCATTACCCCTTACTGTATGAGGTAACAAGTGCTCAGAGATGCAACCAAACATCCTTAACAGCATGCCAGGGAGATGGGAAAGATACACGTTACAACAAAGCATTCATTGTGGCACAATGAAGGCAATGGCCACTCGCTGTGCTATGGTGAAATATTTCTACACTGTACAGAAGCTTTTAGGCACATGGATTTTGTCTAGTGACCGACGACACCGAGATGGAATGTCTTGTGATGATCGTAACAGAGACAACGGCAGAAAAAAAATGCTTTCACACTTATTTATTTATTTTTTCACTTTTTTTTCTCCAAACTGGCCCAACGTGGGCAGAAACCGGCCCCCAGGGACTAGACAGGATTTTGGCCCGGCCACGAGCTGAGTGGCCGATGGGCCAATCCAACCCAACTGTATCTATAATAAACCTTTATTTTTTTAATACTTCTGGTTGTAAGTGTTTCAGTTGAACCATTTGTATGCTTCAGGCTCTATGTAAATCCCCACAGCCCTCTCTCCCTCCTAAGAAAAGCCTGGCTGCCCTGTCTACACTACCATGAACTCAGGCGGTACAGCCCTATACTAAGAGTGGAGTCTTGCATGGTCTCATTTGAATTGTTTTACTAAGCCCTTAGTTGGACTTCAGAAAAACTGTCCAAACACTAGTAAAAAGTCCTCGTAACATTTTTGCTTGCTTATTATGTAAAATAAAGGACTTATAAATTGTATTTTTATATACTTCCAATCTGACTTGAATTACTGGTGTTTCTCTGTGTGGACTCTTTCTGGCCCTAGACCACTCTCACACCCTTCTTGAGACTAGCCCTTGACTGCTCTATTACCTCACCTTGATTGGGTTTGGCTAACCTCTGTGCCTTTCCGGTTCACCATAATAGGGTGGCCTCCCAAAATCCTCTCACCACGGCTGATTTTGGAAATCCATTTTAAAATGAAGTAAAACACATTTTGAAAACTTTGCCCGAGTCAGATGCAACTCTTTACAAAACTCTGGATTAGTTTTGTTTGAAGTAATGTGGTACATTTGTTATGAAAAATGTGTGTTTCCATTTTAAATTATTGCCTAACATTTACCTTACATCCACAGATTTGACTCCTGGGAAGATTTTGAGGATGATCATGGGAAGGGGAAAGAGAATGGTTATCAAACTTTGCACAAAGTCCTGGAGCCTTTTCTATTGCGCAGAGTGAAGAAAGACGTGGAGAAGTCTTTGCCAGCCAAAGTGGAACAGATTTTGAGGGTGGAAATGTCTGCTCTACAAAAGCAGTACTATAAGTAAGTTATTTTATTTTTTTTGTTTGAAGACGGTGGGACCACCTTTCTGAAGCAGTCTTTACACAACACTTGTATTAATTTCAAGTGTGCTTAAGCCAGCATTAACAACACTAAACAAAGAGCAGATTATTTCACTGTGGAACATGGAAATAAAGGTGTACCTCAAGCAGTGTCAACCTGTGACCTATTTACTAAAACCCTTTTTTAAGCAAATTATGCTGTAGCCATTCCAACAACAATATGTACGACTTTCTTTTCATGATAAATTTGTACCATCCATTTAATTTCTCCCAGACCCCACAATTGGAAGTATTGCAGTTCTGCAATACTGGTAGAGGGATTTTTCAACAGTCCTCTGGTGAAGGGTGCCCAAACATTTACATAAAAGAAACACTATCAAAGAAACACTATTAAATGTATATTCAAAACATATATTATATTTACTCAAGAATCACTTTAAATACCTTGCACTCTACACTAGAACACTTAACAATACTTTACAAAGACCACTTCTTAGTTTGTAGTTGCTCATGGTTACATTTGTTGCAACTTTTGATATTAAAGACAGTTTTATAGTATCAATAATAACGTGCACTCGCAAATCTTAGCAGAAATACGGTAAATACATTCACTCTGCACACACATTTAAGAAAGTGACTTTTGGGAAGGATAACAGTTGGTTAGTGTTATATTAGTAGAGAGTCAGGTTCTAGAGGCAGTTTCTACTCACAAACAGCCTTTTAAAGTTCAAAACACAACCCTAGCTAAAACGGCATTTTGGAGAGGCTCAAAGTCTTGAACAGTTCCTATGGATTCTTTCTAGTCTCTAGGAAGGAAGATACAAGAATGCTTGAGCAACTTTGGAGACCCTAGGAAAGGACTTTCTAAAGGGACACAAGCAGCAGCTTGAGTCTGAGCTTAGGAGGGGGTTGCCCTGGACACCTCTACGTGCACTCCAACACTCTGGAGCGACTTTCTGGAATCAGGTAATCAATACCTTTTCCCCCACAGTACCTTAGATTAGAAGAAAACTTTTGTGATGATGCCTTGTTGCAGTTCTGGACCCGACCTCTGGATTCCTTGGTCTGATGATGAAAGGCAGGACAATGGACGGTTTTGTGGGAGGACCTCTGGCACGGCTTTCATCAACTGCTCAGGTCATTCTGTGGTTTTGGCGCCATTGCTGCACCACCACCAAAGGACGTGATTGGCCCAGTCAATCTTCTTCGGTTCCTGCGGTCCCATACTCGGAGGGGGTCTGGACAAGTTGTCTTATGTCTCTGGTGTGTCCTTGAGGGCCCAGCAAAGATTTGGACAGATTTGGCCTTTCCACAACGATGCACTCAAAATGGTCAGCAGGTCTAGAGTTAGACTTGGTACTGGTTGTTCCCCCAGTCGTCCTTTTCGGAGTTCCTCTGTTGCAAAGAAAACAGGGTCAGGACCGCAGTGGTCGCTTCAGTGTTGCAAAGGGTCTGCCCGCATCTCTGGTTGTCGTCTTCTCAAAACAATAAACAAAGGGGTCGTTTAGGATGTCAAAGAAATACAAGTCTGCTGCTGTGTCCAAAACAACCTTACACTAGGAACTCAAAGTAAGGTGAGAGGTAATCAAAGTTCCAAAGGTGCACAAACTAAAGTTTGTTATGGAGAATTTTCTTTTCTGTGCTGATTTCCTTTAACCTTAGAGAGCCCCAGCACTCTTGCTGGAATCTGGGACTTTTTTGATTTTTTGACCTCCTGAGTGAGTAGAGCTTTTTGCCACTCACTGTGTTTTTCTCTGACTGGGATTTTTACTGTTTAATGGAGTCAGGTAAAATCCTTAGGCATCTGCTTTTGGCATAGTGAGACACAGCCCTCTTTGTGCAGTGTCACTGAGGGATCTCTTTATTTTTAAATACATTTTTTTGTGAGAACTACAGTTGCCAAGAATAGTAGGATAACTTCTATCTAACCTTTTTTGTTGTGGGTCCAGTACACCCCACCTTATGTAGAGAACTGCAGGGTTATATAGTGACTCCTTATCCCACTTCTGATGTACTCTTTTGTTACAACTGACTTACTTAAATGGCTGGTGGCAGTGGTTACTTTTTACTACCTTTTGTGCAGGTTACTAGCATGCTGATTTCTCAGCTGCAGTACAACACCCATGGGTGGCAATTTTTCCAAAATGGCCCATGTCGTCTTTTTTCACCATTTTTTGTTTATTACCTTCTGGGCTTTACTCTATCCTTTATAATAGGCTTTGTGTATTTTGCCTTTGGCAGGCTTCAGCCTGAAGCTCGTCTAGGCTCCAGTGTGTCTGGGAAGGCAGGAAGTGAGGGAGGAGCCTGAAACTTCCCTGTCCTTTGTCTATAGGAATGCCAGACCGAAACAAGTTCTAACCGGGTGGCTGACTGTCCTGCAGGACAGCCAACCCACAAGTGATTTACAGCTGTATGACTGTGAATGAATGGAATTTCGCATATGTTATGTTGTTGTGCAATTTTATAGCGCCTTATTGGACCATTAGTTTGATCTGAAAGGGCTTGTGGGTTGTAGTCCAGGTCAGTGGAGAGAGCAGGGTAGTACATGATGCTTGGGTGCGCTCAGTATGTGTTTAGCCAGTGCGGTTTGCGCAATGATGGCCACATTATAACGCTAGGTGTGGTGCAGTGGTTGAGACATCAGTGGAATGTGAGCAGCAAGGTAGGTGGTCTCGGTGTCTGCATTCTGGCAGCTGTGGGCTTCTGTAAGAGATCTGTTTGTAGCTAGGCCGATTTTTTTCGTGCGGTATAACCGTGTTCTAACAGGCTGTTGGGGTGTTCAAGGAGTAGTGTAGGTATGTGTGCAGCTAGGCTGAAATTCATCGAGGGGTATAGCTGCTCTCTATGGTTTGTTGGTGTAAAGTGAGCAGATTGGTAGGAGTGGTGAGTGTCTGTGCTTACTGGTAGGAGGCCTCTGTTCCTGATTACTTTCGGAGCCCAGTGTGCTGGCCGTTTGTCATGGTCGTTCGCGGTAGTGGGTCTCCGAGTCGGATTCTTAGGTGCGGGCAGAGTATGTTAAGTTTGCCCGGTCGGAGGGACCTTGAATCAGAGGCTCTGTTTTAGGTGTCAGAGGGTCCGTTTTCCGTGTCCCTGGTCATGGTTTATGGCGGGTGGCTGGGTAGTTCCCGACATGTTAGTGGTTATAGGTGTGGCATTATATCACAACAATGGAATCCCATCGAGGCAGGAGTGCTAGAGAACAGATTAGACAGAGGTGAGGATTTTGGGACTACAGAGAGTGGGACACAGGAACAAGGAATCCCAAGAGGAGGACAAGGAGAGACGCCAGCAGCACCTTCCAGGACCGTGAAGGCACCAGTGAAGCTTTGCAACTGTGCCGACCCTGTTGTCACAGACATGGAAGACCCACCAAGGACGACTTCCTCCCTTAAACTGTTGGGACCAACAAGCCTCTCGTTCTGGGCCAAAGCCCGACTTGCTGTGACCTTCCAGATATGCGATTTCCCTATACCCCGGGTACCTGGCCCATCATCGAGTGCATAGTCTTCCCAAGAGCAAATCCGGCTGAAACATTGGCAGGCACCTGTGGGATACTATATAAGCAGGAATTCATATCAAAAGTCCTCTCACCAGGGTTCTGGACAGAGTGACTGAGGAAATTTCAACCATGAATATTCATTCCTTCTTGGCATTGAAGAAAAGGTGCCAAAACCATGAAAAGCTGCTGAATCGGGTGGAATCCATTGCTGCTGAGTCTCTTCAGAGTGTTGCTGCAGAAGCCCGCCAAAGGTTCCTCCTTTCGTCACCACAACCAAGGAGCAGGAATCGCGCTCTGCATCAGGATGGAAGACGGCTTCAAATTCTGCTTCATCTCTAAGGTTCTGTGGAGCTTCGGGTATAACTACCTTTTGCCATTTTCTGTGCTTCCTGGTGTTAGGGAGAATTCTCAGAAATGTGCTAATTCCTCTCTACCTTAGACACACCAAGCTCTTCTGGACTCTAGGACATTCATTTTTGCCTGGAGAGAGTGAGACCCTTTTTTCCCACTCTCTCATGTATTTTAAAGTGATTTTGAACTCTGTTTCTTTTGTTTGTGGAGTCTGACAAACTCCATAAGCATCATATTTTACATTGTGCCACACAGCACCTTCAGTGCAGTGACGCAGGGAAGTCTTCCAGATTTCCCAAAGGTTTAAATACCTTCTCTTGGATAAATTACTGTTTCCAAGAGCAGTGAAGTGAAATTGACTTTGCTTACACTTGTAACTTTCTAGACCCAGCACACACTGTCCTACCATAGGGTGCTGGAGCGGTTACTTGGTATCCTCTTTGTCTAGCTTCTTATGTAACATTTTTATGTTGCCCTTTCCTCGATGACTGGCTGGTGTCAGTGGTTTACTTTTAACTACTGTGGTGTGCATTTACCGCGGGCTGCGGTCGCACCTGCAGAAAAGCACACAAGGGTGCCTTTTTTGTCAAAAGGGCCGTTCTTATTTCACCATTTGTTTATGGGAAGGTCCTTCTTGAGATTTACTCTGCGCGCCAAACCAGGTTTGGTTCATTTGTTTGTTTTGTCTTTGGCGGAAATCACGAGTGAAGCCTGCCCCTGGCTTCAGGGTGTCTGGCAGGGGCAGGAAGCGAGGTAGGTTCCCGAAACAAACGCCCTGTGCTTAGTCTCCCAGGAGACAGGAATGAACTCTTAGGTGATTGACTGTCCGGCAAGGACAGCCACCCTGCTGGGTGATTGACAGCTAGGCTGGAATGAATGGGAGAAACCTGCATAAAAGGCGAGGCTTTTTAGCTTGGAAGGCAGAGTTGACCACTGGACTGTTAGGCAAAGTTTGAATGCAGTAACCTCTGGGAACACTACAAGCAACTATGACTACAGGTGTAAGCAAACCAACCTTTGGTATAAGTCTGTAATACACCGTTTTGGTAGCGTATTCAGCAGCCTGGTTTATCTCAAGAGGGGAAATGTGTGCAGTAATGATGTTATACAGAGGTCTACTATTGCAGGTGTTCAAATAGACTCTTACACTCAGGTTTCTTCTATAACAATTTATAATGTATTTATCAGTTCAATTATAAAACACTCAATAGAAGGTTAATAACACAAATATACTTCAATACTGTACACTCTAAGTTTCTGCATCAGATAGGACCCTTCCTGGGTGACCAACAGACACAACCACAAGTAACTGTAGTAACAAGGGTGCTGGGGACATGGATATCTTACTGTTGGCATTCAGAATACTTTTCAAGAGTAGTAAAAGGCAAAGGTTATTAGAACATAAAAGGTTACAATTATTCTTAGACAGTGCAAATACGAGTTCACCAAAAGAGTCAATTCAATTCAATAGGCTAGGCCAAAGTCAATGGGCTAAAGTCTTGGATAGGATAAAGCAGTTCTGGTAGTTAAACGTAAAAGTCTCTGCACACATTCTTAGAAGTAGTTTGTAGAAAGAAGAATCATATGTTGGGTCACAAGCTGATTAGGCCTGAGTTGCAAAAGTTCCAAGCACTTTCAAAGTGAGAGGCAAGTACTCTGTCTTGTTTCACAGAACCTTACAATGAAGTAAAAGATGCAGTGGAAGACTTCTGTTCCTGGCAGTTCTCGCAGATCTCGCTGTTCCTGGGCTTCAGTCGTGGGGACAAGAGGGAGGACGTCGGGGGACTCCTGCACTGCACTGCAACAGTCAAAAGCTTGCAACTGGCAACTTCAATTCCAGTGGCTGTAAGTAACGCACACAAACTGGTGTCCCTCTCCCTGGTTCTATGGTTTCCTGCAGCAACTCTGAGAAAATTCAACCAGCTCTGAGATTGGGTGTCCAGGTGGCTTACTTTGGAGTTGATTGGTCCCACCAACTCAAACTGAGAAGTAGTCCTTGCAGGGGCTTCTCTGTCCATGCGAACTTGGCAATTCGGACCTGCAGCAGGGCTTCACCAGGCAAACCAACGGTCCAGGATTTGCAGCAGCCGTCCTCTTCAAGCTCTTCTTCAGTTCCTTTGTTCCAGTGGTGGACTCTGCTTTCCAGTCCAAGAGACTCACCTTTTAAACAGTTTTCTCCCTTTCATTTCAGCCTAGCTGTCACTCACCCAGCAGGGTGGCTGTCCTTGCCGGACAGTCAGCCAGCAAATCACCACAGACTGCATTTGGGTCTCCTAAGCACAGAGTTTCGGTCACCTCCCTCACTTCCTGCCCACCCCAAACACTCAGGCGCCAGAGGCGGTCTTCACTCCTGAAACCCGCCAAAGGCGAATGAACAAAGAGAACAAACTCGGTTTGGCGCGCTGAGACAAACTCTAGAAGGACCTTTCCAACATGAAATGGCGAAAAAAGACCGGGACCTGTTCTAACAAAGGGGGCTCAGACGCCATCTTGAAAAACATGGCTACCGAAATTTAACGTTACCGGAGCAACGAATAGTTTGCGGTCAGCTAAATCATGGTAGTTTGTTGTAAAACCACTGCCACTAGCCATTCTGAGGGGAAAGGGTAGCATTTGACTGCTACATGAGGATCTGGACATAGGGGATACTAAGTAACCCCTCCAGCACTCTCTTGTAAGATAGGGTGTGCTGGGTCTAGAATTTAAACGACTAGTAAAGTCAATGTCACTTTACTTACTCTGGAAAACAGTAGTTTATCCCAGAGAAGGTATACTGATGGTGCTGTTAGACACAAATGAAAAGATGATGCCTATGGAGTTGGTTAGACTCCATAACCAAAGAAAACACAAGGGCAAAACGCATATCAAAATACGTGAGAGAGTGGGGAAAAAGGCTCACACACTCTCCGGGTAAAAAAATCAAGTCCTCAAAATCCAGCAAAGTTGCTGTGGGTCTCTAAGGTGAAGGGAATTAGCACATTTTTGAGAATTCTCTCTAACATGGACAAAGGAACCTGGACCGTTCGTTTGCCCGCTGATGGCCTGCTGATGTGCTGAAACTCCAAATTCGTATTGACAGAGAAGCCCCTGCAAGGACGACTTCTCCATTTGAGTTGGTGGTACCAATCAACTCCAAAGTAAGCCACCTGTACATCCTCTTGGAGCTGGTTGAAATTCCACTGCAGTTGCTGCTGCAACCAAAAAGCCAGGGAGAGGAACACCAGATCGTGTGTGTTGCTATTAAGCTGGTCGAGAGCTCCAGGAAGATCCTCCGGACTCCCAGGAAGCAGGACTGACCGAGCCTGAGCCTCCTCAACAGAGTGCTGGACCCCAGATGCAAGGAAAGTCCATTTTGACAGCCAGGAACTGCAGTGTTGCTGTTTGCAGTAGGCGCGAGGAGCTGAAACACCGAAGGGCCACTGGTTTGAAGATAAACGGTTGCGGTCGGTGACCCTCCCATTGAAGTGCAGGAGTCCCCAGACCTCCTCACTCTTGTCCCCACAACTGAGGCCCAGGAACACCAGGATATGCAGAGCTGCACAGGAACTGAAGTCATCTGCTCCCCTTTTTCTTCAACCTAAAGGTACTGTACAGTCTAAGAGAAATTGCCTCTTTTTGTGTAACTGCACTGGTTCTCTGCTGGTGAGACCTGTTGTGGTTGCTCTAGAGTTCGTGATTCACAAGTCTAAACAGCATGTGGCCTTGCTTTGAATTCTTCTTTTCTACAAAGACTTCTAAAACATTTTGCAAGACTTTTACTTACATGCAAGTAGTGCTTCAGCTCACCTAGACTTTTGCCCAATTGACATTGGCCTAGCCTGGCTTCCTGATTGACTCTTCTGCCCTCTGATGTTGTTTGGTCCTCCTTCCAGGAAGGGATAACTAACTTTGCACTGGGGTTACCAAAAGTACTTGCCTGCTTCAGAATAATTGTGTGATGTCTTGTTCTGTTCCAATAACCTTTTTCTTTGCCAAACTCTTAAGTCTGATTCTAAATGCAAACAGTGGTATATTTTGGTATAAGCTTGTACTACACAGTTTTGGTAGCGTGTTGAGCAGCCAGGCTTATCTCAAGAGGGGTCGATGTGAGTTGCAGGGGAGTTACACAAAGATTCACAGTTACAGGTATTCAAATAAACTCTTACACTCAAGGTTTCTTGCATAAACAATTAATAATGTATTTATCAGTCAGTTATAAAGCCTTCTTTAGAAGGGAGCAATAGAATAGTAACACAAATATACTTCAATACTGTACACTTTGAGTTTCTGAATCAGACAAGTACCTTTTGGGATGGCCCACAGACACAACCTACATCCACAGGTGACTTCATTAACAAGGGGGCTGGGGATATTAAGACCTTACTGTTGGCATTCAGAATACTCTTTAAAAGTTGGTAAAAGGCAAAGGTTATTAGAACACAAGAGATCACAAATATTCTTAAGCAGTGCAGTTCACTAGAAGAGTCATTCAATTCAGTAGGCTACGCCAAAGTCAATTGGCAAAAGTCTTGACTAGAATAAAGCACTTCTGGTAAGTAATGGAAATGTCTTTGCACATGTTCTTAGGAGTCTATGACAAAAAGAAGAATCAAATAGAGGGCCACAAGCTGATTAGACTTGTGAGTTGTGGAAGTTACAAGTACTTCTACAGTAAGAGGTACAGTCTTAGACTTGTTTTACAGTACCTTGGTAAAGAAGAAAAGATGCATCTGATGATTTCTGTTCCTGTGCAGCTCTGCAGATCTCACTGTTGCTGGGCCTCAGTTGTAAGGACAAGAGGGAGGACTTCGGGGGACTTCTGCACTGCACCAGCACTGTCAACACTGTCAACCGGCAAACTTTACTTTTAGTGGCTGTGTCGCGTTTCAGCTCCTTGCGGAACAGCAAATAGCAATAAGCACAGTTCCTGGCTGTCAAGGTGGACTGTCCTCACATCTGGGATCCTGCACTCTGCTGAGAGGCCCCAGGCTTGGTTAGTTCTGCTTCCTGTGAGTTCGGAGCATCTTCCAAAAGCTTTAGGCCAGCTTAAAAGTAACGCACACAATCTGGTGTCCCTCTCTCTGGCTATGCGGTTCCTGCTGCAACTCTGAGGAAATTCAACTAGCTTCGAGATGGGTGTCCAGGTGGCTTACTTTGGAGTTGATTGGTCCCACCAACTCAAAGGGAGAAGTCGTCCTCGCAGGGGCTTCTCTGTCGATGCAAACTTGGCAAGTAGTCACTGCAGCAGGGCTTCACTGGACAGTCAGCCAGCCAATCGCCACAGAGTGCATTTGGGTCTCCTAGGAGACTAAGCACAGGGAGTTTCGGGCACCTCCCTCCCTCACTTCCTGCCTAGAGCAGACACTCGGGAGCCAGAGCGGGTTTCTCCTAGAAACCCCGGCAAAGGCGAAATTAACAGAGACCAAACCTGGTTTGGCATGCGGAGAAAATCTCCAGAATGACCTTTCCACAAAGACATGGCGAGAAAAGAAGTCCGGGCACCATTTGATGGCTCCCGCGAGGACTTTACCGGAGCCGCGAACGGTCGCGGTAAATGCAAACCAAGGTAGTTCAAAACAAAACCTCTGCCACCAGCCAGTCAATTGGGGAAAGGGTAACATAAAAAATGTTAAATGAACATTTAGACACAGGGGATACTAAGTAACCCCTCCAGCACTATATTGTAAGATAGGGTGTGCTGGATCTAGCAAGTACAAAGCTAAGTAAAGTCAATTTCACTTTACTGTTCTGGGAAACAGTAGTTGATCCCAGAGAAGGTATTTAAACCTTGGGAAATTTGGAAGATTTCCCTGTGTCACTGCACTGAATTACAATTGTAAAAGATTATGCCTATGGAGTTGTTTAGACTTCATAAGCAGAAACAAACACAGTGTATAAAATCACATTAAAATACATGAGAGAGTGGGGAAAAAGGTTCTCAGTCTCTCCAGGTTAAAAAAAATAAAGTCCCCAAAAGCAAAGTTGCTCGGGGTCTATAAGGTGGAGGGAATTAGCACATTTTTGAGAAGTCTCCCTAACAACTACCATTGTGTATTTTTACAGCGGGCTGCATTTGCAGCCACGATAAGGCACCCATTTTGTCAAAATGGCCCAGGTCTTCTTTTTTTCGCTATTTCTTGTCAGAAAGGTCCTTCATGAGATTTACTCTGTGCGTCAAACCAGGTTTGGTCCCTATGTTTTGTCTGTGGCGGGATTCACGAGTGAAGCCCGCCTCTGGCTCCAGTATGTCTGGCAGGGGCAGGAAGTGAAACACTTATTCTAGGTGATGTAAAAACTTAGAACTACTTTTGTGATGACACAGTTATACTAGGTGAGTAAAACCTAAGGATGTAATATACAATTACAGGTGCTTTTGAAATCCGGGAACCCCATATTGAGCTAAGCATTAACTCTTGTACCTTATTTTTGGATGGCACGCAGCTAACCCAAGGTAAGTAAAGTCCACATACTTTTTTAACCTCACAATGAAGGGGAAAGTAAAACCCAATGTTATACTTTATTGAATGACTCAGTTATTCTAGGTAGGCAACAACCTAATGCAGACTTGTTCTGGGCAGGCTAGCAGTAAGTCAGAGGAAGCAAGACCCAGTTGGGGGACATTCATACAATTATCCTCAAAGGACTAATCTGGTGATACCAACACTTTACTTTTGTGAAGAGTCACAACCTAATCACAGGAGAGTAAAATACCTTTATATCTACTTTCTATTAGAATGGCAAAACAGTTTCTAAGGAAGAAATTATGTTAACCATACTTTTAAGAATAGTGCATCACACAATCAAGATCAGTAAGAACTTTTGTAACTGTTCACTCTTAGAATTACAGTTACAACCAACAGTGAACATTTTTGCGTGTATATTCTGACTTCGGCGAGCGACCCAGTTTTTTGCCTGAAACCTGCACTATTTATCGTGCTGTGTCTATGTTGGCTGGTGCTACCAGCTTGGTGCGTTAATTTCATTTCGCACTCTGACTTTTTGTATTTTATTATCAAAATGTGTTGTGCCACCATGCCTTGTAGGCCACTTCAAGATGGCCGTGTTGCACGTTGTTTAGCAAATTTGTTTCTGTTCCTGGTGTGGGCCTGCCTCCTCTCCCATTGGCTGCCATAGGCCCCTTAAGCCAATGGCAGCAACCGGGAGGCGGGAGCCGGCCACACCATCGAAGGCCCACTTCTAAGGCCCTGTCTACCGCTGTCCACCACGGTACGCCGGATCGCTGTCCCCCCATGAGTGTCTGTGTGCCCCCCTACCCCCGTGAGTGTCTGTGTGCTCCCCTACCCCCCGTGAGTGTCTGTGTGCGCCCCTACCCCGTGAGTGTGTGTGCCCCCCTACCCCCGTGAGTGTCTGTGTCCCCCCGACCCCCCGTGAGTGTCTGTGTGCCCACCTACACCCCTAACTTCCTTTGTACCCCTTACCCCCACCCATCTCTTTTTTCTTTTCACCACCTTCTTACACCTCACCCCACTATCTTTCTCGCTCCTCTCTTACTCCCCCCCACTTAGCACTTACTGTTATCATTTGTTCCCCTGACTTTGATAGCAGCTTGTCTGTCTCCCCTCCTCCCCTCCTTGTCTTCTCCTTCCTCCCCCTCCCCTGCTCTATTAATTTGTCGCTGACAAATTTGCATTGTAGCGTATCTGTTATTCCCTTTCTCCCCTCTCTTATCCCCCCCCTCCCACCCCACCTCTTGTTCACTCCTGCACTACATCAATTGCCGTCAGGCATATTAATGTTACTGCTTGTTTTGTTCTCCTTCCTTTTCCTGTCCCTCTTGCCTTATTTGTCTATGCACTTGCACTATCAGAAATGTCATCAGGCCTATTACGATAGTTATTTTTCACATTCTGTATTGTTTCAAGGACTTTTATTGAATGTTACTGTATTCTTCCTATGTTCCCTCCCTCCTTGAAGCGTTTTGAAACACATTGTGTATAGGCCTATATAAATAAACAATCAAACAAACTCTTTACAAGTAAGTCACTTTTAAACACTTATTTTCTTTTCTAGGCAAAAGGCCCAATTCCGTCAGAGTCTTTCCCTTATTCTTGGAGCAGGAGTGTTCTCAGTGGCAGAAGGGGCGTCACTAGGAGTAGTGACCAACTGGCAGTGTCAGAATCGGTTCTTTAGTAGCAAAAGTCAGAGTTCCTTAGGAAAATTGGGCAAACAGGGGAGTAATACACTTTAGAGTTAGAAGAGGGTTGAGGGGCTTCGCAGAAGACGCCCTAGCAGGATTCTAGCAGTGGGACTGGGTGCACTGGATGAGAGGCCTCCCCATCACAGAAAACTACCCACAGGTACACAGAAATCCTAACAGGCTTAAGGTAAGTACATACCCAAGCCAGCACAGTCACTCAGCATTGAAGATGATTTTGCAGTAGGAGGACTTCAGGGTCTGCACCCAAATACCCAGTCATTGGATTCCTTGCCGTGGTGACTGAAAACAGGACCTCAGAAGGAACTTTGCAGCAGGGATTGATGAAGAAGCTCTAGGCATGGTTTCCCTCGCAGAATCCAGTTCTGCGGATTTGGTGCCTTTTCAAGGAGCACAGAAGAAGCCAAAACATTGCGGTTGTATTCTCGTAGTTACAAAGATCCAGCACACTGTTGAGGGGACTTTTCGAACTCGATTCGTGTCTCTGGAGATCCACCAGGATACCCACAAAATTTCAGCGAGATTCGGAAGACTGTGCACTGCACAATGGTTTGAGGTCCCAGAGTATTGGGGTATTGCAACAACGCAAGGTCGCAGCAATGCGTCGGATTGCTCAAAATGCAGGCCTTCTTGGGTCTAGTGGGTTTCACCAGGCTCTGGGTCGGGGTCGCCATTTTCAGAGTCCCTAGGTTGATTGGAAGGAAGGGCTACATCAGGCTCCGGTTACACAGCAGGCTCTCCGGTCGCTGGAAAACGTCTCCGCCACTTTTCCTTAATCAACCTCTTCAGTTTAAGTTCCATTGGTCGACTTTTCTTCAGCTTCCAGGTTCGCAGTATTTATCAGGAATGACAACACAACCTCTGCATTCTCACCCTGCATTTTACAAAAAGGTGCGGTCTGGTTGTACAATCAGGACAGCCAGCCCACAACTGGGATTTGTCCCCCATTCAAGCAAGGCATAAGGCAAAGGGCTGGGGAGTTTTGAACTCCTCTCTCACTTCCTGCTCTCACAGACAGACCGGAGTATGGGTGGGGAGTCCGGGGGACTCCCGCCGAAAATAAAAATCACACAAAGGAATTTCCCACCCTGGATGTCATGGGAAGGAACAAGAATTGACAAGAAACACTAAAATGGCGCAAAAAGAAGAAATGGGCCATTTTGGTAAAAGGAGCACCCTTAGGTCCCTGTACTGCAGCTGTAAACACAGGCCGCGGTAAAGGTGCACCAAATTAATACAAAGTATCACTGCCACCAGCCGTTGAAGGTAAGCTTGTCTCTGTAACAGAATTGTTACAGTTTTAATGTGAAAGGGGATACATTGCATCTCCCCAGCACTCCACATTAGGTGGGGTGTGCCGATTTTACTTAAGAAAATGTAAAAGGGATCCAAAGATCCTTTCTACCCTTGGGAACTGTAGTTCTCTCAAGGTAAGCAAAATAAAGTTAAAAGGGGATCCCCTAGGGCAGCCCAGCAACAACAGGCACTTATTGCCAATAAGTTGTTAAAGAGGATAACTTTAAAAAGACACTATGGAGAGTCTTAAACATGACACCCATAAAAAGAGTTAAAGATTATGTGTGTGTGGAAAAACTTTCCCACTCACTGAGGTATTAAGGAAAAATATCCCACTCGTAAAGCAAAAAGTTCTGGGTTTGACCCAGGTCAGGAAGATTTACCAGTTCTGTGAAAATCATACCTTACAATGACCTTAAGGGATTTCCTGACATGAAAAGGCAGGAAGAAGGCCAAACAAAAATATGGCCAAAGGACAAGCCAGAAATATTGTAACATTGCCTATTTAGGGCACGAGACACGTTTACTAGTGTGATGAATCCGATGGTGTCATTGCTCCTTTCCCAGCAATGACCTCTCCACATGTGGCCAGGGGACGACAGCCCTCACTTCCTGCCTACCCCAGACACTCTGGAGCCAGAGGCGGGTTTCCCTCCTGAAGGCTGCCAAAGGTGAATGAACAAAAAGACTGGTTTGGTGTGCAGAGAAAAGCTCTAGAAGGATCTTTCCACAAAGACATGGCGAAAAAAGAAGACCGGGCACCATTTTAACAACGATGGCTCAGTGCCATTTTGAAAAACATGGCTCTCGCGATTTAACGTTACCGAAGCTACGAACAGTTCGCGGTCGGGGTAGGGGTAAATCATGGTAGTTCATTGCAAAACCACTGCCACCAGCCATTCTGAGAGGAAAGGGTAACATACAAGATGTTACATAAGCATTTAGACACAGGGAATACTAAGTAACCCCTCCAGCACTCTATTGTAAGATAGGGTGTGCTGGGTCTAGCAAGTACAATGGTAAGAAGAGTCAGTTTCACTCTACTGCTCTGGTAAACAGTAGTTTATCACAGAGAAGGTATTTAAATCTTGGGTAATCTGAAAGACTTCCCTGTGTCACTGCACTAAAGTTGCTTTGTGACAGGGGGCGTGGCTAAGCAGCCATGGAGTAGGACGTGCCTCCTACGCTGCTCCTGCCGATCTGACTAAGGCGAGGCTGGCGCCCGATGCGAGCGAGGAACGAAGTTGGAGGTCGATGGCAACTTTGTATCAGCGTCGCTATGCTGAAACAAGATGGCCGGCGCACCCGAACAAAAGCTTGGGTGACTGAAAGTGTCTTCCGAAGCGTGTCACAACAAGCTGGCAGCTGGATGCAAGACCGTGATTGCTAACGAGGCCGCGGGCACTAAGTTTCAACAGTCAAAGCTTGAAGCATAGAACAAAGCTCAGACGAGAAGCGATGCGAGCTGGAGGAGCGGGCGTCGCATGACCGTGAGAGGCACAAAGCCGGCACCAGAGTCTGAGAGAGATTCCACCCGCGGTACGTAGGGAAGTGGACCATTGCTCACACAACAAGCGGACATCTAATAGAGCCTACATATGCCCGCATGAACAACTTAGGACCCCGGTGCATGTCCGGACGGGGCACAAAGCTGCCGTGCATCACGTTAATGGAGCAGACCATCGGTCGACATCAATAAAGCATTACTTGGTGCTCTGGCTGTAAACTCCACGGGAGAAACGGGACAATGGACTGCAGCTGTGTGAATATTTTGTGGGCAAGACATGAAACGGGAGTATACGTATAAACCCACCTCGCAACACAAGTGGAGAAATGCTGAGGCGTATGCACACAAGCCACTGGACGAATATTGCCGGGTGAGCGGTATACACACGCTAATAGGGAAACAAAATGCACAACGACAAGGGTGCTCCCAGTCAAGCACAAGAGGGAGGCCCAGAATATGGCCTTGAGTGAACTAAATGACATGTCCTCCAGGAAGAGCAGTACCAGCACCTGGAAAGGATAGATGCCAATAGGCGGCCAGCAGCGGAGTGGAGGGAAGCAACAATGGAAACCAATAACACTGGTAGCAGAGCATAAATAGAACCAGAAGCCACGGCGACCACATAGCAGGCGCACTGCCCAAACAGTAGCCAAGTGCAGATGATGGACACTAGATAAGCACACTGTGGGGAGTGCGAACGACAAAAGCAGACCGTGATCACACAATTAAGTGGATCCCTCTACAAACAGTATGTAGGGCGGGTCATTGTGGAACATAGACTTGCGGGCACTACAGCCACAGCCCTAGAAGCCACCCCAAAACAGACTCCTGCGGATTGCATAACGCAGGCTGAGTGGACATAAGGGGCTGGCCTGAGTATACTAGAAACAGCTCCGGCATAACAATTGGAAGAGACTTGGAAGTGAGATACTCCCATACTGTGCACAACACAATCAGTAGTCCTCTGGATGACTAGGTCACAACGTAAGCCGAGAGACACTGGGAAATAACGATTCTGGCTGTCCAAAGCGTAGAGACCCCTCCAGGAACTGATCTGGCCTCTAAGATAACTAAAGACAAAGGGAAGCAGTCAACAGTAGAGGAGTTGGGGCGTGGCTTGGGCAGCCATGGAGTAGGACGTGCTTCCTGGCAGCTCCGGAGGATCCGACAAATGATCCGTGCAAACTACCTACAAAAATGCTCTATTGGGTCCAGGACTGACAGTACATGCATGGGAACGTGTGGCCTGCACACTCTATAAAGTTCGAGCAAATCGTGTGTGGAATCCAGGAGAAATCGCTCGTTGGAGACAGCCGCTGCTGGATACATTGTTGCACAAAATGGCTGACAACAATGGAAACTAAACTAAAGCGCCCGGAGCGGCTGAATATAGCTGGCAGCTGTTGGGAAAGAAAGCTGATGGCGAGCGGAGGCGAACCAGAACCCCCGCGACGGCAAGCCGTGTGTCTGCGTTGTTTTGTCGGCACGCAACGCGGGCCATACTGGGGGTGGGCCGACCCGGACAGCAAGTGCCCGGGGACAGTGGGGGTGCGAAGCAAGGGGCTGGCACACAGCGCTGTGCAGTCCCGGTACGCACGCGATGGGGGCCAAGGGAGCGCACTGCTGGATGTGCGAGCGGGGTAATCCGTGAGGAATCAGACCGGCAGGACCGGGACACAGCATTGGCACGAGGCGCGCGCCTGCGTAATACGAGGCGGAATGAATCCTGCGCGGCTCTGCTGGAACAGGGGGGCCACGCTGAGATGGACATATGAAGTGCTCGCCCGGCACTGATTAATAAGGGGGCGACCGCTGCAAGAGGCGGCGAATGGTGCACGGCGGCTGCCTAAGGAGTGCTGCAGCGGTTGATAAGGGTGGGAAAGGACACCCGCCATTGATGTCTGCTGGAAAACACAGTGGGCAACACTAAACTGGTTCTATTGAAGGGCTATTGTGCTCCTGGCAGCAGAGAACAATATAATAAAAGGAGCTGTTGATGCAATGGAGGGCTACAAGATGTAGCTGTCCCCTGAGAAGCCAAGGAGTGAACAGTGGATGCTGTCACATAGAAGTGGGACGTGGAAGGCGAGCTCAGGTGGATGGGGACACAGACAGTGCTGCGCAGACCACGAGGAGCCTGGGAGCTATGTGGTCACATCACTGGAAAGCTTGGTCTCTAGGACACGGTGAGACACTCTGAAACGTGGGAGGGCACAACCCATTCTGCGTGAGGGCTCAGCAACATAAACTAACGCCGGCGCTCTTCTGGGATAATTGCCCCACGGTTGGGGAGGCACACCGGCGTTGAATTGATACAGAGAAGCAGGACTGACGCACCCGAGTTCAGGCAACCTTGGGCGCTTAACGGAGGCCGCAAGATGGCAGCGCGAGGGGCTGTGAGCAAGAACAAAAATAAGCAGTCCACAATGGATATTTTCGCCAAAACGCAACAATCTCCTGCGCCCATAACGTCCAAAGGCCCGACAGCACCAGCGGAAGGCACCGCAGCGACTGAAAACCATCAGATACTAGCGGCCATCACAGAGCTGAAAGACTCATGGGGGATATCTATGTCGGACCTGCATGCTTCCATGGAGGCTAAAATAGACGCAGTAGGCAAAGAATGCCACGCTGTTGAGGCAAGATGTCAGGGGGCTGGCGGAACAAACGAGCAGCCTGGAAAGCGCGGTGAAAACCAACACGGACACCAGCACCAACAATGCAAAGGAGATCCATGTACTTAAACAACAGGTAGCTAACCTGGAGTCTCGGGAGGAGGAAGCGGAAGGGAGAGCAAGAAGGAACAATATCCGCATGGTAGGCTTGCCGGAAGGAGAAGGACAGGATCCGACAGACTACGTTGAGAACCTACTCTTACAAGGAATAGGGGCTGGAAAACTCTTGCAGGGATTTGCAGTGGAGCGCGCACACAGAGCCCTTATGAGGAAGCCGAGGCCAGGGGCCGCTCCCCGGGCGATAATCGCCAAAATATTTAACAATAAAGATCGTGAGAAGATACTGGAGTACTTCCGAAAAGGTGGAACAATCGAAAGGGCTTCAAGCACCGTCACGGCGTATCCGGACTACACAATGTTGGTCCAGAGGCAACCGTACAGCTATGTGGCAGTCAAAAGGAGGCTATGCGCGGCTGGGATAAAATATATGCTTCTGTACCCCGCGGAATTGAAGGCGGTGCACAAGAGCAAAATGTATTTTTTTGATACTCCGGAAGAGGCAACGACATGGCTGGATCTGCAGCGTTGCCCGGAACGGGACACCAAGGAGGCTCAAGAGGAACATAATGAGTGACTGGGATACCGTATGCATACTGTTAAGGCGTAGAGTGAGCACCCCAGGGGTGCCTAGATGAAGATTAGATTAATGGGTGTTGCTAAGTGAGGCTGATATTTTGATAGGATATCGCTGATTGTAACAGATTTGAAGGACTGGAATATAGCAGCGTGTACATATACGCAAATTGTGTAGCAATGTGTACTTAACCCAAAGTGAAATAGGAGCGGCAGGGCGAAAGCACCCTACCCCCCGAATTGTAGTAGTAGTAGGTTAGCCACTAGAGCGGCCTCACCCTGCGGAGCTTCGAGTACAGGCGGGAGCCGGAAAGAGATAGATGTGGGGGAGCCTGAGATCCAGGGATGGAGCTGGGCAACAAATGAGGGGAGTGAAGTTGGGGAAGGGAATGGAGGCGTGAGGGGGGAGCGGAAAGTTTGGGGTGTTTTTGGTTACGGGGAGTTTAAAATGGGAAACAAGCCTATACTGATTCTATTGGAATTTAGAGTCAGACTGCACCTGTGGGGGGAGGAATGGAACTTGTATAGGCCATGGGTGACCTTAAAATAGTTACATGGAACGTACGGGGGCTCAACAGTTATTTAAAGAGGAACAAAGTTATGTTGTACCTGCGCAGGCAAAAAATAGACATTGCATTGCTCTTGGAAACCCACCTTACACGGGAGAGAATGGACAATATTGCTGGGAAATGGAAGGGAGTGCTGGTGGGCTCATCGTACTCTGCTTACGCGAGGGGAGTGCTTATTTGGGTGGCGCCACATGTCCCTTTCCAGCGATTGCAAGTGGTAGCCGAGACTGACGGGAGCATGGTTATACTGAGGGGACTGGTGGAGAATAGGGAGATCAGCATAGTCAATACGTACGCCCCTAACCAGAACACAGCGGTATACATTAGAACATTGTGTACTAACCTGAGCGCATGTGTAGGAAGCGCGATGATCTGGGGAGGGGATTTCAACTGCGTACTGATCTGTCTAATGAGGGTAGACAGATCGGATGGGAAGATGGACAGACCGGCCCCCGCAGCCAAAGCGTTACAGACATTGCTGAGTGACTTTGGTTTGGAGGATGCATAGGAGAGTGAGACACCCCCAGGAAAGGCAATACTCACATTATTCTGCCCCACAGCAATTATCCACGAGGCTGGATTATGTCTTCACATCACCTGAAACGATAGCGGAGATTACACGAATAGAGTACAAAGCCAGGGTCCTTTCGGACCACTCGCCCCTGATTCTCGAATGGCAATACTAACCCCTGAGAGCGAGGATCCCGACATGGCGTCAACGAGCGGAAGCATTGAGAGACCCCTTTTTTAGGGAGGACTTGAGGGAGGAGATTGTAAATTATTTTGAAACAAATACTGGGAGTGTGGACTCGGCGGGAACAATATGGAAGGCCTTTAAAGTTGTGATGAGGGGGGTAGCCATAGCAAAATCTAAGGGTCTGCAAGGTGGGATTTTGGTTGAACTACAGGAGACGGAGAAGAAGCTGCTTTAAGGGGCGAAGATGATACAGCAGAGAAGTTAGAATTGACACTCGGGCTACAGCAAAAATGTGCAGAATATTGGGATAGATTGTGTAACCTCAATTATAAAAAGTACATAGAGAGACAGCATGCGAGAGGTAATAAACTGGGGAGACTTTTGGCGTGGTTATATAAGAGTGAGACCCCCAGAGTCACAATCAGGACCATAGAGCGAGAAGACGGTAGCGTGGTAGACACCCAGGAGGGAGTTAATTAAGCGTTTGTGGATTATTATAAGGTATTATACAGGGACGATGGTGAGAGCAGCCGCGCTATGATGGGAGAAACGCTGGAGGACATAGGGTTGCCCAAGATAAGCTAGGAAGGAGAGAGGAACTAGATGCCCTGATTACCTTAGAAGAATTAGGGGAAGTGGTGAGGCAGTTGCCTACTAGTAAAACCCCGGGGAAAGATGGACTCCCAAGTGAGTTTTACAAAGTATACATGGAAGAGGTCCTCCCCCCACTGTTAGAGATGTTAAACGAAGCGTTTGAGAAGGGTAGCTTACCAGAGTCACTAAGAGAGGCCGTCATAGTACCACTCCCCAAACCTAATAAAACTGGGCACAGCTGCAGGTCCTATAGACCCTTGTCGATGCTGAATCAAGACAGCAAGATATTGACCGCTGTCTTAGCAAATAGACTGAAGAAGGTTATTGGCAAACTAATACACCCGGATAAAACGGGCTATGTCCCAAATAGAAATATTACCAATAACCATAGGCGACTCCAAAGAATTATTGTGTGTGGCATCGAAAGGGATGATGAAATGGCAATTGTGTCTTTGGACGCAATTAAGGCCTTTGATTCAGTTAAATGGCCCTGGTTGCTTGCGGCCCTGGAGTGCTACGGGTTGGGGCCTGGATATGCAAGGTGGGCGAAAATATTATATAGCGAACCACTGGCTAGAGTTAAGACAGGATCTGGGATATCGGGAAGGTGGCAGCTCAGCAGGGATACAAGACAGGGATGTCCCTGGTCTCCAATGCTCTACCTACTGGCCCTGGAACCTCTAGCAATATACCTGAGGCAGCAATATGACACCATAGGCATCGAGGTGAAAGGGGAGCGGCATCTGATCTCCCTATACGCAGATGACATGTTACTGTACTTGCGATTCCCGAAAGAAAATCTCCAGTACATCTTAGAAGTGATGGCGAGGTATGCTGTGTTGTCCGGTATAGCAGTGAACCCCCAGAAGTCCAGCATGTTCCCATTAGGGGGGTACATGGGGATTCCATTGGAGTGATTACCTGTATTGCAAGTACCATGGGTGGTTAGCAAATTTCGGTATCTGGGAATAAATATATACCACACCGTGGAAGAGGAACATAGATGCAACACAGAAGTAGCCGTTAAAAAAATTGAGAAGTGCATGCAATTTTGGGCAAAGCTACCCTTGGCAATGATGGGGCGGGGAGAAATGCTAAAGATGGTGGTTCTGCCAAGGCTCCTACACTACCTTGGGAATATACAGTACCTGATTCCTAAGAAGTTTTTCACCAAACTGAATAGCATGTGCAGGGACTTTATGTGGCATGGCACACGAAACAGAGTGGCGTTATGAAAGCTACAGAACTTCCATTACAAAGGAGGAATAAAACTGCCCAACTATGAGGTGTACTACGTGGCAAGCCAGTTACAATATGTTGCCAAATGGCTCTCTGACGAGGAGACCTCGGAATTTAGGCTGTTCGGGCGCGATTGTGCACCATTTTATTTGAAAGAGATGATGTGGGTACCCAGGGTGGAAATGAGGGGGCGCCCTAAAATGATGCTACTTGGGTGGAAGATGTGGCGCAGGGCATGCCAGATGATGGAGAACCCGTCCCCATGCTCTCCGCAGATACCATTGGTTGCACTAACGGGGGCAGATGGGCAACTACGTGTGATACTTAGGTGGCAACAATGGGTGACATTTGGCGGGAGGGCTCTAGTATCACTTTTGAGGGGCTGCGGGAAGAACCTGGGTTGCACGAGGGCCAGTACATTACATATAGAATGGTACAGAGGATTAAGAGAACATGGCCTGAAACTGTGTTGGAGGAGGAATCAGATGCCACCACAGATATGATATACGATATAGCTGAAGGGGGCCATTAGATTTCCAGATTATATGAAATGCTGATGTTTAAAGTGGGGAACGAGGTCACGCGGTTGAGACTAGATTGGGAAACCGAAGTCGGAGCCCCGATGGTGGACGGGATGTGGGAACAGGTGCAGGGGTATCATAAAAAGGTGTCTAAACGCGAGGCTGAATCAGGTTCAACTGTACATAACGCATAGGGCATATATGACGCCTCAGAGGATATCGAGGTTTGAGAATGCAGGACGGCAAGCATGCCCCAAATGTGATGAGGAGAATGCGGGCATGGTGCATATGTTCTGGTCATGCCCGGTTATAGAACGTTTCTGGAGGGAAGTGAAAGTGAAACTGGAAAAAAAGGGAGTCAAGATTGTAGTGGATACAGTTTGGGCCTGTCTGCTGGGGGGGTTCCCAAGATCGCAGAAGCTCAAGCATGTGAGTAAACTAAGGGATCTGGCTTACGTGCTTGCAAAAAGGAGAATTGCCATGGGATGGAAGACATGCCACATGCCAAATGTGGAGGTGTGGTGGAGAGATTTGCAAAAATGGGCGGATGCGGAAACCATGGTATGGCAAGAGGCGAGTAGCACGGGGGGAAGAGGAGACTGAGTCCCTGATGGCCTGGAAATCATTGATAGCCAAGCTGTTTGGGTCAACAGGGGACCCGGCGGAACCTGTAGAAGAGGAGACCGTACCACAGGTTGCAGAAACAGAATGTTCAAAGCAATAGACTCGTAAAGGGGGGTGGGATGAGGGAAGTAGTGGCTAGTAGTTAAGAAGGTATAATGAAACTGTTGAAACATGCAGTGCTTGTATGGTTTGTATTGTTTGGTTGTGTTTATAAATCAATAAAATGTTTTAAAAACAAAAAAAACAATAGAGGAGTTGGCCAAATCGCCACAGACACCAGAGGTTGTCAAGAATAAAGGACAGCACACGGAAGGCGGAGTACCCCTGGTGCGGAATGATCAGCAGATCCTGGAAGCGATCGCAGACCTGAAAGCATCTTGGGAGACTAAGCTTAATGCTGCAATGGCTGAACTAAAGACCTCACTGGAGTTTAAGATCGATGCTGTGATGGTAGATGTTAATTTGCTGCGACAGGACATGCGAGCGCTGGGCTGGCGGAACGTACAAGTGGACTGGAGGTGGAGGTGAAAGCTAACACAGCCACCTGCTCAGCAAACGCTACAGAAGTGCACACGCTGCGACAGTAAGTACGCAACTTGGAAAACAGGGCGGGGGAAGCAGAAGGGCGGGCACGCAGAAACAATATAAGGATCGCAGGGCTCCTGGAGGGGGAGGAAGGATCGGACCCGACTAACTACGTCAAGACCATGATGTTGCAAGAAATCAAGGGAGGAGCCCTCACCCAATGGTTCGCAGTGGAGAGAGCACATAGAGCCCACGTCAGAAAGCCACCACCAGGAGACCCCCCCACGGCTGGTCATCACCAAAATATTAAATTACAGGGGCAGGGAGAAGATCCTGGAGCACTTCCGGAAAGGGGGAACGATAAATAGAGCGACTGCGTCCATCACAGCATATCCAGATTACACCTTCTTGGTAGAGAGGCGGCGACTGAATAATGGGGCGATCAAGAGGATACTACGTGAAGCGGATTACAGGTTCATGCTGCTGTTTCCAGCAAAGCTGAAGGTGCTTCATGAGAATAAGGTCCTATTTTTTGAGACTCGGCGGCAGAATGGTTGGATGCACGGAACTGCCCGGCAGGAGCGCAGGACCGGATTGAGAGCGGAACGGATAAGTGACACTGTACTTCCCAGGTTGTATTGTTGTATAGGAACTGACTTTGAGACTGGAATATACCACAGTATATAACGAGGTTGGGGAGAGAATTTGCGCTAAGATAAGAAAAGATGCATTTTGAGCATATTATGTGGACCTCGAGAGTTGAATTAATACAGAACAAATGTCATGCACAAGCGGGTGCGAGATGCAGGCGTGGATAGTATACTGTAGCACTAATGCAGGAGTTTGGAGAAAGCACGTTCTTACCCCCAGTAGTTAGTTTAGTTGGGATACCAGTTGTGCGGTACACCCTGCTGTGTTCCAAGTACCAGCTGAGGTCAAAGGACTAGATGCAGGGTAGCCTGAGATTCAGGGATGGAGCTGGACAACAGTTGGGGATGAGTAGGGAGGGGGTGGGGAGGGAGTTGAAGAGTTGGGAAGGGGGGGGAGTTTGGGGCACGGGAGGGGAGGGAGTGGGAGAGTTTGACGGGATGTTAATAATTGGGGAGCGAGTTTACACCTATACACCACTGCGCATGGAGCGGAAGACAAAGGAAGACAGGGGCGGAACAGGATATGGATAAGATGGGAGACTTCAAGATAGCGACCTGTAATGTCAGGGGGCTTCATAATTATCTGAAGAGGAATAAGGTCATGATGTACTTGAAGAGACAGAGAATTGACATTGCTTTATTACAGGAAACTCACCTGACAAAAGAAAAACAGGACGTGGTGGGGAGGAAATGGAGAGGGACTACCATAGGAGCAACATATTCAGCGTACGCCAGAGGGGTTATTACGTGGATAGCACCACATGTCCCCTTTAAGCTGCTACAGTCTACCATAGAGCCAGATGGGAGGATGGTGCTAATAATAGGATTAGTGGAAAATAGAGAGATGACTATTATCAAAACATATGCCCCGAACCAAGATTCTACAGGCTGTTTCAGAACCTTATACAACAAGATCAGTCCATACATTGGGGGGCAGTTATATGGGGAGGAGACTTTAATTGCACGTTAAACCCCAAGGTTGATAGATCAGACAGGAAGATGGAAAAGCCTACCCCAGCAGATAAAGCCCTGCAGACCCCATTGAGAGATTTTAATCTAGCGGACGTATGGAGAATGCACCACCCACAAGACAGGCACTATTCTCACTATTCAGCCCCACATAACCTACACATGCGGTTAGACTATATATTTGCTGCACCAGAGTTGACAGGGGAACTAGTGTGGTCGGAATACAAAGCGAGAGTCCTCTCAGACCACTCGCCACTGATTATAACGTGGCAATACTCGCCACTCAGAGCACGGATCCCGACATGGCAACTTAGGGCCGAAGCTTTGAAAGATAGTGTTTAGGGAGGATCTGAAAAAAGAAATAGTGGAATACTTTGAACATAACACTGGGAGTGTAGATTCTGCTGGCACATTATGGGAGGCATTTAAGGTAGTGGTGAGGGGAGCAGCAATATCTAAATCCAAAGGTCTGCAGGGTGGAATTACACAAAGCAGAAAAGAAACTGGAGACAATGATGCGCAAGAGTGGGCATTCCCCTGAGGAGGCTAGAACCATAAGACAATTGCAACAAGATTGCGAGGAGTATTGGGAGAGATTATGTAACCTGAACTATAGAAAATATGTGGAAAGTCAGCATGCAGGGGGAGATAAACCGGGCAGACTGTTAGCCTGGTTATATAAGAGTGAGACACCCAGGCAAACAATTAGAGCAGTACGGGGCATGAATGGACAAATACTAGATACTCGAGAAGGGTGTCCAGTTAAAGTACCTAAATCAAAAGGATCGAATGCCAAAGGTGAGAGTGCATTCGACCGAAAACAAAAGGATCGTTTTTTTTTTTAAATGTATATTTTTATTTTGCTATAGTTTAGCTAAAACAAGGTGTTTTTACACACACAAACGGGGGTTTGCCCCCCAAAATCACCCCAAAAAAACAAATTCAATCCTTTTTTTCATTCGAATTGACTCGACCCTTTTGTCATTCAACCCTTTTGAGTTAATACTTTGACCTATAACCCTCGAAGGAGTGAACAGAGTCATTTTAGAGTTTTACCAGCAACTGTATAGGGATCAATTTGGAGAGGTGGGGATCAGCACAAAGGGTGTGCAACATCTGATATCAGTGTATGCTGATGATATGCTTCTGTATTTAAGATATCCTGAGGAGAACCTACAATATATTTTGGAAGAAAAGGGGCGATATAGAAATGTCCCAAGAAATCATGTATATTTCCCCTGGGTAGATATAAAGGGATAACACAAGAGGAACTGCCAGTATTACAAATACAGTGGGAGACTAGGACCTTCAGATACCTGGGAATTGATGTAAATCACACGGTCGATGCCGAATGCAAACATAACACGTAGACACATAGAAGGCGGTGGCTAACATTGAAAATAGTATGAGGTTCTGGGCTAAGCTTCCTTTGAGCATGATGGGAAGAGTGGCATTGTTAAAGATGGTGGTGCTCTTCTTTGTGATTATACCTTATTTGATACGTAAGCAATTCTTTGTTAAACTCCAAAGTATATGTAGAAGGTTCATATGGCACAACACTAGAAACATGATAGTACTATGGAAACTGCAAAACGCGTATGACCAAGGGGGCATTAAATTTCCCAACTTTCCAGATTTACTATCTGGCCAGCCAACTACAATATGTGGATAGGTGGTTATAGGAAGACTCAACATCAGAGTCCAGATTGTTGCTGGCTGAATGTGTACAGTTTTTCCTAAAAGAGTGGATATGGTTGCCGTAACCAAAAAGACGGGAGGGTAAGAATGTTAGAGTTGGGATGGAAGATCTGGCGAAGGGCGTGTCGGGTCATGGAGAACCCGATCCCGTGTTCCCCGCAAATAGGAAGATAATCCAGAGGCATTGGGAACCGATTGGTATAGCAATGCTGGGGGATGTATGGCAAGAAGGGAAGGCAGTGGAGTTTGACATGCTGATGGAAGACACCATTCTACACCGGGGACAGTATATTACTTATACTAGGTTAGTGCGGAAGATAAGACACTTGGTCAGAAATAGTGCTGGAGGGTCCGCCCGACACGGCCATAGAAACATTTTACGATATATCGGACGGTGGCCATGAGGTCTCCCGAATTTACAAACTGCTGATGTCTAGCTTGGGGAAGGAGGTGCTCCAGTTGAGACGGGACTGGGAAGAGGAAGCCGGGGAATCTGAGTGACGGGTTGTGGCTGAGGGTTCAGAGATGCCACAAAAAGGTGTCCAGGAGCGCGAGGTTGCAACAAATCCAGCTATATATTACCCATAGGGCGTATATGACCCCTCAGAGGGTTGCATGGTCCAAGGATGCAGGAATACAAACATGTCATAAATGTGGGGAGGTGAATTTAGGAATGATACATATCTTCTGGGCGTGCCCAGAAATCAGGAGATTCTGGGGGGAGGTGGCCCACCTTTTGATCGAGAAGAGGATTAAGCTGGAGGTGGAATCTTTGTGGGCATGCATGGTAGGGGGGTTTTCTAGGCCGCGTAAGTTGGAACATGTGAGTAAACTCAAAGACTTGGCTTATATACGGCAGAAGTTTGGTGGCACGACCTTCAGAAATGGGTGGATGCGGAAACGGTGGTGTGGAGTGAAGCAGTCAACAGACGGGGGGAGGAAGAAGTGGAGACAGCGATGGCCTGGAGGCACCTAATAGCTAGATTGTCTGAGTCTGCCCTGACCAGCTTAGAAGACGATGATTCCTCTGGGGGTGCTGAGGGGAGGGTACCCCCAGATAGAGCAGTGGTAGGTGGCGAGGTGGAGTAGGCTTGGGTGGGGGTGGACTAACGGGAAAGCGGTGGACATAACATGATACTGTATATAATACTTGGAAGCTATGATTGATGTTCACTCTCTGGTTTCTTTTGGTTGTTTGTTTGTTAAAATCAATAAAAATTGTTTTGAAAAAAGGTGCTTAATTACACAATTGTAAAAGATGATGCCTATGGAGTTTGTTAGACTCCATAACCAAAAAGAAACACAGTGTATAAAATCACATAAAATACATGACAGAGTGGGGAAAAAGGGTCTCACTCTCTCCAGGTTAAAAAAATCAAGTCCTCAAAATCCAGCATAGTTGCTGGGGATCTCTAAGGTAGAGGGAATTAGCACATTGCTGAGAATTCTCCCTAACATTAGGTAACCCAACTTTTGGTGTAGGTCTGTACTACACAAGTTGGTAGTGTGACTGAGCAGCCAGGTTTATCTTAAGATGGGTAAATGTGAGTTGTAGAGCTGTAGCAATGAAATACTCAAATAGAAGTCATCAAGTAATACACGAAAGGTTCCAGATATAAATAGTTATTTATTTAACACATTTTTAAACAAGCTTTCTTTAAAAAAGGCAAGATATGGAACGATCAAATATACTTTAAAATACTTCCAGAATTAACACAAGTTAGTGGAAACTCTTTGGATATGCTCTTTACACACTTTCTACATCTGGAGGTGACTTCATTCACAAGGACAGTAATGGCATTTATATATCACAATTTATAATATGAAGATTCTGAGGTTGCAGAAAGGAAAAGTTAAAGTAAGGAAAAAAGGTTAAACAGGTTCTCATGGCATGTGTGTATACTTAAATCCTTGAATGCCTTCTAGATAAGCTTTTCCCACCAATAATAGTCTAAAACCAAGTTACTACCTATGAGGGACAGAAATATCAAAGTTACTGGACTAGACGTCTGCAGGGAGCCAGGACAGCCAAAGTCAAATGGAGCAGTCTGTGGAGCTGAGGCACTTCTTAGATGAGTTTTGCACAAAGTTAGAGAGTTTGTAGAAATCACTTGTAGGGTCACAAGCAGTGAAGCCTGTGAAAAGCTGTGTTGAAATCATCTCTAAAGGTAAGCTAATGCAATTACTAACTGAGAAGACCAACAGCTAAAAAGACACTAAGGTAAGTACCCCACATCTCAACAGTTCCTCTGGTTAGAAGAAGAGTGGTCCAGTTGAATTCTGTTGTGTTGCAGCGATGCAGACCCTGTGTTGCTGAACCTCAGTCGTGGGGAAAAGAGGGAGGACATCTGGAGGGCTCCTGCTGCGGCAATTTGGAGGTCGTCTCTGCACTCTGTAAACAGCACTGTTGCGGATCTCTGCTACCGGTTGGGCTTTCTTCACTCTTTGGGTCCTGCACTCTGGTGAGGGTACTTGAACTCGGGTCGTCCTGCTTCTGGAGGATTCATTAGGAGACTCCTGGAGCTTCTGGCTGAATTTCAGGCACACTCCACTATGGACTTCTCGACCCCTGGCACTCTGTTTTTGTTAGGGAGAATTCTCAATTATGTTTTTATTCCCTTCAACCTTAGAGATCCCCAGCTCTTTTGCTGGACCTTAGGACTTTTCATTTTTATCTTGGAGAGAGTGAGACCTTTTTCCCACTCTCTCATGCATTTTTGCTTAATTTGAACTCTGTTTCTCTTTTGGTTTTGGACTCTGACAAACTCCATAGTCATCACCTTTTTGTATTGTAACACACAGCACCCTCAGTTCTGTGTCACAGAGAAGTCCTTTGGATATCCTAAATTCTTTGTATTTCTCTAAGGGTTTATATACCTTATCTTGGATAAACTACTGTTTGCAAGAGCAGTAAAGTGAAATTGACTTTACTTACTTTTTTCTCTTTGTAGACCCAGCTTAGTATCCCCTTTTGTGTACTTTCCCGTGTAACGTTTTTGTTAACCTTACTACAATTAATGGCTGGTGGCAGTGGTTTAATTTTCCTACCATTGTGCGTTTGTTTTTACCGCAGGCTGCATTTGCAGCTGCAGTATTTCACCCATGGGCGCCCATTTTGTCAAAATGGCCCTGGTCTTCTTTTTTCGGCGTTTGTTGTTTGTAAGGTCCGTTTTGAGATTTACACTGCGCGCCAAACCATGTTTGGTCCCTTGGTACGTTTTGTCTTTGGCGGGAATTCACTGGTGAAGCCCGCCTCGGGCTCCAGTTTGTCTGGCAGGGCAGGAAGTGAAGGAGGTTCCCGAAACTTCCTGTGCTTAGTCTCCTTGGTTACAGGAATGCACCTAAAGGTGATTGGCTGGCTGTGCTTAGAGGACAGCCACTTTGCTGTGTGAGTGACAGCTAGGCTGCGAATGAATGAGAGAAACTTTCATAAAAGGTGAGGTCTTTTGCAAGGAAAGCAGAGTCGATCACTGGACGAAGGAACCGAAGAAGAAACTGGAAGATAAGCTTGCTGCACCCTCCTGGACCGTTGGTTTGCCCGGTGAAGCCCTGCTGTAGTGCTGAAGCTCCAAATTTCTAATCGACTAGAGAAGCCCGGAAAGTACGACTTCTTCCCTTGTGCTGGTGGGGCCAACTGACCCCAAGACCAGCTCGAATGGAACACCTCTCCCAGCTGGCTGTACTTCTTTGCTGCTGCTGGAACCGAGTGCCAGGGGACAGGAACACCAGAAACAAGTGCATCACCTTTAAGCTGGACCCAAGCTCCAGGAAGATCCTAAGGACTCCCTCAAAGCAGGACTATCCAAGTCTGAGCCACCTCAACAGAGTGCTGAACCCCAGAAGCAAGGAGAGCCCACAAGAGGTCCAAGAACCGCAGTTGTGCGATTTACGAGAAGCTGAAACCACGAAGTGCTGCTTATCTGGAATGAGCCCATTGCTGCTGCCGACCTTCAAACCGTAGTGCAGGAGTCCCCAGACGTTCTACCTCTTGTCCCCACGACTGAGGCCCAGGAACAACAGGATCTGCAAGACTACAATAGGAACAGAACCCTTCTTCAAACCTAAGGTACTGTCTAACTAGGGGTACTTACCTCTTGTTGTGTGTAGCTTGCTTCCTCTTACTGGAGACTTGCATTTGCTGCCCTTTGCAGAGTTGCTTGCAGCCTTGCTCTTCACAAGCCTATACCAATAGTTGGGTATCTATATCCAAGAGGACAAGGCTGTTGTGGTCTCCCACAGGGTTACTACACACAATCTTGCCTTACAGTTCTTGCAACAGAGAATAAGTACAGCCAATCAGGGAAGATGTCCGAGTGCAGTTTTCTTCGGGCTTAGTTGGTCCCACCAGCCCAATGGAAGAAGTCGTCCCTTCCAGAGCTTCTCTGTCAAATTGAAAAGAGTTTCAACACAGCAGCAGGGCTTTACTGGGCAATTCAAAGGTCCAGGAGGATGTAGCAAGCTTTGTTTCTCATTTTTTTTGGTTGTGACAAACACGTGGTAGACTCTGCCTCTAGTCCCAAATCCCTTGCCTTTTAAGCATGGTCCCTTTCATTCACAGCCTAGGCTGTCAATCACACAGCAGGGTGGCTGTCCTAAAAGGACAGCTAGCCAATCGGGACTGGTTGCATTCATGCACTTCTAGAGACAAAGGACAGGGGAGTTTCGAGAACCTCCCTCACGTCCTGCCTTTCCAGACACACTGGAACCAGAGGTGGGCTTCAGGGCTGAAGTCTGCCAAAGGCAAAACGAACAAGGGGCTCAAACCTGAATCAATGCACAGAGTACACCCCATGAAAGACCTCACAAACAGAAAATGTTGAGAAAAGAAGACCGTGGCCATTTTGACAGAAATGGTCACCCATATGGGTGCTGTACTGCAGCTGAGGATTCAGCCTGCGGTAGAAAAGCACAATGGTAGGAAAATTAAACCACTGCCATCGCCATTTACAGTAGTGAGGGTAACATAAAAATGTTACATGAGAATGTAGGATAAGGTACTAATAGGTAATCCCCACCACTCCTCATAAGATGGGGTTCGCTGGACCTACAAAGGGAAAAGGTAAGTAAAGTCAATTTCACGTTACTATCCTTGGGAACAGTCATTGACACAAGAAAAGGTATTTAAACCTTATAAGAAATCTAAAGGACTTCTCTGTGACACTGCGCTGAAGGTGCTGTGTGTCGCCATACAAAACATAGATGCCTATGGAGTTTGTCAGACTCCAAAAACAGAGGAAACACATATTCCAAATCAAGTCAATACACATGAGTTAGAAAAAGGTCCTACTCAATCCAGTGTTAAAATTTAAAAAGTTCTAGATTCCAGCAAAAGAGCTGGGGGTCTGTAAGGTTAAAGGGAATTGGCACAGATATGAACATTGAAGAGAGTCTTAAAAATAACACCCATGAAACGAGTGAAGGAAAGCGTTGGTGTGAAAAAGGTTCCCACTCACTGAGGTATAAGGAAAATAATCCACCTGTCCAGCAAAACGTTCTGGGGCTCTCAGAAGTGAGGGCGACTTAGCACTAAACTGACAATCCTACGCAACAACCTACCACAGATGATGCAAACATATTCGCATTGCACGGCACTGTAATGTGCTGTTTGCAATGCAAAAATACACTAATTCAAAAGGGAAACGGTTTCTCAGTACCGATAGTCTGAAGGACTAGTCAGTTTCCACATAATAAATGAGCAAAAGGCAAGTGAAACTGTTAGGCAAAATTGCAGGCAGTACCCTCTGTTAACACCACCCACAATTAGGTCTACAGGTGTAAGCAAAAACCAACCTTTGGTATAAGTCTGTACCACACATTTTAGTAGCGAGATGAGCAGCCAGGCTTATCTCAAGAGAAGAGGGAATGTGAGCAGTAGAAGTAGTTACACAGAAGTATCACAATCACAGTGGTTTAAGTAGTCACTTGCACTCAATGTTTCTTGGTAAAAAAATACTTAAACATTTATTTACGGAGGGGTGTGACTAGATGGCAATGGAATAGGACGCGTCTTCCGAGCTGCACCCGATGATCAGGTATGATCCTGCGTGCAAATAAGCTAGAACAAGAATGATCATGCTCAGAATTGCACTGTTGGATGTGTAAAGGCAAGTCTGATGGAGAGCTTAGTCCTCAATGACTACAGGAAGATTGGCAAGATCAACTGAAAGTTTGTGGTCGTGGTGCAACACCCCAGACAAAATGGCCGGCGCCCTAGAACAAAGGAGGCCGAGGCAGGCCTAGCAGCCCCATGACAGATAGAGGTTGGCAAGGAGAGCGCAGTGGGTGAAATGTGAAGCAGGAAGCAACTATGGCTGAGAGAACTGCACTGGCGATATAAGAAAGGGTTCGCTAAAAGCGGTCCACAACACAGTGCACGAGCCGCAGACGACGCGCGTGAGCTGCAACGGACTGCCTGCGAGTGAGAGGCATAGACCTCAAGAAGAGGACCGGGTTAAGGCGCAAGAGATGCACAGGCCTGGTGGCACCACAGCACGCTATAACCACAGAGAAGGAGGAACGGGGAAGCAGGGCCTGCACGCTAAATGTCGGTGAGAGGAGGCCAAGCCGCAACAGACTCCAACCACCCCGGTACAGGGTGTGGCAGGCGCGCCTGCAGAAATATCCCCGACAAGAGAGGATCACTTGATCCTGACAGCCATTACGGAGTTGAAAGCCTCGTGGGGTACAGCGATGGCGGACCTAAGAACCGCTTTGGAAACCAAAATAGATGCGGTTGGGCTAGAGGTCAACCTGCTGCGACAAGATGTAAGAGCGCTGGCTGAAAGAACAAGCGGCCTAGAGAGTGCAGTGAAAACCAACACGGAAACCAGCACATGTAGCGCAAATGAAGTCCACATTCTGAAGCAACAGGCCGCCAACTTTGAGAACCGTGTGTAGGATACTGAAGGGAGAGCGAGACAGAACAACATACGGGTGGTCGGCCTACCGGAGGGAGAGGAAAGTCAGGACCCTACGGACTACGTGGAGAATTTGATCCTGCAAGAAATAGGAGCTGACAAACTTTCACAAGGATTTACTATCGAACGGGCGCACAGGGCCCTGATGAAGGAAACCACGACCTGGAGCCCCTCCTCGGGCGATAATAGCAAAGATCTTGAACTATAAAGATAGAGAGAAGATCCTGGAGTATTTTCGCAAAGGTGGAATGATTGAAAGGGCATCTGCAACCATTACGGCATACCCAGACTACACAATGTTGGTACAGAGACAGCGTTATAACTATGTGGCGATCAAGAGGAGAATGCATACGGCTGGAATCAAGTACATGCTTTTGTATCCTGCAAAGCTCAAGGTCCTGTACAAAAGTAAGGTGTACTTTTTTGACACCCCGGAAGACGCGGCGGCATGGTTGGATATGCAGGGTTGTCCGGAACAAAGCGAGAAGCAAGACCACGAGGATCACGATAAGTGAGGGGGACACATTATGGAGGATGTAAGGATGGAGAAGGGGGGGCCTGGGGAAAAATGAAAGGATTGTCGCATGAGTAAGAAGGGCGGGGCGAGGACAGATAACATTGAAAATTGCAATAAGAGACATTTGGACTTGTTGGACTAGAATATAAGATGTGAATGTAAATTGGGTAGCATTAAGCACGCTCACGTGGAAGTAAACGGGAGTGGCGAGATGGAAATGACCTACCCCCAGGAGTTAGAGTAGTAGGGCCGCCATTAGGGCAACTTCACCCTGCTGAGCCGTGAGTAATGGCAATTGACAGAAAAGGGCTAGATGCGGGGGCACCCGAGATCCAGGGATGAAGCTGGGCAGCAGTTGGGTAGGGTGTTGGGGAGGGAGGAAATGGAGGGGAGTGAGTTGGTGCAGGGAAGGGAAGTGGGAAGGAGGGAGGTTGGGAAGTTTGGGGTGTTTGTTGTTTGGGGAGGTTTATGTTGGGAGACGAGCCTGCATAGAATGAGAATATACTTGGTCATGGACTGCACTTGTGGGGGGGAGGGGTAGGGACCCTAATATGCCATGGGGGATCTTAGAATTATTACTTGTAACGTCATAGGGCTCAATAGTTATTTAAAGGGGAACAAGGTCATGCTATTTTTTTTTTATTGTGTTTAGTTCATCACAGAACCTTTACAAAACATTTTTTTTATCTTGGTTAATTATACAAGTACAAAATCTAAAATTCATTTTCATTAAAGCTTTTCACAAATTTTCATTACAATTCTACATTTCTTATAGCATACCCCCCATTTTTGTACATTTCACTCAAAAAAGTCACAATGCTTAGGTACATCTAATTATGGACTTGTGAGACTTTTTATACCATGCATTTTCAAGTATTCACTCGGTATGTAACCATTGCAGACCAACCACTTTTCATGAAGTTGCATTGTCACTAATCCACTTAAATTGCTACCCATTAGATCTAACACACTACAGATCCAAATGATCTTTAATCACTTCCAAGATTTTCGTCAGGCTGATTATGAGAGTAAGACTGTTCCCCCACAATAACTTATTCCATAGAGCAATCCTGGAGAATTCTGTTGACATGTACCATTATTTTCCAAATTCCTTAATCCTTAATGATTCGAAGTACGTACAACACATTACAAGATGTTTCAAAGATTCCTCTGATTGTGGTATGGAACAGAAGCGACATTCAGTACTATTAATTCTATGTTCATCCTTAGATATAGTCAATTTGGATATGCGCTCAGAAGTAAGGAATTGATTTAATCTGAAGCACATATATAAGTCCCTTGCAATTGTGCATGGAAATTGGAGGATATAACTAGGCAAGACACCAAATTTTCTTCTAAAAGGAGCATATTCTATATAAGATTTGTATTTAGCAATTCGATCAGATTGGAGACACCAGCTCAATCGATGGAATTTGTTTATTGGAGGGAAGACAGAGGATAAAATCCTCCCTAAATATGTCTGCAAGGTGTAATATTTCCTCCATCTTTTTTACAAAGTTTGTTAAAATAGAAGGTAAACCAGCTTCCAGAATGTTATTTAAATCTTCATATAGCTAGTTTTTTGGTGGACATAGCATCTTTCTGTAGTTGTTTAATAGCCTCCAATTTCTTTTATCTGAAGGAGGCAGCAAGCCCAATTCATGCCTTATTATATCATTTGGAAGCCAACCCCAGTACCTTTTTCCATAGTTTTCAATGCACCAAGTCAAGGTGATCGTTGATATCTACAGTGCAGGTATCTAACATATACAAAACATTAGGCTCAATCTTCAAGAGATAGAATTGAATGATTGGAACTATGGAGAAGCTGCAATATTTCCTATAGATAATGCACATCGGGGCAATAAGGGGTTTAAATTTCTTATTCAAAGTTACTTTCCACCAAGCTTTTGAGTTTTGATCAGTTAGTATGTAACCAAGATATCTTAGTTCCTTAACTTCTTCGAGCTCCACATTACGAATAGACCAGCAAAATCTTAATTTTTCGCTTCCATCAGCGAAAATAATGATCTTAGATTTATCTTGATTGATCTAAATATTATGTAATTCTGCAAACTCGTAGAAAGAGTTCAGTTTATTTTGTAGTCCTAGTGGGGTTTTATCGAGTAACAGGTCATCAGCGAAACTCAGACAGTTTAATTTCAGATTGGCCAAACGCACAGGGTAGTTTATGATATCCTTCCATATTTGATCTAAATCACAAAGGTATATGTTAAATAATATTGCAGCCAGGTTGCACCCTTGTTTTAACCCAATTTCTGTCCGGGTCTCCTCCGTCAATGTTCCAGTTTTGTTTGTACGGACTTTGTAGGTAGTGTTAGAATGCAGTAAGGCTATCAGGGCTACTAGGTGTACCGGAATACCATATTGAATAATTTTATTCCAAAGTAATTCCCTTATTACTGTGTCAAACGCTGTGCTCAGATCTAATGCAGCCATATATATCGCTCCTGTATTCCTTTGTTTAGTTTGACACTGCAATAATGATACTATTGTGGCATTTAGCGGACAGCCCATGGCTTTACGAAAGCCTACTTGGCATTTAGAAAGGATGTTATTCTTGTATAAAAAATCCTGCAATTCCTTTAAAATCAATTGAGAAAATACCTTGGAGGAAGCATCGGTTAGGGCTATGGGTCTGAAATTTGCTGGTTCATTCGCCTTTCCCTTTTTATAATCAGGGACAATGATCATGGAACACCATAATGGAGGATCTGTTTGGTGGAGAATATGACATCAAATTTAATTTTAAAAATGTTTGCCCATAAGTGGGGGTCTGTTTTAATTACACAAGAAGGGATCCCATCAGGACCTGAAGCCTTAGAGTCCTTTAGCTTATTTATGGCGTCCACAATATCCTCAATGGACCAAGGGAAGTGATCTACGATCAATTCTGCATAATTATAACAGTGATCATCACGGAACACGTTTGGTAGTTTAAATTTCTTAGTAAAGTATTGGACCCAAGTATGAGCTAAGATAGCTGGCTCGTTATGAGAGTAAGATGCATTTAGGGTTCTAATGAGCGTCCAGATGTTTCGTGTATCATGGTTTAGAATGTTATACATCATGCGCTGATTATCTTTAATTGCTATAAGGTGTCTAAATTCTCTAATGTGGTTTTTATACTGGTTTAGAAGATTGTTTTTTTTCAATATCAAATATCTCGATACCCAGTTTTCGTCTGGTCAGTTTCCTCAAAAGGAAATTATTTTTGCTCTTCAGTTGATGGATTTGTAAATTAAAGGCATGCCTATGTTCTTTAAGAGAGGGGAGTGGTTTATTAAATTGTGCGATGCACATTATATACCTATTAATGATACTACTAAGTTGCCTTTCAGTCTCCTCACCTATGCCTGGATAAATATATCCAATGGTTAAGTAAAATAAGTAAAAGGGATCCTCTTGGATATACCTAATAAACCTCATACAAGTGTTTTTATTCCATCTAATAGTACGACACAAATTTTGGGTCTCTAAGTTGAAGCGATATCTGTGACTCAAGACTCCAGTTCAAAATATTTAAATTGGTAGAGATAGCGTAATGATCTCCATAACCATGATCATTAAATATGTACCAGATCAGAGGAATTACGAATAAGAGTAGACACGAAGAAATGTATCTATGTATGAACTAAAATTACCCCGTTTCCATGTGAAGGGATATGAACTAGCCTGTGGATGTAAAAGCTGTATATCCCATCCCAAAAAATGATGTACCCATTTTTGTCCATTTTTGAATGTCAAAGGTGCTTTCTTCGTGGCTACATTCACATCAAATCCTTCCTTCTTAAAACACGAGGCATTAAAATCACCGCCTAGAATTATCCCCACATGAGTAAAGTTTACAAATATGCCTTCAAGAATAACATCCAGCGTATTAACCATTTTATCCCAAGTACACACTTTCCTATTCCAATAAATGCAAAAGATAATAATGGTTAGTTCCATACAATTCTGAGGATTTAGTTGTAGAGCCATCGCACCTCCATCCTCATAGATCAACACAGGGTTACATTTATTTTCATTGCTAGTAAGGATTGCCAGACTACCTGATGGTCGGCCCTTAGGTCCTTTTGTGGCTGCTTTTGTGAAACAGCCATATCCTGCTACATCAAAAGGTGCTGTATCCATAGTCTCTTGGAGAGGAATGACTTGTGGGCAACTGCTTATGTCATTCTTACCAAACCAGCGAGGAAAAAATAAGCCAATCCACAACAATTCCATGATAAAATTCTGAAAGGGAGCTTGTTACGCTGACAAGCATGAGTCTGTCTGCACTGGAGGATTGACAGTATCACTTGCACCCAGTGTAGCCCCATTAAGCGCAGCCATTATTGCCAATATTTGTTAAATAGTGTCTGCGTTAATGTTAAGCTGAGTCCCACTTTGTTCCATCCCACTTTTTTTTATTCTTAGTTATGGGCGGTGTTTCCAAGAACTTCTCCGCTTCTTTTTCATTGTGGAAGATATAGGGGGTAAGACCAAGAGCAATGAAATGTTCCTTCTGTTGCCATACCATTCTCATGATAATCATGGAATGGAAACCACAAATCATGCGATTGTTGTAATTAGTAGCAAGGCAGATCCATTCCAGATCATCAGAGCATAGGGTTCTCGGGGGGGTGGGGTGGATTGCTTGGAATGTTTTTAAAATAAATGTTCTGTTGAGGCTAGATCTACTATTAATTGCCTCATTGCTTTCCCAGCCCATGATAATTGGCATTCCTGGTACCAGTTTTTCCACAATATTTTCATCATTTTTTCCTATATTTGAGTTATTGAGCTCCTCTGATACATCTTCATGTGATGCATCTTCATCTTCACTTGGGTAGCTTTTCGTCCTATCTTTTTAATAGGCGATTGCTTGTGTGGTTGACCCATGGGTTCGGTTATTAACTCACGCACTCCCATCTCTTCTCCATCAGAGAGGCCACTTGATTGTCCCTCATCTTGTGTCTCGCTATCCACTACTCCAATCACATCTACATCATTCATCAACTCATCTGTACCACTGTTTGATTTTGTCAGATTTCCACTAATAGAAGCATGTTTTCCTTTCTTAGCAGTATTTTTATTTTTCACAGGATAAAATTGCGATAAGGCTGTTTGAACACCTGAGGTACCAAAAGCTGACTGTGTGTTCTGCCCCTTTTTTTTTGGTACCCAAAGTAAGGTCACACTTTAACTCATCCCCGGTCAAACCATCCCCAGCATATAGATGTTTTGTTTTGCGTGCACATTTTTTGGCAAAGTTTGTTGCCTTCCATTCCTTGGTCCATCGGGTATAGTTCCTTAGACTCTTCATCAAGCTGGTGTAAGTCAAACCATTTTCTTCATCATGGTTAACTGCCATTTCACTCCTAAGGAGTCTAGCGGAACTATTTTTGATTTCATTTTTTTAATTTTATTTCTAGACTTATTATTCTTAGCCTCCCTTTTCGGTGCTCTAGCTATAGTTCTAATTCTTTTTGTGGAAGTACCACAGTTTGTTTTTCATTCTCACCCACAGATGTCAGGTCAGACATACTTTCACACATCATTTTCATAGTGCAATCAGATCTAGTAATGCCGAGGGGCTATGAACCTCCTCCCTTTTTGGAGCAATCGTTTGTTCAGAAATTGTCATACCCACACGCTCATCATTTTTCCCATTAAGTATGTATTTCTTGATAGTCTCTATATCATGTTGCATTTGTGAGATAGCCTCACCTAGATTACCTAGGGATTTGATCTACAAATTATTTTATTTTATTTCAGGTAACGATTTGGCAGCAGGTAAAGCTGCCATTTCAGCAAAGGATCTGGCTGCAGCATTCACCATTCGCTCATCCTCTGGAGTTTGAGTAGTACAATCTTTCATATGTACTCCCTTCTTATTGCACATGGCGAGTGCAGATACTACATCACATGTAAATAACATTCCCTCCACTTTGTTCATTTTACATTGGAGGTCTGTTATCGTTGCTCTAAGGTTCCCTAATTCGTAGTGGGTGCGTTCATGCCCCTTGTCAAGTAGGTCAAGAATTCTGGATAGCACCGGAAAATCCTCCCCAAATCCCATCAAGTCACGTGCACGAAGATCTACCTCTACCTCTTCCTCTTTACTAGAATGTTTTTCCCCATTATTACTCGAGGATACACCTGTAGTTTTTTCAAAGAGGTTGAGCTGTTCTTGGGGAAAGACAAATGGGTTGTTCTTAACCGAGGTTAGGCTGGAACTAGCATGGGACTTCATTATATACTCAGAATTGGTGTTTCCTTGTCTCTTATCTTTATATAACTCAGCTCAGGTTGCTGTATAGGAAGGCTGAACATGTGCACATCCTCCCTCCCATATATACGTTTGGATACAGGTGTAGAAGGCCCCAGGGAAAATCTCATCCTTTTCCCAACTTCAGCCTCAATCGCGGGACCCAGGATGGAACAATTATTTAAACCAATTATTACACTTTTTGACATGCCCCCGGGTTTAATCTTATCCTTTACCCATTTCTTCTTTTCCACATTTATGTCATCAGTGTTTGGATCATTCATTTCCTTAACATCAAATTTGATAGGAGAGGATTCAAGATTGCTTGGTGTACTGTCACTATACTGAGTAGTGACAATGCCCTCAGAAATTCCCTCATACTCGTCATTCATACTCGGGGACTGTGGTAAAGTTACAGGGCTAAGTTCACTGCATTCAAAATTTATAGCATCATCCTGTGGCACAGTTTGATTTCCAAGATCTTCATTTAGTGACCTTTCATTTAACATTTCAACCTTTATGTGGTGAGGACTGGCCCCCGTCAGTTTCCTACCACTTCTCAGACCATTTACCATGGTAACTTCAGTTCCGCTGAAGTGCTTAGACACTTTGCCCGTGAGTCAGCAGATACCTCTATAGCAACCTTAGTCAATGCTGGGTGTTGTCTATCTGGAGTCACCACATTTACAAAAACATCATATACCTACATAACAAGTTTTCAGGATTAGTTATACTTCTTAATGTAGGCACTTCTAGCCACACTCCAGAGCTCACAGGAATAAGAATCAGCGGATACACCCTATCACGAGTGCTGATACAAGCATTCAAAATAACAGGTGCAAATCTACATACATCCAACACATTTGCAAGAACCTCCCTCAGATTTAAATGGCCTAACAACCGGCAAACATTGGAGTATAGATTTAGCCACTTAGAGAAGGGTATGTACCAAACACATTCCCTCTCCAGCATCGCAGGGTTCAAAGGTTGTCGACCCACAGAGGCCCTCTGGTTGAGGCCTGTGATGTGCACACTCTTGGTTACGCTCTAGGGTTCAAAGGCTCGAGTTCCACAGTCACCCTTTGATAGGAGCGTAAATTCAAACACTAAACGGCGCATTTGCACCAAACAGTTGGCTATGAGCTGCCCCACAGGGTTCAAAGGCCTACTAGCCCACAGTTACCCTCTATACTGGAGGTCCAGCTCATACACCCAATAACTCCGGTTTACTAAGACCGGTGCTCAATGCTTTGACCGCAAGGTTTTTAAAACCCAAGTGCCCCGCAGATACCTTCCTGAAAAAAATGACAGTATGAGCACATACAGGCCAAGATTCATTGGTTTGTTTATGCTTCCCCCAGGGGTTCAAAGGCTCTGAAGTCCGCAGTCACCCCGTACGTAAAATGCAGATCAAACCAAATGGAGTAAGGTTGATGAGGACAGATTATAGCACATATTAGTATCCTATAAGTCCAACTGAAAGCAGTTATCCTGTCTTAACTACAGGCTTATCTAGTGAGGGCATAAACACATGTAAACCCTCGTATTTGAGAATGTTGCCAGGACCAAAGCTACAGAACGGTCTCATCAGTAGTTCAAACTTGATGCACAAACAGTACGTTGGCAGAATAGTTGCAATAGAGACAGACGTTTCGATGTAATACAATTACTAGTTCAAATCAGTGCAGATAGTGATATTGTCTCGCATAAACGTGCGACCAGTTCCAGAATACCAAGATAAGATGACTGTGTCTGTAGATTACAATTCGAGAAAGCACTAGAGCGTATTGTTCCGTTCCAGGTGGTCCTCAGGATTGCTGCCACCATTTAGCTCCAGTAGCGTAAGCATGTAATACGTCAGGCAAAAGTTTAGGAATCACAACACAGTATTCGTTGACACAATGAGGCCACGAGGAACAATTGAGTTGCTATATCAGTATGACTCAGAACACTGTAGAGCAGTACATACCAATGTCTCCGTAGTAGCTCCCACCGCCGAACACCTAACACACTGCTGGGCACACTGCGCACCGCTCCGCGCATGCACAGTGGTAAAGTAGGTTGGAGGCTGGAGGTGGGCTGTAGAATAATGCAGGAAAATAGTGGAAGGACTAGCAAATGTCCATGTAGCACGTAGCACGGAGCAAAAACAAACAGCACCTTCCCCCTGTAACACCTAATACACTGCTGGGCACACCGCGCCAAGGTCATGCTATACCTACGCAGACAGAAAGTAGACATAGCCCTGCTTCAGGAGACCCATTTTACAAGACAAGATGGAGATGATCCGGAAGAAGTGGAGGGGGACTGTGGTGGGAGCTTATGCCAGGGGAGTGATCATTTGGGTGGCGCCACATGTCCAGTTCCAACTGTTACAGTCTATGGTGGTGGCAGATGGGAGGATGGTCATGATGAGAGGGCTGGTGGAAAACAGGGAGATGAGCATTATAAACATGTACGCCCCGAACCAAAACACGGCGGCATATTTTTGACCCTTATGTAACATACTTAGTACGTACTTGTGAGGGGCGGTGATCTGGGGAGGAGATTTCAACTGTGTGTTAAATCCGATGGTAGATAGGTCAGATGGAAAAATGGACAGACCCACCCCGGCCGCTAGAGCAGTGCATACGCTGCTGGATGATTTCGGGTTTGTGGATGTATGGAGTTTGCACCACCTCCAGGAGAGGCAGTATTCGCACTGCTCAGCTCCACAACATCTGCACACTAGATTGGATTATATGTTTGCCATGCAAGAGTTAATGACTGAGATAACGGAAACGGAATATAAAGCGAGGGTCCTTTCAGACCACTCGCCACTAATCCTTAGATGGAAATACCGACCCCTGAGAGCAAAGATCCCGACATGGCGCTTCAGAGCAGAGGCGCTGAAAGAAACCATCTTCCGGGAGGACATGAGGGAGGAAATAATAAACTACTTCGAGATAAATACTGGCAGTATAGAGACAGCAGGTATGCTTTAAAGTGGTAATGAGGGGGGTAGCTATAGCTAAATCCAAAGGGCTACAAGGAGGGATCCAGGCTTAACTGCAAGATACGGAGAGGGAACTATAAAGGGCACTAAGGGAGGGGGGTAACACCAAGGAAGATAATGAAATAATACTTAAGCTGCAGCAGAAATGTGTGGGCCACTGGGAGAGATTGTGCAATCTTAACTATAAGAAGTATATGGAGAGACAGCATGCGGGGGGGGGGAATAAACCAGGGAGGGTCCTGGCATGGCTATACAAGAGCGAGACCCCCAGGCCCACAATCAGGACAATAACGAGGGAGGATGGGAGCTTGATGGACACCCAAGAGGGAGTTAATCAAGAATTTGTGGAGTATTATCGACTCCTGTATGGAGATGATGAGGACAGTGACTGCACAGAAATAGCAGAAACACTGGAAGATATAGGACTGCCACAGATCAGTGCCGAAGAGCGGGAGGAGCTGGATGCCCCGATTACCTTAGAGGAGTAGGAAGAAGTAGTGAGACAGTTGCCTACTAGCAAAACCCCGGGGACTGACAGTCTCCCAAGTGAATTTTATAAGACATATAAGGATGAAGTGCTTCCTCCGCTTTTAGAAATGTTGAACGAAGCTTATGAAGTGGGTAGGCTGCCAGAGTCCCTCAGAGAAGCGACAATTATACCGTTGCCCAAACCTAATAACTTCGGATCATACAGACCCCTGTCAATGCTCAATCAAGACAGTAAAATATTGACGGCTGTTTTGGCAAATAGAATGAGGAGGGTTATTGCTAAACTAATACATCCCGACCAGACTGGCTATGTTCCGAACAGGAACATATCCAACAATCTCAGGTGACTTCACCGAGTCGTTGAGTATGCAAATGAGGATGAAGGCGAATTGGCAATTGTATCGCTAGATGCAATAAAGGCCTTTGACTCGGTTAAATGGCTGTGGCTGATGGCGGCCCTGGTTGGCTATGGAATAGGGCCAGGGTATCTACAGTGGGCCAAAATGCTATATAGCGTGCCGTTGGCTAGAGTTAAAACAGGGTCGGTGATATTGGAGAGGTGGCAACTTCGTAGAGGTACTAGGCAAGGATGCCCTTGGTCTCCTATGTTGTATATTCTTGCCCTGGAACCCTTGGCTATATACCTGAGGCAACAGTATGACTCGAGAGGCATTGCTGTAGGAAGGGAACCGCATCTAATCTCTTTGTATGCGGATGACATGCTGTTCTACTTAAGGCACCCAAAAGAAAACCTCCAGTACATTCTGGAAGTGATGGATAGATCTGCAAAGCTGTCTGGCATAGCTCTGAACCCCCAAAAATCTAGTATCGTTCCACTGGGCAGGTATAAAGGGACTCCGCTAGAAGAGTTACCGGTTCTACAGATACCGTGGGAGGTGCGCAAGTTCCGATATCTCAGAATAGATATATACCATACGGTAGAAGAGGAACAGCAGTATAACACAGAGGAGGCAATCAGGAAAATTGGAAATGGTATGAAGTTTTGGGTGAAACTACCTCTAGCGATGATGGGGCGAGGGGCAATGTTGAAAATGATGGTCCTGCCGAGATTCTTGCATTATTTTGGAAATATTCCATATTTTATAACAAGGCGGCCTTTGCTAAGTTAGAAAGCATGTGCAGGGACTTCCACTGGAATGGGACGAGGGATAGAGTAGCCCTTTGGAAGCTACAAAACTCATACCAAAAAGGAGGCATAAAACTGCTGAACTACGAAATTTACTACATAGCAAGCCAGCTGCAATATGTAGCTAAATGGCTCTCTGAAGAGTCAACCTCGGAGTCCAGGCTGTTCCGACAGGACTGTGCCCCATACTTCCTAAAGAAAATGATGTGGCTGCCTATGGCAGACATGGAAGGGCGCCCAAGGATGATGATGCTACGGTGGAAGATATGGCGCAGGGCCTGCCAGCTGATGGTGAATTAATTCCTGTGCTCCCCGCAGGTACCACTAGTGGCATTGACCGGCAAAGACAAGCAATTAAGGATGATGATTAGGAAACACTGGGAACCGGTCGGGATAGCAACCATGGGCGATATATGGCAGGAGGGGGTCATAAGGGACTTTGCGGTACTGGAGGAAGAAACTGGGTTACATACGGGCCAGTATATTACATATCACAGGGTGGTGCGGAAAATCAAGGAGACATGGTCCGAAGTAGCACTAGTAGAAGAGCCGGACACTACCATAGACACAATATACGACGTCGCAGAGTGGGGACACAAGATATCTAGGATATATGAGCTGATAATGTCCAAGTTGGGGAAGGAAGTGGCACACCTGAGACGGGACTGGGAGGAGGAAGTAGGGCCCCAATGAGTGATGGGATGTGGGAACGAGCCCAAGGGTACCACAAACAAAGTGTAGAGAAATGCAAGACTGCAACAAATACAACTGTACGTGACCCATAGGGCGTATATGACGCCCCACAGAGAATATCCAAATTCAAAAATGTAGGATGACAAGCATGCCCCAAATGTGATGAGGAAAACGCCAGAATGGTGCACATGGTTTGGTCATGCCCAGTCATCGAGCGTTTTTGGGGTGAGGTGGAGCACAAGTTGGCTGAAAAAGGAATCAAAATTGTGGTGGATACAGTGTGGGCCTGTTTGACGGGAGGGTTTCCGAGACCGCGTAAACTCAAGCATGTGAGTAAATTAAAGGACTTGGCGTTTGCACTTGCAGAGAGGAGAATTGCTATGGGGTTAAAGGCATGCCAGAGACCGCGAGTAGAAGTATGGTGGAAAGATTTACAGAAATGGGCCGAAGAAGAAACTGCGGTATGGCAAGATGCAAGTAATGTTGGGGGGGGGGGGGAGGCTGAGACCCTGATGGCCCGGAAACAGTTAATAGTGGGGTTATTTGGGTCACCACGAGACCTAACGTAAAATATGGAGGATGAATCCTTATCACAAGATGCAGAGACAGAACATGGAAGGGTATAGGCTCGTAAGGGGGGGGGAGAAGGGTAGAAGCAGTGGACATGTTGAAGTGATGTATGTTTAAAATGTTATTGTACGCACTGCAAGTTTGGTTTGTATTGTTTGTTGAAAATTAATAATAATTTTTAAAAAAACAATAAAAAAAACATTTATTTACAGTCATTTAGAAAACCTTCACTAGTAGAAATCAACTCAATATTAAACACCAATATACTACAGTATCGAACTCTAAGTTATAAAGACAGTTTGAACTCTCCTGAAAAAGGAGCCAAATGGCACTTCAGTACTTTTAAATAGGAATAAAAAGCATAGGTTTGTACAAAGGGTTAGAAAACACTTCTCTTAGATAATGCAAAGGTTCAGTGTACCAGGAGGGTCAGTTCAATTCAATAGGCCAGGCCAAAGTCAATAGTCTAGTGTTCTTGGATAGGACAGCACAGTTCTGGTACAAACGGAGAAGTCTTTGGAAACGTTTTTAGAAGTAGTTCAGATGATAAAGGGAGCTATGCTGGGTCACAAGCTGATTAGGCCTGCGATTTGGGAAAGTTTCACGAACTTTCACTGCGAGAGTTAGGATCTCTCAATCGGATGGCACAGTACCTTAAAGTGGAGCAAAAAAGATGCAGCTGAAGACGTTAGTTCCTGACAGGTCCTGCAGGTCTCGCTGTTTCTGAACTTCAGTCATGGGGACAAGAGGGAGGACGTTGGGGACTCTTGCACTGCACGGGATAGTCGTCGGAGCAAACAAAATGGCGTCACGTCAGCACAAGTAGCTGTGGCTTCCAAACATAAACTGGTCTCCTTCTCCCTGGTTAACCTTAACCAGCTCCGAGAATGGTATCCAGGTGTTTGCTGAGTTGAATGGTCCCACCAACTCAAAGGAAGAAGCCGTCCTTGAAGGAGCTTCTCTGCCGATTGGAGATCAATTCAGGGTTGAAGCAGGGCTTCACCGGGCAAACCAACAGTCCAGTGGTTGCAGCAGCCGTCCTCTTCTAGCTCGTCTTCGGTTTCTTTCGTTCCAATGGTCGACTCTGCCTTCCAGTCCTGCAGACTCACCTTTAAACAGTTTTCTCCCATTCATTCCAGCCTGGCTGTCACTTACCCAGTAGGGTGGCTGTCCTTGCCGGACAGTCAGCCAGCCAATCACGGCAGACTCCATTTGGGTCTCCTAGGTGACCAAGCGCAGGGAGTTTCGGGCACCTCCCTCACTTCCTGCCCACCCCAGACACTCCGATGCCATGGGCGGACCTCAGTCCTGAGCCTGCCAAAGGCTCTTGAACAAAGGGAACAAACCTGGTTTGGTGCACAGAGTTAAACACCAGAAGGACCTTTCCACAGAGAAACGGCAAAAAAAGATGACCGGAGATGTTTTTACAGAGGGGTCTTGGGCGCCATATTGAAAAACTTGTCGGCCCTGATTTTTTTTTTGGTGTTTGCGGTCGGGAACAATCATGGTATTTTTTTTATAAAACCACAGCCACCAGCCATTTCACAGGGGTGAAGGGTAGCTTTCGACAGCTACAAGAGTGTTTAGACAAAGGGGATACTAGGTAACCCCTCCAGCACTCTATAGGAAGATAGTTTGTGCTGGGTCTATGAATTTAAAAAGACTATTTAACTTTACATTCTCTGGGGAACAGTAGTTCGTCCCAGAGAAGGTATTTAAACCCTGGGAAGTCCAAATGACACCCCTGTGCCACTGCACTAAAGGTGCTGTGTGACACAACAATAAAAAGATGATGCCTATGGAGTTATCTAAAACTCCATAATCAAAGGACACAAGTAAAACACACATCAAAATACCTGAGCGAGTGGGGGAAAAAGGCTCACAGGCTCTCCAGGGGAAAAAAACAAGTCCTCAAAATCCAGCAAAGTTGCTGGAGGTCTCTAAGGTGAAGGGAATAAGCACATTTCTGAGAATTCTCCTTAACAGCTGTAGACTTCACTTCGCTTCAAAAAGTCAGGTCAAGATTCAAAACAGAGCAAATAGAATGGGATTGTATAGAAAACGAAATTGTCTGATTCCATTTGGTAAACCTTTATATCTGATGCACATTTGGCTAATTCATTTTCAAAGAAATTGTAGCCTGTCTTAACTTAATGATTCAATGTATCTTTTTGTGTTTTATCTGCTTGCAGGTGGATCTTAACAAGGAATTACCGTGCTCTTTCTAAGGGTACAAGAGGAAGCACATCTGGTTTCCTTAATATTGTGATGGAATTGAAAAAATGCTGTAATCACTGCTTCTTGATCAAGCCACCGGAAGATGCTGAAAAGGAAACCAGGCTAGAGTCTCTTCAGGTATTTCCAAAATCGTCCTAAAAATTAAATCTAGGGGTTTGTTTATATTGTGACTGTGTTAGAGTAGATTTCCCTTTTGTGTGAAAATCTCTCCACCTGCGAGTCCCCCAGTACTTTTTGCTGGACCACTGGGTTTAGGACTAGTTCTCCTGAGTGAGTGGGAACCTTTTTCCACACACACCTTTTCTTTTGCTCTGCATTTAGGAACCCTTTTTACCTTTTTATTGGATATTTCTTTTTGTAGTGATGATTTCCGTCAACTTTTCTTGCATCTACATATTACTAAAGCAGCATACAGCACTTTCTGTGCAGTGTTGCTGGGAGTTCCTTTCGGTTTTCTTTTGGTTAATTCAGTTACCATGGCAGAGGGATGCTTTTTATCCTACCTGTATTTTCAATTGTGAAATCGGCACACCCTACCGTATGTGGAGTGATGAGAGGATCAATGTATCCCTTTTCTTGACTCTCTAGTAACATTTTGGTTACTGTCACAAGCTTTCTGTTCAGGCTGGTGGCAGTATACCTTTTTTTGCTTGACATTTTTTGGATTGTTTTCATAGACTGTCTTTGCAGTTGCTGTAGGGGACACAATTTACCCATAATAGTGGCTGTGCTTATTTAAGCACTGAACAAGATGACTTGACCTTTCTGATGTATTTTACTACCTTTCTGGTTGTGGGTGGATTCCATGCTCCCTTTGTCTTCACCGGGCATCCCAAAGAAAAGCCTGCGAAGGGTCTCTGAGTGACTGCCAGAACAGGAAGTGGGAGTGTGGACCAAACCTCCCATGTCATTTGTCCTTCAGTGTGCCTGACTGAAACCAGTTCAGACTGGCTGTCCCATTGGACAACTACACCCCCCCCTGCCCCCACCCCCCAAGTTTGAATGCTGCATTGGTCATGATTGGTGGACTCGGCCAGTATTTCTGGATAATTTCTGAGGTCCTGGAGCTGAAACTCAGATACGAACCACTGCAGCAGAAGATTCAGAAGAAGAACAAAGAAGGACACCGCCAGCAACTTGCAGCACCCGCCAGAGCCTGCTGAGTAACCGCTGCTGTCCCAACCTCCACTTCGAATGACATGTCGTCATCTTTTGATATCTTTCCAGCTTCATCTGCTTCGGAAAAGGTTTCTCGACAGGGGGTTATGCATGCTGTCTCGTCGAATCAATGTCCCTCGAGGGCCTCCGTTGGACTGTCCACGTCATCATATAAGTAGCGCACACAGCAGCAATTGGCTTCAGTTCTGTTTTCCCGAGCATTTGCTTTGAAGAATGACAACGCACCTAGGTTCTTCATTGAACTTTGTCACTAATTTTCTGTATGAAAATGTCTTCACAGTTGGCTCCATCAACGCCTAAATGGGGCTTCAAGAAATGCCAAGACTGGGTATCGCAAATGTTGATCACCGACCCCCATTGGAACTGAGCATCGTACCTCCGAGTGTAACTCCTGTCAGGCGATGACCAACGAGGCACTGTCATGATCTCTGCTTCCAAAAGGTCAGGGTTTTCCCAACTCCCTTGGAAGCAGATTCATAACCCAGGTTCCGAGTGCCAACCAGTCCCAATTGGGACCTTTTGGACCCAGTCCTGGCGCCAGTGGCACCAGGCTCATAAATATGCCCAGTCCCAGCGCTGGAAGCGCCGGGCTCATAATGCTTGGGTGGACTTACCTGCAGCAGACCATGCTGCTTACTTGCCTGCCAGTTGAACCTCTGATCCTCTTCTGTTTGGAACTACTTTTCCTGTTGGGTGGGGCAGGAGCCACTCCCTAGGTTCAGAACACTGGAACTCTTCTGGAAAGCAGGAACTCTTTTCTTACCTAGGCGTGGCTGTGGAAGGAGACACCTAAGCACTACAGGAGGCTATTTAAACCACACCCGATGGATGAATCTTGCTTTGCGTTATTCTGCATCCTCTGCAGCAGAACGCTCATTGTGTCTTCTGCATCTGATCCTGGGCCTAAGGAAAAAGGCTTACCATCCTGAATCCAGTCTTCAGCAACACCTATAAAGACAAGAAAGAACAGGTTAGCATTACGGTCTTCAGTGACAGCTCTTCACTTACCTGGGCCATCGGCTGTCACCAACGCCTCGCGCTGCATTCTGAAAGACAAAAGCTTACCAACTCTTCGCACGCTCCGGAGGCCTTCGGCGCTGCATCCCGCATCTGAAAGACAAAACAAGGTGCGTTTAAAGACATTGGGGAACTTTAATACTCACGTGCCATTACTCCTTTCCACATCTAACCCAGCGGGTATTCCGGCACCCTGCAGCCGCTCCGAACTTGTACCTGCAAAATAAAAAGACAGTTAGAGCGCATCGTGAAGCAGGTAACAAGCGCTTACTTACGTGCTTCCAGGCGCTTCTATTCATCACACGGGCTCCATCTTCAACTCACTTCAGCCCGTCATCCACCATCGCCGGAACCCTGAAAAACAAGAGACATCATTACTAAAGACTTTAAAGACATTAGAATTACTCGAAACTTACCGTTCGTGCAGTAAACGACAGACAGCAGTCCTCTGAAGTCAAGAGGCCTGCTCCCCTTATCCAGTGAAGAAACTGGTTACAGCACCCTGCCCCGAGGCAGATGGAGAGCACGGCGTTCACTTACCTAAGGTGAGAGCGTTAACCTTCGGGGTTCTACAGGAGAAGAGAAAGGGAAGAAGAGAGAGACATTCAATAACCCAGTTCATTAATCCCCTATTTTCTATCTGCAGACATCTTATCCTTCGAGTCAAACATACAGCGCACAGAGGTCCAGCCCAAAGAGCCAGCCGTGTGTTACACATCACCTTTGAAGATACGGTATACGCCCAGTCAAGACCGGCGCCTCTACGGGAATCAGGTGAGCGTTACAGGCACTATGGGACCATAAAGGTAAATTGACAGTGAGTAGGCTTCCTTCAAAGTCTCTTTTAGGGAGATTTCTCATTATTATGCCTCATCCTCTTCTCCTAGTGAGACTCCCAGCACATTTTGCTGGACTTCTGGTTCTTTTTCTTTAAATCCTAAATGAGTTGAGCCTTTTTCCACCCATCCATTCTTTTAGGCTGTGTCTTTTGGAATTCTGTACTTTGTGTTATACCTGTACTATGGAGGATGTCTACTCCATAGCTCTTAAAGGCATCTGCATTCTTCTAATGCAGCACACAGCTCCTTATGGGCAGTGTTGCTGGGGAACTTCAGGGTCCTCCTTTAAAATTCTGTTTTAATATCCCCAAGTAAGTACAGTTCTTAGGGATTGAGAGATACTTGGTATATCTGCCAAACCTTTATAGACTGAGAGGTTGGCACACACCACCTTCAGTGGAGTGCCAAAGGGATACTTAGTATCCCTCTTCCCACTCTGCTCCTGTGACTTTTTAGTCACGTAGACTATCACCTAGTTATGGCTGGTGACAATGGACGTGTTCTACAACTATTGTGTATTTCTTATACTCCAGGCTATGTCCATAGCCTCGGTAGTGCACAATAGGGGCACCAAAGTACCAACTTGGGGCCTCCCTTCTTTTTTCATCATTACTATCGTGGTTGTTCGTGGTCAGCCCTTCTACCATTCTAGGAGAAGGAAGGCCTGTGTGTGGGTTTTGCCTTTGACAGGAACCCTTGGGTATCCCCATCTAGGCTCTACAGTGGCTGGGCAAGCAGGAAGTAGGGGAGGAGTTTTCGACCCCCCGTCCTTTGTCTGCCAGAGTGCCTGAATAGGTCCAGCTCCCACAGGGGGACTGGCTGTCCTTATTGGGCAGCCACCCGTTCCTTTCTGTAAAATGCTGAGAGAGATTGCAGAGGAGTGTGCGCTGGAACTGTATAAAAGGTAAGGCTTCTGGAGTGAAAAGCAAGTCGACCACAGGAAGCTGAAGTAACCGAAGAAGAATTTGACCAGAGAAGTCTGCAGGCTCTTTGCAACACCGTGAAGTGGCCACTGCTGTCCTGACTCCGTTTTCTGTGTGACCGAGGAGCTCCGAAGAAGACTCCTTCCCTTTGGCTGCTGGAAACAACCAGTCCCAAGACGAGCTTTGAAAAAGCCATCTCTCAAGGTTCTAGGAGTTTCCATAGCTGAGGAACCCCATTTTGAGTGCATTGTCGTGGAAAGGCCAAATCCGTCCAGATCTTTGCTGAAACCGTAAGGACACTCCAGAGATCCGATCCAACTCGCCTAGACCCCCTCATCAGAGTGTGGGACTGCAGGAAGCAAAGAAGATTGACTGGGTGATCCATGTTCTTTGTTGGTGCTGCAGAGAAGGCGCCAAAACCGAAGAGTGAACCAAGAAGTTGCTGAAGTTGCTGAAAGCCATGCTACAGGTCCTCCTTTGAGACTGCTGCTAAGAGATCCCAACCATTGTCCTGCCTTTAGTCATCAGACCAAGGAATCCGGAGGTCAGGTACAGAGCTGCAACTTTGTGGCGCATCCAACATGAACATTTTCTTCTAACCTAAGGTACTGTGGGGAAAATGGTATTTGCCATTGCTATTGGATCCTGTCCCTGGGGGTCGACCAGTGAGGGAGGATCCCCTGAATGGGGGGGGGGTCCTTGGGGAGTGGGACACCGACGAGTGAGTCGCAGTAGCCCCCTTCTTTCAACACCTTTTCCCCATCCTACCACGTAGTATATTCCAAAACAATTCACTCCCCCCCCCCCTTTTCCAACATGAAAACTTTTGCGCAACACGAAAGACAACAGACTAACAACAGAGCCATTTACCTGACATGTTCCAATACAAGGGTCAGGCAAAGACAGACAATTGACCAGAATCACACACAGCTGATGGCCCTTTCCCTTGCCGCAGAGCTGAAAGGTGGAGCACAAGATGTGCATGGCCAAGTGGACAACATGAGAGATAACTCAGCATGGCAGTTCAAGAGGAGGAGAAAGATGGCGCATACCGAGAGGGAGACGAGGAAAAAAAACGATCTTGCATTTCCATTCAATACCTGTGCAACCTCCGCAGAAGAATTGTAAGAACTCGAACAGCCAGCGCGTGTTGCAGCAGATGTCAACGGTACATGAGACCCTCCTCAGCTCATAACCAAGCTGGGGAGGGATGCTGATCTCTGAGGTACCAACCGCGACTCGTAGAAGAAGAAAGCCAAGCGGTTCATCGTAGCTGGTGAGTCGAGGGGAGAGTCGATAAGAAACCAAACTGTGGGGGGAAACCAGCAACAGAGAAGTCCGGAACCACGTGGGTGCTCACTTGGGAAACTCTGGCGATTACCCGATTGTTGAAACTACGATAACCAGAAAGCCTTGGAAGAAGGCGAAAAGAGGGGGTCAAAGTGGTCTTGCAAAATCCTCTGTAGAGGCAACAGTCTTTGACAGATGATTGTGAAGCGGAAGGAAACGAATCCTGCTTGGTTTAGTTAGCAAATGAACAGTGTGTTACAAAAGTTGGCAAGAGTGAACCCGGCAGAGGGAAGTCGACAAAAGGGGCGAAGCCTCAAGTACTGTTTAAAAATACATTAAGATTTGTGAATACAAGAAGTATTGGAAGACCAGCGGAAGTGAATTGTCCCCCGTGTCATTTGGAGTCCGAGCCCAGGCGCGGGAGATCAGGGGGGAAAAGTCATCACCCAAAGTCCATTTGGAAAGGAACTCTTTGTTTGTCGTTGAATACATCAGGCCCTCCAAGGCAATTGACTTTTTATTGAAAAGAGACTTAACCATCGAAGAACCTGATAGCTGGAACGGAACTGTTGGCTCGTGCTGGGAAAGCTTGAGCGTGTGCTGTGCTCCAAGTCCCGTGCTGAAAACATGGGGAAGGGACACCTCCAGTACCGCATCCTGACCTATTGGATACAAGTATATAAAAGGTGCATCTACATAAAATTATCGACATATACAATATACCAATAAAACATTACAATATTTTCTTTAAAACATCACGATAGAAGAAACATTAAAACATTTTAAAATTCGTAATTCGTTTTCTGATTTCATCATATTAATTCATACAATGCAAGATCTTTTTCTATAACCCGTAAGAGGTGACTTAGTGCAAAAACAAATGGGTTATGGGTCCCATTCATGAGTCTATCCCATAAAAATACAGAGCAGTCTGCATACTCAGGGTTAACAAATTTCATGAGAAATTTGTGCGGGGTAATTTGAACTGAGGACATTCAAGCACCAAGTGTTTTAAGGTTTCGTATGGCTCGGTAAGATCGGGAAACCTGCAATTCGCTCATTGCATGGTCAGTGGCATATCAGCCCAATGTCTACACCGTTCTTTAGTTCGAAGTTGATTCAATTTGAATCAGATGTAACATACTCTAGTAGCCATACAGGGAAAAATAGATATGTATTGACAACATGGCAATCTCTTGTGCGTAAACTTAGCGTATTCCGTAAAATTAGTATACTGTTTGTTGTTCAAGTGTGTGAATCCAGTCCTATTCAAACAATTATTTTTTTTAACAAAGGCAGGTCTAAAACAAAGATCATATTGAGATACAGATAAGCTATTCAATACTTCTTGTATTCGTCTTTGATACACATTTACAGAATCAACCGTTTTTGCTTCAATCAGGCCTTGCAGATCTTTATATAAACAATTGCTTGCAGGGTTCAACATTCTTGCAGAATTACTTAATGAGCGCCATAGAACCCTACATGAGAGTGATATAAGTCCAAACTCATGTCTGATTATGCAATTAGGTTTAGATAGTACTAAATGCATAGCTTCTTTGAATAGGCGCCCCTGAAGAGAGTCAAGATATATGCTTGAATCAATCAGGCATATATCAAGAATATAAATTAAGACTGCCTGGACTTTCATTACTAAAAAGTAACTTAACAGGATTAGTGAAAAGCAACAATATTTTAGGAAGATTAGTTTCAATTGACTCGCTAAAGGGCGTACCTTACGGTTCAGTCTTTCTTTCCACAGATACCCTAGGTAGCATATCTCAGTTAGTTGCTGAACCACAAGCTCACCAATTTTCCATTTGTTTTCAATTTCCTTCCTGCATGAAAAACCAAAATACTTGTTTTACCTATATTCGGAGCTAGATTCAAATCATAGGCGTATTGCTTAAATACATGAAGTTTAGCTTGCAGCCCTTCCAGTGTGGCATCCATGATGATTAAATCATCGACGAATGCAAGCCAATGCAATCTAAGATTGCCTTTTCTTACCGGGTACATTCCCATCTCACTCCATTACTTCTCCAGATCACATAAGTATAAGGTAAAGAGAGTCGCTGCAAGGTTACATCCTTGCTTCAGTCCAATAGACGTTTTATTGGACTCGGTAGTTGCTCCCTCTCTAGTGATTCTGACCTTGTATGCGGTATGAGTATAGCCTCATTATCCAAAAGACTAATCCAACGGGTATGCCCGCATAAAACAATTTACGCCAAAGCAGTTCTCTCACCACAGAATCAAACTCAGAAGACCTATCTATGCGTGCGATATATACGGGGTACGCTGCTTTCTTTTTGGTATTGGGCAATATATGCGTCATCATGGTTGCGTTCAGTGTAGTCCCCATGTCCTTCCTAAATCCAATCTGTGCTTTAGAGAGGATGTTATTCTGTGCTATAAATTTGTCGAGGTCATATAGGACTAAGCTCGCATATATCTTGCCACTAGTGTCAATTGATATCTGTCTATAGTTCTGAGGATCGTTTGGATTTCCTTTTTTGTATATTGGAACAATTATAGATGTTCCCCATTGTTCAGGGGTATTCCCTACCCTTAATATCAGATCAAATTTGATCTTCAGAATGGAGGCCCGTAGGGAGGGATCTGCTTTGTATACACATGGGGGATCCCATCTGGGCCAGGGGCTTTGGAGTGGGAAAGAATTTTCTTTTTATTTCCCAAATAATATCATGATCGGACCAACTGAAGCAGTCCCATTTCAAAGATGATTCCAAAAGAATTTCAATACCCACAAAGCGCAAAGGGCGGGAAAAATGTTCAGATATGTATTCGACCCATGTCTCTGCGGGTATGATGTTCTCATTGATTGCTGACTGTGGTGAATGTGAGTTACGTATTATAGACTGTAAGGATGAGGCAGGGAGGCAGGAATAAATAAAATAAAAATCCTTTATTCAGGTGAAGAGAAAAAAACATCTTTCAAGAAGAACTTAATTCAGTCTTCTGTTCCTTCTTAGGTATGGATGCACCTTCAGATTCCTCCGGTTAGTTTTCATAGGCCCAGAGCCTCCCTGGTGTTGCTCTCTCTCCCTCAGGTCGAATGTTCTGGAAGAGAATGGAAAAAACACACACAGTCCTTTGTCAGTTTCACCCTTATATAGGGGCCAGAGACTGGTTAACCAATCAGAAGCGACTTTGTTGCCATCTCTATAAATATCCCACCAAGCCCCGCCCCTTTTCTCTCTGTTCGTGTTTTGCCATGATGTATATTCTCCCGTCTCGTCTGCCTGGCCCTGACTGCTGTCAGAATGGATTTCAGGTGAGATTGTCAATTTCAAGCACGAGTAGGGAGCGGGTATCCTGACTGAATCTTGTTTGGCGTCCGTGCTATCTGTCCATACCCAAGTCCCTGTGGCCGTACTGTGTAGGTTGGCTTCCCCCTCGGGTGTATCGGACTCGTGGCCCAAGTCCGACTTGCGGTCGCGTTTCGAACTGCGGCCGCCTCTTGATTCCAACTCGTGTTCGGGTTTATCTGACTCGCGGTCGCGTATATTCGAACTGCGGCCGCTCCATGATTCTGGCTCGCGGTCGGGTTTACCCGCCTCGCGCCCACCCGCTGATGTTTGAGGCCATTCTGTACCTTCAGGTTCACATAGACCATATAGCCTTCGAATGTTTACATAATTTTCTGTTAAGGTTGGCTTCCCCCTCGGGTGTATCGGACTCGTGGCCCAAAATCTAGAAATCTAAAATCTCGCAATTGAGATTATTTTGTTTGGTGATTCACAGAAAAGTCAATTTATTCTTGTATATTTGAAGCATACATTTTTTTAAATACAAGTACTGCTGCAAATCGCTTGTTAGTTTTTTTCATATTACGGAGTTCTTTATTTTTCTTGCGTTTTAGCATATGAATTTCAGCATCATATTGCAGAGATAGTGACGTGCGTTTAACTGCGGGCTTAGCCCGTATAGATTGTATAGTATACGCAACAATATCACTTATTTTTTTTTCCGTTTAGGCAACAAGTGGAGGGGTGAAGATTAAAGGATATCCGATAATTTATCAAATTCACTCCATACTTTATTGATATTTTCTGACATAAAATGGGGTTCCACCTGATTGAGATGTTAGGGCGGTCAATTTCAGTTAGTGAGAGTAAATTATTTATATTATGGCAGAAGTGAGGCATTTCCATATGTAAATGGATTGGAGCATGATCACCCGATGTAATCGGGTGAATCAATACTGGTTCCACTAAATGCATCAAGGGGTTCGAAATAGCAAAGAAGTTAATCGAGACCAAATTCCCTCGACTCCATGTATGATTCTGAGTTATTTCTGAGCAATTCAAAAATGATATCTCCCAGCCATCAAAATATGAAATCCATTTGCATTTAATGTTGTTACTAATCGGGCGGCCAACTTAACCCTTGATTGCGCGACTGCAATATGTGTTGAAGCCTTCAAGCGTGATTCCATGTATACTCATGTTTTCTTGCAATAAAATGAGATCTAAGTTAAATTTGTTGAGAGAGGAAACCAACCACACATGAAAGGACAGATGGCCACAGGAGTTCCATGAAACAATATCAAGACCGTTTTCTTACTTGCTAAGGTGAATTGACATTTTTAAAATTAGAGATTGAGCGCAGTTGTGGTTCCACCCAGGCCAAATCATGCTTGCCTGCCGCCATTGCAAGCAACTGTGATATACATTTTTGCTCTGCTGATGTTTCATCTAATGTTCCATGTTAGAAAGGCTCCTCCATCCTCAACGTGGGCTTTTGCAAAAACTCATCAGCTGCCACTTTGCAGTTAAATGTGTATAAGCAGAAGCCCATCTCCTTTAAGTTGGATCTAAATCCCCAAATGTATTTTAAGACATTCACACTAGACACATAACATTCGATAGTTATTCACACGTGCAAGGGAAATCCTATTGAAATCCCTGCTCGCAAGGACACTTAGTGAGGGTATACGTGCAATTACATCCATAAAGTATGTAAAGAATACAATTTTATCAGTTCGCCACGTAGGATATCCGTGTTACCCTCTAATCCGATGATGTTATACTCTTGAGTTGTTCTCCACGTTTCCTTACTTATAGGTTCGGACTGTGCAGCCTGATGCATCAGGTTTGAGGGATGCACGAGAGAAGTTGAAGAACCAGAATTAGCAGTTACATCTTCAATGCATCTCTCAGATCTTGATGACGGTCCCTGCTTAAGTTGTACTGAGGCATATTCGCTTGATTTCATCATACCGTCAGAGGGCATGCTAGGTGAAGGATATGAATCCGCTTTCACCCCATCATACAATTTGCACCGTTTCTCCCCAATTCAGTTCAATTATTTTGCGAGTGTGGTGATAGTAAACCACACTCAACCGCTGATTTTAAAGAATGTATAATGTTTGCATAACTAGGAGGATTAGGCAAAGATCTACTTACATTATTGTTGGGAGTAGGACCACAAGGAGCTCTACATAAATTAGTATCCCATAAAGATTGATCAATAGAGGATACATTTGATGTACTTGGGTGCTTATCAACAATAACTCTATTATCCACTGGGGCTGTTAAATCCCTTTTCTCCATTGGAATAGAATCTGTTACTTCTACACAGGGGAGTGCTCTGGATTTTCCAGGGCCACTAATAATGACAGTCATTTTTAGTGAGTGGATGTGGATGTGTCCGTTTAGATGATCCGTGTGCAAGGCTACATATTTCAGCATAAGAAGCACCCGCACTCATATTTTCAGAGGCAACTTCCACCCTAGAATTATTACAAAGCGCATCCTCATTGGTGGATGCCAAATTCTCACCCACATTAGCCTGTTTGGTGCTACACTTAAAACCTGCACTAGGGAAATAATTTGTCATATTCCTCTGTAGTTTCTGACTCTCGTTAGTTGGAGATTGAAGCTGTTCGGTCTGACCTCCTGAGTGCAGAACCTTACCATTAGTACCTTCGGTACTCTCTAAATTAGAAGGAGTGTGTTTTACACATTTTCCTTTATTTGCAACAATAAGGGAGACATTCCTCTCTTTTTGAGAAGATTGATTAGTTAAAAGGAGCGCACAACTCTCCTCTGATAATTGCTCAACATCAATTACGTCATCATCCTGCAGAGGTGAGTCAGACTTCTTCCCCTCAAGGTCAGTGTTTTCCCAATTTAAGCACGGGGGTAAGTTTGGTGTAGTTATTTCCGGAGTACGTATTTTCCTTCCTACGTTTCTCTGCACGTTTAATTGCTCTAAGATGCTTTTTTTTTTAAGCACTGTGATAGAAACGTGGTTTTCTCTTCTGAAGTCTGATCACTGACCTCTTCTTGTTCAGACTGTTCAATGATTTTAACAAGAACAGAAGGACTATCAGGAGTTACTTCCTCCTGAGCTGTTGAAGGAGGCGAGGGACAGGTGCTTGTTGTGCTATTAAGTTAAGCTTCATTTCACTAATATAATTTTTAATAAGGTCAATGTCCTTCAGAAAATGTTCAGAGGCAAGATCAAATTGTTGATCTAATGGTCGTATTATTTCCACTTTCTCAAGTTGTATCTCATTAGGTGGTATTAAATCGCGATACTGCGTCTGCTTGTCTACTAAAATTGGTCTTTCATTTAGGTTTTAGATGATTGACCATACAAGAATGGGGGCAGTTTGCTGGAGGATTAAAGTCTCTTGCCATAATGAAACCTTGAAGACGATTAAGTTTTTGCAGTTTGTCATTAGATACCAATTGTAACTCCCGTATTTCCAAATGCGTAAATCCAGAATCCTGATAATAACAGGGAATGTATAAGGGCCGGATGGATTAGAGGTTTGGAGTGCTTTGTTACACAGAGCCCCTTGCTGCCCTTCATGTTCAAAGTTTTTATTTGTAATGCTCATCCTTGAGAGATCCCCCATCTGGTGATTTTGAATTAATCCACCCTTCCCTCTGTGTATTATTTAAATTGAGTGAGGATTTAAGGTCAGATACCTTGTGTGGAAATTCTGTGGGATGCAAAGTTCCACCAGACTTGAGAAGGTAGGTTGGTCAAAATTAAATTTACGGTTAACCAAGCGAGTCGGTACTCTGATCGAATCGCTAAAATGCTTATTCAATTCGAAAATCGCTATAGACCCGACTCCAGATGTTTCATTATCAGTGCCGCTTCCCGAAATAGGTGAGGTCATTGAGTTAGGGTCATCGGAGGACACAGCCTCTGTCCCACAAGATTTACCATAAGCAACTACCTTTTCGGAAGAACACTCTTCTAAATCCGGGAGGTTCGCTGTTGAAATACATTTCGGAATATTGATGTTATTCAGTTTAGTTTTTTTACCAACGTGAAAAAGGTCCTCCTGTGTCATATTGAAAGGAGCACAGTTGACAGGAGGTATACCTTCCATTATATTATCATTAGTATTCTCCGGGTTTTATTTAGGATGAAACAGAATCTCTGTGGGATCCGAATACACAATATTACCGGAGCATATCAAAGCATCAACATTGAATATGTCTAACGCAGGCGGCTACGTTAGGCGACTACTACGTAAGCCGGAAACCATTAGTGCTGCGTATGTAATAAAGAACGGTATTTACAAAAAAGGCTCATGTATTCCACCAATAGGATTGATAGTCTCTACAAATACTAATAATTTAAGGGAAAACACACCACTCACCTATCACCCTAACAACCCAACAGCCTAACAGCCTAGTCACTTGACTAGTGTCACTTAAGATGCCTGACTTATTATTTATGAACACTTCTTTCTTTCTTTGGAACTTTATCCCACAATTCTTTTTTTATTTAGAGTAAGGATTGGTAATAGGTTTTTCTTAGTATAGGCCTTTTATTTTGACACGCCACCACTAGGCCTGCCTTAGTTTTCATTTGATGGTCTGTTAGGCAAGTGTCACGCTCACCTGATTCCCACGGAGGCGCAGGTCTGGCTTCGAGTGCTGATGCTTCTTCTATGGTGAAGCGCAGGACTCTGAAGATGGACTCACTGGCTCGCAGGAATATTCCCCTGTGCGTGAAAAGGGAGTATTACCTACTGACGGAATAATGCTCAAGCCTCCCATTCCCTTCCAGCCCTCCACGACACCCTTCCTCGATTCCCCGTGAAGTCTCACCTTAGGGTCTGGAAGGATGAGTTCTCCATCCTGCTTCTGATGCAGGGGCGCGTTGAAACCCAGTTACTTCACTGGATTGAGGTTTGATGGGAGTTCAAATAAGCTTGACTATTCAGGTAAGGCGCTGTAAGAGTTCTGTAGCAAGTTCAAAAGTTCAAGCCTTATTATAATGTTCATTGTTTTATTGCAGCAAGCGCTAATCGCTTATGTGTTTTTTCCCCTTAGGGGCCGGGGTTCGGAATGCTGGAGATATGGCGCCGACCCGAAGTGAAACGTGCAGTTCCAGTAAATGACAGGTAAGTTCTGGATGAGCGTTCGGGTAATGTCTTTGCATTCGCTCATTCAATGTCTTTGTCTTTTTTTCCCCATAGGGGCCGGGGTCCAGAATGCCAGGAAGCGGCAGGACCCGAAATGAAATGGGAATGACCCAACAGGTAAGTCTTAGAAGGAAACTGAGCTTTTCCTATTCCCTTCCTTCTCTCACCTTGTGTTCTTGTCTTTTTCTCTCTAGGCTCTGGGAAGTGGCTGCGGATCCGAATGATCGCTGCTGAAGATGGAGGTGCCCAGGAAAGGTGAGTGAAATGCAGCGCTGCAGCGATCGAAGCGAAATGCTTTTAAAATGATGTCTTCCCTTTCAGGATCGTCGGTGTGAAGTCTCCGTGATGCAGCTTTAGCAGGTAAGGTCTTCTTTCTCTCCAATTCTCTCTTAGCAGGTGACCCAGGATGCTGACAGGCGTGGCTGAAGTCCAGATGCAGGAGCTGACACGGTGAGCGTCCAGCTGCGAGGAGCAGAACAACGCGAAGCGTGAGTTGCTGATCGGGCGTGGTTTAAATAGCTTTGGAAGAAGTTCCAGGTATGTATCCTTCCACCGATCAGGTATGTATCCTTCCCCGACCACACCCAGGGGAAAGTAGGTCCACAGGTAAAGTAGTTCCATTCAGGCCTCAAGAGGGCCTGGATGTAGCAGCATGGTCTGCATCAGGTAAGTGCACCTTAAAACACTTGAACACATGTCTAGCTTTATGAGCCTGGCGCCTAAGGCGCCAGGACAGGGGTCCAACATGAGCCTGGCGCCCAAGGCGCCAGGACTGTGTCCAAAGGGCCCCAGCTTGGGCCCGCTGGCACTTCCCTGGGGGAAATGATGCCTGCCTCTGGGGTTGCTGGGTCGGACCTGGCTCCTTGGAGGTAGGCATCATGACAGCAAGATTTGGTGCAGTACCCTTTGAGTGCACTACAAAAACCTTGGCCTCCTGGCAATAGGAGCCCAACCTTTGGTATAAGTCTGTATTACACAGGTTGGTAGTGTGGTTGAGTAGCCAGGCTTATCTCAAGAGGGGTCAATGTGAGCAGTAGGTTAGTTACACAGAGATTCACAGTGACAAGTATCTAAATAAACACTTACTCTCAAGGTTTCTTGATTAAACATTTATTAATGTATTTAGCAGTCAGTGTGAATACGCCTTCTTCAGAAGGGGCAATATATAGTAACACACAAATACACTCCAAAATACACAATTCTAATTTCTCTAAATCGGCAACTGCCCATTTGGGATGGCACACAGATGCTTCCTACACCCTCAGGTGACTTAAATAACTAGGACACCGTGGACATTAATATATCACTGGTACATTTAGAGCAATACTGAGATGAGTGTCAAAGAAAAGGGGTTATTACAATAAAACAAGAGATCACACAATTATCCTGAAACAGGTAAGTACTTTTGAACCCCCATATGCAAAGTAAGTTATCCCCTTCCTGGGAGGACAGGTTAAGCACAATGTCGGAGGAGAGAAGAGTCATTGAGGGAGCCAGGCCATCCAATGTTAAGTTAGCAAAAGTCTTGGTGAGCTGAAGCACTTCTTGCAGGTAAGTAAAAGTCTTGCACAGTGTTTTAGAAGTAGAATCAATTAAGGGCCTCAAGCTGTTGGGCAACTCTACAGCCTCAACCAAGATAAGTCTCAACTGAGAACAAGTAAGGCTACACAACAAGAGGTAAATTCTCTTAGACTGTACAATACCTTTGGTTAGAAGAAATGGTTCCAACTGGCTTCTGTTCCTGTGCAGCTCTGCAGATCCTGTTGTTCCTGGGCCTCAGTCGTTGGGACACGAGGGAGGACTTCTGGGAACTCCTGCTCTGCAATGGGGCAGTCAGCGGCAGCAATGGTCAAACTTCAATTCAGTGGCACTTTGCGGTTTCAGCTCCTCGCGTCTCCAGCAAATAGCACCACTGCATTCTCGGATACCACTTCGGACTTTCTTCGCATCTGGGGTCCAACACACTGTTGATGTGGCTTGGGCTTAGGCAGTCCTGCTTCCTGGGAGTCCAGAGGATTTTCTTTGAGCTCGGGTCTGACTTAAAAGCGATGCACTCGGTTTGGTGTTCCCCTCCCTGGCACTTCGGTTCCAGCAGCAGCAGCAGTGGAAGTACAGCCAGCTTCGAGAGGATGTCCAAATGAGTTGACTTTGGAGTTGATTGGTTCCACCAACTCAAGGGGAGAAGTTGTCCTTGCAGGGCTTCTCTAGTCTAGGTGAATTTGGAGCTTCAGCATTGCAGCAGGGCTTCGCCGGGGAAACCAACGGTCCAGGAGTTGCAGCAAGCATCTCTTTCAAGTTCTTCTTCGGATTCCTTCGTCCAGTGGTCGACTCTGCCTTCCAAGCCAAAAAGTCTTGCCTTTTATAAGTTTCTCCCATTCATTCAAACCTGGCTGTCAATCAAACTGCACAGTGACTGTCCTTGGCGGTCTTAGATACAGGGGGCAGCGGGACCCCCGTGTGTTTTTCTGTCTTCTCGCCGCGTGGCCACGCCTGTTTGGCATTGTTGCCGTTTGCCATGGTGATGAGCGGCAGCTTCGGTTTCTATGGAGCAAACACGGCTGCATAGGCTCTGCCTCCTCAACAGTGTTTAAATGCTCCATTTTGCTATAGGACGCTGCTTCTATTTGTAGCGTAACTCATTGTTCTGGCTTGTTAGCTGTAGTCGTAACAGAATACTAAGTTTTACAGACTCTTGCTTGCCTACTCCTTTTGCCTCCTTGATACCGTCTGTTGCCGACTCGGATTTGTTACACGTATTTCCGCATGCGACGTGAAGGCTGGTGCGGGGCAAGTCGCTTGGCGCGGCCATGTTGGGAGTAACAAAGAATACAAGCCCCGTCGCGATAAGGACCAGGAAGTCCAGAAAGGGCAAGTTCTATGGGTCATGACAGCATGCCTCCTCCGAAGACCTGTTCCACCAGGTTTGCCCGGTGTATGAGATGGAATCTTCTAAGCAATCGATGGGTATTTAAGTTAGAAACTGGTTCCCAGGTTCTCTCGCTAGGAGGATATCCCTTCCATTCAACCAGGTATTGAAGTCGACCCCGTTTATACCTGGAATTGCATATTCTGGACACTTCATATTCCAGCTGATCGTCCACAACAGGACTGGGTCTGCAGGATTTTCGGGTGGATTGGATGTAAGGTTTCAATAGGGAAGTGTGAAAGACTGGGTGTATTTTCTTCCAGGAATCAGGTAGCTTGAGTCGGAATGAGACAGGATTGATGATTTCCTTTATGGAAAATGGTCCATAGTACCGAGGGGCCAATTTGTTAGGCTGTAGATGTCGCGGTAATAGTTTCGAGGACAACCAGACTTGATCACCAACATAATAAGAAGGCGCTGGTCTTCTTTTGGAATCCGCATAAAGCTTAGTGCGTGTTTGGGCCTCTTTCAATTGTTCCTTGGCTTCCTTGTGTATGTTGATGAGTCTGTATCCATGAGTAGGTACTGGAGTGGGATGTGGAAGAACAGAAGGTAAAACGGACGAGTGAAAACCTTGACTGCAATAGAAAGGGCTGACCTTGAGTGCTGAGTGATCGGAATTGTTGTAGGCAAACTCGGCCAGGGGTATGAGGAGAGACCAGTCATCCTGAACCTTGGTGCCAAACAACGAAGATATTGCTCCAGAGGTTGATTTACACGTTCCGTGGCTCCGTTGGTTTGTGGGTGATAACCTGATGAGAGAGCGTGTTGGGTCCCTAGAATACGACAGAGATATTTCCAGAATTGTGAGACGTATTGAGGTCCTCGGTCTGATATGATCTTGGAAGGAAGTCCATGAAGATGGAAAATATGTTCCAGGAAGATTCCAGCAAGTTCTGAGGAGGATGGTAGTTAATACAAAGGTGTAAAATGAGCCATATGAGTGAACAAGTCTATGGTTACCATGATGGTCGTGTATCCCCGGGAAAGTGGTAATTCCACAATGAAGTCTGGAAGCAATAAACTCCCATGGTCTTGTTGGCAGCGATGGTTGCAGTAGAAGACCCGCCGGTCTCTTGTTATCATGTTTATTTTGACTGCAGATAGCACAAGCCTTGACGTGCTGTTGTATGCCGGTCTTCATTCGAGGCCACCAAAACTGTCTTTGTATAAGACGGAGGGTGTTAGTTATACCACGATGACCGCAGTGAAGGGTATCATGGCAGAGGTTTATTATCTTTTGTTGTAATTTCTGCGTAGGAATGACCAGTGCATTGTCCTTGAATAGATATTCTTCCTTAACTCTTAGATTCCATGGATTCTTCCTTGAAATATCCTTCCAGAGGTCAGAGGACTGGGTTTGCACTCAGATTTCTTCCAGGCGGTAGGTTGATTGAGCTACAAAGATAGTGTGGGGAAACATCTTAGTGTAGGCCTTGTCCTCAGTGGCTACATAGTCAGGACGTCGAGATAAGGCGTCAGCAATCATGTTTTGTGATCCGGGAACATGAGTGATTTGAAATTGGTACTGGGCAAAGAAGTAGGCCCAACGCGCGTGGTGACTGTTCCTGCACTCCAACGACTGTAGAATTTGGAGATTCCGATGGTCTGTGCAGACCTGAACTGGATATCTAGCACCCAGAAGGTGTCGCCATTCAGTGAAGGCTTGGAGGATGGCCAACAGTTCCTTCTCCAGGACGGAATAGTGTCTCTCGCTGGGAGTCAGGGTTCGTGAAAGATAAGCAATGGGGTGTTCCAGTCCATTCTCAAGTTCCTGTTTCAAGACCACCCCTATGGCGTAGTTAGAGGCATCCGTTTCCACTAGGAATGGGCGATTTATGTCGGGCTGGGTCAGGATGGGGGCTTGCGTGAACTCTGTCTTCAATCGTTGGAATGCTTTATCTTGCAGCGTAGACCAGATAAAAGGGGTGTCTTTCTTTAATAGAGCAACGATCGGCTGAACGATCTCGGAAAAGGTAGAAATAAACTTCCGGTAGAAGTTGGCGAGCCCCAGTAAGGATTGAAGTTTCACAGATGTGGGAGCGGGCCAAGCCAGTATGACCTTTACCTTTGAAGGGTCCATACCAATTCCTTCTGGGCTAAGGATGAATCCTAGGTAGTGAACAGAAGTAACGTGAAACGAGCATTTTTCGGGTTTGGCTAACAGTTTGTGTTCACGAAGTCGCTGTAGTACTGCCTTTACATGTTCCTAATGTTTTAGAGGATCCTTGGAAAAAATCAATATGTCATCCAGATAGACAATGACGAAGAGGAACAACATATCAGAGAACACCCTATGCATGAAACGCTGAAAGACTGCGGGAGCATTGGCTAGTCCAAAGGGCATGACTAGGTATTCATAGTGACCAAAGGGTGTTCTAAAGGCTGTTTTCCATTTGTCTCCTTCCCGGACACGGATTAAGTGGTAGGCACCCCGGAGAGCCAACTTCGTGAATATTACGGCGCCTCTCACAGCTTCCAGGATATCCGAGATCAGGGGCAGTGGATACCGATCTTTGAGGGTGCATTGATTTAAGCCTCGATAGTCGAGGCAAGGTCTGAGTTCCTTGGTATCCTTCTTGGGAACGAAGAACAACGAAGCACCCGCTGGAGATTTCGAGGGTCTTATGGAGCTGTTTTCAAGATTGGTGTCTATGTATTCCCGAAGGGCCTTTTTCTCAGGTTCGGAAAGAATGAACATTCTGCCGAAGGGAATTACAGCTGAGGGATCTGTATCTATGGCACAGTCTTCGGGCCTGTGAGGGGGTAAGGCTTGGACTATGGCAGTAGAAAATACATCAGCATATCCCGGATAGGCCTCTGGAACTTGTATGATATTGGAAACCATGAGTGGTGTTTCTTGGTCTCTTGGTGGTTCTTTAGGAGTTATCGAGGAGGGATCCAGGGATAGACAGTGGGACATACAGAACTCTGAGCTCAGGAACAATGATTCTGCTGTCCAATTGATATACGGATTGTGCTTTTGTAACCAGGGCATACCCAAAACCATGGGCTAATGGGGTAATGGGCTGACTTAATGATGTCGAATATAATCCGCTCTTGATGATGGTTTATGGAAAGTTGGATCTCTTTAGTCTGCAGGCTTATGGGTCCTGAAGAGAGGGGTCTTCTGTCAATTGCTTCCACCGGCTGCATGGTGTTTCGTGTCGAGTACGGAATATGATGACTAACAACCCAGTCTTGATCAATGAAAATTCCCATAGCTCCGCAGTCCACCAAGGCCAAAATGGGATAGGTCTTGTCTTTGGAGGGCGACAGGAAGGCCTGTAGTATCACCAAATTGTTTTGTCCAGGAGAGTTCAAGGATGGAATTGATGTGGAGCAAATATCTCCCGACAACTCGTTCCATCTAGGATCGGGAGCTGGCGTTTCCCGAACGCCGTGGAGGGGCTAGAGGGCATTCTCTAACAAGGTGTTTATCCGAGGCACAATAGATGCACAGGCCTGTGTGGATCCTTCTCATCCTTTCTTGAGGGGAAATAGGCCCACGGAAGGCTCCTATTTGCATGGGTTCCGGATCTATGTCAGGGGTTGGGGCAGAATCGGTTTTAACAGCGGTCTTAAGGGAATTCTTTTGAAAGGGTGTCTTGGTCTTTCTTCTTTCAGCCTTTCTTTCCTGGATTCGGAAGTCTATTTGCATGGCTAGATCCATAAGAGCCTGGAATGAACTAGGACGAGCCACCCTGGCTAATTCATCCTTAATGTCCTCGTTTAGACCCCTTTGAAATAGAGTGAAACTTGCTTCTGAGGACCAATCCGCTTCCTTGGCCAGTTGTTTAAATCTAGTAACGTACGTTAGCATATCCTGAGTACCCTGTCGGAAATCAAGTAACCGTTCCTGAGCACTAAAAACCTGTTCTGGGCGGTCGAACATAGTCTTGAGTGCCTGAATGAATCAATCATAATCATCCATGAGGGCATCCCCTGAGTTGACTAAGGGAGTGGCCCAGGTCAACGCGTTCCCTGTGAGGTGCGAGATTATGAAGCCCACCTTCGCCCTAGAAGTTGAAAAATAATGGGGTTTAAAAGTAAAATGCACCAAACAGGAATCCAGGAATCCACAGAAGGATTTTGCCGAGCCATCATATTTGTCTACCACTCCACCCAGTAACACACTGTCCTTGTTAGCGGGGTCGCGAGACAAAACAAGCTGCCTTAACACAGCATTCTCAGCTTTTAAGTTCTGTACTTCAGTTGTGAGCTCTTGCATGCCACGCATAAGGTCCTGGACTGCTTTCTCCATAGCAGTATCAGTGTTTGTCGTTTGGCGTCTCAAACTGTCGTAAATCTCCCCCCCGTCTCACCTGGGATCGCTTCTTGCTCTGTTCCGCGGAAGGATTCCTCTTGTGGACAGATCGGGTCTTGTATAAGCTCTCTCAAGTCTCGTCCGGCTGCAGAGCGCGTTCAGAGTTCCGGGAAGGCCGCTGTTCCAGGATGTCCAGGAAAAAGGTAGCAGTCGCTAGGAATGAGGATTCCGGGAGCAGATTAGAGGGAAGGGGAGAAAGGAAGGAAGAAGGAACCAGGAACTAGAAATAGTGGATTCGCCGAACAGCACACACGTCAAGTCACTACCTAATGATAGCGTTGAGACGCGTGGGGCCGCGGGGGCGTGGCCAATTTATAGAACGTGCCGTATGCGACGTGAAGGCTGGTGCGAGGCAAGTCGCTTGGCGTGGCCATGTTGGGAGTAACAAAGAATACAAGCACTGTCGCAATAAGGACCAGGAAGTCCAGAAAGGGCAAGTTCTATGGGTCATGACAAGATGTGAAGGTATTTTACTATCCTGTGATTAGGTTGTGCCTCTTTACAAAAGTAATGTGTTGGTTTGACCAAATTATTCCTGTAGGGTAATTGTATGAGTGTCCTCCAACTGGGTCTTGCTTCCCCTGACTTGCTGCTAGCCTGTCCTTAATAACTCTACATTAGGTGGTTGCCTACCTAGAATAACTATTCAGTAAAGTGTGACATTGGGTTTTACTTTCCCCTTCATTGTGAAGTTAAAGTAAGTGGGTTTTACTTACCTTGTGTTAGCTGTGTGCCATCCAAAACAAGTTACCAGAGTTATTGCTTACCTTAATCTGGGATTCCCTAATTTCCAAAGCATCTGTAATTGTATATTACATCCTTAGGTTTTACTCACCTGGAATAACTGTGGGTAATGACAAAAGTAGTTATAGGTTTTTACTACACCTAGAATAAGTGTTTCACTATTCACCAAAAGTATATTGTCCAGTTGACAGTTTATGTGATTTGTTCCAAGAATCACTGTACAACTGGAAGGGCCTACTGTTCTTGTATTACCAAAAGTAATCTAAAAAGTAACCATTGGTCTTTTACTCCCAAAGGTTAGGCTTGACCTATAGTAAATGTGTATAACAAGGTTTTGACTTCCCTAGAAGTACTACTAGGTGTTCCAAATAAGGTTTATACTTGGGTCTGTGTACTCTCAAGTATAGTGTTGTGTTTTATATTGTGATTCCATACAATGTGTTAGTACTTACTTAACCCCTAGATTTATCTGGGCCTACCGGTATTTAAATAAATCCTTTATTTTTACAATACATAGTGTTTCATTGTTCTTTGGATCATCTGTATGACAATTTCATTTGTACTGTATCTAATGCCCTCTCTCCCTCCTAAGATAAGCCTTGCTGCTCTGTCTATGCTACCCCGAACTCGGGTGGTACAGCCTTATACTAAGAGTGGAGTCTTGTACTGCCTCAGTAGAATGGTTTTGCTAGGCCCTTAACTGGACTACAGAAAAACGGTCCTAACAGTACTCCACTCCATCCCCGCTGTGGTAAGATAGCCACTTTTCCTTGCCTAATTACTGCTATCATATCCCAGGAATAAGGGGGTTAATTCTTCCCCTTGGTTTTCCCTAGGTCCATACTCCATACACTCTATCCGCCAATCACGAAGCTATTACTGGGGAGGATTTGGGAACAAACTATTTGCTTACATTAACCTGTTGATTGATCTTTCTTACACCCTTGGGGTGCGCATGTTCCCCCGCTCTTTTGTGTGATTTACTCCTCTGTCTGTCCACATCTACCAGCAGAGGGGTGTATTGTAAAAGAGTTCCCTCAAGTTGAGGAGGTCTGGGTTCTGGGTGAACCCTGGTTTACGAGTGGAGTTTTGAGGGATTACTGTTCTACCTCATTCGATCTGGACGCCCCGGCCAGTGCAGTGGTGAGTAGCATAATTAGAAGCCTGTAAAATACGCAAATAGAATCAACAGACGCCTTGGCTCAAATCATGCAGATGGTCACTGATCTACTGTCTGAATTGGCCTCAGCACACGATGCATTACGACAACGCATCAACTCCCTTCAGGACATGACTTCACCTTGTTGCTTCAGGGATTGCTGCTTCTGGGTATCCTCTTGCTCGGCAGGAACCCACCTCATGTTAATGTCTATGCAATTCCCGCTGGCTCCCCAGAACGCTTCATGGGCGATCCTAAACAGTATAGGACGTTTATTAATCAGTGCAAATTGCACTTCCTCTGCCGCCTGTCCTCGTTCGCTACTTCTACTACGAAGGCGGCTTTTGTTTTGTCTTACCTAGGGGGTACTGCTGCTGCCTGGGCAAACCCTTTATTGAAATTGAATCGTTACGTACTATACAACTGCGATGCCCTAATCACGGCAATGAACCAAGTGTTTGACACTCTTTATACCACCCAAGCCACAGACATAGAGTTCCTAAAACTCGGACAAGGCAACACACCTCTCCTGACCTATTTGGCTAAGTTTAACCAGCGGGCTGCAGAGACCGATTGGCCCAAGGAGAAGTTTGCCGTTTTCAAACACGTCCTCTCAGAATATCTCAAGGACACCTTGTCCACAATCCCTGTTCCTACCGCCTTTGTGGACTTGCTCGACCTGGTATAACAGCTTGATGCCCGCAGGGCTGAAAGACAGGGGGGACCGGGGGCAAGAAACCGGTTCCGGTTCCCTTACCACATGATACTGCAGTATCACAGTTGCCTACTCAAGTTGGGGCCATCCGAGAACCTTCAACTCTGGCACCACGGGAATACTGCAGGTCACATAATCTCTGCATTTATTGTGGTTCTTCTGAACATCTCTTACAAGATTGCACTAAAAAACCCAAGAGAAAGGCGGGAAACTCCAAATCCCGGCAAAAGACGGAGTCCCTACGCCGGGAAGACCTGTTCTGGATCACCCATTACTGGTCAAACAGTCCTCTTCCATCTCCCAGTCACGTTCACAGTGGCGTCTGGAGTCCCTTTTTCTGCCTTGGCTGTTATAGACTCTGGGGCCACCAGCAGTTATATGGACCATCAATTTGCCTTATCTTCAGGGATTCCATCAGTGTCAAAGGATCAGCCTGAGGCGGTCAATGCAGTGGACAGCTCTGCCCTCGTTTCGGGCCTACTGACACACCAAACGGTTCCTGTTACCATGTGTACGTCTGAAGGCCATTCAGAGGTAATAACCTTCGATCTCATCAAGGCCCTGGTGTACAAAATAATACAGGGTCTTCCTGCTTGCTCCAGCATCACAACCCAGTCATTGACTGGGCATTACGCTTTATCAAGTTCCCCTCTGCAATGTGCAACAGCCAGTGTATGCTTTCACACAGAATCTCCGCAGGGACACCTTGTCAAGCCCTGGTAGCCACAACTTCTCTTATCAGGACCGTGTCCGTCGCTACAGTAGCCAGCATGCCCTCTGATTACTCCGATTTTCAAGACGTCTTTCACAAAGGTATGGCAGAAACACTCCCTCCACTTCGGGTCTATGATTGCCCAATAATAAACCTGGTACCGGGTTCAAAACTTCCGTCAGGAGGAGTGTATTCGCTGATGCTCAAGGACGATAAAATACTCAAGGAGTACATAAACAAGGTGCAAACTATGGGGTTTATCCGTCCCTCTAAATCACCCACGGCGCCTCTGCTCTTTTTTGTGCCCAAGAAAGAACGTGACCTCAGGCATTGCATTGATTACAGGGCCTTAAAAGCAGTGACGGTTAAGAACCAAAGTCGCTTCCATTGATCTCGGTGCTCCTCTTCAAGTTGGGGTCTTCCCAGATATTTACCAAGTTAGATCTCCGGTGCGCTTACAATCTTGTGCATATAAAAAAAGGCGATGAATGGAAAACAGCCTTCAAAACCCGATAATGCATGATGAATGAACGAAGTGAGTAGAGCAGACGAAACCGGTTGAATGGTTGAAGCGCGCAGAACAGATGAGTGCGCTGAGCAAATGAATGCGTCGAGCAGATGAGTGTGTAGATCGGATGAGTGTGTAGATCAGTTCAGTGTGTAGGGCGAATGAAAGCGTAGAGCGGAAGGATGCTTAGAGTGGATGAATTCATAGAGCGGACGGTTGCGTGGAGCGGACAAGTGTGTAGAGCAGATGACTGTATAGAGCGGATGAGCGAGTAGAGCGGATGAGTGCGTAGGAGCAGAAGAGTGATAGCCTTCAGGAGCGCATAGAGCAATTGCATGTGTAGAGCGGATGAATGTATAAAGCGGATGAGTGTGTAGAGCGGACAAATGCGTAGAGCGGAAGGATGCTCAGAGCGGATGAACGCATGGAGCGGGCGTTTGTGTAGAGCGGACGAGTATGTAGAGCAGATGACTGTACAGAGCGGATGAGTGTGTAAGAGCGGAGACGGGTGTAGACCTGCAAGAGTGCATAGAGCAGATGAATGTGTAGAGCGGATGAGTGTATGGAGTGGATGAGTGTACAGAGCGGATGAGTGTATGGAGCGGATGAGTGCGTAAGCGACGAACCGTGTAGAGCAGATGAGTGCAAATAGCAGATGAGTGTGCGGAAAGGACGAGTATGTGGTGCGGATGAATGCGAGGAGCGGTTGAGTGAATGGAACTGTTGAATGCGTGGAGCGGATGGATGCATAGAGCAGATAGGCGCATAGAGCGAAGTTGTGAGTAGAGCGGATGAGTGCGCTGAGAGGATGAGTGCGCTGAGCGGATGGGTGTCTAGAGCGGACGAGTGCATAGAGCGGAAATATGCTTAGAATGAACGAGTGTGTAAGAGCGGACGAGTGCGTGAGAGCGGAGGAGTGCCCAGACCAGATGAGTGTGTAGAGCGAATCGGTGCGTAAATCAGGTGCATGCGTAGAGCAAGTGAGAGCATGGAGAGGGAGAGTAGAACAGATTAAGTGCGGACGGGTGCGCAAGTGCGGACGGGTGCGCAAGTGCGGACGGGTGCGCAGAACGGATGGGTGCGTAAATCAGGTGCGTGCGTAGAGCAGGTGAGAGCATGGAGAGGGAATGTAGAACAGATGAAGTGCGTAGAGCGGGCGGGCGAGTGAGTAGAGTGGTTGAGTGCGTAAGTGATGCAACAGGGAAGTTTGTGGATGGAATGGTTGAGGTTTGTGGATAGAACAGGTATCATACATGCATGGAACGGGTGAAGTATGTGGATAGAACGGGCGACGTATGTGGATAGAACGGGTGAAATATGCGCACGGAACGGGTAAAGTATGTGGATGGAACGGATGATGTATGTGGAAGGCACGGGTGAAATATGTGGAGGGAGCGCATAAATCAACCTGGAATACACGGACCGGATTGGAGTGCGTGGAACGGATTGGAGTGCATGGAACGGATTGGAACGCATAGAATTACGTGACATACATGGAATGGTTTAGAGTGTACAGAACGTTTGGAAGAGCATGTAAACCATCATATCACATCACCACGCTTACTCTCTTCTTTACACCACCACTCAACTAGAACACAGAGATACTATGACACAATTCGGTATAGCTGTTCTCATACCAACATCCGCCTCATACTTCCCATCACTCTAACTAAACACTGCTGGTTACACACCCTCCAGCCAGGCGTTCTCCTCAGACCTAACGCAGCCAGAATCGGTCTGGATAAACCTGCCAGAACGAACACATACTCCTGAACTCTCAACCACCATACCTAATGCTAAGAAGCAGCTATTACACAAATGCCACACCAGCTGCACACATAAGCGGTGCTCACATGCACCTTCACGCTTCTCTACTCTCTCTACTGACTTGAACTTCGGTTCCCGAGGGCGTTCAACCTACCAGCGCCTTGAGACCATACATGTGGTACATAAGGCGCTATATAAATGCTAAATAACATAACATAACATTAGGTCTTTGAGTACCTAGTGATGCTTTTCGGGCTCTGCAACACCCCTGCTACCTTCCAGGCATTCATGAATTACCTTTATCATGACATTATGGATCAGTATATCATGGTTTACTTGGGTGACATCCTAATATATTCTCCCACCGTAACAGACCAAGTCCAACATGTGCGCTCTGTTTTGCAATGCCTCTGTGAAAACCACTTGAATGTCAAAGCAGAAAAATGCGTTTTCCATGTGACTGAGGTCGAGTTCCTCGGTTACAACTTAACCAATCATGGCATCCATATGAGTAAAGCTAAAGTCAAAGCGGTCATGGACTGGCCCATGCCCAAATCAGTGAAAACATTGCAATCCTTCCTTGGATTCACCAATTTTTATAGGCGTTTCCTCCACTCTTTCTCTTAAATTTTGGCACCCCTTACAGCTGTGACCAGTGCCAAGGTCCCTTTTGCTTTGTCTCCTGAGGCTCAGACTGCATTTGAGTTAATGAAGGCGGTCTTCTCTTTGGCACCGGTACTGCAACACCCAAATCCGGACCTGCCTTTCTTTGTTGAGGCTGATGCCTCGGGCTTCGCTGTAAGAGCAATACTCTGTGTTGTCCTCAATCCGGCGAGATTCATCCCATCGCCTATTATTCTAGGAAGCTATCTGCATATGAGAGAAATTATACCATCACGGAGCGTGAATTGCTGGCCATTAGAAATGCCTTTGCCGAATGGAGACGTCATCTATTACCCAATAGCACCCGCTCGGCACCCAGTCACTCTAATCAGACGATCGGAGCCTCTTGGCGTTTCAATCCATGAAGTGCCTATCCACCAGGCAGGCCCGTTGGCACCTTTTTTTTTTCTCAGTTCCAGTTTACCATCACATATCACCCTGCCAGGTTCCACGCGTCAGCTGATGCGCTTTCCCATTTGCATGCAGAAGACTCATTTGCAGACAGAGCCACCTCTTCTCCTACCTAACAGAGTGGTGAGTGTGTGCACCGTTCAATCATCCTTTTAGTCCCTTATTTTGGATTGGGTTTCTTCACACCCTACTGAGGTTTATGACCTCAATTTGGACATTATCAATGGGCTGCCATTTATACAGGGTCGAGTGTTCTCACCTCCCGGGCGGGCATGTGAACATGCGCTGAAATGGGCTCACAATTCTGTCATTACTGCACATCCAGGGCAACAGAAAAACTTGGAATCCCTGCAGGGTTGGTCATGGTGGCCATCCATGTCTCGGGACATTAATGACTACCTTTCCACTTGCTCCATCTGTGTGCAGTGCAAGACAGCTAGATCCAAACCAATGGGCCTTCTGCAACCACTTCCTGTACCGTACAAACCTTGGCAAATGATGTCAATGGATTTTGTGGTTGAACTCCCTGAAGTCAACAATTTCAACACCATTTGGGTACTAGTTGACTACTTCACCAAGTTAGCAGTGTTTGATCCCTGCTTGGGCCTCCCATCGGTGCATGCTCTGGCCAGACTTTTTCTTGAACACATCTTCCTACATTTTGGTTTAGATTCCATTTTGGTTTAGCTTCCATAGATCGTGTCTGATCGAGGCATACAATTTACTTCCCGTTTCTGGAAAGCCCTTACTGCATCCCTTCTGATTGATGACCGGTACTCGTCCTCTCACCATCCTCAGAAGGATGGCCACACTGAGCAGACAAACGCTACCTTGGAGTAGTATCTTAGGTGTGTATGCCTCTAGTTTCAGTCTAATTGGCTATTGGTTTTTTACCCTGCTGAATTTACATATAATAACTCGGTGTATTCGGCTACTTGGATTTTGCCTTTCTACGCGATGTACGGCCAGCACCTGCAGTCCTTGCCTCTGGACCTGACGCTACCTGACGGCAACCCTTGCTGCTCTTTCCTGTGTCCGGGGCATGGACCAGTTGCATCGGGATGTCCGCTCACACTTTCTGTGCGCTCTGGTATGGGCCAAGAAGTACGCTGATGCCAGTCGTGTCCCGGTCTATCGCATGGGCATGATGGTGTGGCTGTCTAGGTGTAACCTACGGATTCCCGGAAATAAGTCCTTGGTCCCTCGCTTTATGAGCTCCTACAAAATTGTGTCTTTGATTAACCCAGTAGTGGTGAACATCGCCCTTCCTGTTTCCAGGCATATTCACTAAGTGTTACACGACTCCTTGCCACCCGGCGGCCCTTGTTAGGGAGTGTTAGAGAGAATTCTCAGAAATTTGCTATTTGGAAGGTATCAAAAGTACTTAACCATTAATGAATTATTTGTTAACCTTTGTTTTAGTCCTCTATTCTATCTTTTACACCAACTTCAATATTGCTCTAAATGTACCAGTGATAAATCACTGTCCACAGTGTCCTGGCTATTTAAGTCACCTGAGAGTGTAGGAAGGGTCTGTGTGCCATCCCCAATGGGTATCATCTGATTAAGAGAAACTAAGATTTTAATTGTTATATATATTGCTCCATTCTGAAGAAGGCTTATACAACTGACTGTGAAATAAATTAATAATTGTTTTATCAAGAAAACATTAAGTGTAAGAGTTTATTTGACTACCAGAACTGTGAAACTCTCTCACAACATTACTGCTTACATTGACCCCTCTTAAAGCTGGCTGCTCAGCCACACTGCCAACCTGTGTAGTTCAGACTTATACCAAAGCTTGGGTCCCTATTGCCAGGAGGTCAGGGTTATTGTAGTGCACCCAAAGGGTACTGCATACAATATCGCCTAACAATCCCACCAAAGACAAAACGGATAAAGGGACCAAACCTGGGTTGGCGGGCAGAGTATATCTCAAGAAGGATCGTTCCAGCAAAAATGGCGAAAAAAGACGACCGGTCCATTTTGACAAAAATGGCACCCATGGGTGCTGTACTGCCGCTGTGAACGCAGCCCGCGGTAAAAACACACTACGGTCGTTAAACGTGCCCCCCTCCACTGGAACTCCCTTCCTCTCTGTCTGTTCCATCCCCACCTATTCTGCCTTTCGTGTCTCCTTAAAATCTCCTCTTCTCCACTCCCCTCCCTGATACTCTGATCCTCCTCCACCGTCCTCCCTTCCTCCCCCTTTTTTATCCTCATCTTACCTCTCTCCCCCTGCCTAGTTTCCTCCTAAGTCCCCTCTCCTGCTCTCTCGCCTTTAGCTTATCTCACTTCCTGTTCCCCAATCCATTCCCCTCTCCACCCATTCTTCCCTCATTTATCTTCACTGGCAAATTGTTCTAATTGCTGTATTACTGGTTTGACTCAAATTTTTAATTGCTTCTACTGTTATTGTATTCTTGTTATAATGTAAAGCGCTATATAAACACAATAAATATAAACATAAGCATAAGTAAACCACTGCCACCAGCCATTAATTGTGGAAAGGGGAACATAAACTTGTTACATGAGAAACTAGACAAAGGGGATACCAGATAACCCCTCCAGCACCCTATTGTAAAATGGTGTGTGCTGGGTCTATAAAGTTACAAATATAAGTAAAGTCAATTTCGCTTCACTGCTCTTGGAAACAGTACGGTATTTAAATCTTTGAGAAATCTGAGTGCCACTGCACTCAAGGTGCTGTATGCCACAATGTAAAAAGATGCCTATGGAATTTGTCAGACTACAAAAACCAAAAGAAACAGCGTTCAAATCACAGAAAAATACATGAGAGAGTGGGGGAAAAAGATCTCGCTCTCTCCAGGTAAAAAATGAAAAGCCCACCAAAAGTGCTGGGGGTCACTAAGGTAGCAGGGGATTCTCCCTAACAGAATATTTGTGTGACTTTTGTTTTATTCCCATACCCTTTTGACACCAATCTCAGAATTGCTCTAAATGTACCAGTGATATATTTATATCCAGTGTCTAGTTATTTAAGTCACCTCAGGGTGTAAGAAGTGTCTGTGTGCTATCCCAAATGGGTACTTAATGATTTAGAGAAACTAAGAGTTAGTATTTTGGAGTGTATGTGTGTGTTACTTATATATTGCCCCTTCTGAAAAAGGCTTACTGAACTGACTGTTAAATAAATTTATAATTGTTTAATCAAGAAACCTTGAGTGTAAGAGTTTATTTGAATACTTGTCACTGTGAATCTCTGTGTAAAAACCCTACAGCTCACATTGACCCCTCTTGAGATAAGCATGGCTGCTCAACACGCTATAAACCTGTGTAGTACAAGCTTCTACCAAAGGTTGGGTTCCTATTGCCAGGAGGTCTGGGTTGTTGTAGTGCACCCAAAGGGTACTGCATACAATCGTGCCTAACAGAGGGGGACTGTTATCCCCTCATTCATTCTTATTTGTTCCCAAGAACAGTAAAATGAAATTGACTTTACTTAATGTTTCTCTTTGTAGGTCCAGCACACACCATCCTATGTAGAGTGCTTGGGGGTTACCTAGTAGCCCCTTATCCTACTCTCTCATGTAACATCTTTGTTACCCTCACTACTTTAAATGGCTGGTCGTAGTTGTTTACTTTTTTCCTACCATTGTGCTTTTCTACCGCAGGCTGAATCCTCAGCTGCAGTACAGCACCTATGGGTGACCATCTTGTCAAAATGGCCCCTGTTTTCTTCTTTTTGCCATTTCCTGTTTGTGAGGTCTTTCTTGGGTTTTACTCTGTGCGTTGACAGGTTTGAGCCCTTTGTTTGTCTTGCCTTTGGCAGGCTACAGCCCTGAATCCCGCCTCTGGCTTCAGTGTGTCTGGAAGGGCAGGAAGTGAGGGAGGTGCCTGAAACTCCCCTGTCCTTTGTCTCCAGGGAAACATGAATGCAGCTAGTCCTGATTGGCTGGCTCGCTGTGCTTTCAGGACAGCCACCCTGCTGTGTGATTGACAGCCTAGGCTGTGCATGAATAGGAGAAACCTGCTTAAAAGGCGAGGCTTCTTGGACTGAAGACAGTCGACCACTAGGAAGAACAACCTGACTAAGAAACCGTGATCCAACCTTGCTGCAACCTCCTGGACATTTGAATTGCCCGGTGTAACCCTGCTGCTGTGTTAAAACTCCTTTTTCCGATTGACCAGAGAAGCTCCGGAAGGGATGACTTCTTCCCTTGGGTTAGTGGGACCAACTAACCCATAGACAAACTTTGCTGGAAGACCTTCCCCGACTGGCTGTACTTCTTTGCTGCTGCAGGAACCGAGTGCTAGGGGTCGAGAAATCTATAGTCTAGTGCAACATCTGTAAGCTGGCCAAAAGCTCCAGGAGTCTCCCCAGGACCCTCCAGAAGCAAGCCGACCCGAGCTTGAGTCATCTCACCAGAGTGCAGGACTCAAGGAGTGAAGGAAGCCCAAACGCTGTTCACGATCCGCAGTGGTGCTGTTTACCGAGCGATTAAAAAAAACGCAAAGTCCCTCTGATCCGAAAAGAGCCCGTAACTGCCACCAACCATCAGATTGCTGCCGCAGGAGTCCCCAGATGTCCTAGCTCTTGTCCCCACGACTGAGGCCCAGCAACACAGGATCTGCATCGCTGCAACCAGTCAGAAGCCAGCTGGACACTCTTCTTCTAATGAAAAGTACTGTTCTACTTAACCTCATTGTCTGTAGCTTGCTCTTCTCAGTTGAGACTTACAGTAGCTGCTTTTCTAGAGTTGATCTGAACTCTAACTTTCAAAGGGATTGATTCCTCCGAAATATTCCACATCTATGACGGGTAATCACCACAGCTGTGCTGCTTCCGAAAATGTTCTGCGTCGATACGCTGTCCTCGAGGGCCTCTGTCGAGCCGACGTCACTGGATGTTCTAAGTAGGACGCACAGCGCCCGTAGCCTCAGTTCCGTTTTTTCCACGAACGTGTTCGCTTCGGAGATCTCGCCGCGCCTCGGTTCTTCGGAGTAATATTCTATCGGTTCTTCGAACTTGTTCGTTTGTAAAGATATCAAGTCTTCGTCTTCTTCAACCCCGCGGCCGGGTTTCAAGAAGTATCGGGACTGCGGTTCCAAGATATCGCTTACAGACCCGCATGACGCCTGCCTCTGGTGCCTCGGTGAGGACCACACCACGGATAATTGTGACGATTGCCAGTCGTTAACATCGAAGGCCTTGTGGGAGCGGAAGAAGGGTCTGTAGGGTTTCCACACCGGTCGCCTTCCTCGTCCGAGGACTCCGCCCGTCGGCGGGTTGCTTGTCCCAACAAGCACTCTTCTCCTGCGGAATGGGATGCATTTCGTATGGAGATGACGATTTTTCAATCGCAGGGCTCCGTTCTGTCCGCGGCCTTCGAAAGAAGCCGGCAGGGAACGTGCTAGGGCCACTGCTCGCACGCCTCCGGGCTCAGGTGGTCGGCGCGATCATCGGAGCCTTCGAGGTCAAGGTGGATCGCTCTAGCCATACCCGCTCCAGGTCCCAGTCCTCGATGCCCTCGAGACCGTCGGAGCCTGTGAGGTCTTCGAAGAAGACGTCGACGCCATCGGCACCATGTTCGTCGAGGGACTCTCTCGAGGCTCTGCCTCTGAGGAAGTCGACGCCATCGGCACCTAGGCCATCGAAGGACACGCTCGGGGCTCCGCCCTCGAGGCCTGTGTCGAAGCCATCAGCACCACGGTCGACGCTGATTCTGTCGATTCCCTCAACGCCTTTCGAGGATGCTTTATCAGAGGTACCCCTGGCATCGGTGGAAACCCAGAGGAAGGCTCTGGCCAAGTCGAAAAAATGTGTTTGTCCCTTTTTCTGTGCCCTCATCCAGGGATTTATTCCAGCCTCTGGATTATATTTCTGAGGTGGATGAAGGGTCTGATGAAGGTTTGGTTCCTGATGCGGTTCCATCTGGTCACAGCCAGATGGAAGACCTGCGTCAGTCCTTGCACGATGCCAGTGGTCTGGACACCTCTCCGGAGGTGGAGTTTGGTAGGCCTGAGCCTGGCTCGCAGGCCGAGTCTTCGTACCGGCGGCTAACGTCGAGGGTGACGGAGTACTTGGGGTGGTCTGCACCACCAGTGGATTTTCTGCAGGATGACCTGACAGATATCTTGGACCAAGGTCCACCAACTGACCGGTACTGCCATTCCATATGGCCTTGCCAAGAAGTGTACCGGTGGCTTGGACTGCTCCGGAGAGTCTCCCGGCAATGGGTACGTCATTGCCGAAAAAGTACCGCCCAGGCAGTGGTGACCCCGGCTAGTTGTCCATGCACCCGATTCAGGAGAGTTTGGTGGTGCAGGCGGCTACGGCCCCAGCCGAAAAAGTACCGCCCAGCCAGTGGTGACCCCGGCTAGTTGTCCATGCACCCGATTCAGGAGAGTTTGGTGGTGCAGGCGGCTACGGCCCCAGCAAAACAGGCGTCGTACCCTACCATCCCTCCTGATAGGAACGACAAACGTTTTGACGGTTGGGCTAAGAAAGTGTTTTCTTCAGGGGGTATGGCTTTGAAAGCAGCCAACTCCCTGTGTGCATTAGCACATTTCACTCACACTCTGTGGAATTGTTTCGTTAGCGGTTGAACATATTCCTGAAGGGGAGGAACAGGATGGCTTTCTTGCCCTTGTACAGGATGGCAAGGATGCCATGTGTGAATCCGTTCAGTCGGGTCTGGTCGTGGCAGACTGTGTCAGCCGGTCCATGGCGGCGAGCAGTGATGCGCAGATTTGCGTGGTTGCGTAAGTCGGGTTTGCTCCGGATGTACAAGCCCAGCTTCTCAACATGCCCTTTGATGGTGACCATCTTTTTGGCAGCAAGTCTGACCAATGCCTTGAGAGGTTGCAGACCTCAAAGTCGTTGCAAAGTCGTTGAGCGCTGCAGTTCGCCCACCTCCGCCTTTTCGTCCTAGGGGACAGCAATGGAGGGGTGTTCCTTTCGATACTACTCTACAGTTGGTAGATCGAGAGGAGCTGCAAGTCAAAGAGGCCAACGTAGGAGGACCAGAGGTGGAAAACAAGGTACTCGAGGTGCGAAGGCCGCTCGGGCAGTTGCCTCTTTGCCCTCAGGCACTGCCGCAGCTGCTTCAGCTCAGTCATGAGGCCATGTCCCATGGTTCGCCGGTTGGGGGAAGGCTGGTGCAGCATCTTGTAGAATGGCGTGCCATTACTTAAAATGTGTGGGTTCTGGAGATCATAGCCCACGGCTACTGTCTTCCTTTCCGGCAGAGGCCTCATGACAATCCACCAGGGAATCTCTCTTTGAAGAGTCTGGATCCGCTCCTTGCGCAGGAAATCAAATCCCTGCTTGAGAAAGCGCCATAGAACTGGTGCCTGTAGCGGAGAGGAACAAGGGATGGTATTCCCCTTATTTTATGCTTTCGAAAAAAGTCGGGGGATTGAGACCCATCATGGACTGGTGGTGGTTTGAAGGAAGGACAAGTTCAAGATGGTTACTCTCAAGTCCTCCAGGCTCTTAATCTTCAGGACTGGTTGGTGTCTCTCGACCTCAAGGACGCTTATTTTCATGTGCCGATTCATCCCAAGCACAAGAAGTACCTGAGGTTTGCGGTTGGCGACTTGCACTTTGTTTCGGGTCCTGCCGTTTGGATTGACCTCCGCCCGAGGGTCTTCACCAAGCTCATGGTGGTGGTGGTAGCGTATCTCTGGAAAGGGAGGATTCACGTCTACCCCTACCTGGACGATTGGTTGATCCGGGCGCGCTCTCCCGAGCAAGTCCTGGATCATCTGTCAGTCACCTGCCACTCCCTTCACAGGCTGGGCTTCTTCCTCAACTTAAAGAAGTCCCACTTGACACCAACCCAGCGGCTCCAGTACATCGGAGCAGTGGTCGACACATCCCTGGGGCAGTGTTTACCTCCCCAGGTGAGGCCTCATCACATACTGCAGATGATGCACAAGTTTCAGCATGTCCAGAGTCTCCCGGCGTTCGAGTTCATGAGGTTTCTAGGCCTCATGGCATCCTGCATTCTTCTGGTGCCAGAGGCCAGGCTGCGGATGAGATCTCTGCAGTGGGCTCCCAAGATGCAGTGGTCACAGTCCTCCGGCAGGATGTCGGATCCCGTTCAGGTGCCGCCTTCGGTCGCCCAGGATCTCCTGTGGTGGGTCGTCGAAGGCAATCTGATGAAGGGGGGGCTCCATTTTGGCTACCCTGGCCGGAGGTAACGATAGTGACGGACGCATCCCTGATGGGATGGGGAGCTCATGCCAACGAGTTGATAGCGGTCGTTGCTCTCCGTCGGAGTCCAGACTCCCCATCAATCTGCTGGAGCTGAGGGCCTTCAGGCTAGCTCTGAAGGCTTTTCTGCCAACTGTGCGAGGGAAGACTGTCCTGATTCCAACGGACAACACAGTGGCCATGCACTACCTCAACAAAAAGGGGGGGCAGTGTCACTTCCTCTGTGCAGAGAGGCGATGCAGCTCTGGTTTTGGGCCATCCAGCTGGAAATTTCAGTTCATCTGGCCGGAGACGAAAACGCGGCGGCCGCCACTCTGAGCAGGCAGAGCACAGTCTCTCACGAGTGGGAGCTGGCTCAGGAGATTCTCGGAGATCATCGCCTTTTGGGGTACCACACAAGTGAATCTCTTCGCCACCAGTGCCAACCGGAAGTGCGAAAGATTCTGCTCGCGGGAATTTCCTCAAAGAGGAGCCTTAGGGGACGCGTTCGTTGTGGAGTGGTCCTTCCCACTGATGTACGCGTTTCCTCCAATCCCCGTCATTCCGCAAGTGCTGCGGAGGTTACGGGGGTTCGGTTCCCAAATGATCCTCATTGCTCCGGCATGGGCCCGGAGAACGTGGTACCCGGACCTTCTCGACTTGTCCATCTGCCCTCCATGCCGTCTTCCCTACCGAGACGATCTGCTCTCACTGGAGGGGGGTCAGGTTCTCCATCCAGAGGTCAAGTCCCTCAACCTTCATGCTTGGCTTCTGAATGGTTGAGGTATAAGGATTGGGACCTCCCTGAAGACGTGATGGAGGTGTTGCTTTCGGCCGGAAGGCCTGCAACAAAGTCCCTGTACAGTTGCCGTTGGAGAAAGTTCTGCGACTGGTGCAGTGTTAAAAATGTGGATCCTTTTTCATGTGCCATTCCTGTGTTTCTCTCTTTTTTGCTTTCATTAGCCCACAAGGGCCTGCAAGTGGGTACCATTAAAGGTTACCTGGCGCCGCCGTCTATATTTAAGCGCTCGTATGAGGAGTGTTCTTATTTTAAAATTCCTTTCCCTTTCTCAGTTTCTGAAAGGGCTCGCTAATGTGTTCCCACTGTCACCTTTCCAGGTGCCCGGTTGGGATTTGAACCTAGTTCTAAAATTCCTAATGGGAACTCTGAACTTTTACATTCTTGTCCTTTTAGACTGTTGACCTTAAAAACTGTATTTTTAGTTGCGGTCACTTCCACTCGCAGAGTGAGTGAGTTGCAGGCACTTTCCGTTAAGCCACCCTTCACGGTGTTCCATGAGGACAGGGTTGTCCTTAGGGTTCGTCCTTCTTTTCTTCCGAAAGTTGTGTCGGAATTTCATTTAAGCCAGAAGGTTATTCTTCCGGCGTTCTACCCTCCTCCGCATCCTGCTAAGGAAGAGGAGAGGCTCCATAGGTTGGATCCTAGGAGAGCTTTAAGTTTCTACATCTCACGCATGTCCCGGGTCAGAGTGGACGATCAGCTCTTTATAGGTTACGCTGGAAGGCGTTTGGGACAAGCTTTTACTAAACAGACTATGACTTGATGGATTATCTTGACAATTTCTGAATGTTACCGCTTGGCTGGTAAGGGCCCTCCGGTAGGCTTACGGGCCCATTCTACCAAGGGTTTGGCTGCCTCTACTGCTCTGCAGAGGGGTGTTCCCATTCGTAACATTTGTGAAGCAGCCACATGGGCCTCTGTCCATACTTTTGTAAAACATTATTCTCTGGCTTCTATCCATGGGCAGGATTTGGCCTTTGGCAAGGCAGTCCTTTATTCTGCAATTTAATTGGGCATTCTAAATGTCTAAATTCTTTTCCCACCTCCATACGTTGGTACTGCTTTGGGAGTCTGTTATAGAAGTTGGATAATTCGGAGGAACCAATCCCTTAGAAGAACAAGTTACTTTCTTACCTGGTAATGTTCTTTCGATGGGATGTTCCGATGACGTATTCTACATCATACCCTCCCAACCTGCCGCGCTACAGAATTTCTTATGGGATTGCAGCTTACGTTTCCGCAAGTCTTTCTGTGGTCATACTGGCAGAGGATTGGTGCCACACGTTCTGGGAAAAAACTACAACTGAGGCTACGGGCGTCGTGCGTCCTACTTATAACATCCGGTGACGTCGGCTCTACGGAGGCCCTCGAGGACAGCGTATCGACGTCATCGACACAGACGCCGAAAATTTGCTGAAGCAGCACAGCTGTGGTCATTACCAGACATAGATGTGGAATACGTTGTCTAATACGTTCACCAGCCCTGAAATATAGATCAGGAATAATGCGTTTTCGTTTTAATTTATGGGTAACTTTGGAAGTAAGGGCAAAACGTAGATTGGCAAGCCCAGAACAAAATGTTTGCAGATTCTGTCATGTATGTTAGAGGTTAAACATTAGTTCATCTATTAACAGAATGTGCTCCACTTACCTCCAAAAGACAAATAGCCTTTGCAAGACATTGTTAATATCTCGGAAACATCACACAGGTCGAATGCTGGTCGGTCCTGTTGGGGTCAAATAACATAGCAATCCAGTTAGCAGCTGTTAATTTTCTCACAGTCTCAAATTAGATATTTAACAGAAGGGAGCATTTAATTAAATGTTGTATGTGAATTTTCTTCTATTTCTTCCTTTGTTTTATTCATGTCATAATTAATGTAAATAATGCAAATAAGTTTTTATTTATTGTGACATGTTTGATGTTTGATGTAATTCAACCAAATCAATAATAAAAAAAAAAAATATATATGTTGTCGGAACATCCCATCAAAAGAATGTTACCAGGTAAGAAAGTAACTTGTTCTTCACAAGTGTAACAGTTTGTGACTCTACAGTGATTTTTCTTCAACAAACTCTCTAACTTTGTGCAAGACTTTTACTATCTAAGAAGTGCCTCAGCTCCATTGACTTTGGTCCAATTGACTTTGGCTGTCCTGGCTCACTGCAGACTCATCTATTGTATTGACTTTGATTCTTACTGTCCCTCATAGGTGATGCATTGGTTTTAAACTAATATTGTTGGGAAAGGTTTTTATCTAGACTTCATTGGAAGATTTAAAGGGCTCACATGTTCTGAGAACCTAGTTTAACCTTTTCCCTTCCTCTAACATTTCCTTTCAACAAAACCTCAGAATCCAAAAGTGTACAAGTGATTTCTGATGCTTTTTAATCTGCTTAGAATCACATGCTGTGCATATAGTCTGACACCTAGTGGTAATCGCAGAGTATTGCATCTTTCTTTCGAAGATCGAAAGGGGACTTCGACATGGATGTGACTGTAACACTATGCTTAATGTGATGTGTAGTGTACCCAAAATCTCTCGCGTGTCGCAGTCCCGCAGCTTGTTTTTTCCGCCCAACTAATTGGTTGCCTTATGCGGAGCTTGCAAAAGTTGATGTTGCTCGTTTGTTTCTTCTTTGTCCCATGACTGATGGTCGTCTAGTCTTCAACTTCTTCTCTTTGATGACTGCTTCGTGGACTTCTACGCCGAAGACATCTACTGCTGTTCGGTGACTGCTGCTTGATCGACGTCTGCCAATCGCGTGTCCTCGGCCTTCTGGTCAGGCCCTTACAATAGGGAGAATGTGGGGCCCTGGCTTGATTCTTTTTGAGAGTGCATTTCCTTTTCCCTACTCTTCCCCTCTGGTCTGGCTGGCAATTACCTCTGCTATTGAGAGGACTCCATTTAAATTGTGTCCGTCATGCAACAGAAAATACCCCTGGAAAGGCACCCATCGCAAATGCAATAGGTGCTTACCTCGTGACCACGAAGAGCGTTCCTATAAACCCTCCAAACTCTTTCATCCCAAGATGTTAAACGATAGGCGGACTAAGTGGTGGGAGGCCTATGCAGTGCAGGCTATTCGTTGTTCCCCCCTCGGTGCGGTCACCTCTGATGACGATGACTCCTGCGCTAGCCATGGCTCTGATCTTGAAGCCATAGACCTCTCGGCGGAACCCTCCAGTTCCCAGATGTCCGTTTCCGGCACCAACAGACCACCGGTTCTCTTATGGGGAGTCCCCCCGGCGACCGGGGCACACACGTACCATCCAAGGAAAAACAAACAGGCCCACTGAAAACTTCGACGTTGCCTGCCGAACCTTGCAGTCTGGCTCCTTCCCCACAACCGTCTTCTCGGCATGCGACTGCGCTACCCTCTCATAAGGGCATTTCCATTAAAAAAAGCACATGGCTACTGACACGTCATTCAAAGGTGCTCTTGCAGCTAAGGCTTCGGCGGAGTCGGCAACCGCGACAACGCCCTCAGGTGCGTCGAAACAGTATTAAGCCGCCAATAATATACAAGAGTCTTGCGGCTATTGTTTCGGCAGCGGAGCAACCCTTTAACACCCCCTCCTTTTGTGTATTCAGAACCAGAGGAATCACATGAGGACAATCCTTTTGGCCAGGACACAACTGACCAGTGCCCAGACTGGGAACAAGGTCAGCCAGTAGATCAAGGGCCTTGGCTCTCACCCACATACCCCAGACCCAGACGTTATTTGTCTGGACCTGCCTTCTTCCTCTCAACAGAGTCTGTCATCGCCTATGGTGACAAGATGGTAGTTAATGCCATCCTAAGGAGAGCCGCAGATGACTTTCAAATTGCTACACAAGAGACTGTCCAGGACTCTGACTTTGTTGAGGACATTATTAAAGAAAAGCCTCCCACTACTCCATAAAGAAACGCATTGCTCCTTCCTTATTGTCTCCTTCCCTCACTAGGGCTGTCAGTCCTCGGGTTGAGAAACTGTTTCGCCCCTCTCTATCTGACCCGTTGTATATTGGAGGTCACGCCACACCGGACTCTGGTTGTTAAAACCACCAGGAAAAGGGCAGGGGTGGCACTCTCTACGGCAGAGGCTGCCCCGGATAAGTACTGCAAAAAACTCTATGCCCTTTGCAAACGTATTCCGCATCTGTAGTCTATTCAACCAGAATTGCGAATAATACAACCGTTCTTGCTAGTTACAGCTAGGGGCCTGCTCCAAGAAGGTCCCTGAACCCACGCGATCACACCTTCTGGCGGTCATCTCTGAGGGTAGGCAGGTGACGCATAATATTCTCAAAAACACACTAGTCACTGCTGAAACTACGGGATGCACTTTGGCACAGGGGACTCTCCTCAACAGACACGCCTGGCAGAACATTTTCGGCTTCAAGCCGGAGACTCGGGCCTTTCTGATAAATAAACCCGTTGAAGAGTCAAACTTATTTGGTAAGGCTGTGGATGATGCCTTGGAAACGTCGAAAAAAGAACATGAGACGCTGAAATCGATCAATCAGATTACAGCCAAGCCTTTCCATTAGCGGGGAGGTTCAGACTCGTACCTTTCCGGGGTGAGTCCTTCTCCCATCGTCCCCACCGACAATATGGTACTGGAGGTACCCCATGGACCTCCGGACAAGGTTCATCTGGCAACAGTCAATATCAGCAAATAGGACAGCGCAGAGGCAGAAACACCCCAAGAGGCTCCCCTGCCTCTGCATCAAAATGACTCACCAGTCCGGCTCCCCTCCCATGCTTCCCCGGTCGAGGGACGGTTGCCATTCTTTTTAGCATGGTTGGGGATCACATCAGACCAGTGGATGCTCAAGACCGTCCCCCACGGTTATTGCATAGAGTTCCACCGGCCACCTCGATACCATCCGCCAAAGAACAGACTCCTATCTCCAGCACACCTGCAGATCCTGCTGAAAGAGGTGCAGATCCTTCAGGAAAAGGGCGCCATAGAAGTCGTCCACATTCACCAGGGAAACAAGGGTATTTATTCAGTGTACTTTCTTTTACCCAAAAAGGATCACACCATGCGCCCTGTGTTAAACTTGCGCCCAGCGAACAAGTATGTCAAACTACAAAAGTTCAGAATGACAACATTGCAGGAAGTAATCACACTGTTGGTACAGGAGGATTACATGGCAACAATGCATATGAAAGATGCATACTTTCATATTTCAGTGTTGCTAGTGCACAAAGTAAGTTTCATGATAGAGGACACACACTATCAGTTCAAGGTTCTTCCCTTCGGCATCGCTTCGGCTCCACGGGTGTTCACGAAGGGACTGGTGGTAGTAGCTGCTCACCTGCGCAGGCAGTCCATCCCAGTCCCCAGAGGTAGGCCAGCGAACAATGGGACGATCTAGTGGTTGTCTCGGCAGCCCTCATTCAGTCTCTGCAGCGGTGGTCAAGGGAAAACCTCTTGCAAGGGAAGACCTTTACCACCCTCACAGTAGAAGCCACTCCCACCACAGACGCATCTCTGACAGGTTGGGGGGGCCCACCTCCATCAGACGGCGCACAGCGTGTGGTCCCCAGCGGTAGCAACCAACCACATAAACCTGTTGGAACTGATAGCAGTGTTCAAGACCCTGAAGGCATTCCAGACACACCTCCAGGGGAAGACAGTTCTAGTCCTCACGGACAGTACTACGGCCATGTATTACCTAAACAAATAGGGAGGCACTCACTCTCCAGGGATATCCAGACTATCACAGAACATATGAAAATGGGCTCTCAAACACAAGATGTTCCTCCTGTCACAACATGTTCCAGGGGAACTCAATCTTCTGGCGGACGTACTAAGCAGAGACTTCCCACTACCCGTAGAGTACGAGTGGCGATTACACAAAGATATTGTTCTCAACATCTCTGCAGACTGGGGCTTTCCAGAGATTGACTTGCTTGCAACTCTGGGGAACGCACAATGCCCAGGTTACGCCTCGCCTCCAGGTACTCTCAGAACCGATCCAAGGGGAACGGTCCCTGGGTAACATGGTCATGGAAATTTGTCTATGCTTTCCCACCCAAACCCCAACCCCCCCGCGCCTCCCCCCCAACTCCGCTGCTCAACAGGATAGTGCACAAGATGCACCAGGAACTAGTCAGGATGATTCTGGTGGCCCTGCCAACCTTGGTTCTCACATCCAATGGCAATGTCATTCTCCCCTCCCGGGAAGCTGCCATGCCCTTACAACATGCTGTCACAAGACAAAGCCCTCAAACTCTCAACTTGGCAGACTGGCTCCTGAGGTCAGTGTTTGGGCACCTCCCACTACCTCAAAGATGTATGGACATACTTAAGGAAGCATGAAACCCTAACACCAGACGTTGCTACTCCAGCAAGGGGAAGCGCTTTGTCATTTGGTTTAATGGCAAGAACATCAATCCGGTGTGCAGTGAACAATTCGAAAACATTATGTCGAAAGTCATAATGTCGGAAAAAAAAGTCGGGATTTTTTTTTTTTACCGTTTTCTTTTTGTATTTACATGTTTTTTTGAGTTCCGTAAGTAAAAAAAAGGAGTAAAACAAAAAAAAATTTACAAAAAAGGGGGGTTGGCGAGGGAACCCCCCCATTTAGAACAAAAAACAAACCAAAATAGACATTCGAAAAAAGACATTTCTACTTTTCTTTTCGACATTATGACTTTCGACATAAAGTAATTCAAAATGATCACTATAAACCCATTAATCCTATGGAATGCACACAGACACATATGGTCCTGTATCTAACTCACCTCTCATATTCAGGCCTGGTTTTCAATTCCCTGAAAGCCCACTTAGCTGTGCTTTCAGCATCCACCACATCCCAGAAAAATGTTTTGTGGTGAGAAATTCCAGTAATTAAAGCATTTATGGATGGGGTAAAAAGACTTCATCCTATTTCCAACCCAGCTCTCGGGTCGGACCTGAATGTTGTACTTACCAGACTAATGGGGCCTCCCTTTGAACCAGTGCACAAGGCTTGCCTTAAAGCACTCACCTACAAGACAGCTGTTGGGCAAGATTTGGTGCAGTAGCCCTTGGGTGCACTACAACAAGGTTGGCCTCCTGGCAATAGGAACCCAACCTTTGGTATAAGTCTGTACTACACAGGTTGTAGTGTGGTTGAGCAGCCAGGCTTATCTCAAGTGGGGTCAATGTGAGCAGTAGGGTGGTTACAGAGAGATTCACAGTGACAAGTATTCAAATAAACACTTAGTCTCAAGGAATACACACTTCTAGTTTCTCTAAATCAGCAAGTACCCATTTGGGATGGCACACACACTTCCTACACCCTCAAGTGACTTAAATAACTAGGACACTGTGGACATTAATATCTCACTGGTACATTTTGAGCAATACTAAGATGAGTGTCAAAGAAAAGGGGTTATTAGAATAAAACAAGAGATCACACAATTAGACTCGGGAGGATAGCTCAGGGGCAACGTGCTCGCCTTGAAAGCAAGACGACACGGAGCACCACAGGTTCGATCCCTGGGTCTGCGTTATAAATAACCTATCATATCAGATCAATTATCCTGTAAGTACTTTTGAAACCCCCAATGCAAAGTAAGTTAACCCCTTCCTGGAAGGACAGGTAAAGCACAATGGCAGAGGAGAAGTGTCATTCAGGGACCCAGGACAGCCAATGTTAAGTTAGCAAAAGTCTAGGTTAGCCGAAGCACTTCTTGCAGGTAAGTAAAAGTCTTGCACAATGTTTTTGAAGTCTTTGTAGGAAAAGTAGAATCAATGTAGGGCCACAAGCTGGGAGGCTTGTGAGGGGCAAAGATGCAAGCAACTCTGCAAGAGCAGCCAAGATAAGTCTTGGCTGAGATCAAGTGAGGCTACACAACAAGAGATAAGTTCTCTTAGACTGTAAAGTACCTTTGGTTAGAAGAAATGGTTCCAGCTGGCTTCTGTTCCTGTGCAGCTCTGCAGATCCTGTTGTTCCTGGGCCCCAGTCGTGGGGAGAAGAAGGAGGACTTCTGGGGACTCCTGCTCTGCAATGGGACGGTCAGCGGCAGCAATGGTCAAACTTCAATTCAGTGGCACTTTGCGGTTTCAGCTCCTCGTGTCTCCAGCAAATAGCACCACTGCGGTTCTCGGATACCACTTCAGAGTTTCTTTGCATCTGGGGTCCAGCACCCTGTTGAGGTGGCTCAAACTTGGTCAGTCATGCTTCCTGGGAATCCGGAGGATCTTCCTGGAGCCTGGATCTGACTTAAAAGCGATGCACTCAGTTTGGTGTTCCTCTCCCTGGTACTTCGGTTCCAGCAGCAGCGGAAGTACAGCCAGCTTCGAGAGGATGTCCACACGAGTTCAGTTTGGAGTTGATTGGTCCCACCAACACAAAGTTAGAAGTCGTCCTTTCAGGGCTTCTCTAGTCGAGGTGAATTCGGAGCATAAGCACAGCAGCAGGGCTTCACCAGGCAAACTAACGGTCCAGGAGTTGCAGCAGCCGTCTCTTCCAAGTTCTTCTTCAGATTCCTTCGTCCAGTGGTCGACTCTGCCTTCCAAGCCAAAACGCCTCGCCTTTTATGCTGGTTTCTCCCGTTCATTCCAGCCTAGCTGTCAACCAACCGCAGGGTGGCTGTCCTTGCCGGACAGCCAGCAAGCCAGTCACCAAGGGGATTAAGCACAGGGAGTTTGTCACCTCCCTCACTTCCCACCCCTGCCAGGCATACTGGAGCCAGAGACGGGCTTCACTCATGAATCCCACCAAAGACAAAACAAACAAAGGGACCAAACCTGGTTTGGTGCACAGAGTAAATCTCAATAAGGACTGTTCAACAAGAAATGGCAAAAAAAGACTAGCGCCATTTTGACAAAAATGGCACCCATGGGTGCTGTACTGCAGCTGCAAACGCAGCCCGCGGTAAAAAAACACAACAGTAGTTAAATGTAAACCACTGCCACCAGCCATTAATTGTAGAAAGGGCAACATAAAATTGTTACATGAGAAACTAGACAAAGAGGATACTAAGTAACCCCTCCACACCCTATTGTAAGATAGTGTTTGCTGGGTCTAGAAAGTTACAAATGTAAGTAAAGTCAATTTCACTTCACTGCTCTTGGAAACAGTATTTATCCAAGAGTAAGGTATTTAAACCTTTGGGAAATCTGAAAGACTTCCCTGTGCCATTGCACTCAAGGTGCTGTGTGCCACAATGTAAAAAGATAATGCCTATGGAGTTTGTCAGACTCCAGAACCAAAAGAAACAGAGGTCAAATCACAGAAAAATACATGAGAGAGTGGGCAAAATTTCCCACTCTCTCCAGGTAAAAAATGAAAAGTCCTAAAGTCCAGCAAAAGTGCTGGGGGTCTCTAAGGTAGAAGGGAATTAGCACATTTCTGAGAATTCTCCCTAACAACCTCCTTCTTGGTGGCAAACTCATCCATAAGGAGAGTTGGTGAACTGCAAGCCCTTTTAGTTCAAAACCCATTTGTCACAATTCACAAGGATAAGGGGGTCCTGCACACTCACCCATGACTTGCGCCTACATTTATTTCAAAGTTCCATGTGAACCAATCCATAGAACTACCCACCTTTTTCCAGAACCCCACTAACTTGGCAGAAAGAAGCCTCCACACACTAGATGTGAGGAGAGTGGTGATCTATTATCTGGAAAAGTCAAAACCACTTAGAAAGACAAACATTGTTTTCGTTTCAGTGGCAGCTGGTAGAGAATTGGACCCCATCTCTAAATACTGTTTGTCCCTCATGGACGGTAGCTTGTTGAATACTGTTATTGCTGGGAAAGGCTTATCTAGATTTCATTTGCAGATTTAGTTGTCCTCAGATATACTGAGAAACTGTCTAACCTTCTTTCCTTCCCTAACCTTTCTTTTCTGCAGCCTCAGAATCTGCAAAGTATACTAGTGAGAGATATAAATGCTGTTACTGTCCTTGTAATTGAAGTCCCCTTGGGGTGTAGGAATTGTGTAAGAAGCATATCCAATCTTCATAATATGAACGTTTTTTGTGAACAAATCACGGACCATACTAGAAGTACAAATTGACCCTAGCTTTAAAGTCAAGTAGTACCCAAAATGTTCTATAGCGGGAGTCACTGTCCCTACTTGTTTAAAGAATGTATTGAACCTGCATCTTTATAATTCAGCACCCCGTGGCTTAATCAAAGATAAACTATTCATCAATGGTTGATGTAATGTGGCTGGTGATGAACTCTTCACCAATAAATAGATTAGTCCATATAACGAATGACTCTTGAATCAAGATAGTAAGGTTCATCAATTGCTGCTGTCATAATAACTGACTAAACATTTTTTTTTTAAAAGTAGTTCTCTTTAAAGGGCTTGAAATTGAGATTCGATGAGCAGTAGCTAAAACCAGCTCCTGGGTGTCAGGAATCAGCCTGTAGGCAGGAGCTACTGCAGGGGAACCAGGAGTTACCAGAGATGTTCCTTTAACTTTGTTCATTATTTATGAACCATTGTGTTTAAATGTGTATAGATGTGTTCCAATTCTTCTTTATTAACATTCTCAAATACTCCAGGTTAATGTCACATTTACATGTTTGGAAGGCACCAGTTGGCCCTACGAGCCAAAAGTGGATCTTGGTAGCTGTTGGTTTCAAGATTACCAGGCTCTACTTTGCTAGAAGTGGGAGCTAAATAGCTCTTAGCTCGCCCAATTTCAAACACTGCTTTAATAGTAGTAATAATGATGGGTTGTTCACTCAGTGACTCACAATATTCAATGGAATCATGAAATAGCATTTACATCCCATGCAAATTGTAAACCACCATATGATGGATGATCAAATTCATATGCAGTGACAAAATAAATATATACATTTGTGGTACAATAATTGAGACAACACAATTTAAAATCCCATGCCACATTCATACCCTTGGGTATTGGCGCAGAGGTTTCTTGAGTCCAAAATTATTCTCTTTGGGTTAACAGATTACCACTCCTTCGTGACAATTGTACCGCTTCAAAAATCACAGGTTTCTATTGTGCCACTGTGTGCTGGTGTTCTGCAAAATGGTTAGCAACTGGAGATTTCAGATTCTTTGATGCAATATAGTATTCTTTTTCAGTCCATCTGACTTTGAACATCTGTGCAGTCATACACACATAGAAAATCCTCCAAGGGCATTAAATCCGGTAATAGATGGTCCTTTGATATTGTTACAATGCTAGGAATTTAGGCAGGGATAAATACCTTTTGATGGCTAATGGGGCAATTTTTATGTGAAAAAGTTGTAACATGTACCAAGTTAAAAAAAACTGTTAAGGTGTTTTTTGTTGTACCAACGCTAAGCATTCAACTTTAGATACTTTATTCAATTTCTAATAATTGGATTTCTTTTCAGAAACAATTTTTTCATAGACCCTAGTGTGTGTTTTTTCCAGATCCTCATCAAAAGCAGTGGGAAACTAATTCTCTTGGACAAACTCCTGACAAGGTTACATGAGAGGGGGAACAGAGTCTTAATCTTCTCACAGATGGTACGCATGTTGGATATCCTTGCAGACTACCTGTCTATCAGACGCTACCCTTTTCAGGTATGAGTGTTCTCATTAAATTCTATAGTTACATGCATTTTAAGATATGTTAGGCAATGTAATTGTAAGGTTGAAAGTACCCACTGACCCTCAGTGGATTTGCTGTGCTTGTTTTGTCTTCTTTGCGACCTGCCTTTCTCTTCTTTGTCTATGTGGAGGCCCTAATATAAGGGCCCATATGTGTTAAGGTGTGTCCTTTGTCATCTCATGAGGGGTATGCCATATACTCTTGTCTATTGGCACTGTGATGAATCCTGTCGAGTCATCGCTAATCCCCAGCCTAATGTCTGCTCCCATGTGGCCAGGGGAAGGCAGCCACTACCGGATGCTGACCCTGGGGGTGGCATTCTGAGGGTGGATCACATGGGAGAAGATGGCTGTCAGTTGTCGTGATTGCTCCAACAAGAGAGACACAGTATTCTTTTCCTTTCTGTGAAGAAAACCTTCTGATTTCAGAGTTCCTAATGGCATTTTGTCATTATTCAGAACCCTTTAATTGTAAGAACTTAAAACCTACTTTTTTAAACATGTCAAACAGAACATTATTCATTCATCTCATATACATAAGGCCTCTAAAAAAACACATTTGACATCTGGTGGTTATGGTGATTGTTATGTAGACAAGTGTTCAACTATGTAACTTGAAACAGTGCGACAATCCTTTGGACTCCAATTCCCAGAAAGCTTTGAGTACTGGGACAAAGAAGAGGAGTGGGGAGTTAATATGGAGTAACAGTAATACCAAGTACAACATGCAGTCTAGTTGTCAATCACTCAATCAGCTGCACAGGACATTTAAACTCAAAAATCACCCACAGGTGAAAGAAGGAGAAGTCGAAGCAAGCTGCAGAGATCATGGAGCAGGAAGCAGACTGAGAGGCAGAATTACGGAGACAAGCCGTGCTGGAAAGCAGAGATGCTTGTAGGCAGCCGCCTGAAGGTGTAAGTTGGTGGAGGAGAGGAACTCTTGTAAACTCGTAGCGGGAAACTTGGAGGGGCCGCTAGACAAGAATTCTTTACTCCAGGACTGGAGAGGCCACGGTCCTGCGAAGTGGCAACGGTTCCCTCTGCAAAGCAGTAGAAAGCTGATGCGGAAACCGAGGGAGACCTGGCCTTACAGGAAAAGCCTACTGAAGGATAAAAAAAATAACTCTGCCGCAGTTGCACATTGAACTAGTGATTCGACCGAGAGGAGATGGGGGCCCGGGATGCCCTCCACAAGTTATAGTGACATGCAGCATGCCAATCTCCTTAATCGAACTTCACCTGGAACTTTGATCTCCCAACATACCATCCTGTAACTATTGGCCTAATCCTCAGCCTTCCTCCAGCCCTATCTGGACTCCCCTCCATTTCTTAGAGTTTGTCCTTTATTAACTGACCCTGATCCTTCCTGCATAGTTCCTATGAGAAACGCTTTGCACTATCTTGATACCCTAACCACAAATTCCTTGTCTTTAACTTCTATTCCCGTTTCTGGTTAAACCTTATTTACACTGTGTGGCTTGTATTCCTATGCAATTGTCCCGTTCTATGTCTTGATATTGCATTATGTATGCTCTGTCTGCTCTCACTCATAAGGCCTTCTTACCTGCTGTTTTGCACCGCGTGAATCTGAAATCTTACTGTGTTTTAACCTGCACATTGACTGTTTATGTTGTATTCTAGTGCTTTGTTCAAAAGTTGAATCTAGATGTGCTTTTTAAACCTGCGCATTTACTGTTTCTGCTGAACTGTTAGTCTGGGTACCTAAAATTCTGCTTCTGCGTGCATCGCTTGGTTAAAACACCTCCTCCATCTGTGCCTGCCTGGCTGCTAGGGCACCTGGTGAGCTTATTTGTGCACTGTGCAGCTCCTCTGTCTATCTCCCTTGTATTCAGTCCTTTTCTCCTAAGTATTAATCTATTTGGGCTTGACTTATTAGTTTCATAATTATTCCTGTTGGATTTAATTCCTTTTGTGTATACTTTACTCTCGATTTCCCATTAGAGTTGGAGCCTTCCATCTTACATATTCTATCTCTCTCCCTCTATCTCCCCTATTTATTCTGACTGCTACTCCCTCACCTATCCTACCTCTCTCATGAAGTGTGGAAGGAAAAATCTTAAGAGTTCTCCTGGCCTGCAACCCAGGTCAATGATGCTTCCAGACAGACAATTACTAACATCCTCTTCTCTGTCCCCGCCTGGACATTTGGACCCCTCACCTGATCTCCACTCTCTCCCCTACTCACCCATTAATGGTGACAATAGATGGGAAGCACTCTTGGCACACTTGCCATCCTCTAGATGCATCATTAATCACAGTGGCACTACCATGGGCCAAGGTTCTCAACCTACTCTTCTCCTCCTTGACTGCCCCCTGCCCTCTCTCATTAACTTCCTCTCTTCTCCTGCTATCCCTCCTTCCCTCTAACCTCTACACCATCACTGACTGGAGTACCATGCCCCTATACCCCCCTCGCTAAACGTTCAAAGGTGGTAATTGGCTTCACTCTGAATGCTTGTTCTGCTGTCGAACACTCCTCTGACATCTGTCTCCTTCTTGAGGACTTTGACCTTGTTGTCCTCCCCCTTACCGAGACGTGGCTCAATGCCAGCTCTGTCACTGCTCATGACACTCTCCTTCCTGAGAGCTGCAAAATCCTCTCCAAACCCAGACCCAACAGGCCCAGAGGTGGAATGGCCCTGATTTTCCCGGAGTGTATCCCTGCTTCTATCATACCTACTCAATCCTATTCCTCTTTTGAATGCCTCGTCTGTAAGCTTTGGGTCTTGCCTACTCTCTCTCTCACCCTCGCTACCATCTACAGGCCCCCTCACCCCATTTCTCTCTACCTCTCTGAATGGGCCAACCTTGTCGTCTCCCTCTCGACCTCTTCTTCCAAACTCCTCCTCCGTGACTTAAATATCCACCTTGAGTCCTCTGTGCCTCCCTCTCTCTCACTATTCCTTCCAGCCCAATCCACTCTGACACTGCCATCTCTGGTGACATCCTTATCTCTAACCCAGTCTCCACCCCACTCTCTTGGTCTGATCACTGCCTGCTCCCGCTTGGGGCCCCTTGGGCCTCTATCGGAGCCATCCTGAGCACTGCCAGCCTCCTTCGCCGTCATTTGACTGATGAAGCGAGTGTCATTCATGGCTTTTGCTTCCACTTTCATCCCCCATACCCCCTGCTTTTGACTCTCCTTCTGACTCTGTCCTTGCTAACTTGCACCCCTCCATCTCTACCACCCTCAACATCCTTGCCCCTGCCATGAGGATCTGCCCAAATCCTGCCTCCAGGAGTAATGGCTGGTATGACTCCGATCTAGCATCTCTGAAACGTAAGTGCAGAGTTGCAGAATGGAAGTGGCAGAACTTGGATTTACCCTCTGACAAACCGGCCTGCCGCCAGCCCCAAAGGCAATACAGTTTCTCTATCCGCTCCAAGAAGAGGGCCCGCATCTCTGGAGCCACTAACAACACGGGTGAACTTTTCAAAATCTTAAAGGAACTAGTCAATCCAACTGCAGTCTTTACCTCTCTTCTTGGTTCCCAGGTTCTCTGCACCGCACTGGCCTCCCATTTCTCATTTAAAACTCAGGACATCCTGTCCTCACTATTCTATATGCCATCTCCACCACTGCCCCTCCACCCATGGCTTCCCTCCTTCCAACCACTGCTCCCCCGACCCCACGGTCCTCTCTGCTGCCCTAGCACCGGATTAGGTCTCTAAAGTTGTCTGCTCTATGAAGGTCTCCTCCAAACAGGTGCTCCCCTGCACTTTCAGGACTATTAAGGCATCTCCTCTCTCGCCCGGCTCTTGCCGACTTCTGTAAGAACTCCTTCGACACTGGCTCTTTCCCTCTATCCCTCAAGCACTCCCTTGTGCACCCTCTCTTAAAACAGCCGTGCGCTGACCCCTCCTACCCGGCTAACTATCGCCCCTCCACTACCCCATTATGATATGGCATTTATATCGCGCCTATACACAAGTGTTTCAAGGCGCCACGAGGCAAGAGAGGGGGAAGCAGATGGAGGACAAAGACAATGATCTTACTAGGCCTAATGATGTTGAGCTTGCGCAAGTGCAGGGGATAGGGGATGGGAAAGGTGCCAGGGGTGGGGGAGGATGGGCAAGTGCCGGACATGGGATCAAAACATCACGTAGTGCGGCCAGCAGGTGGCAAGTGTGAGGTTTAAGTGCAGACAGTAGGTGTCCAATACGTGCAGGAAAGGGGACTGTAGGGTTGCAGATACCGATCCAAGTGGAGGGGTTGCCAGGAGGCAGAGTGGGTGTGCAACGGACGGCAGGGACCTGGGCCTGAACTCAGAGGGTAGCCAGGTGACTGTGCCGTATCAGACAGCAGATCAGCAGGGGAGAGGAAGAGAGAAGGCATAAGCAAAGAGGAAGGTCTTGAAGTGCTTCCGGAACCGGAGAAGGTTCTGCTCAAGTTTCAGAGAGGCAGGAAGGCTGTTCTAGATGGAGGCACCAGCCGAAGAAAGAGATCTACCTCCAACTTGTTGCTTGGCGAAGCGACTGTCCCTGAGGGAGGTGGAGGTGGAGGAGCGAAGAGCTTGAGTAGGAACATATTTCCGAAGAGAGAGTTGGAGGTATTGCAGTCCCAGGCCCCAGAAGGCTTTGTGGACCTTGCAGAGGGTCTTGAACTTGATCCTTGCAGCCACTGGGAGCCAATGGAGTGATGCAATCCCTGGGCTTGAGGCCAAGGACAGGTCTTGCAGTACTGTTCTGGATGAGTTGTAGCGGGTGGAGGGTAGAGGCAGGCAGATTTAGAAAGAGGCTGTTGGTGTAGTCCAGCCTAGAGAGAACCAGAGCTCTGGAGACAATGAGCTTCTGGGGGAAGGTGAGGAAAGGAAGAATACCTTTGAGGAGGGGCAGTTGGTAGTTTGACTTCTAAGAGATGTCAGAAATATGAGGAGACAAGGAGAGTGTGGAGTCAAAGATGACCCTGAGGTTCTTAGCCTCGCAGGTGGGAGCAGGAAGAGGGCCAAGAGAAGTCGCCCAGAGAGTGACAGGAAAGGAAGGTGCAGATATGCCGATTAATAGGATCTGTGTCTTACTGTCATTTAGGTAGAGGTCATTAGCAGCACACCACTCCTGGATTGCAGACAGACAATCCGAGATGAGAGAGGGTGAACAGGCGGCAGAGGGGAGCCTGAAAATTAGCTCGGTGTCATCCGCATAGCACTGAAAGTTTGAGCAGAGAGCAGCTATGCGGTGGGCGATAGGTGCCAGGTATTTGTTGAACAGCAGGGAGGAAGGCCCCTGGGGAACACCACAGGAGAGAGTGATATACGAGAGGAAGGACCCAAAGTGGACGTGGGAAGGTCAGCCCAAGAGGAAAGAGGTCCGCCAGGGCCTGATCAGTGATACCCAGGTTATCACAGAGCCGGTTGAGCAGGATGGCATGGTTGACTGCTGTTAGGGAGAATTCTCAAAAATGTGCTAATTCCCTCCAATTTAGAGACCCGCCAGCAACTTTGCTGGATTTCGAGGACTTGATTTTTTTAACCTTGAGAGAGTGAGACCCTTTTTTTTCCCACATTCCCATGTATTTTTGTGTGAAGTTTTACCTCCATTTCTTTTTCGTTATGGAGTCTGACCAACTCCATAGGCATCATCCTTTACAATTGTGTCACAAAGCACCTTCAAGTGCAGTGCAACAGGGAAGTCTTCCAGATTTCCCAAGGTTTAAATACCTTCTCTGGGATCAACTACTGTTTCCCAGAGCAGTAAAGTGAAATTGACTTTACTTAGCATTGTACTTGCTAGACACAGCACACCCTATCTTACAATACAGTGCTGGAGGGGTTACTTAGTATCCCCTGTGTCTAAATGCTCATGTAACATTTTTTATGTTACCCTTTCCTCAGTTGACTGGCTGGTGGCAGTGGTTTTGTTTTGAACTACCTTGGGTTGCATTTACCAGCTCCGGTAAAGTAACCGTCGGAGCCATCTTTTTCCAAATGGCGTACAGCCACCTTTGCCAAAATGGTGCCCGGTCTTTTTTTCACCAAGTCTTTGTAGAAAGGTCCTTCTAGAGAGTTTCCCTGTGTGCCAAACCAGGTTTGGTCTCTTTGTTCATTCCGCCTTTAGCAGGGTTTATGAGAGAAACCTGCCTCTGGCTCCAGAGTGTCTGGGGGTAGGCAAGAAGTAAGGGAGGTGCCTGAAACTCCCGGTGCTTAGTCTCAAAGGAGACCCAAACAGAGTCCCAAAAGGAGACACCACTACTCTGTGGTGATTGGCTGGCTGATTGTGCGGCACGGACAGCCACCATGCTGGGTGAGTGACAGCTAGGCTGGAATTAATAGGAGACAACTGAATAAAAGGCAAGTCTTTTGGCTTTGAAGGCAGAGTCAACCACTGGACGAAGGAACCGAAGAAGAGCTTGAAGAGGATGCCTGCTGCAACTCCTGGACCATTGGTTTGCCCAGTGAAGCCCTGCTGCAGTGACTACTTGCCAAGTTCGCATCGACAGAGAAGCCCCTGCAAGGATGACTTCTCCCTTTGAGTTGGTGGGACCAATCAACTCCAAAGTAAGCCACCTGGGCACCCATCTCGGAGCTGGTTGAATTTCCGCAGAGTTGCTGCAGGAAACCGTATAGCCAGGGAGAGGGACGCCAGATTGTGTGTTACTTTTAACCTGGCCTAAAGCTTTTGGAAGATCCTCCGGACTCCCACGAAGCAGGACGGACCAAGCCTGGGCCCCCTCAGCAGAGTGCAGGACTCCAGAAGCAAGGACAGTCCACTTTGACAGACAGGAACCGCGCTTATTGCTATTTGCTGTACCGCAAGGAGCTGGAATACGAAACAGCCACTGAAAGTTAAGTTTGCCGTTGCCCGTTTTGGCAGTGCCAGTGCAGTGCAGGAGTCCCCCAACGCCACTCCTCTTGTCCCCATGACTGAGGCCCAAGAACAGTGAGATCTGCAGAGCTGCACAGGAACAGAAGTCATCAGCTGCATCTTTTCTTCTTTACCCAAGGTACTGTAAAACAAGTTTAAGAGAACTTACCTCTTACTGTGGAAGTGCTTGTAACTTCCACAACTCGCAAGTCTAATCAGCTTGTGGCCCTAAATTTGATTCTTCTTTTTATCAAAGACTCCCAAGAACTTGTGCAATGACTTTTCCATGTACTTACCTGAAGTGCTGCATCCTATACAAATACATTTGCCCATTGATTTTGGCTTAGCCTATTTGAATTGAATGACTCTTCTAAGTGCTATCTGAAAGTATTTGCCCTGCTTAAGAGTATTTGTATTTCTTGTGCTCTAATAACCTTTGCCTTTTACCAACTTTTAAAGTGTATTCTGAATGCCAACAGTAAGGTATTAATGTCCCCAGCACCCATGTTACTGAAGTCACCTGTGGGTGTAGGTTGTGTCTGTGGGCCATCCCAAAAGGGCCTGGTCTGATTCAGAAACTCAAGTGTACAGTATTGAAGTTTCTGATGCTTGTTAGTCTGCTTAGGATCACATGCTGTGCATATGGTCTGACTTCCAGTGGTAACTGCGGAGTATTGCATCTCCCCTTTCGGGGACCGAAAGGGGACATCAGCATAGGCGTGTCTGTAACACTATCCTTATTGTGACGTGTGTAGTACCCAAAATCCCTCAAGCGCCGAGGTCCCTCAGATTGTTTTTTTCCGCCCAGATAACTGGTTGCCCTACAGCGGAGCTCTTACTAGAGACATTGTTTATCTTTGCCGAATTTTTCGGTTTATGCCCCGTCAAGTCACTTCGCCAAATAAGAACATCTTCGACGAAGACTACGGAGGAATCGTCTCAGCGCCTAAGATCCGGCGGCCGGATTTCCACGTGGTCGGGCCCTTTGGGCGACCTATACAGTAGGGAGAGTGGGTTTGGGGTGGCCATATTGTCATTATGTCTTTCCTCCTTTGCACTTCTTTCCCTTTCGGTCTGGTCATCCTTCCCTTTTGCTATGGAAAGGACTCCTTTTAGATTCTGCCCTAAGTGTAGGGTCAGATATCCTTGGAAGGACGAGCACAGGATGTGTAACGCCTGTCTCCCCCTAGAGCACGACGAAAAGCGGTGTTCGGCGTGCAAGCTCCTTAAACCTAAAACTCTTAAGGATCGCCGTGTAAAGCGGTGGGCCGTGTATGGCATGTCGCGCGTGGAGCCTCCCTCCCCTACCGCAATACCAGCCGAAAGTGATGGGGGTACTTCGGACGACCTAACGTCCAATGCAGATGTTATAGACCTTGAGGTGGACACTTCTAGGTCTGCCACACCCGTCCCCCGACCCTTCCAGGCTCGACTCTGGTCTTGCTACAGGGACTACACCCGGCGACAAGGGCGTACATAAACATCGCACTAAACACACAACCCCTATGCCATCTTCGACGCCTTTGTCGAAAAAGATGAAAGCGCCAACAGGTCAGTCAAAAATTTCAATGGTTCCCTCGGATCATGTAGATCCAAAGCCTTCCCCGCATCCGCGCATGGCGACTGGGCAAGGGAAAATTAACAAGGGCGCTACTCCCCAATCAATCTACATGCGCCGAAGTTTTGGATTCCGAAACTTTGATGATTTCCAAGGCCTCAATAGGCCCGAAAGTTACGACTAGACCTCTACCCGGCACTCCGACCACATGGAGTCAAGATCAGGACTCTGATATTTTGTGCATCGATTCTCCTCCTTCCTCCCTGGCTCACCATGCCTCCCCTGTGGATGACCAAATGGCTTTCAACACCATGTTGAAAAAAGCAGCAGAATTCTTCAAAAGTGCCACTCAAGAGGCTTTGCCTGAGCAGGATTTTGTGGAGGACATTATTAAGGAAAAACCTCCGGCAAGTCAATCCATTCCCCTCCTTAACTCTGTTAAGAGGCGGATAGCTCCACCTTTTTTTTTTTTTAAACGTTTTTATTGATTTATAAACACAACCAAACAATACAAACCAAACAAGCAGTGCTTATTTCAACAGTTTCATTATGCTTCCTTAACTGCTAGCCACTGCTTCCCTTATCCCACCCACCTTTACAAGCCTATTACATTACACATTCTGTACCCGCATCCTGTGGTACGGTCTCCCTATCTACAGGTTCTGCTGGGCCACTTATTGACCCAAACAGCTCAGCTATCAATGAATTCCAGGCCATCAGGGTCTCGATCTCCTCCTCTCTCCCTGTGCTGCTCACTTCTTGCCATACCATGGTTTCCGCTTCCGGCCATTTTTGTAAGTCTCTCCACCACGCCTCCGCTTTTGGCATGTGGCATGTCTTCCAACCCATGGCAATTCTCCTTTTTTCAAGCACATAAGCCAGATCCTTCAGTTTACTCACATGCTTGAGTTTCTGTGATCTTGGAAACCCCCCCAACAGACAAGCCCACACTGTGTCCACTACAATCTTGACCCCCCTTTTTCTCCATTTTCCCTTTCACTTCCCTCCAGAAGCGTTCTATGACCGGGCAGGACCAGAACATATGCACCATGCCCGCGTTCTCTTCATCACACTTGGGGCATGTTTGCCTTCCTGCGTGCTCAAACCTCGATATCCTCCGAGGTGTCATATATGCCCTATGCGTTATATACAGTTGGATCTGTTTCAGTCTCGCTTTTCTAGATACCTTCTGATGATACCCCTGCACCCGCTCCCACATCCCATCCTCTATCGGGGCTCCAACTTCCGTTTCCCAATCTAGTCTCAACTGCGTGACCTCCTTCCCCACTTTAAACATCAGCATTTCATATATTCTGGAGATCTCATGGCCCCCTTCAGCTATGGCGTATATCATATCTATGGTGGCATCTGATTCCTCCTCTAGCAGAGTTTCTGGCTATATTCTTTTAATTCCTTGTAACATTCTATAATATGTAATATACTGGCCCTCATGCAACCTAGTTTCTTCCCGCAGCCCCTCAAAAGTAACACTAGATCCCTCCCGCCAAATGTCACCCATTGTTGCCACCCCAACCGGTTCCCAGTGGTGCCTAAGTGTCATCCGTAGCTGCACATCTGCCCCTGTTAATACAACCAATGGTACCTGCGGGAGCATGGGGACGGGTTCTCCATCATCTGACATGCCCTACGCCACATCTTCCACCCTAGTAGCATCATTTTAGGGTGCCCCATCATTTCCGCCCTGGGTAACCAAATCATCTCTTTCAGATTAAATGGTGCACAATCGTGCCCAAACAGCCTAAATTCCGAGGTCTCCTCATCAGAGAGCCATTTGGCAACATATTGTAACTGGCTCGCCACGTAATACACCTCATAATTGGGCAATTTTATCCCTCCTTTGTCATGGAAGTTCTTTAGCTTCCATAATGCCACTCTATTTTGCATGCCATGCCACAAAAAATCCCTACACATGCTATTCAGTTTGGTGATGAATTTCCTAGGGATCAGGTACGGTATATTCCCAAAGTAGTGTAGAAGCCTTGGCAGAACCACCATCTTGACATTGCTCCCCGCCCCATCATCGCTAAAGGTAGCTTCGCCCAGAACTGCATGCACTTCTCAATTTTTCCCATGGCTACTTATGTATTGCACCTATGCTCCTCTTCCACTGTGTGGTATATATTTATCCCCAGGTACCGAAATGTGCTGACCGCCCATGGTACTTGCAGTACAGGCAATCGCTCCGATGGGATCCCTATGTACCTCCCCAATGGGAACATGCTGGATTTCTGGGGGTTCACCGCTATACCGGACAACCCAACGTATCTCTCCATGACCTCCAGAATGTACTGGAGATTTTCTTCTGGGTATCGCAAGTACAGTAGCATGTCATCCCCTTATAGGGAGATCTGATGTTGCTCCCCTTTCACCTCAATGCCTATGATGTCATATTGCTGTCTCAAATATATTGCCAGAGGTTCCAGAGCCAGTATGTAGAGCATTGGAGACCACGGACATCCCTGCCTGGTTCCCCTGCTAATCTGCCACTTTCCCGATATCACAGATCCTTTCTTGACCCTAGCCAGTGGTTTGCTACACAATATTTTTGCCCACCTTACATATCCAGGCCCTAACCCGTAGTGCTCCAGGGCCGCAAGCAGCCATGGCCATTTAACTGAGTCAAAGGCATTAATTGCGTCCAAGGACACAATTGCCATTTCATCATCACTTTCGCTGCCGCTCTCAATAATTCTTTGAAGTAGTCTATGGTTATTGGTAATATTTCTATTTGGGACATAGCCTGTTTGATCCGGGTGTATTAGTTTGCAAATAACCTTCTTTAGTCTATTTGCTAAGACAGCAGTCAATAGCTTGCAGTCTTGATTTAGCATCGACAAGGGTTTATAGGAACTGCAGCTGTGCCCAAGCTTGATAGGTTTAGGGAGCGGTATTATGACGGCCTCTCTTAGTGACTCCGGTAAGCTTCCTGTCTCAAATGCTTCGTTTAACATTCCTAACAGTGGGGGAAGGACCTCCTCCATGTATACTTTATAAAACTCACTTGGGAGTCCGTCTGTCCCCGGGGTTTTGCTAGTAGGCAACTGCCTCACCACCTCCCCCAATTCTTCTAAGGTAATAGGGGCATCTAGTTCTTGTCTCTCTTCCTCGCTTATCTTGGGCAGCCCCATGTCCTCCAGCATTTCTCCCATCTCAGCGCGACTACTCTCGCCATCGTCCCCATATAATACCATATAATAGTCCACAAATGCTTGATTAACTTCCTCCTGGGTGTCTACTACGCTACCATCTTCTCTCTCTATAGTCCTGATTGTAACTCTGGGGGTCCCGCTCTTATATAACCACGCCAGAAGTCTCCCTGGTTTATCACCTCCCGCATGCTGTCTCCCTACATATTTTTTATAGTTGAGGTTACACAATCTATCCCAATATTCTGCACATTTTTGTTGTAACTTGAGTGTCAATTCTACCTTCTCTGCTGTATCATCTTCACCCCTCGAGGCCTCTTCTAATTTCTCCTCCGTCTCCTGTAGTTCGGCTAAAACCCCACCTTGTAGACCCTTTGATTTCGCTATGGCTACTCCTCTCATCACCACTTTAAAAGCCTCCCATAGTGTTCCCGCCGAGTCTACACTCCCGGTATTTATCTCAAAATAATTTACTATCTCCTCCCTCAAGTCCTCCCTAAAGAAGGGGTCTCTCAATGCTTCCGCTCGTAGGCGCCATGTCGGGATCCTCGCTCTCAGGGGGCAGTATTGCCATTCGAGAATCAGGGGTGAGTGGTCCGAAAGGACTCTAGCCTTGTACTCTGTGTAATCTCCGCTAACATTTCAGGTGAAGTAAAGACATAATCCAATCTCGTGGATAACTGCTGTGGAGCAGAGTAGTGTGAGTATTGCCTTTCCTGGGGGTGTCTCACTCTCCATGCATCCTCCAAACCAAAGTCATTCAGCAATGTCTGTAACGCCTTGGCAGCAGGGGCCGGTCTGTCTATCTTTCCATCCGATCTATCTACCCTCGGGTTCAGTACGCAGTTGAAGTCCCCTCCCCAGATCACTGCACTTCCTACACATGCGCTCATATTAGTACATAATGTTCTAATGTACGCTGCTGTGTTCTGGTTCGGGGCATACGTATTGACTATACTTATTTCCCTATTTTCCACCAGTCCCCTCAGTATAACCATCCTCCCGTCTGTCTAAGCTATCACCTGTAATCGCTGAAAGGGGACATGTGGCGCCACCCAAATAAGCACTCCCCTCGCATAAGCAGAGTATGATGAGCACACCAGCACTCACTTCCATTTCCCAGCAATCATGTCCATTCTCTCTCGTGTTAGGTGGGTTTCCTGCAGCAATGCAATATCTATTTTATGCCTGCGCAGGTACAACATAACCTTATTCCTCTTCAATATAACTGTTAAGCCCCCGCACGTTCCATGTAACTATTTTAAGGTCCCCATGGCCTATACAAGTTCCATTCCTCCTCCCACAGGTGCAGTCTAACTCTAAGTTCCAATCCAATCTATATAGGCTTGTATCCCATTTTAAACTCCCATTAACCAAAAACACCCCAAACTCCTCATTTCCCCCCCCACCTCCCGTCCCATCCCCAATATCTCTCCCACCTCCCTCCCGCCTCCCTCCCCTTCCCCAACTGCACCCCCCGCCCCCAAACTGTTGCCCAGCTCCATCCCTGGATCTCAGGCACTCCAGCATCTTGCTCTTTCTGGCGATAGCCTATACTCGAAGCTCAGCAGGGTGAGGTTGCCCTAATGGCTATCACACCGCTTCTATTATTTCTTGCGATGGTAAGGTGCCAGTGTCCTGCCGCTTCCGTTTATTGCGGATCGACCATGGATTATGCATTTTGCTCATGCGCTCAATATTCTATATTACAGTCCGCCACACAACAACAAATCAGTGTTCTCTTAGTCCAGTTGACCCTACCTATCCTCATATGCAAACAACCCTCCAATCACTTATCGTGCTCCTTCTGGGCCCGTGCAGCCTCTTGTTCCAGGCAGCCCTGCAAATCCAACCATGCAGCCGCTTTCTCTGGGGTGTCAAAAAAGAACATTCCACTTTTATACAACACTCTCAGTCTTGCAGGGCACAGTAGCATGTATTTGATGTTGGCCATCCGCAGCCTTCTTTTCACCGCCACGTAGCTGAATCGTTGCCTCTGAACCAGCATTGTGTAGTCTGGAAATGCTGTTATGGTAGCCGCGGCTCTGTCAATTGTTCCGCCTTTACGAAAGTATTCCAAAATCTTCTCGCGGTCTTTATAGTTTAATATTTTATCGATTATTGCATGGGGGGGGGCTCCGGGCTCTGTGCGCTCTCTCCACTGTGAAGCCTTGCGACAGTTTATCGGCCCCTATTTCCTGTAGGATCATATTTTCTATATAGTCCGTAGGGTCCTAGCCCTTCTTCCCCATTCAGGCAAACCGACCACGCAAATATTGTTCCGTCTCGCTCTCCCTTCAGCCTCCTCCGCACGGTTCTCTAAGTTGGCCACTTGCTGTTTCAGTATGTGGACCTCTTTTGCATTTGCAGTGCTGGTGTCAGTGTTGGTTTTGACCGCGCTCTCCAAGCTGCTTGTTCTGTCTGCTAGCGCCCTGAAGTCCTGGCGCAGCAAATTGACTTCTATTCCCACTGCATCTATCTTTGCCTCTAGGGAGGTCCGCAGATCCGCCATTGCAATCCCCCATGAGTCTCTTAACTCCGTTATGGCTGTCAGTATTTGGTGATTCTCGGCCCCCGGGGGATTTCCAGTGGGCGTGCTTGCGCCAGTATGCGTTGACGCCGCTGGCGACTGCTGAATCTTGGCAAACACATCCATCGTGTGCTGCTTGCTTTTACCCTTGGCCACTCTCCCGTCATCTTGTGCCTTTAGTCACTTGACCAGGCCCACCTCGGCTACGAAATTGCAAGTCTGTTCCTCAAACACGCCATGGCACTGGTATGTCACTCCAGGTCCGGGCTGTTCCTCTCAGCGTAATCTGCGTAGGTCCTTGTGTGTTGTGCCACGTTTTCGAGTGGGATATGTCCTCCCACGTTTTGGAAGGCTCTGCTGTTTACCATGGCTCATTGCCGAACTCCTTGGGGCAATCAGGCTTGTCGCCTCTTTGTTATGTGCCCCCTATACCTGGTCACTGAGGCAGCACACCTGCCATCTGCCATCCAGCCCAGCTTTATGCCTCGTTCTTGAAATGTGAACACTCTCTCCACCTTTCTCCTTGTCCCAGCCCCTGTGTTTATTCGCCGCAGCAACACAGTGTTCAGTAGGGCACTGGGCCCTTTGTCTGGTGTCCACTGATTATTACGTGGAAAAGTGCTTCCTGTCCCGTGTTTGAGGTTATTTTTGTTTCAGTTGTTAATTATGATGTTATGTTATTCCCCTCCTCCCCACGTGGGGGGAATACTCATTGAGCCTCTCTGTTCTCCCTTCTAATCTTGTTGGCCTCCCGGTGTCCATGTCAGTGTGTGAGCCCCCATTCAGCAAATCCGCTCACACTGGCGCTCCTGCGCACAGCGGAACGCTCAGGGCCCAGTCCCCGGGCCCCTGTCCTACGTTCACATGGGCCCGGCCACCACCGTACACACGGGCTGCCCGCACACTCTCTCCGTCTCCCGTCTTGCCGCTCCCCGTCTCCGCAGCTCGTTTCACTCGGGCAGCTCACACAATGTTCTCGTGTGGAAGGAGGGGGCCGTGCAATCTCCCGATGCCCGTCCTCAATCCGTCTCCGTTCGGCACCTCGGGCTCTCCATTGCAGCTCCACATCCCATCAGCAAACTGAGCCCCCTGCTTCAGGCTCCAGGATCCTCACAGCCACCAGGAACAACGCTGGTCCATCCGCCGTGCGCTCAGGTCGGCACATCTGTTTTCAGCGCCGCGGCTGCATCTCCATTGTTGTCCGCCATCTTGGACACATTGTAGCAAAGCCGCCGAACTCTTCAATGTTGATTTCACCTATATTGCTTAGTCCGATTCTTTAGATCTTGTAGCTGCAGCAGGGGCCAGCATTCATGCTCCCATACTTCCAATTCTGTGGCGGCTGTTCAATCATTAATGCATGTTGTAAGGATCATCGTCTGATCTCCGGAATAGCTCTACCCTGGCATGTCCTGCTCCATGGCAAGTTGGCCACGCCCCCTGGATAGCTCCATCTTTAGTCACACCTGCCCAGACAAGTACCGTGAACGCGAGAGTCGAAAAATTATTTCAGCCTTCTCCTTCCGACCCTCTATATATCAAGGGGCATGCCATCCCGGACTCACTGGTGGTGACCACTACTCGTAAGAGGGCAGGGGGGTACCCCTTGCCACTGGAGAATCACCTCCGGACAAGGAGTCTAAAGGATTGTATGCCCTAGGCAAACGTGTCACGTCAGCAGCTGCATATACCATTTGTGTTGCTAATAACACTACGCTATTAGCAAACTATGCCGATGCCCAATGGAACCTGCTCCAAGAAGGCCTTCAGGAGGTCCTGGAACCGGCCAGGATCAAGCTTTTCACCATTGTTGCGGAAGGAAAACTGGTTAACCAGAATGTGGTTAAAAACATCCTGGATACTGCAGAAACATCTGGCAGGTCCCTTGCACAAGGGACTCTTCTGAAAAGAGACGCATGGCTGCGTACATCAGGATTTAGACCTGAAACTCGGGCCTCCCTCATTAATATGCCCATCGAAGAGTCAAACCTCTTTGGGAAAACAGTTCATGAAGCGTTGGAGACAGCCAAGAAGCAGCATGAGACCTTAAAGTCTCTGCAACAAATTACACAAAAACCCTCTTCCCGGAGGGGTAATAACTCTCGGCGGTCCTTTCGAGGACAAGCTCGTACCGGTCAAAACAAGTACGGCACGGGCAGCTTCAACAATAACCAAACATCTGGTAGCCCCTCTTACTATCCCGCAAGGGGTCAGCAACGCTGCAAAGATAGAGACAGAGGCCCCGATCCCAGAGGAGCCACAGCCTCGGCTCAGAAATTACCACCAAGTCCAGGTCCCCTCCCATACCTCCCCAGTCGGGGGGCGATTAACATCTTTCTTCAAGGCATGGGAGGGGATAACTTCCGACCAGCGGGTCTTAAAGACGGTCGCCCACGGTTATTGCGTGGAATTCTCCCGACCTCCACAGTTCAGACCGCCGCACTCACGGCGTCTTTCACCGGACCATCTAAACATCCTGATTCAAGAGGTGGAAGCACTGCTGGGAAAGGACGCCATAGAAGCCGTCCCTATTCTTCAGGTAAACAAGGGTATTTATTCAGTGTACTTCCTTGTACCCAAAAAGGATCTCAGCATGCGTCCTTTTCTAGATCTGCACCCAGCGAACAAGTTCATAAAACCCCAGAAGTTTCGCATGGTAACACTACAAGAAGTGATCCCATTGCTGAAATGGGGGGACTTCATGGCAACATTGGATATGAAAGATGCATACTTTCATATTTCAATGTTGCCAGCGCACAGAAAATACCCAAGGTTCATGATCCAGGACAAACACTACCAGTTCAAAGTACTCCCCTTCGGCATCGCCTCGGCGGCAATGGTGTTTACCAAAGTCCTGGCAGTGGCAGCAGCACACCTGCGCAGACTATCAGTCCCAGTTTACCCTTACCTCGACGACTGGCTCATTACGGGGGACTCGTTCGACGCTTGTTTTTGGAACACCCAAAAAACAGTAGATCTCCTCTTCAGCCTGGGCTTTTCAATCAACGAAAAGAAGTCCAGCCTAGTCCCCAGCCAAGTAAAACAATTTCTGGGGGCACTAATTCGGACGGAAGACTGTCTTTCCCTCCAGCGAGAGGGTTCAGAACATGCTCTCTCAGATTCCTCAATATGTAGCCAGTCGAGAGGTGACGGTACGCAAAGCCAATGCGGTTGCTAGGGATGATGGCGTCATGTATATACTTGGTTCCCCACCAGCGGCTGCGCATGCGTCCCATGCAAGAGTGGCTCAACAGCCAGTGGTGTCAGGCCAGCAGACAATGGGAAGATCAGGTAGTTGTCTCACCAGCCCTCGTTCTCTCTCTGCAGTGGTGGTCGAGGGAAAACCTCCTGAAGGGGAAAACCTTCACCACCCCTGCAGTGGAAGCCACTCTCACGACAGACGCATCCCTCACGGGGTGGGGGGCTCACCTGCTTCAGCAGACAGCACACAGAGTGTGGTCCCCTCATGTAGCGTCCAATCATATTAACTTACTGGAGCTATTAGCAGTGTTCAAAGCATTGAAAGCCTTTCAGGTACAACTGCAAGGGAAGACAGTGCTGATCTTAACAGACAGCACTACAGCAATGTATTACCTCAACAAACCGGGGGTGCATTCACTCTCCAGGGCTATCCAAGCTGTTCCAAAACATTTGGATATGGGCTCTCAAACACAAGATGTTTTTGTTGTCCCAACATGTTCCAAGGGAACTCAATCTTCTGGCAGATGTACTCAGCAGAGATTTTCCTCTGCCAGAAGAATACAAATGGCGACTGCACAAAGACATTGTATCCAGCGTCTTCGCAGAATGGGGGTTCCCAGAGATCGATCTGTTTGCTATTCAGGAGAATGCCCAATGCCAAGACTATGCCTCCAGGTACCCCCAGAATCAGTCCAAGGGAATGGTTTCTGGATAACTTGGTTGGGGAAATTTGTCTACGCTTTTCCCCCCCCCCCCCCGACTCCCCTTCTCAACAAGATAGTGCACAAGATCCACCAGGAACCAGTTACCATGATACTAGTGACCCCCATGTGTAGCTAACCCTGGTTTGCTCACCTGATGGAAATGTCCCTCTCCCCACCAGTCAAGCTGCCCTGCCCGTACAACATGTTGTCTCAGGACAGGGGGGGAAACCCTACACCCGTGCCCCCAAACCCTGAACTTAGCAGCCTGGCTCCTGAGATCATAGAGTTTGGACACTTGCAACTCCCTCAGAGGTGCATGGACATATTCAGGGAAGCGAGGAAACCTAATATACGTTCTTGCTATGCTAGCAAGTGGAAACGTTTCGTCATCTGGTGCACTTCCAAGGGTGTCAATCCTATCGATTGCTCACCCTCACACTTTGCGTTTTATCTAACCCACCTGTTGAACTCTGGGTTAGTCTTTAATTCCCTAAAGGTTCATCTGGCTGCTTTGTCAGCCTACCACATCACAGCAAACGGTATCATGGAGGAAGATACCGGTGATTAAAGCCTTTATGGAGGGAGTTAAGAGGATTTATCCTCCCATCTCTCACCCAGCCCCTGGATGCGATCTGAATGTGGTTTTAACCAGGCTCATGGGAGCTCCCTTCGAGCCTATGCATAAAGCAAGTCTGAAAGACCTGACATATAAGACAGCCTTCCTAGTGGCTATCACTTCTATCATAAGGGTTAGCGAACTACAGGCTCTTTTTGTTTTAGACCCCTTTGTTACAGTCCACAAAGATAAGGTAATTCTGCGCACACATCCCAGGTTTGCGCCTAAATTTATCTCGAAGTTCCATGTGAACCAGTCAATCGAACCACCCACTTTCTTCCAGAACCCTACTAACATGGCCGAAAGAAGCCTTTACACACTAGACGTGCGCAGGGCAGTCATGTTTTACCTGGAGAAAACTAAACCACTAAGAAAGACTAAACAATTCTTTGTTTCAGCGGCAGCTGGTAGAGAAGGGGATCCTGTCTCTAAATCAGCTATCTCAAGGTGGATTGTCAAATGCATCACACTATGTTACACTCTTGCGAAGAGAGAACTGCCATTCAAGCCTAGAGCACATTCTACTTGAGGCACTGGGGCATCCATAGCATTCATTGTAAATGTTTCTCCTGAGTCCATTTCCAAAGCGGCAACCTGGAGTTCTGTACACACCTTTACAAAACACTATTGCCTAGACACTCATTCTAGGTCTGATTCTCAGGTGGGACAAGCAGTACTAAGACATCTTTTCTCTACTGTTCCTTCTCACAACCCACCTCCAACTCCGGGTACTTCTCGCAAGTCTATGCACAGCATGTGATTCTAAGCCGATTAACAAGCATCAGAAGACATGCATTACTTACCGTAATAGCATTTCTGATGATTGTATCTGCTTAGATTCACATGCGCCCTCCCTACCGCCCCGCTCGGGGTGGAAGGAACATAGACTTCTTACTACTTTCTCTCTTTATGTACTCACTCGCTATAGCCTTGGGCTCCCTCATGGCAGAAAAAATACAATCGGAAGGAACTCGGTGCATGAGGGATTTTGGGAACTACACACGTCACGATAGGGATAGTGTTACAGACACGCCTAAGCCGACGTCCCCTTTCGGTCCCCGAAAGACAAGATACAATACTCTGCGGTTACCACTGGATGACCATATGCACAGCATGTGAATCTAAGCAGATACAATCATCAGAAATGCTATTATGGTAAGTAATGCGTGTCATATTTGTGTGTTACTATTCTATTGCTCCCTTCTGAATAAGGCTTTATAACTGACTGATAAATACATTATTAATTGTTTATGCAAGAAACCTTGAGTGTAAGGGTTAATTTGAATACCTGTAACTGTGAATCTTTGTGTAACTTCACTACAGCTCACATTTCCTCTCTTGAGATGAGCCTGGCTGCTCAACACGCTACCAGAACTGTGTAGTACAAGCTTATACCAAAGGTTGGGTTGCCTATACCTGTAATCATAGTTGTTTGTAGTTTTCCCAGAGGGTACTGCATTCAAACTTTGCCTAACAACCGCATCAAAAGCAGAAGAGAGATTGAGTAAGATGAGAACAGTGAGGTGGTTAGCATCAAGGTTAGAGAGCAGGTCTTCACAGATATTCAGGAGAGCAGTTTCCATGCTTCTGGCTGCTCTGAAGCCAGACTGATGGCCATGGAGACAAGCAATGGATTATGCTGGGAGATGGCCAGCTTTACCAAGAGTTTGCCCAGGAAGGGAGTGATGGAGATAGCCGGGCAGGAGGGGTCGGCTGAGGGTTTCAAGAGTGCTTCAGGGGAAAGGGAAGGTTCCATTGATGAAAGAGTGATTGCAAAAGTCTGTCAAGGCTGGAGCAAGGGTGTCAATGTGGTCATTGATGGTTTTGGAAGAACCTGTTTTGACAAGACTTTCTTAGATCGGACTTGTCTCGAAAACATGAACAGAGGAAATGCAGAGAAGGTGGGAGGAGAGGTGGCCCGCAGGGGGGGCCAGAGGTAGAGGAGTGAGTAGAGGGAGAAGGAGGAGAGGATGGCACGGTGGACAGGATGTCCTTGGTTTTAGAGATGAAATGAGAAGCCAGGGCCATGCAGAGGGCCTGGGTAGGGTAGAGGAGAAGTTGAGCCTGCAGCAGGAATGGCCAGCTCCTTGCATATTTTAAAGAGTTCGGCCGAGTTGTTAGATGCCGCAGAGATGTGGCCTTGGATGTGAGCTCTCTTCTTAGTGTGGACAGAGCCGGTATTGCCTTTGGAGCAGGCGGCACGCCATTATTGTCAGAGGATGCACAGAATGCCATCCATTTCCTCTTAGCCACCCTACGCTTGCGTTTAAAGGTGACGAGGTCTGAGTCGAACCAGGAGTTGCACTTGGCTTTTGGCTTCAATCGGATACTCATGACGGGGCAAGTACATCAAGAGTATCAGAGATAGAAGAGTGGAGCATGGAAAGGGCTGTTTCAGGATCTGACTCAGCCAGAGGTGGGGGTGGAGGAGGGGGAGAGAAAGTGGCGGCGAAAGCCTCAACTGACACGCTTCCTGGGTTGGATGTCCGAGAAGGTAGGTGGCAGTGTGTGGGTTGGCTGGGCCTGAGCACTAGTGAGAGATGAGGGGAGGGGAGAGGAGAAAGTGATCACTCCAGGAGAGCGGAGTGGTGAGGCAAACTTTCTGGGTAAACTCTTGGAGAAGTTGGTGTTCCCCCAACTGACCCTCCATACTGAACTTGTTGGTTGCCTCCATGACCATCAATCTGGATTCGGGCACCCAGAGGCACAGAAACTGCTCTCCCGAACACCCAGGAAGACATACTCACAAATCTTGACTCTAACTCTCCTGCTGTTCTCATTCTCCTCAATCTCTCCTCTGCCTTTGACACAGTCAACCACAGTCAACCATTCTATCTTAATAATACATTACCCTCTGCGTCACAGACCGGGCACTGGAACGGGTGACCTCTTTCCTCACTTATTGCCCTTCCCAGTTGCAACTGTGCCCTTTCTCCTCCACCACCACACTCTTTACCTGCGGCATCGCCCAGGGCTCTATCCTATCACTGTGGCTCTTTAATAAGTGCCAACTATTATGCATGTCTATGTTAAAAGGATGAGCATACTCACCCTTGGCACTTAAGGAGTTAATATCAATTTTTTTATATATAATTATTATTTTATAACAACAAAACTTCTTAATTACATGTTGCATAGCATATCAAATGCTCCCTATAACCACTCCAACTCACCCCCCCCACCTCTGCATATATCTAGTCATTCGTTATACCAATAACTTCACAGTCTACCTGATGTACTTCGTTTTGCATTGCCACTTCGCCCACGTCTGGATTGAAAAGTGTCACAGTCGACGCAATCCATTGCTGGATGTCCATGCTCAATTCTTCTTTTTGTTCCCCTAGCGCCCTTTCCCATACTCGGATTTCAGCTGCTGACCATTTTTTCAAGTCTTCCCACCATCTGGCCACCCTCGGACCCTTTGCATCCTTCCACCTCATAGCTATGCTACGTTTGGCTTGTATATATATTAAATCTTTCAGCTTGTTAAATGTTTTTTTTTTGCGCATGCCTCTGGGATTGTATATCCAGATCTATACCACCTTTGGCCGCCCTTTGCCCCACCCTCTCCCAAAACACATGCAACACTGGGCATTCCCAGAACATATCTATTAACCCAGCCTCCTCCTCCCTGCATCTGGGACATTCCTATTTTCACGCCCCCTTAAATTTTCCAGTTGCTGCTGGTGTGAGGTATGCCCTTTGTGCAATATAGAATTGAATCAATTGTAGCTTGGCGTTCCTGGCAAACTTTTTATGATCTATTACTATATTACTCCATTCTATCTCTTTGAATCTCCTGCTCAATTCAGTTTCCCATCTCTCCTTACACTTCAATTCTACCCTTGAGTTTCTCTCTATCACCCCTTCCTAGATCCTTGAAATGCTGTGTCCTTCTTCTGATACGCTGAGCAGAAACTATCTCCTAGTCTCCTATTGTCTCATCAGTAACGCACGTCCACCGCCCCCCTCATCACCCTCAACACCGCACTGTGTACCAGGAATTGCCCCAAGTGCATGCCTGTGAGCTCTTGTAGTTTGACAAATGTCAACAACCCTTTCTCATTTCGTAGGTCTTTAATCGTGGCAATACCGCATGTTTCCCATTTGGTTTGCACCTGGATGCTACTCCCTGGCATGTCTGCCCTTATCGTTGCTATGGGGGTCTGTGGCGAGATCGGGTCTATCATGCCCATGTTTTTGCAGGTCCTTTTTCACATTTGGATTCCCAGTTTCACCAGGTAGGGGTGCCTATTTTGCTCTCCCCTGGGGGTTCAAATCAGATCCCTGAAGTATGCATATTTTATAGCTGGCTGCAATAGTCATTTCAGTCGTGGGATCATCCGCCATCCATTTGACGTGTTGCAACTGGCACACAAGAAAATACAACTTGAAGTTAGGTATCTTCCAACCTCCCTGTTTGTAGGGCCTTTGTAATATACTTAGTGTCACTCTCTGCCTCCCTCCCTGCCATAGGAAGCGTTTGCAAAGCTTCTCTAGGTCCCTAAAGAATTGTCTCAGAATGTTATATGGGAAATTGCTAAAGTAGTGCCGCCCTCCCCGCCATGGACATGGGCAACCTACTCCAGAACGCCATTGATTTCTCCAGCCCATCTTTGCCACGTAATGTGTTGAAAAAATGCTCTTATTTGGGGTCATTGTATATATTTAAACCCAAGTATCTATGCTCCATGGAAGGGGAAGAATTAACAAGTCCTCTCTCTTCAATGTCACCATCTTTGCCAATGGGAATCAGCACGATTTGTTTTGATTTATCTGGATCCCCGTCAATGTGCTAGTTATCAAGCACCTCAAGCACATGTGGCAAGTTGACCTCCGGGTTCCTCAGATATAGTAAATTGTCATCTGTGTACATAGAAACTACGTGCTGTACCACATTCCTATATCTCCATATTCCTTTATTAGGTAGGCAGCTACAGGTTCCGCAGCAATAATATATAGCATGGTGGACAGCGGGCAACCTTGCCTTGTGCCCGTGTGTACTTGCCACCTCTCTAAATATCTATTGGCTGTCCTGACCCTGGCCATCGGTTCCGTATATATCAGCCGTACCCACTTCATGTAATTTGGCCCTATTCCCATCTTCCCCATAGTGGCATACAACCAGTTCCAATGGACGGAGTGGAATGCCTTAGTCGCTTCTATTGATGCTACAGCTGTTGGGGAGAATTCCCAGAAATGTGCTAATTCCTCTCTATCTTAGAAACGCCCACCACTTTTGCTGGACTCTAGAACTTTTTAAACTTTTAACCTGGAGAGAGTGAGACCTTTTTCCCCAGTCTCTCCTGTATTTTTCTGTGATTTGAACTTGCTGGTTCTTTTGGTTTTGGATTCTGACAAACTCCATAGGCATCATCTTTTTACATCTTGTCACACTGCACCTTCAGTGCAGTGACACATGGAAGTCTTTAATATTTCCCAAAAGTTTAAATACCTTCTCTTGGATAAACTACTGTTTCCAAGAGCAGTGAAGTAAAATTGACTTTACTTACATTTGTAACTTTCTAGACCCAGCACACACTATCTTACAATAGGGTGCTGGAGGGGTTACATAGTGTCCCCTTTGTCTCGTTTCTCATGTAGCATTTTTATGTTACCCTTCTACAATTAATGCCTAGTGGCAGAGGTTTACTTTTAACAACCGTGTGTTTTTACCGCGGGCTGCGTTTGCAGCTGCAGTACAGCACCCATAAGTGCCAATTTTGTCAAAATGGCCCGTTCTTCTTCTTTCGCCATTTCTTGCTGGGAAGGTCCTTCTTGAGATGTATTCTGCACGCCAAACCAGGTTTGGTCCCTTTGTTGGTTTTGTCTTTGGTGGTATTCACGAGTGAAGCCCGCCTCTGGCTCCATTAGGTCTGGCAGGGGCAGGAAGTGAGGAAGGTGCCCGAATACTCCCTGTGCTTAATCCCCCTGGTTAGACGAATGCACCCAAAGGTGATTGGCCAGCTGGCTATCTGGCAAGGACAGCCACCCTGCTGTTTGATTGACAGATAGGCTGGAATGAATGGGAGAAACCTGCATCAAAGGTGAGGCTTTTTGGCTTGCAGGGCAGAGTCGACCACTGGACGAAGGAATCGGACAAAGAACTTGGAAGAGATGCCTGCTGCAACTCCTGGACCGTTGGTTTGCCCGGTGAAGCCCTGCTGCTGTGCTGAAGCTCCAATTTCGCCTCGAATAGAGAAGCCCTGCAAAGGACTACTTCTCCCTTTGAGTTGGTGGGATCAATCAATAACTCATTTGGACATCCTCTCGAAGCTGGCTGTACTTCCACTACCGATGCTGCTGGAACCGAAGTGCCAGGGAGAGGAACACCAAACCGAGTGTATCGCTTTTAAGTTTGTCCCGAGCTCCAGGAAGACCCTCCGGACTCCAGGAAGCAGGACAGACCAAGCTTGAGCCACCTCAACAGAGTGCTAAAACCCAGATGCGAGTTAAGTCTGTGGTAGCCGAGAACTGCAGTGGTGCTATTTGCTGGAGACACAAGGAGCTGGAACCGCGAAGTGCCACTGATTCCAAGATTGACATTTGCTACCCCTGACTGTCCCAATGCAGAGCAGGAGTCCCCAGAAGTCCTCCCTCTTGTCCTCACGACTAAGGCCCAGGAACAACAGAATCTGCAGAGCTGCACAGGAACAGAAGCCAGCTGGAACCATTTCTTCCAACCAAAGGTACTGTACAGTCTAAGGGAACTTACCTCTTGTTGTGTAGCTTTACTTGTTCTCAGTTGAGACTTGTCTTGGTTGCTTTTGCAGAGTTGCTTGCATCTTTGCCTTACACAAGCCTCCCAGCTTGTGGCTCTATATTGATTCTACTTTTTCTACAAAGACTTCAAAAACATTGTGCAAGACTTTTACTTACCTGCAAGAAGTGATTCAGCTCACCTAGACTTTTGCCCATTTGACATTGACTGGCCTGGCTCCCCGAGGGACTCTTCTTCTCTCTGATTGTGTGTTTTACCTTCCTTCCTGGAATGTTTTAACTTACACTGCATTGGGGGGGGGTTCAAAAGTACTTACCTTCTACAGAATATTTGTGCAATCTCTTGTTTTATTCTATAACCCTTTTCTTTGACACTAATCTCAGTATTGCTCTAAATGTACCAGGAATATATTAATGTCCAGTGTCCTAGCTATTTAAGTCACCTGAGGGTGCACAAAGTGTCTGTGTGCTATCCCACATGGGTACTTGCTGATTTAGAGAAACTAAGAGTGTGGTGTATTTGAGTTTTACTATTATATTGCCCCTTCTGAAGAAGGCTTAGTCAAACTGACTGTTAAATAAATTAATAATTGTTTCATCAAGAAACCTTGAGAGTAAGTGTTTATTTGGATACTTGTCTCTGTAAATCTCTGTAGCTACCCTACTGCTTACATTGACCCCTCTTGAGATGAGCCTGGCTGCTCAACCATACTACCAACCTGTGTAGTACAGACTTATACCAAAGGTCGGGTTCCTATTGCCAGGAGGCCAAGGTTGTAGTGCACCCAAAGGGTACTGCATCGAATCTTGCCTACCAACATAACATTGTGCAACACTGTCTTTCGTGCTGTAACTTACATGATTCAGTCTTTGCAGGTTCTCTGCGATACTTCTGCCCGGTACATACCCCATCTGGTCTTGGTTGATCAGCAGGGGGATTACCTTCCTAAGTCTGTTTGCCAGGATTGCGGTTAGGATTTTGCTGTCTTGGTTTAACAGGGAAAGTGGTCTGTATGACCCGCAGTCCGTGCTCTTTGTCTGGTTTTAGGAGCGGGTTTATCATGACTTCCCTCATGCTATCAGGGAGGATTCCCTTCATACGCTTCATTGAACACCTTGGCAAGAAGGGGGCGCCAAAGCGACCGCGTAGGCTTTATAAAACTCTCCCATTAGCCAGTCTAAGCCAGAGGCCTTCCCTGAAGGCAACGTCCTGATAGTGGCGAGTACTTCCTCAGGGATTATGGGTTCCTCTAGCATTTCAGATTGTTGTGCCTCCAATCATGGAAGTTCAATAAGGTCTAAGGTGTCCTGTATGTCACCCTCAGCCGCCGACTGGGGGTCAGCATACAATGTTTCGTAATACCCTGAGAAAACGCTGTTATTTCCTGCTTGTGCGTATACCTCTATGTGGTCTGAGTTATGGATGGAGAATATCGGGGTCCTGTTATCCTTTTGTTTGTACAGCCAGGCTAACATTCTACCGGGTTTGTCCCCTGGGCCTATATCTAGCGTGGTTGAATTTTCCTTGCCTGTCACACTGCACTAGGCATGCTTCCCTCAACTCAATTTCTTCCTTCACATGTTCAGCGTCTGCCTTAGCCTCCTTCTCCAAATCCTGCAGTTTCTCCTCAATGCTTGTAAGGGTATTTACTATGGACTTTTGAATTCCCCTCGAGGCTGCCATCGTTTCCCCCGTACTGACCACCTTGCATGCTTCCCAAACCGTGGCCACGTGTTGTACACACCCCTCATTTCTTGCAATAAAATCTACAGTACTTTTCCTGATGTGTTTGTTAAATGCTACGTCTAGCAGCACTTTGCTTCACAATCTCCCGGTGGCCTCATGGTGAACACCCTCCATTTCACTGAGAGTGGAGTGTGGTCTGACAGGATCTTATCCATATATTCCGCCTCTGATATTTCCAGCACATGTTCTTCCCCAGCAAACAATCGATTCTTGTATGGACACCATGTGGGGCTGGGTAATGGGAATATTCTCTACTATCGGCATGCTGTTCTCTCCACAAGTCCCTGAGCCGAAGATGCCTCAGAAGTGAAGCTACCACTTTGGCTGATGGGGGACGGCCTTTTATGTTTGGAATCTGACGTGACCTTGGTGGGATCCATGGTACAATTCAGATCTCCGCCCTCATATCATTAACCCATTTCTATAAGGCCCTAGCTTTGCATATAATGACCGGGAAAAAACAATGGCGTCATGATTCTGTGCATATGTGTTTACTATGCATATTTCTCAATTCTCTAGTGCGCCGTATATTAGTGCCGTTCTGCCCTCGTGGTCTGTTTTAGTAGGGAGTACTTTGAATGGGATGGTCGAGTCTATCCAGATCAGGACCTCTCTTGCATAGGTCGAGTATGTGGAGCCAACAAGTACACCCCCACACTCTCGCTTGGTTCTTTTGTTTCTGTGCATCTAGGTGTATTTCCTCTAGCAGCGTGATCCTAATCCTGTTCCTCTTAATGTACATGCTTATTCTCCGACGTTTCACATAACTGTTCAGGCCTCTGACATTCCATGCCATTATTTTAACTAATTCAGCCATTATACCTTGCAACCCAGGGTATCATGAGGACCATGAGTTAATGAAGTATTTGGTAGACTTTGTATGCTGTGTGCCTCTAAGTATGCCAGACCTCCCTCCCCAAGCCTTCCCTCCGCCCACCCCAACAAACCACAAACCATATTCAAACTTCACATGTCCAGCTTTGCTAGGCATGTTAGGACTCCTCCGTCTCTGCCCCATTCGGTTTGGCCGAGACTCCTGGCACCCAACGGGCGGGCTCTTTACAGTACCCTGGAACTAACTTTGCAGGAGTAGCGGGTCAGCTCAGGGCGTCCCCCCTACCAATTTTAAGTGTTTATTCTGTGTTACTCGTGGTATAACTTAGAATGTTGCTTCCAATGGTTGTAGTAGCAACATTTTTGGTGGAATACTTGCCGCTGCCTCCCACCATCATTTTCTATTGCTATTAATGATCGTAGTAGAAATGTTTCCTGTAAAATACCGCCCATCCCCTCCCCCCATGATTGCAATTGTTATTACTGGTTGTAGTAGCAGCATTTTCAACATAAACCTAGCCAACAGCCCTCCCCATATTGGTAAACAGTGCTTGGGTCCACTTGTTAAGTAGGTCCAAGGGCCTCCCCACTCATGCTTGTGATCGCTGGCCTTGCTCGGCAGTCTCTGGGAATTGCATGTTGTCCATCCAATCCTCCGCATCTGTGGGCGTCTCAAAGAACAGAGTTTTGCCACTGTGGAGCAACTTTAGTTTTGCTGGGTATATTAGCATATACTTATGGCCCGCTCTCCTGAGCCTACCTTTAGTCGTAATGTACTGAGCTCTTCTCTTCTGCACCTGGAAGATATAGTCCGGGAACATGGAGATCTTAGCAGAGGCTCTTTGGATAGTTCCTCTCCTGGAAAAGGCAAAGATTTTTTCTCTATCCTTGTAATTTCGGACTTTAGCAACTATGAGCCTGGGCGGTGCACCAGGTGGGGGCCTTCTGACCAGGGAGCAGTGCACTCTTTCTATTGTGAACCCTTGCGTCAGTTCTCCGGGCCCTATTTCCTGTATCAGCAGGTTCTCAACGTATGTGGTGGGGTCTCATCCCTCAGTCCCCTCGGGCAATCAGATTATCCTTATGTTGTTGCGACGAGCCCGTGTCTCAGCATCCTCAGCTCTGTCCTCCAGCAGTTTTTCACTTTCTGTAGGAGGATGTCAATATCTCTAGTAGTTTGCACTCTAATCTCAGAGTTTTCTTTAACTTGTTCCTCCAATTTTCCTGTGCGTTCTGCTATTGCCCTGATGTCTTGGCGCAGTAGTCCCAAGTCAATACCCACAGCGTTGATCTTGGCTTCCAATGTGGCTTGTAGCGCCGCTATCTGTTAGTTCGCTAAGTCTGCTGTTTCCGCCCTACGCAATGTCCTGCCCTTCTCCATAGTGTCTTTATCTTCTTCCTGTCTGCAAGCTAGACCTTTCGTGAATGCTTCCATGGTCGTTTGTTCTTTGCTTTGCTATTTTTTTACAACATTCTCCGCTTCCGGTCCTGTGCTGGCAGTCTGTATGTGACCCTACTGCTGGAATCCCTTTTCACAATTGTCAGTTCTATGATTCCCAACCTCTGCACAGGATTCTTATGATCAGTCACTGGCGAAGCTCAGGTGTCCTCCTATATTTGTCAAACTCGGTTGTAACAGCTGAGGACTCTAGTCCTCTGTTGGGTATGCTGGTTCCATGTTAGTTGCCACAAATGTGCTGGTATATAGAGGCTATATAGAGGCCTGTAAGCCTAATCTGCCTCTCACTTGCTACTTGGGATTGTTGCGGGTTCAATGCACCCAGGCTCTACTGGCATCTGGAGCTGCTTTGTCTGTGTCCCAATTGTGCGCTTGTTCATGTTGCACTTTTAACAAAGTGGCTTTGTGCTGTCGCGTGTCAGGGCTTCCAAGGAGCAGGGCTACTGCTCAATGACCAGCATTCTTGCCTAGACGTGCGTGTATGACGTCACCTCTCATGGGATGCCGCAGTCTCCAGCCCTGTATGCTTGCCCTCTATGCGGGTCAAAGATGGTGAGTGCAACCCGCTGTACGTGTCCCTTTTATGACTTTGGTTGTTGCACCCTAGGGTCTTCCGTGTGCCATGGCGTCCCCTCTAGAGGTGTTCCTGCCGTGCCTTCCCCCGGTGAGTCCCGACCCCTTGTTCATGCGCTGTGTCTCGAGGAAGCTCACGGGCCACTGCTCTGTCTGCCCCACGCTGTGTCTCCGCACCTCCTTAGCCCTACTGCAGCCTCGTCGTGGTCACCAGCGCGTCGCTTTGCAGCTGCTTTAACATTTTGTCGGGCTCCTTTAATCGCCTATGGTCTGTATCCAATGCGAGGTGCATCTTCTCTTGAGTTATAGTTCGAGGCCACGCTTTCGCTCTATGTGTTTGCTTTGTGGCAACGGGTGAATTCGCACTGGCTGTGCGGTTTTTACAAAAGTGTCTTTAATTCGAGTAACTAACTGCATGGCTGCAGTCTTAATTTGTGTAGTTGCACGCGTTACTGACCTACACGTCTCTGTGCTGCCTCAGGCTCCCGCAGACATGGGCCAGGGCACCCTAGCACTCTTCTGTCATGCATCTCACCGCGGGCCACCGTATAGTGGCGTGTAGGGGCATGCGCCCTCAAAGGGTTCTTCCAGGGTGGTTTTGTGGCTGCGGTGCCATGCAGAAGGGGGCAATAAGGCAGTAAAAAATGTCAGCGAGCGCCTGGGTCTCTCCTCCCATGCTCCTTACCGCCGGTCTTCTAGTTGGCACACTCCTCCACCTACGAGACCCGTCTGGCTTTTGCAGGTTCTGGCTGCCTATTTCTGCTGCAACTGCACTTCACCACAAGCTCCTTTTCACATGCCTGCACTACGCCCCTTGGGTCCGTCCCTCCACCTCGGCTGGGCACCTCCGGCAAGCGTGTCTTCTCTCTGATGTCCCAATAACATCACTAGAGCTGTACCAGCTGCTTAAAACGTCTTTACTGATGCTTGTTAATAATCTGCTTAGATTCACATGCTGTGCATATAGTCCGACATCCAGTGGTAACCGCAGAGTATTGCATCTTGTCTTTCGGGGACCGAAAGGGGACGTCGGCATAGGCGTGTCTGTAACACTATCGTGATGTGTAGTGTACCCAAAATCCCTCACACGCCGAGGTCCCTCAGATTGTTTTTTTCCGCCCATTTAACTGGTCGCCCTATAGCGGAGCTCTTACAGAAGAGACATTGTTTATCTTATACCGACTTGTCGGTTATTCCCTGTTAAATCACTTCGGTCACAAGAACATCTTCGACGAAAACTGCGGGGGATTTGTCTACGGCAGTGGATTTCGGCGCCTAAGATCCAACGGCTGGACTTTCCACGTGGTCTGGCCCTCTGGCCGACCTTTACAGTAGGGAGAGTGGGGTCGGGTGGCCATATTTTCGGTATGTCTTTCCTCCTTTCCCCTCTTTACCCTTTTGGTCTGGTCATCTTCCCCTTTGGCTATGGAAAGGACTCAGTTTAGGTTCTGCCCTAAGTGTAGGGTCAGATATCCTTGGAAGGACGAACACAGGATGTGCAACGCCTGTCTCCCCTTAGATCACGACGAAAAGCGGTGTGCGGTCTGCAAACTCCTTTGGCCTAAGACCCTTAAGGAGCGCCGTGTAAAGCGGTGGGCTGCGTACGGTATGTCGCGGGTAGAACCCCCTACCCCCACCGCCACACCCGCTGAGAGTGACAGGGGCACCTCAGATGACCGAACATCCGTTGCGGATGTGATGGACCTCGAGGCGGGCACTTCTAGGTCCACCACGCCCGTCCCTTTAAGGCCTGACTCTGGTCTCGCTTCAGGGACAACACCCGGCGATAGGGGCGTATAAACGCATCTCACTAAGCATACAACCCCTACACCGGTTTCAACGTCCTCGTCAAAAAAGGTGAGAGCACCAACAGGGCCGTTGAAGATTTCGACGGTGTCCTCGGATCGCGCAGATCCAATGCCTTCCCAGCATCTGCAGCAGCGTCTTGCGACTGGCCAAGCTAAAACAAGTAAGGGCGCTACTCCAAAAACTTCACACGTCGAAGTGCAGAAATCTGACGTTGCGATGGTCCCGAAGGCCGCGGTAGGGCCGAAAGCTACGACTAGGCCTCTAGTCGAAGAATCTACAGCTAGGCCCTCTAATGCCTCGGAAGGTAAAACACCTACCGATAGGCCATCTGAGCAATTATCTCACGCTAATTCGGTGATTATCTAAGACAGCATCGAGAGGATTTTGGCGGAGGTGGGACTTAACCCGGTTCTGCCTAAAATCATGGGGCAAGCCGCGGAAAAATCTTCAAATGCGGTTTGGGGCCCCAATTCTCACGATACTTATGAAGAGAGTCAAGAGCCTCTTTCCAACACCCTAAGAGACTCTTTTCGGCACCGTAGGGCGGAAGATGACGTTTTTCCACCCGTAGGCCCGTCTGGGTCCTCCAAATGGACTAGAGATAAATTTATTTGAAGGGTCTATGGATCTGCTGGAGAGAATTATCAGTTTTTCGGATCATCCATCCCCGAAAAGGTCTCGTGGAGAGCCTAACCCTCAATTTTCTTCACTATCAAGAAGATCAGCCTTCTGTCCCAGTCCAGCATGAAGACTTGTCTACATAGACACCTGTAGGGACATTTACAATGAAGAGGAAGAAGCTTCATTTCTACAGAGTTATGAAGAGGAACAGCAGGGTGTCACAGACAATTGGGAAGAAACCCAGCAGGAGGGAACAGACCCATGGACACTGCCACATCAAGATCAGGACACTGATGATTTGTGTCTGGATTCCCCTCCGTCCACCCCGGCTCACCAGGCCTCACTTGTAGATGACCAGATGGCCTTCAACTCTATGTTGAAAAAAGGCAGCTGAACATTTTCAGATCTGATCAGGATTTTGTAGAGGATATCCTTAAGGAAAAACCTCCATCTAGCCAAGCCATTCCCCTCCTTAATTCCCTCAAGAGAAGGTTGGCTCCCTCCTTGGTATCACCAGCTCAAACCCGGGCAGTGAACCCAAGAGTGGAAAAATTGTTTCGGCCGTCTCCTTCCGACCCTCTATACATTAGAGGGCACGCCATCCCCGACTTTCTGGTAGTGACTACCACCCGAAAAAAGGGTCTTGCCATGGGGGAGGCACCTCCGGACAAGGAATCCAAGAGGCTGTATGCTCTAGGCAAACCAGTTACCTTGCCTGCCGCATACACTACGCGGATAGCAAATAATACCACGCTATTGGCAAGTTATGCTGATGCTCTGTGGAACCTGCTCCAGGAAGGCCTCCAAGAAGTTCCAGAACCTGTCAAATCCAAACTTCTCTCTATTGTAGTCGAGGGAAGACAAGTAAACCAGAATGTGATTAAAAACACCCTGGACACGGCTGAAACAGCAGGCAGGTCTCTGGCCCAAGGGACCCTACCAAAAAGACACACTTGGCTGCGTACTTCAGGGTTTAAACCCGAAACGCAAGCCTCTCTCATCAATAGGCCTATTGAAGAAGCTAACCTCTTCGGGAAAGCGATTGATGAGGCCTTGGAAACAGCCAAGAAAGAGCATGAGACTCTTAAGTCTATGCAACAGATCACACAAAAACCTCCCCCCTAGAGAGGTAATAGCTCTCGGCGGTCCTTTCGAGGGCATTCCCGTGCAGGTCAAAACAACTATGGCACGGGGAATTTCAACACAGGACAAACTTCTGGAAGCCCTGCATACTGCCCTTCAAGGGGTCAGCGACGCGGCAGAGGTAGAGGCCCCAATCCTAGAGGAGCCGCAGCCTCTGGTCAAAAATGACCTCCAGGTCCCCTCCCATGTCAGCCCAGTCGGGGGGCGATTAACATCTTTCCTCACGGCATGGGAGGGGATAACTTCAGACCAGTGGGTCATAAAGACATTCGCCCACGGGTACTGCGTGGAATTCGCTCGACCTCCACAATTCAGACTGCTGCGCTCACAGCGCCTTTTATCGGACCATCTGGAGATCCTGAGTCAAGAGGTGGAAGCGCTGCTGGGAAAGGACGCCATAGAAGCCGTCCCTATTCTTCAGGTAAACAAGGGTATTTATTCAGTGTACTTCCTTGTACCCAAAAAGGACATCACCTTGCGCCCTGTTCTAGACCTGCGCCCAGCGAACAAGTTCATAAAACCCCAGAAGTTTTGCATGGTAACACTACAGGAAGTGATCCCACTTATGAAACAGGGGGCTACATGGCAACATTGGTATGAAAGATGCATACTTTCATATTTCAATGTTGCCAGCGCACAGGAAATATCTAAGGCTCATGATAGAGGACAGGCATTACCAATTCAAGGTACTCCCCTTCGGCATCGCCTCAGCGCCAAGGGTGTTTACCAAGGTCCTGGCAGTGGCTGCAGCACACCTGCGCAGACTATCGTCCCAGTTTACCCTTCCCTCGACGACTGGCTCATCACAGGGGACTCGTACAACACATGTTTTTCGAACACCCAAAAACAGTAAATCTTCTCTTCAGTCTGGGTTTCTCGATCAACGAGAAGAAATCCAGTCTAGTCCCCAGTCAAACAAAACAATTTCTGGTAGATCTAATTGGACGGAAGACAGTCTCGTCTTCCCCTCCAACGAGAGGGTTCAGAACATGCTTTTTCAGATTCCTCAATATGCAGCCAGTCGGGAGGTGACGGTGCGCACGGCCATGCGCTTGCTAGGAATGATGGCTTCGTGCATATACTTGGTTCCCCACGCGCGGCTGCGCATGCGTCCCATGCAAGAGTAGCTCAACAGCCAGTGGTGTCAGGGCAGCGGACAATGGGAAGATCTGGTAGTTGTCACGCCAGCCCTCGTTCTCTCTCTGCAGTGGTGGTCAAGAGAAAACCTCTTGAAGGGGAAAACCTTCACCACCCCTGCAGTGGAAGCCACTCTCACGACAGACGTATCTCTCACGGGGTGGGGGCTCACCTGCTTCAGCAGACAGCGCATGGAGTGTGGTCCCCACAAGTAGCATCCAACCATATATGTTTACTAGAGCTATTAGCAGTGTTCAAAGTACTAAAGGCCTTTCAGAAGCAACTGCAAGGGAAGACGGTGCTGATTCTAACGGACAGCACTACAGCAATGCATTACCTGAACAAACAGGGGGGCACTCACACTCCAGGGCTATCCAGGCTGTCCCAAAACATTTGGATATGGGCTCTCAGACACAGGATGTTTCTGTTGTCCGAACATGTTTCAGGGGAACTCAATCTTCTGGCAGACGTGCTCAGCAGAGATTTTCTACTTCCTGAAGAATAGGAATGGCGTCTGCATGAAGACATTGTGTCCAACATCTTCGCAGAATGGGGCTTCCCAGAGATCGACCTGTTCGCAACTCAGGAGAACGCCCAATGTCAAGACTATGCCTCCAGATACCCCCAGAACCGCTATAAGGGGAACGGTCTCTGGATAACATGGTCAGGGAAATTTGTCTATGCTTTTCCCCCGGCTCCCCTTCTCAACAAGATAGTGCACAAGATGCACCAGGAACCAGTTACCATGATACTGATGGCCCCTATGTGGGCCAGCCAACCCTGGTTCGCTCACCTGATGGAAATGTCCGTCTCCCCACCAGTGAAGCTACCCTGCCCGTACAACATGCTGTCTCAGGACAGGGGGGAGATCCTACACCCATGCCCACAAACTCTGAATTTAGCAGCTGAGGTCATAGAGTTTTGACACCTACAGCTCCCTCAGAGGTGCATGGACATACTCAGGGAAGCTAGGAGGCCGAACACACATCATTGCTATGCCAGCAAATGGAAACGTTTTGTCATCTGGTGTAATTCCAAGGGTGTTGATCCCATCGATTGCTCTCCCACACACATTGTGCTGTACCTAACCCATCTGTTAGACACTGGGTTGGTCTTCAATTCTCTAAAGGTTAATCTGGCTGCACTGTCGGCCTACACCACATCACAACAAAAGGTGTTGTGGTGGAAGATACCAGTGATTAAGGCCTTTATGGAAGGGTTTAAGAGGAATTATCCTCCCATTTCTCACCCAGCTCCTGGGTGGGACCTAAATGTGGTTTTGACCAGCCTCATGGGAGCTCCCTTTGAGCCTATGCATAAAGCAAGTCTAAAAGACCTGACTTATAAAACGGCCTTCCTAGTGGCTATCACTTCTATCAGAAGGGTTAGCTAACGACAGGCACTTTCTGTTTTAGACCCCTTTGTTACAGTGCACAGGGATAAGGTAGTTCTGCGCACACACCCCACATTTGCGCCTAAATTCATATCGAAGTTCCATGTAAACTAGTCGATTGAACTACCTACTTTTTTCCAGAATCCCACTAGCATGGCCGAAAGAAGCCTACACACATTAGATGTGCACAGGGCAGTCATGTTCTACTTGGAAAGAACTAAACCACTGAGGAAAACAAACCAATTTTTCATTTCAGTGGCAGCTGGTAGAGAAGGGGATCCTGTCTCTAAGTCAGCTATCTCACGGTGGATTGTCAAATGCATCACACCATTACACTCTTGCTAATAGAGAACTGCCCTTCAAGTCTAGAGCACATTCTACTCGAGGCACTGGGGCATCCATAGCATTCATTGCAAATGTCCCCCCAGAGTCCATTTGCAAAGCGGCAACCTGGAGTTCTGTACACACCTTTACAAAACACTATTGCCTAGACACTCATTCTAGGTCTGATTCTCAGGTGGGACAAGCAGTACTAAGACATCTTTTCTCTACTGTTCTTTCTTACAACCTACTTCCAACTCCGGGTACTGCTCACTAGTCTATGCACAGCATGTGATTATAAGCAGATTAACAAGCATCAGAAGACATGCATTACTTGCCGTAATAGCATTTCTGATGATTGTATCTGCTTGGATTCACATGCGCCCTGCCTACCTCCCCTCTCGGGGTGGAAGGAACATAGACGTCTTACTACTTTCTCTCTTTATGTACTCACTCACTATAAGCCTTGGGCTCCCTCATGGCAGAAAAAATACAATCGGAGGGACCTCAGCGCGTGAGGGATTTTGGGTACACTACACGTCACAATAGGAATAGTGTTACAGACACGCCTATGCCGACATCTCCTTTCGGTCCCCGAAAGACAAGATGCAATACTCTGCGATTACCATTGGATGTCGGACTATATGCACAGCATGTGAATCTAAGCATACAATCATCAGAAATGCTATTACGGTAAGCGGAAAGGCTCCTCAGACCCCATATCACTGGATTCGCAAGGTCCTCCATGTGACCTTCAGCAGAGTCCCTGCAGGCCCTCGTGGTCAGTTCTATGCTTTTCCTCTCACGCCGACGTCAATGGGATAATGGGGACCTCGGTAACCGCAAGTGATGCCGCTACTTGCCGGTACTGATGTCTCTGGATGGGCTTCTCGCTTTTATTCTGCCACCATTTTCTGCTTCTTCCTCTCGTCTCGCCTCTAACCCCACTTATCTCGCTCAGGGAGGTCTTCCTGTGTTCACTGCTGGCTCGTGATCTTCGATCGAGTCTCTCACTGCCGCTACGCCATTCGAAAGTGCAATTGTTATTTTAAAGCATATTTATGAAGGATCTGCAGGAGCTCTGACAACACGTCCTCCTCACATGGCTGCTGGCCATGCCCCCTCTTTAATTTCTACATCGCCCCTCCTGCTTACCTGATCTGATCTCCTTCTCGCCTCATTTCCAGTGCTACACTGATGAAACACAGCTTTCCTTCAAACTTCCCTCTACTACCTCCTCTTCCTCTTCCCTCATCCCCGATTGGCTGACTGCCATCCAGGCATGGTATACAGCTAACAATCTGTCTTAATGCCAGTTAGACAGAGATCCTTCTCATTGAGACACCTGTGCCCTGTTTTCCTCCTACCCTCTGGCTCCCATGCTTGGGCCCTCTACCCTCACCATCACGTTTGGCCAAAAACCTTGGGGTCATCTTAGACCCCGCTCTCTCCTTCACCCCTTATTAGGAAAGCTTCCCATTTATTTGAAGTTTACCCTCCAGTTGTGTAACACCTCAACGTTTTGCTTTTGTTTAAACGCCATAGTCTGCCTTTACCAGTGAAGCACAGCCTTCTGCTGCACTCCACTGGGCTTTCCGCTCACTTTGTTATGGGGAAAATGAAATGCCCTTAGTCGGTACTGGGAGACTTTGTTTGTCAATGTTGCAACTTTTCTGCAACATAAGTGCACAATGTACCTTACAGTACAGTTCGCTTTGGTCCTCTAGCCAATTTCAAGGGCCATAGAAACTCTCAAAGGGATTTTTGGAGAAGTGCGGATGTGCCTTGGACAGAGCTGATGGCAGCTTATCTTTTCATGTACTTTTAACCCTTTCTTGCCATGCAAACCGGTTTACCGCGCTTGGCACAGAAAGGTGGCCTGGCTCCAAAATGGTCATGCCAGAAGGTTCTTAGTCCTGTCCTTTGCCCATCTTGCTCCTTCACATTCCCCAGGTCGAGTCTACCCAGGTCAGTCCTTATTTGGGCATGCATTTTCCCATGAAGCGCCAAACTTCTGCGGGCTTCTGCATGTCTTGTGTGTGCGCCCAAGGATACCCACACAAATGGATTGCTGATGCAATCGAAAAGATCGCCCCGGAAAAACCATATGCGTGCCATAAACCTACAAAAACTGTGTGCTTCAGCACACAAAAAGAGGGATGCACAACCAGTCACCCGTGGTGCATGTGTGGTGGAATAGTGCACACCCTGCAGAAAATGTGCCAGTGGGCTCCTTGACCAGCAAACGGAGAGCAGAGAGAGAAGCAGCACTTCACAAATGAAACTCCCAAAAGGTGCATATAAATGACATTTGCTATGTTGCTAAAAACTCCAAAATGCCTATAACACAACACTTCTCAACATCCAAAACCTTGCTTGGCGCTAAAATGTATGTAATCTAATGAAGCATTGCGAACATACAAAGTCCTAAGGTGAAGAGCAAAACACTTCATTAGACAAACTGGATTGTCTGTAAACTGACAGCCCCTGTCAGAATCTGGGAGCAGTACCCTGAGCTACCTGAATGACAGCTGTCAGATGAGTTACTGATGAAACTTTAAAGTGATTTAAACTAAAAAGTCTGCCGGATCAGCAAACATAAAAAGGATTGTGGCAAAAAAGAATACAGAACTCAGTTGCTTTTTATCCCACAGAGTTAAAACTCAGAAAGTAATGTATTTATGTTTGATGCAACAAGTTTGGTTTTTCCTGGATTTTTAATGAAGAGTAAATTAGCTTGGCTGAGCTGCAACCCTTTGGAAGTGGACAAACCGTTTTCTCCCAGGGGGAGGTATATCCTCTCAGCTGAAACTCACTGGGAGGTGCTAATTGTGGGTTAACCCAGACTCTTGTCTACAGAAAGAGAATGAACAATAGCAGGCCCTTCAGCCTAGGAAACAGAGGTGTGAGAGGGTCGTAAATGGCTCCTGGAAGGAACAAACAAGGAGGGGGATGCTCTTGGACTGAAGGGAGATAAAAAGGGGCGTACCATTTGCTGTTAAGCATGAACAAAGAACAATTTTTAAAAGACTCATAACTTGTGATTCAAAATGGTGAAAAATATACCAAGGACATATTTGTTAGTCTAATCTTTGGCTGCGTGTTTTAAGAGGCGGCAGAACCGTGCAACATGTTCTGGACAGGAATGGCAATATATGTGGTTTTATGTGAGATGTATGAATCCTAGAATTGTGAAAATGTACACACACACCTATGTTAACACACACATTTGTGGAAATTTGCATTAAGTTTGGAAATTGTGTTCATAGCAAAAAGGACAAAATTCTGTAGGAAGTTGAAACAAGATCCCACAGCTGCGAGATTTTGATAAACAGTTACTACATAAAATATGGCATCTTTGTGTGTGATTTGTGTGAAAGTGACCAATGTAGAAATGTGTATTTAGTATAAAATCCGATTTGAGACCAGTAGCTAAAGGGAGGTCTCTGAGAACTGTAAAGCAAACCATAAAATGTGACATCATCCGGTCTGAATCCAATCACTCAAATGCAAGGCCAGGATGAATTTCTGATCCAATCCCAGCTCACAGGGGCAAGTTTAGGTAATCCGGTTGCGCACTGCATGCTGGGCTTGACTTGGGTGTGTGCCGGATTGAAAATCACTTACACACCACAACCCCCTCAGAGAAACTTTGCAACGACCTGGCAGACCACTTCAAGAACAAAATCAACGACATCCGACAAATCATACAAAACAGACCAATCGGCCATAACATCCAACCTACCGAACCCAACACAGAACCGCAATACAAACTCAAAAACTTTCCTGAAATATCAGCAGAGGTTTTCGTCTTGCTGGTGAAACACAGCAAGAAATCAGGTTCACCCATGGATCCGTGCCCACCTGACATCTACAAATCAATCCTTGCACAAGGAACACCACCAGAATATTAAAGAAACCTCCTAAATCTCAGACTAGCAACAGGAACCCTACCAAAAACATTCAAATCAGCATATATCAAACCACGCTTAAAAAACACAAGTGGCGACGTAGAAGACCTCTCCAACTACAGGTTGATCTCAAATATTCCCTAACCAGCAAAACTCCTGGAAACCTATGTACACAAATTAACCCAAGAACACGTAGGAAAACACCACCTGTTGGACCAAGTACAAGTCGGCTTCAGACCTGCAAGAGGAACAGAAACAGCACTAGTATCCATCTGGGACGACCTAAAAACAAACGTGGACTCCGACACAACCTCAGCCCTGATTCTGCTCGACCTCTCTGCAGCCTTTGACACAGTTAGCCTTGACACCCTAACCAAAAGATTAGAAGGCATAACAGACACAGCACTACTCTGGATTAAATCTTTCCTAGCAGACAAAACAGAAACCTTTTGGTTAAAGCCCTTCAAATACACACCACGAGTCAACGACTGTGGAGTACCACAAGGGTCCTCACTATCACCACTGTACTTGAACATCTTCCAAACTGTACTAATCGGAATCTTCAAAAAATATAAAATTACATGCTACAACTACGCAGATGACAATCAAATCATCTACAAAATTGAAGACACTCAAGCCGATCACTCAACCCTAATCAAGTGTCTAAAAGAAGTCTTTAATTGGAGGAATGCCAACAACTTGAACATGAACCCAGGAAAGACAGAAATCATGATTATATCCAAAAATCAAGAGAGAAACACCTATATTCCATGGCCAACGGACATGGGAACCGCACTAACTCCATCTAAGGTAGTAAAAAATCTGGGAGTTCTGATGGACAACACCCTAATCTTAGAAACACAAATAAATGCAATAATCAAGAAATGCTTCTTCCTCCTTCACACGGCAAGAGGAATCTTACCTTTCCTCTCCTTCACCCACAAAACACTCACAATCGTCGCTCTCATTTCAAGAATCGACTATGCAAACAGCCTCTATCGCTACAACAGATCCAAAATGCAGCAGCCAGACTCCTCCTCAAACTATCCAGAAGAGACCACATCACTTCAGCCCTAAAAACACTGCACTGGCTCCCAGTCAAACATTGCATCACCTTCAAAACAATGTGCATAACACAAAGGGCAATCAGCGGACAAGGAGCTGAATTCCTGCAAGAGAAATTAACAATCTACAAGCTAACGAGACTCCTCAAATGGAATTGTACAAACTGACCGAAGAAAAAAGTCCAACCACACATAGTCTGAAAAATGCATACCACCAAAGGTTCGAACACCAAAAGCTTGAACCTTTGGTGGTATGCATTGTACCCCGCTCACCATACTATATAGTATAGTGAGCGGGGGTTGGAGGGGACCCCCCCCCGCTGCACACCCGACATAAAATACACCCGACCTAAAAAAAAAGAAAACCGGGGCTGCAGACGTGTCCCCTGCAACAACAAGCTCACTTTACAGTATAGTGAGCGGGGTGTTTCGGGGGGAACCCTTGCAGCTGCCTATTTAAAAAAAAAAAAAAGAAAAAAGGACCCTGCGGTGCCAGTTCCCGATCAAGGAAGTGAAAGGGAACTGACTTTGCAGGGACACAGGAAAATGGAAGGTAAGGGAGTAGGGGAGTGTTAGGGAGAATTCTCTGTTTAGGCTGAATTTCCTAACCTAGTGTGTCCCCCAGCAGCTTTGCTGGATTTTTGGGGTTTATTTATTTCTTCTGCCAAAAGTGAGACTCTTTTACCCTCACTCTTGGGCATGATTTGACTGTGTTTCTTTGAATCTAGATGTGCTTAATGGGCTATGGGGTCTTTTACCCCATAGGTGTTCATGTGTTTTTGTGATGTGTGTTACACAGCACCCTCAGTGCAGTAACGCAGGGGTGTCATAGTGACCCCCCAGTATAGACTCCATACCCTGGGACTGACTACTGTCTCCCAGGGCATGTAAAGTCACCATTGACTTTACTAGTCTTAAATTCTGAACAGAACCAGTACAAACCATCATATTGTGGATGTACTGGCTGGGGCAATTCAATTGCCCTGGGGTCTGTTAGTCGAGGGGGCACGTCTCCGTCCCCCCTGATCGAGTTTTGGCTGGTGACAGTGGATACTACTTTTTATATTCAACCACGAATATTTTCCTATGGGATTTCCCATTGTTTTAGGCTACTATCTTTATTTAATTATTTACGGTAGCCTCGAACATACCGCCGGTTTATTTAATTAATATTAATTCTCCGGTTGGTATTTTTTTTGCCAAAACTTGATTCTAAAATGGCGTTTGTGTTCTCTTCTGTGACTCCAACCCAAGTCGAGCCCTTTGTTCCACTTTTTGGCGGGCTTCTCCACAGAAGCCCTCCAAAGTGGTGCCACTCTGTCTGGGGTACTTAGGATGGGTGGAGGGGGATTTAGGCACCCTGGACTGAGTTGCCTAGGCAACTCAAGTCGCACTCCGTCCTGATTGGCCCAAGTGGTGAGCCGGCCGGCTCACCACTTAGCATGTTTGAGTGACAGCTAGGCTGAGTGAATGGGGGTTTTCTGCATAAAAGCAGGGCTTTGGGGACTGGAACTTCAGAAGTCGCCACAGGACCTAAGAATCCGACAAGGGAGAAGCTGAGCCGACCTGCCACGACGCCACCACCGGTGGAGCCCTGCTGGACTGTTTCACCACTTTTCCCAACGAAAGAGGAGATCTCCCGCCGGAGAGTCTTCTTCCTTTGACTGGTGGGGATAACCAGTTTCACCGTCTTTTCGCCTTCCTGACGTTCCTCGTGGCCGCCTTGACTGTGCCAAGCACCCCGGCAACCGGGATACCACGTTTTACTACGACCGCGAACAAAGGTACCACCTTTAACCGGAAAACTCCGAGGCTGGTTTCTTCCCTGGTAGTGCAACGACCTTCCTCTTTCCTCCAAGTCGAGATCTTCTCTTCCCCTGTACGACGATGTGACTTGCACCCACTGCCAGGAACAACTGCCACCGCTGGAGGATCCTTCCCACTTATGGTACCGTGTCCCGCCTGGCTTCCCTTGCTACCGACTGTACGGGGTAGATTTAGCCCCCGGCTTTCAAACCTGGGTTGGCCTGGGACACCCTGGCTAAACTTTCCTAAGCCTCTCTAAACTCTTTTTGAAACCTCTGCAAGACTTTCTAAGCCTAGTGTAACTGTGTGATCTTGGGCGCATTTGTGCTCTGCTCTCTCTAAGAGTGGGCCCAGCCTTTGGACTTTGGCTCACCAGTGACTTTTGCTCTTCTGCCTTGCTAACAGTGTTCCTGAATCTTAGAGTGGTGTACCTTTCCATATTCTGTCTTTTTCCCTCCCTTTCTCACAAACTTATTCGAGTGCCATCTAGTTAAGCGCTCACCTCTGTATGAAAATAAGTGGTGTTTTACTGTGACTTATCTGATAAGGAAAAAGGGGTGTATATATTACAATAGTAACTGTGTTTAGAATATTTTACAACAAGAGTGCTGGAGTGTTTCAAACAGTGGGTTTTTAAAATAAATAATTATATACTTTGATACCAAAGCTCTGGTCAGTGTTTGCTTGTATTGGTGTGTCTGAGTGCCCATTGTGTATACTTTGCATACTGCCTAACTCTTCTTGAGAGAAGTCTGACTGCTCAGCCACAGCTACCAGGTAAATCTGGGTGGTACAGACTACTACCAAGTGGGTTTACTGCTAACACCTGTAGTCCTAAATCTTTTGCAGTGTTCCCTAAGGGAACTGCACAGGTTTCTGCCTAACAGGGTGGGTTTGGGGTGGGTTGGGGTTGTGGGCGGGGTGTGTGTCGGGGGGCGTGTCGTGGGTGTGTTTTGGGTGGGGGTGAGGGTATATGTGATTTGCAGTGTTTGTTTGCATGGGAAATGTACGAACCTTTGGTGGTGTGTACATTTCCCATGCAAACCTTTCCGTCCGACTTTTCTGTGACGGAAAAATCACGCAGATCCTCCTCAGATCAATCAACAAAATCCATCTGGAAGAAAAACCATACCTTAAGAAAAAACTTGGGGGCTCCTCCTTCTCCGACTTAGCCGCAAAAACCTGGAACAACATCCCAAAAGAAATAAGAAACACCAAAGACCACCTACAATTCAGAAAATTACTAAAAACCTGGCTCTTCAACATCACAGATCAAACTCAAAAACCAAACCATCAAACGTGAAACTCAATGAAAAGGATGACCAATCTAGGACGACAATGACATCTAGAACCAAATAAAGAAACTCTTACTACAACAAGAGAGACGAAACTAAGTCTAATAGGACACAAGCGACGCCCATAAGGACAGAATCCAGCATCCCTAGCCAACTCTCAGCAAACAGCCTTCACCCACTCGATAAATGCTACTATAGATCATACCTTTATAAAGTTGGGTGAACGTTAGCATTTGCCACTCTAACTAAGCTGTGGATATTGGCAGGGGGCATGGTCCGAAGAGAGTTGTGATTGAAGGCAGACTCCGCCCCAGGACATAATTGCGAGCGTTAGCATTGCCACATTCCAAAAGGGGTAGGAACGGTAACATGGACGAGCAACCGAATAAGATGATGAATGCCGAGCAGTCCCAACACATGGAGGGAGTAAACCTGGGCTTACCGATGCTGCCCTCCTACTCCACTAGATTGGGAATGCTTTCTGAGCTAGACTGCAAGGGACGCACAAACGCCTGCCTGCCCCGCATACAAACAGGGGCCACATAGGTGGTCGGTACACAACTTGGGCAAGGTTTTGCATGTGAACGGATGCCATATGGGAAAGGGACCGTGAGTGGCGTACAGCCCTGATCTAGACATAGACACGGAGATGCCCACACACCCCACCTAAATTAAAATTATGGAAATTTAGCGCCTCACCTCAAGACAGCAATGCCAGTTAACCAACCCACAAACAACTGCACCCTCTGCATACACCTCTCAAATTTTAACCAAAACACAACCACAAAACTACAACACAACAATCCGCACAAACTTCACTACACTGCAACAACAAAACAAAGCACACATGGAACCGAACAACAGCACACAACATCTTCCGACAGTATAACACCCCAGGCCCAGCCGATGGAATTCCGGGCTGAGTGCGCCAACAGCACATTACTGCTCTCTGGCACTTCTCCAGCTCATCCCATTAACTCCCCCCTCCTCCCTTTTTTTTTTCCAGAGCCGCCAGTGCGCCAGGGGACCACTCCGATGGTGATAGTGCGCAGTACAAATATCCTTTAACATTAACATCCTGGGAGCCAGAGAGTCTGGTGTGCTTTGAATGCCTGGGACCACCGTGGTCCATGATTGATCCATGTGTGGTGTGCCTGTATGTGAGCAGATCTCCCACTGGGTCCTCTTCATTTTGGCACAAAGGAGATTCTGGATAAGAGAAGGCTCCAAACACCCATACCAGGTCGATCTCTGGAGTTCGCTGAACGAAGGATAGGATCCAAGAATCTTGAGACTAAGAAGCCGATGTGAGGAACTGCTGGAAGGTTTGGCACCCTGAGCCTGCTGTTGTTGTTAGGCAGAATCCTGTGCACTTCCCTTGGGGAACACTGCAAAAAGATGAAGACTACAGGAGTAAGCAGTAAACCCAATTGGTACCAGTCTGTACCACCCAGATTTACCTGGTAGCTGTGGCTGAGCAGTCAGACTTCTCTCAAGAAGAGTAGGGCAGTATACAGAGGATACACAATAGGGCTAAAAACACAGTAGAGCAAGCAAACACTGACCAGAGCTTGTTATCAAAAGTATATAATTATTTAACACACACTTAAGAAGATACACTAGCACTATTAATCAAAGCAAGTTCAAAACACAATCAGAAAAGTTTACACATCTCCCTTAAGAATAATTCGACAAGTCTGAGCCAAAACACCACTTTTTGTCAAAACAGAGGTGAGCATGTAACTTAGATGGCACTCCAATAATTAAGTAAAACGGAGAGAAAAAGGCAGGTCATGAAAATAAAACAATTCCCAACACTTTTAAAAGACCAAAACAAGTTAAAGAAGGCAGAGTCTACTGTAGAGCCAAAGTTCATAGGCCAGGCCCACTTTAAATGGAGCAAGGTGAAATGTGCCCAAGATCACACAGTTTAGAAATGCATTCAAGTCTTTGTAGAAATGTTCAAAAGAGTTTGGGTTGATTCAGAAGGTAAAGTTAGAAGGTCTGGGGGCCAACCCAGTTGAAAAGCCAAGGATTTAAGGGTCACCTTTAGCAATCCGTAGAAAGTGAGGCCAGGTGGAACACAGTACCTTTAAAGTTGAGGAAGCTCCAGCGGTGGCAGTTGTTCCTGGCAGCGGGTGCAGTTCGTGGTTTTTACCAGGGGAAGAGAGGATCTCGTCGAGGAGGAAACTTGGAGTCGTTGCACTGCCCAGGGAAGAAACTAGCCGCGGAGTTCGTCGGTTAAAAGGTGAGTTGCTGGTATTCGCGGTCACAGTGGTGAAGCTTGGCTATCCGGCCGCCGGGGTGCTTGGCACGGGCGATTTGACCAAGAGACGTCCTGGAAGGCGAAATGGCGAACTGGTTGATCCCACCAGCTCAGAGGAAGAAGACTCTTTCAGCAGAAGATCTTCTCTTGTCGTCGGGAAAGTGGTGAGTTTGTTGCAGCAGGGCTCCACCGGTAGTGTCGTCGTTGCAGATGGCTCAGCTTCTCCCCTCTTCGGATTTCTTAGGTCCTGTGGCGAATTCTGAAGTTCCAGTCCCAAAAGCCCTGCTTTTATGCAGAAAAACCCCCATTCAACAGCCTAGCTGTCACTCATACATGCTAAGTGGTGAGCCAGGCGGCTCACCACTGGGCCAATCAGAACAGAGGGCGACTTGAGTTGCTAAGGCAACGCAGTCCAGCGTGCCAATTCCCCACCCACACATCCTGTGGAACCCAGACAGAGTGGCATCAGTTGTAGGGCTTCTGTGGAGAAGCCCGCCAAAAAGTCTAACAAAGGGCCCGACCTTGGTTGGAGTTACAGAGACGGACACGAACGCCATTTTAGAAAAGAGTTCTGGAAAAAAGACCCAACCGGTGATTTAATATTAAATAAATAAACCGGCGGTATCTTTAACATTGCACCAAAAAGTGGTGCATTTAAAATCAATGGGAAAATCGCATAGGAAATATTCTGGTGAAATATTTTGCGTGGTAACCACTGCCACCAGCCAGAAACTCGACAAGGGGGAACTGGACAGTGCCCCCTTGGAAACAGACCCAGGCGCAATCGAATGAACCCCTTCCAGTACTTCCACAATATGATGGTTAGTACCAGTTCTGTTCAAAATTTTGGACTAGTAAAGTCAATGGTGACTTTACATGCCCTGGGAGACAGTAGCCAGTCCCAGGGTATGGAGTCTATGTTTGGGGGTCACTATGACAACCCTGTGTTACTGCACTGAGGGTGCTGTGTAACACATACACAAAAAACAGATGATACCCTATGGAGTAAAAGACCCCAAAGCCCATAAGCACACAATAAGTCAGACATATCTCAAATCATGACTAAGAGTGGGAGGAAAAGAGCCTCACTCTTAGCAGGAGAAAAAAACAAACCCCAAAAATCCAGCAAAGCTGCTGGGGGACTCACTAGATTTGGGAAATTAGACTTATAAGAGAATTCTCCCTAACAGTTGTTCTGCTGGACCCCTCTGCATCTGATCGCACTAGGTCTGCGAAGCCGCTTCAACCCGTTGGAATAATGGGACTAACTATTCTCGGCACCTCATCAAACCCTGCAAGTAAGCCTTCTCGGAAGTGTGCTGACCAGCTTGTGCAGGACATTTGTTCTCTCACCGCCGTCGTTTTGAGGAGGCCCTCGAAACTTGTTACATTGCAAGCTCTGTGTTCACGGCGCTCGCACCGGATTTCGTACACTTTGCGTTCCCATGTCTGGAGTAAAGAGGGAGAGCCCGAACCGGAAAACACGCGTTTACCGTGTCACCCAGCTGTGATGACGAACTTTGCAGGTGCGCTGCTGCTGTGCCCCTCTTGCCCCTGTAGCCTGCTACAGTGAACCTGGCCTGATCCATCCACCAGGAGCGGAGAAATCGCCACTGTCCCGTTTGGGAATCAATGCTGTAACTTGCTGCATCTGAACCTGCAACCAAATTGGACTTGTCTGCCGAAGTTTGGTCCGCAGTGCGCCAGGGGTCGGTGAGTACTTACAACCCTTACCGGTGGCCCCTAGTGCATCCATCAATTTTTACGCACTAGGAGCCCCTGAGGGCCTTTCTCCTTTCCAACATATCCTGAGCTATCAAACTATTCCCAATTCCTGGAACCTGCTCTGCCCTGTTTAGGAGACCCTCCTAAACAGTGGAACTTATAGTGGGAACTTATTCTGCATCACCTCACCTGCCTTCCTGAGCTGCTACAGACCCTACAAGAGAACCCGTTTCACCCATCTGCACTACTGCATGCGCCAGCATTGCAAGTACATTTGAGCATTGGGCTCCTCTCATCATAGGGATTGGGCTGCCTTTCAATTAGGATTGTGATTACTGCAGAGCTGCCTAATTACTGCTTTCACTAACTGCTTCCTTCCCTTTTTAGATTGTGGACCCATTTCGTGCAGTTAACCCGTTAGGACCATTGGTCTTGTATATATGTATTTTAGTAGGATTGTGTTGGTTTAAAAGTATGCCAACAGGCAGCTTCCCAGCTGGAAGGGCAAGAGCCAGGGAAGCACCAACCTTACTGGGAGGATAGCCTACTTTACAGTGAGCCTATTGAGTCTACACTGGGGGACTACAGAAGACTTGTAGTGCCTCAGGAGGTGAGACCTCAGTTTCTACAGTTAGCCCATGAGATACCTTAAACTGGTCACTTAAGTTTTAAGAAGACCAAGGAAAGGATGTATCTGTATTTCTACTGGCCCAAGATGGGGTCTGATGTAGATAAATTCTGTAGAAGCTGTCACACTTGTCAGACTTCTGGCAAGAGTGGAGCCAAGAACGTGGCACTTTTGGTGCCTCTCCCAGTGGTGGCAGTTCCTTTTGAGAGGGTAGAGATTGGCGGTGTTTGTCCCTTAGACCCTCCCACATCTTCAGACAGTTTGTGGTTGCGAGCTGAGCCGCCTGGCTTATCTCAAGAGGGAATGTGAGCAGTACAAGGATGTTACACAGAGGTCTTAAAATCACAATGGTTCAAGTAGACACTTACACTCAAGGTTTCTTGGTAAAACACTTATTAATTTATTACACAGTCATTAAGAAAACATTCACTAGAAGGAGACAACTTAATGTTATACACAAATATACTTCAATACGAAACCAATACGTTTCTGAGTAATTTAGGCTCACGAACTTTCACCGCGAGAGGTAAGTTCTCTCAATCGGGTTGGCACAGTACCTTAGTATGAAGAAAAATATGCAGCTGAAGATGTTGGTTCCTGGCAGCTCCTGCAGATCTCACTGTTCCTGAGCCTCAGTCGTGGTGACAAGATGGAGGACATCGGGGGACTCCTGCACTGCACAGGGTCGGGTCAAACAAGCTGGCAAAATGGAAGATCTTCGGTTCGAGTAGCTGTCAAGCACACAAGCTGGTGTCCTTCCCCCTGGTTAATCCTAACCAGCTCCGAGAATGGTATTGATGTGGCTTACGAGTTGATTGGTCCCACCAACTCAATGGAAGAAGTTGTCCTTGAAGGGGCTTCTCTGTCGAGATGAACTTGACAATTCGGACCTGCAGCAGGGCTTCACCTGGCAAACCAACGGTCCAGGAGTTGCAGCAGTCCTCTTCCAGCTCATCTTCAGTTCTTTTGTTCCAGTGGTCGACTCTGCTTTCCAGTCAAAGAGACTCGCCTTTTAAACAGTTTTCTCACTTTCATTCCAGCCTAGCTGCCACTCACCCAGCGGGATGGCTGTCCTTGCCGGACAGTCAGCCAGTCAATCATGCCAGAGTGCATTTGGGTCTCCTAGGAGACTACGCACAGGGAGTTTCGGGCACCTCCCTCACTTCCTGCCCATCCCAGACACTCAGACGCCAGAGGCGGTCTTCAGTCCTTAAGCCTGCCAAAGGCATAGAAACAAAGGGACCAAACCTAGTTTGACACGTAGAGACAAACTCTAGTAGGATCTTTCCAAAAAGAAACAGCGTAAAAAGAAGCCCAGGACCCGTTTAAACAAAGGGGCTTAAGGCGACATCTTGAAAAGCATGGCTCCCGCGGTTTTAGCTACCGGTGTTCGCGGTCGGGAAAAATCATGGTAGTTTGTTGCAAAACCACTGCCACCAGCCATTTGATAGGAAAGGGTAGCATTTGACTGCTACATGAGTTTCTGGACACAGGGGATACTGGGTAACACCTCCAGCACTCTATAGGAAGATTGTGTGTGCTGGGTCTAGGAATTTAAAAAGACTAGTAAATTCAATTTAACCTTGCATTCTCTGGGAAACAGTAGTTTATCCCAGAGAAGGTATTTAAACATTGGGAAGTCTAAAAATACATCGCTGTGCCACTGCACTGAGGATGCTGTGTAACACACATGAAAAGATGCCCATGGAGTTATCTTAAAACTCCATAATCAAAGAACACAAGAGTAAAACACACATCAAAATACACGAAAGAGTGGGGGAAAAAAGTCATATTCATGAGAATTCTCCCTAACAGTAGATCATGCTACCAGGTATCCTGCAGCCATACCTATGAGAACTGTTACTGCTCAGGCAGTGGCCAAGGCCCTCCTTGGTATTTTTAGCAGGGTTGGTTTTCCTAAGGGGGTTATCTCAGACAGGGGGACCAATTTTATGTCCCACTACATGCAAACCATGTGGAAAAACTGTGGAGTAACCTACAAGTTCTCAACAGCCTACCATCCCCAGACCGATGGGATGGTGGAGAGATGTAATAGAACTATGAAGAGCATGATAGGTGCTTTAGAAGAAACCCTTAGAAGAAAGTGGGACCGTCTACTGCCATGCCTTCTCTTTGCTTATAGAGAAGCAAAGAGAAGGCATGGTTTCAGCCCCTTTGAGCTGCTCTATGGTCATCCGATTAGAGGTCCATTGGCCCTAATCAAGGAGGGGTTGGGGAGTGCTCCTTCCCAAAAGCCGGTGAGAGTCACTGACTATGTGTTAGGACTCCGAAGGAGAATGACACACATGATGACCGAAGCTTCAGATAACTTGAAAGCAGGTCAGGCTCTGGTTAAGCATTGGCATGACCAGAAAGCCAACATGGTTGAGTTTACTCAAGACAAGCTAGTTCTAGTTATGGCACCTACAAGGCAGAGGGCCTTACAGGACAAATGGATTGGACCATTCAAGGTTGTCGGCAAACTTGGAGCGGTCAATTATTTGGTGGATTTAGGCAGTCCAAAGGAGGCCCCCAGGTTCTTTCTCACAAACTGCCTCAGGCATATGTCTCTTGACCAGAACTAGGAGCTTTTGCTTCTAGCCTCTGATCAAGAGAAGGAGGAGAGTGAGCCTCCACCTGACCTCCTCGGGGGACAACCTTTAGATGTAAAGATAGGAGTTAATCTCTCTTCTGGTCTGACTCTGCAACAAAAGGAGAAGTGTAAAGTTCTGTTAAATCAGTTTGCCTTCCTGTTTTCACTAACACCAGGCTTGACCCCTTGGGGCCAGCATGATCTACTCACTGGTGACTGTCTCCCTGTCAAAAGCAGGGGTAACAGAATGTCAGACCATGTAAGGACCCACATAAAGGAAGCTGTCAAGAAGATGCTTGATCTTGGGGTAATGGAGCCATCTACAATTCCATGGGCTAGTCCAGTTGTATTAGTGCCAAAGGCAGGATCCGAAGAGTTGACATCCTGTGTGGAATATAGAGCTCTTGATGCATTCACCACGACTGATGCCCATCCTTAACCTAGGACAGATGAGCTGGTGGACAGACTTGGTCCAGCCAAGTTCTTCAGTACATTTGACCTAACCTCAGGCTATTGCCAAGGAGAAAACTGCATTTTAAATCCCAGGAGGCCTCTACCAGTTTAAGGTCATGCCTTTTGGACTAAAGAATGCACCTGCTACATTCCAAAGGATGGTGAATCATGTTCTGAATGGGATGGAGGACTTCTGCATGGCATACTTGGATGACATAGCAGTGTTCAGCCGTACTTGGAAATAACATCTTGACCACTTAGGATATGTATGACGGGCTCTTAAGCAGGCCCATCCAACCATAAAGGCAAGTAAGTGTCAAATTGGTCAGAGTAAAGTGGTCTACCATGGACATGGGGTAGGAGGTGGTGAAATATGGCCATTGCCTAGCAAAGTTCAAGTTGTACAAGACTGGGCCATCACTACTACTCAAACCCAAGTTTTTTGGTCTCACAGGTTACTATAGGAACTTCTTTGTGTATTATGGGACCATAGCGTCTCCCTTGAATGTGGTCTCCTCACCCAAATTCCCCAAAAGGTCACGTGGAATGAGCAGTGCACTAAGGACTTAAGAAAGCCCTTTGTCAATCTTCAGTCTTGAGAGCTTCCGACTACAAGCAATCCTTTATTATACAAACTGATGCTTCAAATACAGCAATAGGTGAAGTTCTGAGTCAGCTGGATGAGAAAGGCAGGGAACGCCCTATCTGCTTCATCAGTAGGAAACTGAAGGACCCTGAAACAAGGTGGGCAACCATACAACGTGAATGTTTTGCCATTGTGCGGTCTTTGAAGAAGTTTAGACCATACTTGTATGGATCTGCTTTTGTAATTGAAACAGACCACCAACCCTTGAGATGGTTAATGTGGATGAAGGGGGAAAATCCTAAATTGTTAAGATGGTCTATCAGCCTTCAGGGGTTTGATTTTACCATAGAACACAGGTTGGGGTGTAATCGCCAAAATGCTTTTGGTCTCTCCAGAAAGTATGACAGACATGGAGTAAGGAGATTCATCCAGGGGTGGATATAATCCTCCTGTCCCTTAGTCTGGGGGGAAAATTCTCAGAAATGTGCTAATTCCTCTCTACCTTAGAGACTCCCAGCAGTTTTTCTGGACTCTAGGACTTTTTAATTTTTGACCTGGAGAGAGTGAGACATTTTTCCCACTCCTCGTGTATTTTTCTGTGATTTGAACTCTGTGTTACTTTTGGTTTTTGGCGTCTGACAAACTCCATAGGCATCTTTTTTACATTGTAGCACACAGTACCTTCAGTGCAGTGGCACAGCAAAGTCTTTCAGATTTCCCAAAGGCTTCAATACCTTATCTTGGATAAACTGTTTCCAAGAGCAGTGAAGTGAAATTGACTTTACTTACATTTGTAACTTTATAGACCCAGCGCACACTATCTTACAGTTGGGTGCTGGAGGGGTTACTTCGGATCACCTTGTGTCTAGTTTCTCATGTAACATTTTTATGTTACCCTTTCTACAATTAATGGCTGGTGGCAGTGGTTTACTTTTAACTACCATTGTGTGTTTTTACCGCGGGCTGCGTTCGCAGCTGCCGTAAGGCACCCATGGGTGCCCATTTTGTCAAAATGGCCCGGTCTTCTTTTTTCGCCATTTCTTTCTGGGAAGGTCCTTCTTGAGATTTGCTTGCGCGCCAAACCAGATTTGGTCCCTTTGTTAGTTTTGTCTTTGACGGGATTCACGAGTGAAACCTGCCTCTGGCTGCAGTATGTCTGGCAGGGACAGGAAGTGAGGGAGGTGCCCGAAACTCCCTGTGCTTAGTCCCCTTGGTAACAGGAATGCACCTAAAGGTGATTGGCCGGCTGGCTGTCCAGCAAGGACAGCCACCCTGCTGTGTGATTGACAGCTAGACTGGAATGAATGGGAGGAACCTGCATAAAAGGCGAGGCTTTTTGGCTTGGAAGGCAGAGTCGACCACTGGATGAAGGAATCCGAAGAAAAACTTGGACCGTTGGTTTACCAGGTGAAGCCCTGCTGCTGTGCTGAAGCTCCGTATTCGCCTCGACTAGAGAAGCCCTGCAAGGACAACTTCTCCCTTTGAGTTGGTGGGACCAATCAACTCCAAAGTAATCCCGTCTGGACATCCTCTCGAAGCTGGTTGTATTTCCACTGCAGCTGCTGCTGGAACCGAAGTGCCAGGGCGAGGAACACCAGATTGTGTGCGTTGCTTTTAAGTCAGACCCGAGGGCTAGGAAGATCCCCTGGACTTCCCTGATGCAGGACTGACCAAGCCTGAGCAACCTCAACAGAGTGCTGAGGAATGCGAGGAATGTCCAGAGTGGTATCCGAGAAACGCTGTGTTGCTATTTGCTGTCAAACGCGAGGAGCTGAAACACTGAAGGACCGCTGAATTGAAGTTTGCCCATTGCTGCTGCTGACCTTCCCATTGCAGAGCAGGAGTCCCCATGTGTCCTCCCTCTTGTCCCCACAACTGAGGCTCAGGAAAAACAGGATCTGCAGAGCTACACAGGAACAGAAGCCAGCTGGAGTACTGTAAAGTCTAAGAGAACTTACCTCTTGTTGTGTAGCCTTGCTTGCTCTCAGTTGAGACCTGTCATGGTTACCTTGCAGAGTTGCTAAAGCTTTGCCCCTCACAAGCCTACTGGCTTGTGGCCCTTCAAGTGTTCTACTATTCTACTAACATTTCTAAAAACATTGTGCAGACTTTTTACCTACCTGCAAAGATCTTTCGCTCCCCTAGATATTGTGCAATTAACATTGGCTGTCCTGGCTCCCTGAGAGACTCGTTTTTACCTCTGACTTTATGCTTTGGCCTTTCCCCCAGGAAAGGGTTAATTTACTTTGCTTTGGAAGATTTTCAAAAGTACTTGTTGGTGAATTATTTGTTAACCTTTGTTTTATTCCTTTATTCTATCTTTTACACCAAACTCCGGATTGCTCTAAATGTACTAGTGATATATCAATGTCCACAGTGTCCTTGCTATTTATATAGCCACTTGAGGGTGTAGGACGTGTCTGTGTGCCATCCCCAATGGGTATCCTCTAATTTAGAGAAACTAGAGTTTGTTTTGAAGTGTATTTTAATTGTTACATATATTGCTCCCTTCTGAAGAAGGCTTATTCAACTGACTGTGAAATAAAATAATAATTGTTTTATCAAGAAACCTTGAGTGTAAGTGTTTATTTGAATAACTGTACTGTGAATCTCTAACTCCCCTACAGCTCACATTTACCCCTCTTGAGATAAGCCTTGCTGCTCGACCACACTACCAACCTGTGTAGTGCAGACTTATATCAAAGGTTGGGTCCCTATTGCCAGGAGGTCAAGGTTGTTGTAGTGCACCCTAAGGGTACTGCATACAGTATCTCCTAACAACTTGGCACTGTGAATCTCTGTGTAACCACCCTACTGCTCACATTTACCCCTCTTGAGGTAAGCCTGGCTGATCAACCACACTACCAACCTGTTTAGTACAGACTTATACCAAAGGTTGGGTTCCTATTGCCAGGAGGTCATGGTTGTTGTAGTGTACCCAAAGGGTACTGCACCAAATCTTGTCTGTCTCCTTGTGCTGGTAGCCTTGTCGGCTGCCAGTTCCCCAAAATAGAGTTTAACGGGCAAGTGAAGCTATATAGGCTTTTTAAATTCAAGACAGCCAGGGTTTTTTAGCACATAGACAAATATGCTGGGGGTGGGGGGAGGTCCCATTGAAATCATTGGTGGGAAAGCTGAAAAAAAAACATTTCCCTCCCAATGCTCTAACAATACTTTGCTTATATTTTTAAGACGAGTTTACTTCACAAGCAATCTCACACACAAACACCTATTGTGGCCTGTCATTTGGAGAAAACCTCCATGTATATGAACCGCCTCCCCCTAAACAGCTTATTCTCTACTTCCCTGTACTTTCTAGCTCTGATATGCTGCCTTCTATTGTTTTACTTTTACGAATGATTATTAGTTCATTGTAGATTTTTTTTCAGATGATTATTATAACTCTCCTATAAGATAATTGTGTATGTGATGTTGAGTGCAAGTACTTGCGAGTTGTTCTTGTCATCTGACAAGCATAATTAAATTATTTGGAAGCAGAAACTTATTTTTTCAAAAACCACACTGCAATGTGGTAATTCGTAGTTAAAAGGTCCAAGACATTTCAAAATGCAGAATTTTCTGAGCCATGCATTGCATTTCTAGACATATTGTTCAACAATGATTCACAGTTTTTAAATTATGTTTAAAATCAGGAATATTTACTATGTGTTTGGACTGTTCTAATGCATAACTACCACGTATCTGGCTGAGTGTTAACAAGAAGCTAAGAGCTGAGATTTTCTGCAGCTGTAATATAATATCGCTAGTCACATGGGGAGACTGCTGCGGTTGCACATTTAATATTTACAAAGCGTAGGCTATTTTTAATCCTGCAGTTATTTATAATTATTCTGTGATTTCTCTTGGACATGAGAGGAGTATGAGATTTCAATTCTTCCCAAAGCTGGTTGTATGTTAATTTGTGAGTATTTTATTGTTTTCCAGCGCCTGGATGGATCAATAAAAGGAGAAATCCGTAAACAAGCACTGGACCATTTCAATGCTGAAGGCTCGGAGGTATGAGACTTCGTATTTAAAAGAATTGATTGCCTTGAATAAAGTTTTAATATTTAAACTTCCTCCTTCAGGTACTGCATTTTTACATCTGTGGAGTCCTTTTCTCATTTGCAAGATATAAGCTGACTAGAACCCCCTAACGTTTGTAGCCCATATTATTCAGTAATCTGTAGTTGGATTAGAGAAATTGAACAAAAAGGCAATATGTGGGTTAAAAATGAATTATTTTATTGCTAAACTAAAAAGAAAACTGACCATTCTGTGTTACTGTTCGGTACGGTTTCTTGACTGCGACACATTTTGTCTGGGGGCTGACAAAAGGCATGAATTGTTTCTCCATATCAAGTTGTGTAGTGGCCCTGGTTATCACGTTGTTGTTGTTGTTTTATTATTTGTAATGCGCGGTCATACCCTCAGGTAACAGTGCGCAGCATTTACATGAGATTGTGAAGATTAGTTACAACAAGAAAAGATAATATACATACACATGGAAAAGATGAAATCAGGAAAATATACATAATACAGATAGGCAGCCGTGAGTACAGACAGTGTGCAATACAATATATACATATGGCAGCTGGAGGTGATTCGAGGCCTATGTTTTCAACCATAAGACGACCTTAGATCGGAAATTCTGATAGGGTAGGTCCATTCTGAGAGTTGGCGGTAGAGAGTTCCAAAGTTTAGCTGCTTTCACTGGGAAGCTGTTGCCCCCTATAGTGGAACGTTTGAAGTCAGGGACAGAAAAGCAGTCTTTGTAGGCTGTTCTTGTGGGTTTCAAGGAGGTCTGTCTATGAAATTTGTCGATGAGATAGATCGGGGCAGCGTTATTGAGGGATTTGTGAGTGAGAGAGGCAGTTTTTAGGATCATTTTGTCTTTGATCGAGAGCCATTGATTCTGTTGGGCGTGTGCTGTGATATGCTCTCTTCTAGATATGCCCAGTGCTGCTCTGAGAGCGTTATTCTGAAGAATTTGCAGTTTGCTGGTGGTGGCTTTCGAAGACCCGAGATAGAGAGCGTTGCAGTAATCCAGGCTGGACAGTACAAGGGCTCTAGCAAGGGTTAAGCAACTGGTGTCAAACAGAAAGGGTTTGGCTGCCCGGATTAGTTTGCACGTTTAAGCCGTGAAGGAGGCTAAGGAGTTCACTGTCTGTTGAAGGAGAAGGCAGAATCCAAGTGAAGGCCTAGTGTTTTAACCTCTTTCTACTTTGATGCTATGGTCATCGATCATGAAAGAATGATAGGCAGGGCTTAATTTCTTTAAGCTGGTGGTAGTGCCTAGGATGATGAGTTCCGTTTTATCATCATTCAGGCATAGTCCATGTGTGGCCATCCATGCCTGGATGATGATGTACACCCTATTCACCAAGGCCAAATCCTTCCCGTGATCTCCCGAAAGCGGAAGGAGGATCTGGGTATTATCTGCGTAGTTCGTGTAGGTGATACCGAGATGATCCAGATCGTCGAAAAGGGGCTTGGTAAATGTGTTGTACAGTGTGGGGGAGACACAAGAGCCTTGTGGCACACCACAGGTGATAGGTATCGGGTCTGCTGCTGCTGTGGGTGAGAAGACCCTCATGGTTCTGTCTTTGAGGAATGATCTAATCCATGTAATGGCCTCAGCCGAAAAGTGAGCTGAAGTGTGTAGGTGCGTGCGTAGGACAGAGTGCTCGACCAGGTCGAATGCTGCAGAGAGGTCTAGGAGGAGGAGTAAGGCAGCTTGGCCATTGTCTCTGAGCTTGTCGATCTGTGCTTTCAGATCGATGAGAGCGGTCTACGTCCCATGTTGCGGACGGAAGCCCGATTGTCTGGCTCCTAGTAGGTGATGCTCTTCCAAATACTTCTGTATTTGTACATAAGCGCTTTATGCAGTATTTTTAGAAGAAAGGGCACAGTCGTTATGGGTCTATAGTTTGTGGGCGTGGCTGGGTCAAGTGTGTTTTTTTTTTTAGTAGTGGGAGTACCCAGGATTGTTTAAGATTGGTGGGGATCGAACCAGTAGAGAAGGAAACGTTGATTAATTTCTTGATAAAGGGGAAGAGGTCACGGGCAGCATCTTTAATGAGATGTGCAGGGCACAGATCGCCCTGACAGTTCGAAGGTTTCAGGGACAAGATCATTTTTTCTACTTCAAGTGTGGTGACTTTGGAGACATTGAAACTGGTAGTATCTCTTACAGTAAGCTTCCCAGGCAGTTTGGAAGGGAAAGGGTCATTCATGGAAGCTTTTTTGCTAGAAATGTTTTTTTGTAGAGTGACAATCTTGTTAGCTAAGGCATTTTGGATTTCTGAACACCAGTTTTTATCTTTGGAACAGGTGTCCAGTGGTGCTATGGGGGTTTCTACTTCTTTAAGGATGGAGAATAATTCCTTCATGTTTGATTTTGCCTGGGATATGTGGGAGTCGAAGGAAGTGTGTTTAGCAAGGTAGACTTCTTTTTTATAAAGGGCAGTTAGTTTGGTGAGTTTAAGTTTGTTGGCTGCTGCGGGGAGTTTTTTCCAGGTGGCTTCACAATTTCTTTTTTGCAGTCTTAGACTTTTGAGGAATGGTGTATACCATTTGTTCAGATGAGTTTTGGGCTTACTTGGAGTTTAAGTGGGGCAATTAGATCCAACGAGGTAGATATGATTTTGTTGTATTCTTCAACCAAGGTCTCTGGATTCAAGTTATTGGGGAGCGCATTGAGTGTGGGGAGTACGTTCGGGATAAGTCTCTCCACGGTGATACTCTTCATGTTTCTCGTGAGTGTGGGTGAGGCCCCCAAGGTGGGGGTCGGATGGTCGAGAGCATGAACGATACCAAATAGTGGTCAGTCCAGGTTAATGGGGTTGATGTCGATGTTAGCTAGGCGATTATAGTCAGCTACCCAATCAAGGATTCCAACCTTGGCGTGTGTAGGTTCCATACATCTTTGGGTAAATCCTAATTCAGAAAGGGTATTGAGGGTAGTGCTGGCCATTGTGTCTTCCCGGTCGTTGAAGCCCATATTATAGTCCCCAAGGGTGAGTGCTTGGGTGGAGCTTTTAAGGTTGCTAGATATTATGGTGTTAATGTCCTCATCAAAAGTGCCTATTGGGCCTGGGGGGCGGTAGATCAGATGGATATTAAGAGTTTGGGCATTAGTAAGAGGGACTTTAACAGAGAGTAGTTCGCAGGAGGGGACGTTGATAGTAGTTACATTTCTCAAGGTGAGACTACATTTGTATATGAGTTGGGTCGGTCTTGTCTCAAGATGGAGTAGTTATCTGGGACTGCAAGCATGAGCATAAGGCCTGCTGCTGGATGTAACCAAGTCTCCGTGATAGCAAGGAGGTCGAGGTCTTCTTTGAGGATCAGGTCTGCGATTTATGTTGCATGTGCTACTAACGATCTGGTGTTAATTAGGGCTCCCTTAATTTGGGGGCTCGCAGTGGTGTTGATGTTTGTAGTTTGGGAAAGGTCTTGTATTGATTTGGGGAAAACCCTGATTAGAGGGGCTGTGGTGGGGTATAGGGTTGGAATTCTGTGATGAGTTGGAGTTTGAGGTAGATTGGCTAGGCCGGACAGTCATGTTCTTAGTCTCTGTCTAGTAGGCATAGAACGGGTGAGGGGCTCATACATTTTGGCTAGTCTGGCTCTGAGACCTAGATTCCTGTCAGTAGTAGAGCGGGAGAGTCTGGTAGGTAGCAATTGTAGTCGGTCATTCGTATGTAGAGAAGTACAGCTAGGTGGCTTAATGTTGAGGATGGTCGAATGCGTAGAGATAGTGATTGAGGTGACATGCTGCAGAACTATGGTGATTATGAGGAGCAGGAGGCAGTCGACCAAGCTGGTGTTCGGGAGACACATGCTAATTAGTTGTAGCAAATATTTTAGATATATAGGTGGTTGGCTTAATGCTAGGATAGGTGCACGGGGATAGGTTTGTGCCGAGTTGGGCTCTCCCTGCTCAAAAGAGGGCTCAGACTACCTGAAGAGAGTGGTGTTGGCAGAGGAATGGCACCTGACTTTGAACTAACACAATTGAGCTGGAGTGCACAGGGGTGACACCCAAGTTAGCACTTGGGGTAAAATGCAAAAAGGGTAGCCGCTTAAGCTAGAATGCCAGGGTGGCACCTAAATTCGAGACAGCACAGTTAGACTAAAGTGCAAAAGGGTGACCCCGAAGTTTGAAACAGCACAATTGGGCTACATTGCAAGGTTGGCACCTAAGTTCAAACAGCACAGTTGGGCTAAAGTACAGAAGTACAAAAGGGTGGCACCTAAATTGGAGCACCTAACAATGGAGCTGATGTTCTGCTTGCATTGCTTGCACGGTCTTAGACGTCGTTAGGGTATTGTTAGGGCTTTATTAAAATAGCGTGGTTAGGTCACAAGGCCACATTTGTCGCACCATTTTCTTTAGCAGTCCCTTAAACTTGTTGCTGTGGTTTTGGCTTCTGGACGCCATTTTGCTGAACAGGAGGCTTGTGTTGAAGTCCCCCCTATGAGATGCCCTTAGTAGCGCATATGGCTACGGGCAGTGGTGCTCATTGAGCAACACTGCCCGTAGCCATAGGCGCTACTAAGGAAACTCAACTCATCCATGTTTGGTGGGTGTTGCTCACTATGTACTCAAGTCAGACTGAGACCCCAGACAAATCCATACATTAAAATGTGCGCTCACTCACTTTTTACAGCAGATTTTGTTGAACTCTGTTGAGGGATCTAGAACCTTTTGGCTTAATGGGGGCTAAAGGTCCTGACAAAAAAAGTGAAGCCAAACCGCTCTTAAAGGTAGGTACTGTTAGGGCGAATTCTCAGAAATGTGCTAATTCCCCCCACCTTAGAGACCCCCAGCAACTTTGCTGGATTTTGAGGACTTCATTTTTTTAACCTGGAGAGTGAGAGACCCTTTTTCCCACTCATGTATTTTAATGTGATTTCAGAGCTTTGTGTTTCTTTTGGTGATGGAGTCTGACAAACTCCATAGGCATCATCTTTTACATTGTGTCACACAGCACCTTCAGTGCAGTGGCACAGTGAAGTCTTTCAGATTTCCCAAAGGTTTAAATACCTTCTCTGGGATAAACTGTTTCCCAGAGCAGTAAAGTGAAATTGACTTTACTTAAATGTGTTACTTTCTAGACCAAGCACATACTATCTTACAATAGGGTGCTGAAGGGGTTACTTAGTATGCCCTTTGTCTAGCTTCTCGTGTAACATTTTGTATGTTACCCTTTCCTCACTGAATGGCTGGTGTCAGTGATTTCGTTTTAACTATCATGGTGAGCATTTACCGCGGGCTGCGTTAGCAGCTGCAGTAAAGGGTTTATGGTCATAATACCGAATTTCGAAATCTCGAAAAAAAAAATCTCGGAAAAAAAGGCAGAAAAAAAAAATGTCTAATTTTTTTTATGACTTTTTTTATACCCCCCCTTTTTTTTACTTACCTGACCCCAAAAACACATATAAATAAATAAATAAATAATTCGATATTTTTTTTTGAGATTTCTTTTTCGAGATTTTTGTAATTCGATATTATTTTTTCGGCCTTTTGACTGACCACTGCAGTAAAGCACCCCAGGGTGCCATTTTTATCAAAATGGCCCCAGTCTTTTTCTTTCGCCATTTCTTTGTGGAAAGGTCCTTCTTGAGATTTACTCTGCGCGCCAAACCAGGTTTGGTCCCATTGTTCGCTTTGCCTTTGGCGGGATTCACGAGTGAAGCCTGCCTCTGGCTCTAGTATGTCTGGCAGGGGCAGGAAGTGAGGGAGGTTCCCGAAACTCCCTGTGCTTAATCTCATAGGAGACACAAATGCACTCTGTAGTGATTGGCCGGCTGACTGTCCGGCAAGGACAGCCATCTTGCTGGGTGACTGAGAGGTAGGCTGGAATGAATGGGAGAGAACTGAATAAAAGACGAGGCTTTTGACTTGGAAGGCAGAGTCAACCACTGGACGAAGGAACCAAAGAAGAACTTGAAGAGGACGTCTGCTGCAACTCCTGGACCATTGGTTTGCCTGGTGAAGCCCTGCTGCGGTACTGAAATGCCAACTACACACAACTAGGACTACAGATGTAAGCAAAACCAACCTTTGGTATAAGTCTGTACTACACAGTTTTTGGTAGTGGAGCTGAGCAGTGTAACGCTCACCTGATTCCCGTAGAGGCGCTGGTCTTGACTGGGCGTATACCGTATCTTCAAATGTGATGTGTAACACACGGCTGGCTCTTTGGGCTGGACCTCTGTGCACTGTATGTCTGACTCGAAGGGTAAGATGTCTTAGGTAAGTGAACGCCGTGCTCTCCATCTGCCTCGGGGCAGGGTGCTGTAACCAGTTTCTTCACTGGATAAGGGGAGCAGGCCTCTTGACTTCAGAGGACTGCTGTCCGTCGTTTACTGCACGAACGGTAAGTTTCGAGTAATTCTAATGTCTTTAAAAGTCTTTAGTAATGATGTCTCTTGTTTTGCAGGGTTCCGGCGATGGCGGATGACGGGCTGAAGTGAGTTGAAGATGGAGCCCGTGTGATGAATAGAAGCGCCTGGAAGCACGTAAGTAAGCGCTTGTTGCCTGCTTCACGATGCGCTCTAACTGTCTTTTTTATTTTGCAGGTACAAGTTCGGAGCGGCTGCAGGGTGCCGGAATACCCACTGGGTTAGATGTGGAAAGGAGTAATGGCACGTGAGTATTAAAGTTCCCCAATGTCTTTAAACGCACCTTGTTTTGTCTTTCAGATGCGGGATGCAGCGCCGAAGGCCTCCGGAGCGTGCGAAGAGTTGGTAAGCTTTTGTCTTTCAGATGCCGGAATGCAGTGCGAGGCGTTGGTGACAGCCGATGGACCAGGTAAGTGAAGCGCTGTCACTGAAGACCGTAATGCTAACCTGTTCTTTCTTGTCTTTATAGGTGTTGCTGAAGACTGGATTCAGGATGGTAAGCCTTTTTCCTTAGGCCCAGGATCAGATGCAGAAGACACGATGAGCGTTCTGCTGCAGAGGATGCAGAATAACGCAAAGCAAGATTCATCCATCGGGTGTGGTTTAAATAGCCTCCTGTAGTGCTTAGGTGTCTCCTTCCACAGCCACGCCTAGGTAAGAAAAGATTTCCGGCTTTCCAGAAGAGTTCCAGTGTTCTGAACCTAGGGAGTGGCTCCTGCCCCACCCAACAGGAAAAGTAGTTCCAAACAGAAGAGGATCAGAGGCTCAACTGGCAGGCAAGTAAGCAGCATGGTCTGCTGCAGGTAAGTCCACCCAAGCATTATGAGCCCGGCGCTTCCAGCGCTGGGACTGGGCATATTTATGAGCCTGGTGCCACTGGCGCCAGGACTGGGTCCAAAAGGTCCCAATTGGGACGGGTTGGCCCTCGGAACCTGGGTTATGGATCTGCTTCCAAGGGAGTTGGGAAAACCCTGACCTTTTGGAAGCAGAGATCATGACAAGCAGCCAGGCTTATCTCAAGAGGGAATGTGAGCTGTAATGATGTTACACAGAGGTCTACAATCACAGGTGTTCAAATAAACGCTTACACTCAAGGTTTCTTTGATAAATACTTATGAATTTATCTGTCAGTTATAAAACATTCATAAGAAGGAGGCAATTATAGCTCACACACAAATATACTTTAGTACTGTACACTCTACGTTTCTGAGGCATTCAGAATACGTTGAACGAGGAGCAAAAAGGCATAGGTTATCAGAACATAGAAAGAATACAATATTTCGAAGACAGTGCAGATATTTTGAGTTCACCAGAAGAGTCAATTCAATAGGCTAGGCCAAAGTCAGTGGGCTAAAGTCTTGGATAGGACAAAGCAGTTCTGGTAAGTAAACGGAAAAGTCTCTGCCAAAGTTCTCAGAAGTTGTTTGTAAAAAGAATCGTATGTTGGGTCACAAGCTGATTAAGCCTACGAGTTGCAAAAGTTTGAAGCACTTTCACCGCGAGAGGTAAGTACTCTGTCTTATTTCACAGTACCTTTCAAATGAAGAAAAAGATGCAGCTGAAGACTTCTGTTCCTGGCAGTTCCTGCAGATCTCGCTATTCCTGGGCCTCTGTTGTGGGGAAAAGAGGGAGGACGTCGGGGGACTCTTGCACTGGGACTGGTAATAAAGCTGGCAACTGGCAAATCTTCAATTCCGGTAGTTGTAGTCAAACACACAAGCTGGTATCCTTCTCCCTGGTTATTCGGTTTCCTTCAGCAAAATACAACCAGCTCCGAGATTGGTATCCAGGTGGCTTAGTGTCTGGTTGATTGGTCCCACCAACTCAAAGGAAGAAGTCGTCCTTGTAGGGGCTTCTCTGTCGATCTTGGCGATTTCAGACCTGCAGCAGGGCTTCACTGGGCAAACCATAGGTCCAGGAGTTTCAGCAGCCGTCCTCTTCAAGCCTGTTTTCGGTTCTTTCGTTCCAGTGGTCGACTATGCCTTCCAAGCCAGGAGACTCGCCTTTTATCCAGTTTCCTCCCATTCATTCCAGCCTAGCTACCACTCACCAAGCAGGGCGGCTGTCCTTGCCGGACAGTCATCCTGCCAATCACGCCAGAGTGCATTTGGGTCTCCTAGGAGACTAAGCACAGGGAGTTTTGGGCACCTCCCTCACTTCCTGCCCACCCCAGACACTTGGGCGCCAGAGGCAGTCACACTCGGGTGCCAGAGGCGGTCTTCACTCCCGAAGCCTGCCAAAGGCGAATGAACAAATGAACCAAACTAGGTTTGGTGCGCAGAGCAAAACTCTAGAAGGACCTTTCCACAAAGAAATGGCAAAAGAGAAAGATCGGGACCTGTTTTTACAGAGTGGGCTCAGGCGCCATCTTGAAAAACCTGGCTCCCGTGATTTAATGCTACCGGTATTCGCGGTTGGGAAAAATCATGGTAGTTGTAAAACCACTGCCACCAGCCATTTCGAGAGGAAAGGGTAGCATTTACTGCTACATGAGTATCTAGACACAGAGGATATTAAGTAACCACACCAGCACTCTATTCTAAGATAGGATGTGCTGGGTGTAGGAATTTAAAAGACTAGTATAGTGAATTTCACTTTACTTACTCTGGGAAACAGTAGTTTATCCCAGAGAAGGTATTTAAACCTTGGAGAAGCCTGTACATGTTTCCCTGTGCCACTGCACTGAGGGTGCTGTGTGACACAAATGAAAAGATGATGCCTATGGAGTTGTCTAAAACTCCATAACCAAAGAAAACCCAAGAGTAAAACACATTTTAAAACACATGAGTCGGTAAAAGGGTCACACACTCTCCAGGTAAAAAAAAGTCCTCAAAATCTAGCAACTTAGCTGGGGGTCTCTAAAGTGAAGGGAATTAGCACATTTTTGAGAATTCTTCCTAACATCCCTGCAAGGACGACTTCTCCCTTTTGAGTTGGTGGAACCAATCAAGTCCAAAGTAAGCCACCTGGACATCCTTCTCAGAGCTGATTAGGCCCAGGATCAGATGCAGAAGACACGATGCCAGAGTGCATTTGGGTCTCCTAGGAAACTAAGCACAGGGAGTTTGGGGCACCTCCCTCACTTCCTGCCCTCCCCAGACACTCGGGCGCCAGAGGCAGTCACACTCGGGCGCCAGAGGCGGTCTTTAGTTCTGAAGCCCGCCAGTGGCGTAGAAACATAGGGACCAAACCTGGTTTGGCACGCAGAGACAAACATTAGAAGGACCTTTCTAAAAAGAAATGGCAAAAAAAGAAGACCGGACCTGTTTAAACAAACGTCTTAAAGCACCATCTTGAAAAACATGGTCCCGCGTTTTTTAGCTACCGGTGTTCGCGGTCGGGAAAAATCATGGTAGTTTGTTATAAAACCACTGCCACCAGCCATTTTGATAGAAAAGGGTAGCCATTTGACTGCTGCATGAGTATTTTAGACACATGGTATCCCCTCCAGCACTCAATAGGAAGATAGTGTGTGCTGGGTCTAGGAATTTAAAAAGAATATTAAAGTCAATTTAACTTTACCCCAGAGAAGGTATGTAAACCTTTGGGAAGTCTAAAAAGACATCCCAGTGTCACTGCACCGAGGGTGCTGTGTAACACACATGAAAAGATGCCTATGGAATTATCTTAAAAACTCCATAATCAAAGAACACGAGTAAAACATACATCAAAATACATGAGAGTGGGAAAAAAGGCTCTCACTCTTTCAAAGTAATAAAAATCAAGTCCTCAAATTCTAGCAACGTTGCTGGGGGTCTCTAAGGGGAAGGTTATTAGCACATTTTTTAGAATTCTCCCCTACATGTGCGTTGCTTTTAAGCTGGCCTAGAGCTTTTGGAAGATCCTCCAGACTCCCACGAAGCAGGACTGACCAAGCCTGAGCCTCCTCAACAGAGTGCGGCACCCGAGAAGCAAGGAAAGTCCATCTCAACAGCCAGAAACCGCGTTGTTGCTATTTGCGGTAGTCGCAAGGAGCTTTAATGCGAATAAGCCACTGAAAGTGAAGTTTGCCTGTTGCTAGTTTTGACCGTCCCAGTGCATTGCAGGAGTCCCCCGACGTCCTACCTCTTGTCCCCACGACTGAGGCCCAGGAACTGTGAGATCTGCACAGCTGCACCGGAACAGAAGTCCTCAGCTGCATCTTTTCTTCATTAATAAGGTACTGTAAAACAAGTCTAAGAGAACTTACCTCTTGCTGTAGAAGTGCTTGTAACTTCCACAATTTACAAGTCTAATCAGCTTGTGGCCCTACATTTGATTCTTCCTTTCATCAAAGACTCCTGAGAACTTGTGCAAAGACTTTTCCATTTGCTTACCAGAAGAGCTTCATCCAATCCAAGACGTTTGCCCATTGACTTTGGCCTAGCCTATTGAATTGTATGACTCTTCTAAGAGGATCTAAAAGTGTTTTCCCTGCTTAAGAATATTTGTAATCTCTTGTGTTCTAATAACCTTTGCCTTTTACCAACTTTTAAGAGTATGAATGCCAACAGTAAGATATAAATGTCCCCAACACCCTTGTTACTGTTCACCTGTGGGTGTCTGTGGGCCACCCTAAAAGTGTCTTTTTTGATTCAGAAACTCAGAGTGTACAGTATTGAAGTGTATTTGTGTGTTACTATTATATTGCTCCCTTCTGAAGAAGGGTTTATAACTGACTGATAAATTAATAATTGTTTGAGCAAGAAACCTTGCGTGTAAGAGTTTATTTGAATACCTGTAACTGTGAATCTTTGTGTAACTCCACTACTGCTCACATTTCCCCTCTTGAGATAAGCCTGGCTACTCAACACGCTACCAAAACTCTGTAGTTCAAGCTTATACCAAAGATTGGGTTGCCTATGGCTGTAGTCAGAGTTGTTTGTAGTGTTCCCAGAGGCTACTGCATACAAACTTTGTCTAACATGTACTTTGAATAGTGTGGCCAGGCTTTACTCTGAGGAAGGGGTAGCAGGTGACAAAAAGGTAAAATTAGTCCACACACTAACCTCTAGAATATACCTTACACTGATAAACTGAAAAATATATGCTTTTGTTATGTTAAACATGTATTTCGAAGGGATTGTGTCCTCCGACGTATTCCTTATCTTAGATAGAAATCCTTCAGCTTTGCTGGCCTCGGAAAATTTTTTCGCCAGAGGGCGCTGCGCGTCGATGATCGCCGAGTCGATGACCCTCGACGGCCTCCGTGCCGACGTCGACGTCATCCTGCCTATAAAGGCCGCGCGCAGCGTCCGTTGCTCAGTTCCGTTTTTCCGCGCTTCGTTGTGCCTCGGAACACCGTTGCTCAGTTCTCGTCAAGATAACGTATATAATAACTACTATTTACCTCGATATCGATGGCATCCTCCTCCGACCCGACGACCCCTCGGTCCGGTTTCAAAAAGTGCCGAGACTGCGGGAAGAAAATGTCGTTGACGGACCCTCACAGGGTCTGTTTGTGGTGTCTGGGAATCACGCACCAGAGTTCGGAGTGTGAGGAATGCCTTTCCATGACGGCGAAAGCCTTGAAGGAGCGTAGGGGGAAGCTCGAGAGAGGTAGGTCAACTTTAACTTCCTCGAAAGCTTCTTCGGTAGAGTCGAGACGTTCGTCTCCTCACCATAAAAAACACTCTCGATCTAGATCACGAAGTGGCTCCCACCACTCGTCGACATCGAGACACTCGAAGAAGAGACGTAGGAGATCCCCTTCGTCATCTTCGTCGAGTTCTCCTGAGAGAGTTCATTGCCCCACAAAACGCAGCTCGCAAGCTGAGTGGGAGGAATTCAGGAAAAAGATGCTAAGCGTCTTCGAGAAAGCGGCCTCGTCCCCCTCGAAGACAGCTGAGGGTGATACCCCGGGTAAAAAACCCAAAAAATCTAAACGCCGCGAGTCGCAGTACCCGGCGGAAAAGTCAACCCGAAAGCGCCTCGAGCCATCGGGAGATAAAGCATCATCGACGCCATCGTCGAAAACTCCTTCGAAACAGAGGTCGGCGCCATCGACGCCGTTGTCGAAGGATTCATCGGCGCATCAGTCGATCGAGTCGACGCCGACGTCGACGCCGATATCGACGCCGGTGAAGGAAAGAACCACGGCTACTCCACAGCCAACGGTTAGACAAAAGACCTCCGACTCGACGCCGAGAACGTCGACGTCGTTCTCGAGCAAGACTCCGATCCTTTCGAGTTCTTCGAGGCCTAGTACACATTTCTCGACGCTTTTCACGGCGCCTTCGAGTACTTTCACGTCGGTGTCGACGACATCGACGTTTTCAAGGCCTGTGATGATGGCTCCTTCTGCATTGGAAATGGGGTTTATACCATTCCAAAAACCAATGTATCCCCCTTTAACCTCGATTTTTGAGGAAAGGGAGGATTCAGACCAAGATATTGATTTACAGAGGACCACATCACCAGAGCCAGAGACTTTCGCCTCTGAGGAAGGAAGATTAAAAAATCTTCAGGATGCACTTCAGGAAGCTAGTGGCTTGGACACTTCTCCTGAAGCAGAATTTATCAAACCAGACCCAGGAGAACATGCGGAGACTCCATATAGAGCTCTGATGTCTAGAATCATAGAATTTATGGGTTGGTCTGCACCTTCTCCTGCCTTTCAGCAGGATGACCTCACTGACATACTGGACAAGGGCCCACAGGAGGATCCTGTGGTTCCATTTCATTCTGCTCTACAGAGAAGGATTTTGACAAACTGGGAAACGCCAGAAATTATCCCGGCAGTAAATAAAAAACTGTCAACAAAATACAGGGTGGCTAGTTCTGACCCTGAATATTTGTCAAAACACCCTACTCCTGAGAGCTTGGTTGTACAGGCTGCAACCTCATCAGGCAGCACATCTGCATACCCCACTGCTCCGCAGGATAGGGATGACAAAAAATATGATGCCATGGCTAAGAAGGTTTTTTCTGCCTGTAGCATGGCGTTAAAGTCTATTAACGCGACCTGTACGCTCGCTAGGTTCAGCCACACCCTTTGGGAGTGCGCTTCATCAGCGGCTGACTGCCTCCAAGAAGGAGAGGAAAGGGACGCATTTTTAAACATCATCAGGGATGGTAAAGATGCGATGTGCGAGACCCTACAAACTGGCCTAGATTCTGCTGACAGTATCAGCAGGGCCATGGCGGCAAGTACCACAATCCGCAGGCATGCGTGGTTGAGGAAGTCTGGTTTTGCCTCTGACGTGCAGACCAGGCTTTTGAATATGCCCTTTGACGGTTCTACCCTCTTTGGAAAGAAGGCGGATGACAGTTTGGAGAAACTGCAAACGTCCAAGGCAGCAGCCAAGTCATTGGGAGCTGCTATCCGTCAGAATACCTTTCGTCCTTCGGGATCATCGTGGAGAGGACGGTCCTTTCGTTACTATTCCTCATATGGAAGGGGCAGGGGACGACCGGCTCAAAGAGGCCAAGGAAGATTTACCCGTGGTGGACGGGGTAGGGGAAAGAAAGCCGCACCCGCAGGAGCAGGAGCCACTTTACCTTCGGCAACTGCATCAGCCGCTTCAAAACCACTCTGAGGTCTCCCCTCACAGAACACCAGTAGGGGGCAGGTTAACTCACCATCTGACGGAATGGCAGGCTATTACGTCAGATGCTTGGGCTCTGGAGACAGTAGCCCAAGGTTACTGCCTGCCCTTCCTACATATCCCTCAGAGTCATCCACCGGGGAACAACCCTTTGAAGCTTCCAGATCCGCTCCTCTTGCAGGAGGTTTTAGACCTGCTAGAGAAAGGTGCCATAGAACTGGTACCTGTAGCGGAAAGGAACAAGGGTTGGTACTCCCCCTACTTCATAATACCGAAGAAGGACGGAGGACTGAGACCCATCTTAGACTTACGGGAATTGAACAAATTCCTCCGAAAGGACAAGTTCAAGATGGTGACTCTCTCTCAGATCCTTCAGGCCCTCCAGCTTCAGGACTGGTTGGTATCTCTAGACCTCCAGGACGCTTATTTCCATGTGCCGATCCATCCCAGGCACAGGAGATACCTGAGGTTCGCAATTGGCAGCTCTCATTATCAATTTCGAGTTCTGCCATTTGGGCTAACCTCCGCCCCGAGGGTCTTTACCAAGCTAATGTCGGTTGTGGCTGCAAGTCTAAGGAGGGAAGGGATTCATGTCTACCCTTACCTAGACGATTGGTTGATCAGAGCTGTATCTTCGGAACAGGCTCAGAGACAACTAGATTATGTTTGCCACTTCCTTCACAAGCTGGGCTTCTCCCTCAATTTAAAGAAGTCACAGATGATACCATCACAGAGACTCCAATTCATTGGAGCAGTCCTGGACACTTCCCTGGGAAAAGCCTTGCCACCAGAGGTGAGGGCTCGAGATATTCTGCAGATGGTCATCAGATTTCAGAATGCCCAATATCTCCCAGCCTACGACTTTCTGAGGTTGCTAGGCCTCATGGCATCCTGCATATTCCTCGTGCCGGAGGCTCGCCTGAGAATGAGATCCCTCCAGTGGGCACTGAGAACTCAGTGGTCACAGTTCTCAGGAAGGATGACAGATCTCCTTCGGATCCCGGTCAAAGTAGCCCGAGACCTTCAGTGGTGGGCCTGTCGGGAGAACATCCTGAAAGGAGAAATGTTTTGGCAACCATGGCCGGAGATAACAGTAGTCACGGATGCCTCACTCACGGGGTGGGGAGCTCACGCCAACGACTTGACCATCAGCGGTCGTTGGTCTCCATCGGAGTCCAGACTACATATCAACCTGTTGGAGCTGAGAGCCATCAGACTAGCGCTGAAGGCTTTTCTGCCGTCTGTACGGGGAAGAAACGTCCTAATAATGACGGACAATACAGTGGCCATGCACTACCTCAACAAAAGAGGAGGCGTAGGCTCACTACCACTGTGCAGAGAGGCGATGCAGCTCTGGTTTTGGGCAATTCAGGAAGGAATCTCTCTATCGGCAATTCACCTAGCCGGAGAGAAGAACTTGACAGCGGACGCTCTGAGCAGGCAGAGCACAGTCTCTCACGAGTGGGAGATAGCTCAGGAAGTCCTTCAAGAGATCTTCGCCCTTTGGGGAACCCCTCAAGTGGATCTGTTCGCCACCAGTATCAACAGGAAGTGCGACAGATTTTGCTCAAGGGAATTTCCCCCGAGAGGAGCTCTAGGAGATGCGTTCGTAGTGGACTGGGAGTTCCCACTTCTGTACGCGTTCCCTCCGGTCCCTGTCATTCCTCAAATGATCAGGAGGTTGAGAAGGTTTCGGAAGACCATGATCCTAATTGCCCCGGATTGGGCCAGGAGAACGTGGTACCCGGACCTTCTAGACATGTCCATCTGCCCTCCAATTCGACTGCCATACAGAGAGGATCTTCTCTCGCAGAAGGAAGGTCAGGTTCTCCATCCAGCCATCAAGACCCTCAACCTTCACGCTTGGTGTCTGAAAGGTTGAGGTACAAGGATTGGGACCTTCCGGATGATGTTATGGAGGTGTTGCTTTCGGCCAGAAGGCCGGCAACTAAAACTCTATACCGCTGCCGTTGGAACAAATTTTGCAGCTGGTGCAGAGAAAAGAATATTGAACCCTTTTCTTGTGGTACACCTATGGTGTTGTCATTCTTACTTTACCTGGCTAATTCAGGCCTACAGGTTGGCACAATTAAGGGCTATCTCGCAGCGCTATCAATCTTTAAGCGCACTGCAGAGGAGCCTTCATACTTCAAAATTCCATTGGTAATACAATACCTAAAAGGATTAACTAATGTTTATCCCCCGAAACCTTTTCAAGTTCCCTTATGGGATTTAAACCTAATTTTAAACTTCCTAAAGGGTGCCCCTTTTGAACCACTACACTCTTGTTCATTGAAGCTTCTCACCCTCAAAACTGTTTTGCTAATAGCATTGACATCTGCTAGAAGGGTTAGCGAGTTGCAAGCCTTATCGTGTAAACCTCCACATACAATCTTTTACAAGGACAAAGTTGTTCTTCAGGTGAAGCCTAACTTCCTCCCGAAGGTAGTCTCGGAGTTTCACATCACTCAGAAGATTATATTACCTTCTTTCTACCCTCCTCCTCATCCGGGGAAGGAGGAAGAGAGACTGCACAGGCTGGACCCTAAGCGAGCCTTGAGCTTCTATATCAGCAGATTGGCTAAGATCAGACAAGCAGACCAACTCTTTGTAGGTTATGCAGGACATAAGTTGGGCCTTCCAATAACAAAACAAACCATCTCCAGATGGATTATTTTAGCCATTCTGGAGTGCTACAAATTGGCAGGAAAGGAGCCTCCTCAAAATCTAAGGGCTCATTCTACCAGGGGTATCGCAACATCCTCAGCCCTTCAAAGAGGGGTGCCAATTCGAGATATATGTGCGGCTGCCACATGGTCGTCCGCACATACATTTACCAAATTCTATAGCCTGGATTCCTCCTCTAGTCAAGAAACTAGATTCGGCAAGGCTGTGTTACACTCTGTCCATTCTGGAAGGGTAACATAACTTTTATTACTCCCGCCTCCAGTCACAATACCACTGCTATGGGAGTCTATCTAAGATAAGGAATACGTCGGAGGACACAATCCCTTCGAAGAACTAGTTACTCTTACCTTGTAACGTTCTTTCGATGGGATGTTCCTCCGACGTATTCCTTATCGACCCTCCCATCCATCCCCGCAGTATGACTTCCTGTGGGTTTGCAGCCTATGCTCCTTCAAGGTGATTAGTCTAATCCAAAAACATTACTGGGGACTACAAAACGGAACTGAGCAACGGACGCTGCGCGCGGCCTTTATAGGCAGGATGACGTCGACGTCGGCACGGAGGCCGTCGAGGGTCATCGACTCGGCGATCATCGACGCGCAGCGCCCTCTGGCGAAAAAATTTTCCGAGGCCAGCAAAGCTGAAGGATTTCTATCTAAGATAAGGAATACGTCGGAGGAACATCCCATCGGAAGAACGTTACAAGGTAAGAGTAACTAGTTCATCTCCATCAAGACAAACAAGTATGTTACACATAATACAAGGTATTACAAAAATACATTTCGAAGGGATTGGTTCCAACGACGTATTCCACATCTATGACAGGTAATCACCACAGCTGTGCTGCTTACCTGTTATAGATGTGGAATACGTCGTCAGAACATCCCATCCTTACCAGGTAAGAAAGTAACTTGTTCATCTTTTTATGAAAATAGTAATGGTCTAAAGGAATATCCTGTTAGGAAATATGTTTTATCTCTTTATTTACAGATTATACATGGTGCACATAAAGAAAACCAAACAAAACATGAAATTCAAAGTAACATCAAGACTAAAACCCCACCGGCAGTAGCAGAATATCCTGCCAATCTATATAACATCCCCTAAAGCATCGGAAACGCAGTCTAACAGCAAAAAACACGATGTAAGCCATTTCTAAACATACCCTCCCCAAACGTGATCATAACCAAACACATAAAGCAAGAAAACACACCACACACGCACCCCCATACAACACACTCAGGCCCCCCACCATCCACCTGAACACAGCACAATACAAAGCAATCAATACTGACCATACGAATTATGAAAGTGCACCCAAAGATTTTGATTTTAAACCTGTCCTGACTTTTTTAAGGGATGTGAAGCCTCCAGCTTCTCTCCTCTGCCTTTGTGCTAATTTTGTTATGGGGAAACTCATCAGTCCTTCAGACTATCAGTATTGGGAAACTGGTTCCCTTTTAACCTTGCACACTGCATCTTAAAATGCAGTGCAACGGGAATACTTTTGTATCACCCAACACTTGGGATTGTTGGTTACTTTAATATGTGCCTGGCAGCAGATACATTTTTACCATTTTAGGGTTTTATAGTGTGCACATTTGCATTTACCTTGTATGGATACTAAACGTGGCTCGTGCCCTAAAATGGCCACGCCATGCGACTTTTGCATGTTCTTTTACCATATTGTTGTTTGGCCTTCTTCCTGCCTTGCCAGAAAATCCTGTATGAGGTCATGCACTTGCCCAGTAAAGCCCTAGATTTCGTGGGCTAGTGATCCCTTTGTGTGTAGGCCAAGAAGGGATTGGGACTGTCTAGCCCCACTTCACATCTGTGGTGTCTGAAAGTCTGGGTTTGGGACATGAGTGAAAGCAACCGTGGTCCCTTATTTGGCCTTTGCTGGCTGTTTGAATGGTGCAGATTCTTACCATTGGTAGTGTGACGAATCAGGAGTATTTGTCCCTTCTCACCTTGGGGGGCTCTCCCCCTTTGAGGCTAGTGAAGTGAGCCTGTTCTGCAAGACCCTCTCTAGGGTCGGGGCAAGTAGGATCTCACTTGCTTGACTCCCTCTTAGTGGACAAGGATGCCCATTCTCAAAGGTTTCTCCCTATGCAGGACACTTTATCTGCATATGTGGCGCGGCCTTCCATCAAAAATGGTGTTCTCCTTCTCTTTGGCTTTAGGCACTTTTTAATCCACCACGCCACCTGAAGGAAAAAGGAGTACCCCTTTAAGAAGAAACTCGTATCAAAGTGGAATGAGTAGACCAGCAGGGAGGAGAGAGAACGGTGCGGATGGGGAAACCCCCCTGACGTTAGAACGCTGTGGAGATGTAGAGCGGAATTGAACTGTGAGAAGCCAAGAATGCTAAAGCACAGTCGCCAGAGGTCCGGCGAAGCAGATAAAGGGGAAGCCGTTATTAGGACAGAGTTTGAGGAACCATCCAATGTGGTGCCGTTACCACGGAAGTACAGTGGTAGGCCATGCGACCGTCTAACCACGCCGAAACCTGTAATATAGCGAGTGTTGACAGGTCCCATCCGCTGTCGTTCGCTGAACATGGCCAGCTGCAAAGACGCCGAGCCTGCTACATGTCTGAAGCACGAAAGGAAGACAAGAGAAAGCAAGCCAACGTGCCCGAACGAACGTTGTTAGGGCAGTTTTCTGAAGTCCAACTAAGGGCTTAGTAAAACTAGGCAATTGAGAGAGACAGTACAAGCCTCCACTCGAAGTATAAGGCTGTACCACCTGAGTATATGGTAGCGTAGACTGAGCTGCCAGGCTTATCTTAGGAGGGAGAGGGGTCTCTAGGAAAGTACAAAGAACTTGTAGTATACCAAAGGTTGAAAAGAAACACTTAACCAGAAGTATTATAAAAGAAAGAGGTTTATTATGAATACAATTAGGCCAAGTTAAATCTTGCGGTAAGTATTTTGTCGTAGAGTCATAAACGCAATATGAAAACACAACACAATGCTTTAAAGTGGATAGCCCCTGTTCTGAAGACTAACAGCAGTTCTAAGTAAGTCGGACTTTGTTAGGGAGAATTCTCAGACTTGTGCTAATTCCTCTCTACCTTAGAGACCACCAGCAACTTTGCTGGATTTTGAGGACTTCCATTTTTTACCTGGATGGAGTGAGACCCTTTTTTCACACGCTCATGTATTTTTTCTGTGAAATGAACACCGTTTCTTTTGGGTGTAGAGTCTGACAAACTCCATAGTCATAATCTTTTAACATTGTGGCGCACAGCACCTTCAATGCAGTGGCACAGGGAAGTATTTCAGATTTCCCAAAGGTTTAACTACCTTTCACTTGGATAACTACTGTTTCCAAGAGCAGTAAAGTGAAATTGACTTTTCTTAGCTTTGTAACTTTCTAGACCCAACAACAATATCTTACAATAGGGTGCTGGAGGGGTTAATTAGTATCCCCTTTGTCTAGTTTCTCATGTAACATTTTTATGTTAACCTTTCCTCGATAAATGGCTGGTGGCAGTGGTTTACTTTTAACTACCGTGGTGTGCTTTTACGGTGGGCGGCGTTCGCAGCTATGGTAAAGCACCCAAGGGAGCCATTTTTGTCAAAATGGCCCCGGTCTTCTTTTTTCGGCATTTCTTTGTGGAAAGGTCCTTCTCGAGATTTACTCTGCATGCCAAACCAGGTTAGGTCCCATTGTTCGCTTTGCCTTTGGCGGGATTCACGAGTGAAGCCCGCCTCTGGCTCCAGGGTGTCTGGGGTAGGCAGGAAGTGAGGGAGGTGCCCGAAACTCCCTGTGCTTAGTCTCATAGGAGACCCAAATGCACTCTGTAGTGATTGGCCGGCTGACTGTCCGGCAAGGACAGCCACCCCGCTGGGTGACTAACAGCTAGGCTGGAATGAATGGGCGAGAACTGAATAAAAGGCAAGGCTTTTTGCTTGAAAGGCAGAGTCGACCACTGGACGAAGGAACCGAAGAAGAACTTGAAGAGAACACCTGCTGCAACTCCTGGACCGTTGGTTTGCCCGGTGAAGCCCTGCTGCTGTGCTGAAACTCCAAATTCGTATCGACCGAGAAGCCCCTGCAAGGATGACTTCTACCCTTGATTTGGTGGGACCAATCAACTCCAAAGTAAGCCACCTGGACATCCTTCTTGGAGCTGGTTGAATTTCCACAGAGTTGCTGCTGGAAACCGTATAGCCAGGAAGAGGAACACCAGATTGTATGCGTTGCTTTTAAGCTGGCCTAGAGCTCCAGCAAGATCCCCCGGACTACCACGAAGCAGGACTGACCAAGCCTGAGCCCCCTAAACAGAGTGCAGGATCCCAGAAGCAAGGAAAGTCCATCTCGACAGCCAGGAACCGCAATGTTGCCTTTTGCGGTAGACACGAGGAGCTGAAACACTGATCAGCCACTGATTTGGAGATTGCCGGGTGCGAGCGGTGACCGTCCCATTGCAGTGCAGGAGTCCCCAGAAGTCCTCCCTCTTGTCCCCACGACTGAAGCCCAGGAACAGAGAGATCTGCAGAGCTGCACAGGAACAGAAGTCATCTGCTGCACTTTTTCTTCAATTCAAAGGTAATGTATAAAGTCTGAGATCTTCCCTCTTGCTGTAGAGTTGCTTGCATCTTCTACCACTCACAAGATTAACGGCCCTACATTTGATTCTTCTTTTCTTCAAAGACTTCTAAAAACATTGAGCAAAGTCTTTTCAACTTACCTACCAGAGGTGCTTCATCCTATATAAGACTTTTGCCCATTGACTTTGGCCTAACCTATAATACTGAATGACTCTGCTGTGGGGATCCAAAAGTATTTGCCTGCTTAAGAATATTGGTGGTCTTTTGTGGTTCTAATAACCTTTTCCTTTTATCAATTTATAATAGTATTCTAAATGCAACAGTAAGATATTTATGTCCCCAGCACCCTAGCTATTGAAGTCACCTGAGGGTGTAGGTTGTGTCTGTGGACCATCTCATAAGGGTCTATACGGATTTAGAAACTAAGAGTGTACAGTATTGAAGTGTATTTGTGTGTTACTATTATATTGCTCCCTTCTGAAGAAGGCTTATTCTAAATGACTGATAAATAAGTTAATAATTGTTTATTCAAGAAACCGTGTGTGTAAGTGTTTATTTGAATACTTGTCACTGTGAGTCTGTGTAACTCCCCTGCAGCTCACATTGACCCCTCTTGAGATAAGCCTGGCTGCTGAACACGCTACCAAAACTGTGTGGTACAGACTTATACCAAAGGTTGGGGTTCCTATTGCCAGGAGGTCAAGGTTGTTGTAGTACACGCAAAGGGTACTGCTCTAAACCTTGCCTAACACACCATATCAAACCTATTTAGTATAGGACACACCTATTCATGGGGAGTAAAACCATTAGTTACTTTTAGATTACTTTACAGTAAGTCAAGGGTAGTAGACCCTGTCAGTCATGCAATGACACTCAGTTGACCATTAAATTAGTAAACCAACCCTTTTACAAGGATACGTTTCTGAATAGTGGAACACAAATTCATGGAATAGTCTGAATCTATAACTACCTTCAGGATTGCACACAGTTATACCACACGAGTAAGACCGTTTGGTTTAATATACAATTACAGTTGCTTTTCAGATCAGTGGAACACAGACTAAGATAAGCAGGAACTCAATATTTTTCTGAATAGTGGAACACAAATTCATAGACAGTAGTAGCCTATAACTACATTTAGGATAACCTTCGGTTTTATCTGGTGAGTAAGACCTAACGTTGTAATAACTTATTGCAGTTGCTTTTCACGGATTGCACCAGGCAGACCAAGGTCAGCTACACCTGCAGGACACTTTTTAAGAATGTCACACAGCTATTCTAGGCAGGTAAAATCTAAGCAGACTTATTATAGACCGGCTGTACCGCAGGTCAGTGGAAGCAAGACCCAGTACACTAATACTCTGAAAGTAATAGTTAATTGAAGCTCACAGCATTACTTTTGGGAAGATGCACAACCAATTAACAGGTGAGTAAAATAACCTGAAATATACAAAGGGAAGTATACTAAAGTGCTTCAGCCTATAGTCTCAAATATGGATCTTTACCCAATACTCTTTTATTTAAAAAAATATATATTAGACGTTATTATACATATTACACACATAAAACACTAAAATTCATGTAAAAAAACAATGTAAAAAACTCACACTACACAATGATACACATAATAATGATAAACATGCCTTATCAGTAGCGTCACTAATTAATAACTATGGTTTGACACCAAAAATCTCCACCTCCACACATGCCAAAGGTAGGACGCTAGACTGGGTGGCCGATCTGAACTGTAAAATTACCATTACTAATATAACACCGCAACCTTGGACCGACCACTTTAATCTCTTTCTCTACTCGACCTTGTCCGCCCTAAACCGTTATTCAAGGCACCGCCTCTCCCTACTAGGTGTAAAAAAGATATCACGGCAGAAAATCTCCTACCTTCCATTCTCCCTACTCTTGATAATCTAACCAATACGTCAGACCCTACCCTGTTGGTAGAAGTCTTCAATAGTGCCAGGAATAAAGCCCTTGACACTATCACCCCTCTCAAAACTCGTAAAAGTAGACAAATATCCCACTTGAACAACTGGTTTACACCACACTTGAAAGAACTAAGGATTCAAAAAAGAAAGCTGCAATCAATATGGCACCATTTTCCCACTGAAGAGAACAAAATCAAGCTAACCAACCACTCTAACATGTACAAAAAGGAAATCATTAACACAAAAAAAACACGTTCAATGATAAAATATCTAAAGCTAGATCAGATACCAAGGAATTATTCTCCATCCTTAGAGAAATGGAATCACCAATACCCCCAAAAGACAAGCCTTGGTGCACTAAAATTCAAAATGCCCCAGCAGGTAAAATTAGTTCCCTCCAAACCAAAATTGTAAATAAAAAAGCATCCCTGTTCCTCCCAATAGAACCTGTACCACAGCAGCTACCTCCCAATTCCCTCAACAGCACTCATCGCCCATTTAGCTTCAAAAAAATAACTATAGCTGAGACAGAAAAAAATGTACTGTCATTAAAACCATCTAACTGTAAAGGTGACAACTGCCCAGCCCAAATTATAAAGGACGCAGCTAGAGATCTAGCCCCCTTTATCTCGAAACTTATCAATGCATCCTTTAGGTCAAACCTTGTGCCTAACAATCTCAAACAATCTTGGGTGCTTCCCCTACTTAAAAACAAACCTTGGACCCGACTATTCCAACAAACTATAGACCTATTACCACAGTCCCATTCCTACTTAAAATCGTTGACAGAGTAGCTTATCTACAAATTCAGGACTACTTGGATGTCAACAACTTATTAGGCTCAAGACAATCTGACTTCCGTCCCCTTCATGGCACAGAAATGGCCTTGATTGACCTCAAGACCCAAATTGACGAGTTGAAGGACTCTGGCAAATCAGCTATGCTATTCCTCCTTGACCTGTCGGCGGGTTTCGATCTGGTAGACCATGCAGTTTTATGCAATCACCTCAGATCTGCTGCCCACTTTTCAAGTGATGCCATACCCTGGATTCAATCCTTCCTTGCCAACCGTACAATGAGTCTTCTCCCCCCTAGCAGCTGCCGACCCTATACAAGTCACCTGTGGTGTCCCACAAGGATCATGCGTATCTCCTACCATGTATAACATTTTTACTAAGCCCCTATTTGACAGGTTGGACGGACTGGGTGTCATCTACACTAACTATGCAAATGACACTCTGATCCTCATCCCCCTTTAGGGCAACTACCTGGAAGATTCGGCCTTAGTAAACAAAATATATCTCCTCATTCAGTCATGGATGGCCTCTGCCTGAATGAAGACAAAACAGAGCTCCTGATCCTAGGCTCAGAGTCGGCTATCAAAAAACATAATCCTAGTTATGACTTATTTAACATTGACAATAATGTAATTAAAGTGATGCCTGCAGTTAAAACCCTTGGTGTCTATCTTGACTCAACACTCACTTTTAAGAAACAAATTAACGTCCTAGCATTCTCCACAGCTTATACCTGCAAATTGATCAGAGCTTGCCTACCGTTCCTATCTGAGACTAGTTGCATTACCCTCGCCAATGCACCTATTCTATCCAGACTGGATTATTGCAATGCTCTATATGAAGGATCCAATAAATACATCCTTGATAAACTGCAAAGGCTCCAAAATAACGCTCTTAGAGCAGCTCTAAACATCCCGATCAGAGAGCACATCTCGGCATTTCGAAGAAAAACACATTGGCTCAAAATTAGAGACAGGATAACTCTCAAAACCCCCTCTCTTACATCCAAATGTCTTAACAATATAACTCCTCCTTACCTTGCTGACAGAATTACTAAAAGAACCTCCGACAGACCCACGAGACTGACCAATGCCTACAAGCTTATGGTTCCCAGATTTAAAAAGAGTTCTGCTGGCGGCTCTAGCTTCCCGGTTATAGCTGCCCAAACATGGAATGAACTCCCTGTAAACTCTAAGGTCTACAGGGAGTTCATTCCATGTTTGGGCAGCTATTGACCAGCCTTACTCTAGCTTTAGACGAAGAGTCACTAACTGGCTACGAGCCAATGACATTGAAACATGACCTCCCCCCCCCCCTTATGACCCTCACCTTGCTATGACCTGCCCCCCCTTGTCAAATGACCACCTTCCTGAATGAAGTTTTTAAGTCTTTTCCTACCACTCTGTAACCAAGTTTACCATGCACATATTCTCTGTAACCTTTTTTCTTTCTCTAAGTATTCTTGTATTGCTCTATAACCTAGCTCCGAAGTACCCTTGCACTGCTCTGTAACTAAGTTCCTAAGTATCCTTTGTATTGTTCTGTAACTAAGTTCCTAAGTATTCTTGCACTGCTCTGTAACCAAGTTAAGTATTCTTGTATTGCTGGCGCCCAGCTACCCGAGGATTTTGGACTTGCGCCATATCAAATAAACAAACAAACATATGTATAAACAATTCGTCAATCGTGGAGAAGATCTCAATAACCAATAGTTTATAATACCGTCAATGTGTACTTTTGTGGACAATTCAATTGAAAAGCATAGCCCTGACTTGCATAAGTTTCTGTCCTAACAGCGAAGTTAATGAGGGGCGTATATAACTTCTTCTTGTGTGGTTTTTCTTTAGGGCAACTTGTAGAATTGAACTTCTGGGGCCCTGGTCTTCCTAATAATTCCTAATGGGATGAAGGCACAATTTTAATATACTTGAAAAGTCGTGTAATTAGACCTCTAAACAACCCTGCCCCCTAGGGTATGAGATATCAAGTCTGATACCTACTTGATACACTTGGACTTGATTATCCAATAGCTTGTTGCAACCAATAAGTGTTGCTGAAACTGTTTCCTTAATTGGGAATGTCAGCCTTTCACCAGCTAACCAAGGAGAAAAAACAACCTGGGTTGTGGATTCTAGTGTAGTAATAACGATACCTGTTGAAAAACCTTTTTTTAAAAATCACAATAATCTCAAGGCAAACCAGAGGAAACTTTACTTCCAAGTCCTACCTTACAATTAGTAGCAAAGACCTGGTTCTGGGTATAATAAGAGTAGTGGAGTACCCACAAACTAGGAGGGCTGTGAATCCCCCATGTGGGACTAGTCGTTGTGAGACGAGAGTAAAATAACCTTACATATACTTTTCAGAATGGCAGAACACATTGTAGGTAAGTAAGATCTTGTGTAACTGTTCACTCAGAGTTGGTTATCAACCAACTCTTACAAGTAAGTAAACGTTTAAACACATGTTCTCTTTTCTAGGCAAAAGGGCCAATCCTTTGATGTCTTTTCCTATTCTTGGAGCATGAGTGTTCTCAGTGGCAGAAGTGGGGGGCGGGCGGGGCGGTCACTAGGTCTCTAGTCAAAAGTCAGAGTTCCTCATTAAGACTGTTCAAACAAATAAGTAATACACTTCAGAGAGATTGAAAGGATCTAGGGTCTTCTGAGAAGACACTGAAGGGATTCCATCAGTGGGCCTGGTTGAACAGGATGAGAGGACTACCAATCACTAGAAACGCCCCAAAGCTTTACAAAAATCACACAGGCTTAAGGTAAGTAAATACCCCAGCCAGCACAGTACCTCAGCACAGAAGAGTTGCAGAAGGGGAGACTTCAGGATCTGCAGCAGAAACCCTGTCAATGTATTCCTTTGTCATGAAGATGGAAGACGGGACTTTGCAGCAGGGATCAATGGGGAAGGCTTCAGGCAAGAGATTCTTCACGGCTTGGTGGTTTTGGTGCCCTTTTCAGGAGCCAGAAGACTGAATATCGCTGATTAGCGACGAGAAGCCAATCTGGTCTGGCACTCTGCACTCTGGAACTTCAAGGAGTGGAATCCAGCACAATGCCACCAAAGTTTCAACTTAATTTGCAATTCGGAACTGGCTCGAGGTCCAAGGGTATTGGGCTATTGCAAGGCCCCGCAAGGACGCAGCATGAGGTGGGATTGCTCAAAACGGCAGGCATTCTTGTGTCTAGTGGCTCTCACCTGGCTCTGGGTTTTTGTTTTTTGGAGTCCCCATGTTGCTTGGCAGGAAGGGCTACAGCAAGCTACGGTTACACAGCAGGCTCTCTGGTCGCTGGAAATAATCTCTGCCACATTTTCTTCATCTTCCTCTTCGGATTCAGGTCCTGTGTAGACTAGTCAGCAACTTCCAGGTTGGGAGTATTTAACAGAAACTACAGCACAACTTCTACATTCTCTCCCTGCGTTTTACAGCAAGGGGCGGTCTGGCTGTCCAATCAGGACATCCAGCCCCCCACTGGGAGTTGGTTCCTTTCAAGCAAGCTGAAAAACAAAGGGCTGCAGAGTTTTAGACTCCTCCCTTTCCAGACACTCTGGAACCAGGGGCGCTAAATCCAAAGGATTCCCGACGAAGACAACACTTCCACTGAGGTCGTTCCTGCCTAGAATGGCAGGGGGAAGACCTCAGAAACAGCAAGCACACAAGAAATGACTCAAAAAGTAGCCCGCCATTTTAGCAAAATGGTGGCCCTTCTGTGCATTACCGAGGTTCACTTAACAGCCTGCGAGTAATGAAGACTGAAAAGTCATTAAAGTAGTTACACTGCCACCAGCCATTCAAGGAAACTTGCAATTATAGCAAAATATTACCAGGCAAGTAAGAAAGGGGATGCATTGTATCCCCCCATCACTCCACATAAGGTGGGGGTGCTGGCTCATTTATCCAAAATGTAAAGGGGATGAAAATCTATCTTTACTACTTGGGAACAGTAGTTCACCCAAGTATCTCAAAGAGAAATAAACAGGGGAGCCCAAGGGGGCAACCCAGCCTAAACCCAAAGGTTGTCAGGAACTATAACTATACACTATGGAGAGACATGAATAGGTCACCCATAAAGAGTAAAAGACTAGTTGAGAGGGGAAAAATATTCCTAAGGACAAGGTAAAATAGTTACCCAGTCAAAGCAAAAAAGTTCTGGGGTTGACACAGGTTAGGAAGATTTATCATAGATATGAAATTTTTACCTAACAAACGTTGAGCCCCGCGAGGTCGCCATGGCAAAAGAAGTTACAGGGGTGAACGGTAGAAGTGGGCGGCAAGACGTAATAAAGAGAAAGGGACTATGAGTGTGATAAGGGCGATAACGGAACCTTGACCAGTATAATTTAATATCTGAAGAATTGTTCGAAAACCTGAAGAATAAGAATGATTGTGAAGTATTAAGAAAGTGGAAACAAATAACCTGGGTGAGTGTGAGACTGCCACAAGAAATAATTCCAGGTGAGATAGTTAATGAAGAGTGGGGAGACCACTTAATGATAAACTGTTGAAAGTGCAGAGTGAACCAATCCAGGGGAGTGAACCACCACTGCGCTGCTGAAGAAGCTGAGGCGTGGAGCCTAAAGAGCCGGAGAGATGATCCCCTTACCAAGGAAGCCCCGGTGGCGTACCAAAGTCCCAAAGAAGGTAACTGGAGGTACGAGAGACCCAGGGGGCGGGGGGTCGTTGACACGGGGGGTTGAAGAGAGGCAGACTCAAGAGGCTCTCTGCCGACCCAGTAGTAACAGTCAAACTACTGGGAAGGGCGCATCAAACATTCGAGGAGAACTTCCTTGTCGCATTGCATCGACAACCAAAGCATCGACAGTCATACCATCTAAAAATAAAAAGCATCTAATGCATTTTTTCTAGATGGTAAAGGGTTTAGTTTAATAAAAATGGGTTTTAAAGGTTAAAAAAAGGTGGCTTGGGGGGGACCCCCCCATTTAAAAAAAAAAAAAGAAAAGCATCAGATGCTTTTTTTTAGATGGGATGGCTTTTGCTGTCGATGGAATGACTATAAACCGTGGACGACTTGACTGACGAACTTAGATGGTTGGGTAAATAGTTAGAGTTAACACTTTTGAAGGACTATTTTTGTTAGAATCTATTTTTGATGCCTGCTCTCCTGAACTGAGACAGTACTTGACTGACTCTAAGGAACTTGATCCAAAGAAACTAGCCATAGCTGCTAACTTGTGCGTTGCCAACAGGGCTACTCACAAGGTTTCTGGGGCAACTCAGAAGGATGATGGGAAGCAGCAAAAGAAAGATGGCAAAGAGAATTCTAATACCTCCAATCCAAAAAAGGGCCCCAAACAGAAAAAGGGTAAGCCACAAGTGAAACCGAATCAGGCTAGTGAAATCTCTGGTGCTAAAGCAGAGGGAGGTCAGCAGAAACCCCCATTTCAAATGGATTGTGTCCTCCAACGTATTACACATCTTTGACATGTAATGTCCACAGCTGTGTACTACGGAAACTTATTCGGCAGAGGGCGTCCTGCGTCGGGTCGCTGTCTCTCGAAGGCCTCTGGCAAGGGAGACGTCACCGGATGTTATAAATAGCATGCACGGCGCCTGTACCCTCAGCTCTGTTTTTTCCGCAAACATGTTTGCTTCTGAGACTCTGCGCGCCTTGTGTATTCCTCGTGGATATGTCTTCTTCAACCCCCCCGACTCTGCGGTCTGGCTTCAAGACTTGCCGGGACTTCAAGTCGAAAATGTTGATTGCCGACCCACATCGCATTTGTTTGTGTTGCTCGGGTGGGAGTCACGAAACCGATGACCATTCCAAGTTCCAGTCGCTAACTGCTAAGGCCTTGCCGGAGCGTAAGGGAAAGCTTCAGGTATGTAGGGGTTCGAAACCCAGTAAATCGCGTAAATCCAAGTCCAAGGGTATGTCCACTGATGATTTGAGGGGTGAGTCTCTGCGTCGGAAGGAGTCCCGGGTGTCTCGGTCCCGGAGTGGTTCCCGCCATTCGTCCTCATCTCAGCGTCTAGGAAGCAACATCACCGGTCGCCTTCCCCATCCGCCTCGAGGGATGGCGCAGCGAGGAATTTGGCTTGTCCAACTTAGTCCTCGACTCTGGAGGAATGGACTGCCTTTAGGGAGCAGATGTTGGCGATTTTCCAATCGTAGAGCACAGTTTCGTCCGCGCCTTCTGACGAAGTCGGCAAGGAACAGTCTTGATCCGTGACTCGTACGCCTTCAGGCTCTGGTCCTCGGCGCGATCCTCATAGGCAACCTTCGAGGTCCCGTTCGGGCAAAGCTCAGGATGGTTGCAAGAGATGTGCTTCCAGGTCTCGGTCCTCGTCCCCAGCGAGACCCCAGAAACCTGCTAAGGGCTCGAAGGCGGCATCGACACGGTCGGCGCGTGTCCGTGAGAAATGGACATCGAAGCTTTGCCTTTGTATCAGCCCACGGCGCAGTCGCCGCCCTCGTTGCCGAAGCCATCGGCGCTCTCAACGCTTTTGGGGCTTTTTGGCTGAAATTTACCATCAGACATCCCTGCTACTGGGGATCCTCCAGGGAAGGCTACTTCTAAGTCTGTCAGGCCTGTTATGGACTCCAGACCCTCGGCTGTTCCGAGACGGGACTTTTACCTCCCTCTGGATGACATCTATGAGGAGGAGCTGAGGTCAGATTTTGATCTTGACCCTGTTGAGCCTGATGGGGCTCCTGTCTTTTCAGGGGATCGCCAACTGGAAGAGTTGAGGCAAACGCTTCATGACGCTAGTGGCCTGGACTTCTCCGGAAGTGGAATTTGGCAGGCTTGAGCCTGCGGCGCATGCTGAGTCGTCTTACAGGAGGCTCATGGCTAGGGTCACAGAGTTTCTGGGCAGGCCCAGTCCTCCTGAAGCTTTTGTGTAAAATGATCTAACAGACATTTTAGATCCAGGTCCGTCCTCTGACCCGGTGACCTTTTCATCGGACCTTACAGAAAAGGGTGACGGCTGCTTGGCAGTCACCGGAATCTCTTCTGGCTGTTAACAAATCGTTAACCAAAAAATACCGCCCTTCAGGCAGCAACCCCAGCTACCTATCCACTCACCCCACTCCCGAGAGTTTGGTGGTTCAGGCGGTTACGGCCACCTCGAGGCAGGCGGTGTACCCTACCATCCCTCCTGATGGGGACGACAAACGCTTCGACGGTTGGGCACGCAAGGTGTTTTCTGCGGGGAGTATGGTGCTGAAATCGGCCAACTCCACTAGTGCCGTGGCAAGATTTTCACACTCGGTGGAACTGTTTCTCTTGTGGCTGAGCATATCCCCGAGGGAGAAGAGAGGGATGGGTTCCTTGCAAGATGGCAAGGAGGATGCCATGTGTGAATCCCTTCAGTCGGGTTTGGACACGGCCGATCGTGTTAGCCGATCCATGGCTGAGAGCACCGTTATACGCAGATTTGCGTGGTTGCAGAAGTCGGGTTTTGCTCGGGATGTGCAGGACCGTCTTTTGAACATGCCCTTTGATGGCGCACATTTGTTTGGCAGCAAGACTGACGAGAGCCTTGAGAGGTTGCAGACCTCAAAAGCTGCAGCAAAATCTTTAAGCGGAGCTGTGTGTCAACCTCTGCCTTTTCGACCTAAGGGACAGCAGTGGAGGGGAGGTTTTTTTTCGTTACTACTCCTCCCTTTGGTAGAACGAGAGGAACCGCCTGTCAAAGGGGTCAGTGTAAAAGTACCCGTGGTGGTCGGGGAACTCGAAGTACCAAAGCCGCTCAGGCAGCTGTCTCTTTGCCTTCAGGCGCTGCCGCAGCCGCTCCAAGACCGTCATGAGGCAATGTCCCATGGTTCGCTGGTTGGGGGCAGATTGTCTCAGCATCTCGAAGAATGGCGAGCTATTACTTCGGATGCAAGGGTTCTAGATACCATAGCCCACTTTGACCCCGCTAGAGAAAGGCGCTAGAGAACTGGTGCCTGTAGCGGAGAGGATCAAGGGATGGTATTCCACTTATTTTTTGATTCCAAAGAAAGACTGGGGATTGAGACCCATCCTGGACTTGCGGTGGTTGAACAAACTTCTCAGGAAGGACAAGTTCAAGATGGTCACTCTTTCTCAAGTCCTCCAGGCCCTTCAACTTCAGGATTAGTTGCGTCTCTGGACCTACAGGATACTTCCTTTCATGTGCCGAATGATCCAAAGCACAGAAAGTACCTGAGGTTTGCAGCTGGCGACGCGCACTTTCAGTTTTGGGTCCTGCCATTCGGTTTGACCTCCGCCCCGAGGGTCTTCACCAAGCTAATGGTGGTGGTGGCCGGGTAACTCAGGCGAGGGGGATTCATGTCTACCCCTACCTGGATGAATGACTGATCCGTGCGCGTTCTTCCAAGCAAGCATTGGATCACCTCGGTCTCACCTGCCGCTCCCTCCACAGGCTGGGCTTCTCCCTCAATTTCAAGAAGTCGCATCTGACACCTTCCCAACAGCTCCAGTACATCGGCGCTGTGTTGGACATGTCCTTGGGGAAGTGAGCGCCTCCCAAGGTGAGGGCTCATCACATTGTGCATATAGTGGACAAGTTTCAACATGCCCAGAGTCTCCCGGCTTTCGAATTCTTAAGGTTGCTCGGCCTCATGGCATCTTGCATTTTTCTGGTGCCAGAGGCCAGGCTGAGGATGAGATCCCTGCAATGGGTCCTCCAGATGCAGTGGTCGCAGTTCTCAGGCAAGATTTTGGATCCTGTTCAGATTCCACTCTCGGTCTCCCAGGATCTTCTGTAGTGGGCCAACGAAGGGATCCTGATGAAGGGGGAGCCGTTTTGGCAACCTTGGCCAGAGGAGACTGTAGTGACGGATGCTTCCCTCACAGGATGGGGCGCTCATGCCAACGACTTAACCACCAGCGGTCGTTGGTCTCCGTCGGACTCCAAACTCCACATAAACCTGTTAGAGCTGAGGGCAATCAGGCTAGCCCTGAAGGCTTTTCTGCCGTCTGTGCGTGGGAAGAGTGCCCTGATCATGACAGACAACACAGTGGCCATGCATTACCTCAACAAAAAAGGGGCGGTAGGGTTACTCCCGTTGTGCAGAGAGGCAATGCAGCTCTGGTTCTGGGCCATCCACAGGGAATTTCGCTCTCGGCAGTTCATCTGGCCGGAGACGAAAATGCGGCGGCGGATGCTCCGAGCAGGCAGAGCACAGTCTCTCACGAGTAGGAGTTGGCTCAGGAAGTGGATCTCTTCACCACCAGTGCCAACCGGAAGTGCGAGAGATTCTGCTCAAGGGAATTCCCTCCGATGGAGCCTTAGGAGACGCATTCGTAGTGGATTGGTCATTCCCACTGCTGTACGCGTTTTCTCCAGTCCCCGCCATTCCTCAAGTGTTACAGAGGTTTGGGTCCCACATGATCCTCATTGCTCTGGATTGGGCCAGGTGAGCGTGGTACCTGAACCTTCTAGAAATGTCCATCTGCCCTCCACGCCATCTTCCCTACCGAGAGGATCTGCTCTCGCGAGAGGAGCATCAGGTTCTCCATCCAGAGTTCAGGACTCTCAACCTTCACGCTTGGTATCTGCCATGGCCACAGGGCAAGAATCACAAGCTCCACTACAAAAAGGGTCTAGTTGGACCCGGTGCACATTGTGGTGCACATGCTCATGAGAAAGTGTGCTCTGCACACTTTTATTCTGGTGCACATGCTATTTTTTTCCCCTGCCGGGCCTCCACGTGCCTCCAAGTCGGGTGTGGCCTTAGGAGTGCATTGGGCTGCACGTGCAGCATCCTCTAGGAGTGGCAGGGTAGGGCCACGAGTCAGAACAAATGGGCATGGCTGGGACCAGGCTATTTAAGCCTGCCCCGCCCACATGTAAGCGCTTTGCATTAATCTGCTTGTAGCAGCATAACACTCACCGCCGCCTGAAGCGCATCCGTACCTGATTCCAGCAGCAACCGTCGCCTGAAACGCATCCTTACCTGGTTCCAGCAGTAACCGCAACCGGAGAGCATCGTTACCTGATTCCGACTCCCTGCCACAACACTTACTCGGGAGTACACTTTCGGCCACCATGATCGCATATCCAGGCATCCTTCAACCGCCGGCAGATCTTCAGATAACAGCAGTCCAGTCCGACATCGGCAGACAATCCCTGCAAGAGAAAAAGACAAAACAAGGTTAGAAAATCACTAAAGACATTACGCTAAGGTTGCGCTTAGACCAATCCTCGCGCTTAACCTTAAAACCAAACTTACCACCTTATGCGACATCGTGAATTCCCTTTTCTTCCATTGGGGCTCGCCTCTTGCACCGCAACTACTGCTGAGCCTCATATCACCTATTGTGGAAAAGGAAAGACATTACAAAAGATACAGACCATAATCAAGGAAAGACATTATAAAAAGATACGGACAATAATCAAGGAAAGACATTACAAAGGGATAGGGACAATAATCATTATTGCAAGGATACTTACCTTTGGAGTGATTCAGTCACAGCCGGTATGGGCTGCCAAGCACATGGACCAGTGAAGAAACTCTGTCTATTCAATGCGCCCCTGCACTGAGAAGCAGGACGGAGAGCTTGCCATCATAATTAAACAGGTGAGACTATATGGGTTGGCGCATGCTCACCACATTCTGGGAAGAAGGATTTGAAGGGGACCACAGTCATATCACAGCATTCTGACGGCCTCTCGTATTCTCACAGGGGCAGTGCCAACAACCGGCGTAATCCACAACACACCAGCAGGGGTAGAAGCCTGACCAAGGGAAGCCAGTTACGGGGAGGGCTGCTACCATGCCCCAAGGTCCCCGCAGAGACCAGGTGAGCGTAACAGTATCTGAAAAGTTGAGATATAAGGATCAGGACCTCTCGGATGATGTGATGGAGGTGTTGCTTTCGGCCTTTGGCGTATGGTTTGCGACTGGTGCAGAGGACAAAATGTTGATCCTTTTCAGTGTTCCCTTCCTATGGTTTTGTCTTTCTTACTTTCTTTGGCCACAGGGGCCTTCGAGTAGGTACTATTAAAGGTTACCAGGCGGCGCTGTCTATATTTAAGCGCTCGTCTGAAGAATGTTCTTACTTTAAGAGTCCTTTGATTTCTCAATTTCTTAAAGGACTGACTAATGTGTTCCCGCCGTCCCCTTTCCAGGTGCCGGTTTTAGATTTTTATTTGGTTTTGAAATTTCTAATTGGTGCTCCGTTTGAACCTTTGCACTCTTGTCCTTTGAGATTATTGTTCTTCAAGACTATGTTCTTGGTTGCAGTAACTTCCGCTCGCAGAGTGAGGGAATTGCAGGCACTTTCATCTAAGCCACCCTTTACTGTGTTCTACAAGGACAGGGTTGTACCAAGGGTACGTCCTTCCTTTCTACCTAAGGTAGTATCTGAATTTTATTTGAGCAAGAAAGTGGTTCTTCCTTCTTTCTATCTTCCTCCTCATCCTGGTAAGGAAGAGGGGTGACTCCATAGGTTGGATCCTAGGAGAGCTCTGAGCTTTTATATTTCTAGGATGGCCGGGGTCAGAGTGGACAATCAACTCTTTGTGGGATATGCTGGACACCGATTGGGCCAGGCTGTTACCAAACAGACCTTGTCCAGGTGGATTATCCTCAACATTACCGAGTGTTACCGATTGGCGGGTAAGGACCCTCCTGAAGGGTTGCAAGCTCATTCCACTAGGGGCGTGGCTACTTCCACAGCCCTCCAACAGGGAGTTCCTATTAGGAATATTTGTGATGCAGCCACACGGGCTTCTATCCACACCTTTGTTAAACATTACTCCCTGGATACGATCCATGGTCAAGATATGGCCATTGGTAAGGCAGTTCTTTATTCCTCCATCTGATTTGGTAGTCAATTCTTTTCCCTCCTCCATTTTCTGGTACTGCTTTGGGAGTCTGTCAAAGATGTGGAATACGTTGGAGGACACAATCCATTCGAAGAACAAGTTACTTACCAACTGGTAACCTTCTTTTGATTGGATGTTCCTCCAACATATTCCACATCGCCCTCCCAGCCTGCCCCTCTGGAGAATTTCCTATGCATTTGCAGCTTACTTTTCCTCAAGCCTATGTGCAGTCAAGCAGGCATTGGATTGGTGCCACACGTTCTGGGGGAAAAAACATAAACTGAGGCTATGGGCGCCGGGTGTCCTATTTATAATGTCCGGTGACGTCGCCCTCGACAGAGGCCTTCGAGAGACATCAACCCAATGCCATCGACGCAGGACGCCCTCTGCCGAAAAAAGTTTCCGAAGTACACAGCTGTGGACATTACATGTCAAAGATGTGGAATACGTTGGAGGAACATCCAGTCGAAAGAACGTTACCAGTTGGTAAGTAACTTGTTCTTTTCAAAACATTTGGAAAATGTTATGCCTGTGGGTCTACTGACCATGTGAAAGGAGATCCCAGATGCAAGGGTAAACCTCCAGTGGTCCACACTGCCTCCTTAGCCTTTTCCCCAGAGGGAGAAATACAAACGCCAAGTGGAAACTTTCAACTTCTGGCTGAAGACCCCATTGGAGTCGCTGCCAGTGTTTCTTAGTGTCCCTGGGTCCATGGGAACAGCAGAATTTAGATGTCTATAATTCAATTCCAGATAACACAAAAAAATACTATGAGGACAGTGTACTTGTAAATGGTCAGGAGACCCTGCGATTAGAGACACTGGGGCCAGCATTACAGTGGTGGATGAATCTTTTTTCAAACCTGAGGATGTTGCTAAGGCACCCAAAGGCCTCACTAAACCTGCTGGAGGCCCTGTTCAAATACTTCCAAGATTACCAGCTCTCATCCAGTGCAACAACATGACTGTCAAGATACCTGTTAGTGTGCAGAGTGAGGTGCTTAGGAGAGTCCTGTTGGGGAATGACTTACAAACTCTTGGAGTTGTATCGGGCACCTCCAGGCCTCCCAGTAAGAGGAAACGGGAACAGACAAGGAAGTCCACAGAGAGTACCTTAACTGACTCTCCAGAGGATGTTACAGAGGAAACTATAACACCCAGCCCACAGGATCTACTAACTGCTATTTCTAAGAAGAAGTAGGCAAAGAGGAAACCCAAGATCTAAAAGAAAAAGCATGAGAGCACTCCTATGCTTCCAACAAGGACATCCCTGAGAGGTCTGTCCCAAGTCACACCTGTGACTTCTCCACCAGCTGAGGCTGAGTGTGAGGAACAACCAGGAAAGGTTGAATTAGCTGCTGAAGATTCAGAGCTGGAAGAAGACCTCCCCCCTCCCCCTGTTGGAGATCTGGATCCTACTCTTTTTTTTTTTTTTTAATTTGTTTATTTTAAATCAAGGCAGGATGACAATTATACAGCAGTTTATAACATCATTGCAGCATTTTAAGCATATTAACCCTCACGCACTCCCGTGTGCCCCTCCCCACAGCCAGGGTTCCCTCCAGCCTAGCCGTCTATCCCGCACCCCAGCCTTTGTGTCCTATTCGGGGTTTTCCCAGTCTCTCAGGGTCCAACGGGTGTTAATGGGTTTATAGGTTAGGGCCGGGAATCGCTGGTCGTATTCTAGAACCGGGGCCCAGACGTTCTGAAATTTGTGGAGGGTACCCGGCTTTGCCGCTGTTACCTTTTCCGCTACCAGAATGTCCCAGAGCTTCGTCCACCACTGGGCCATAAGGGGGCCCTCCGGGGCCTTCCAGGCGCGGGCCAGGGTCGTTTTTGCGGCTAGTAGGCATTGGGTCAGCAATTTGGCTCTGTTGCCGGCCCTTGGGTAGATCATGGGAATCGGGGCTCCCAACAGGACGGGCTCCGGTTCTAGCGGGATCGTTGACCCAGTGATTTGTGCGATGGTCTCTAGGCATGTCTTCCAAAATTGCTGAATCCGTGGACAAGACCACCACATGTGGAAAAAAGAGCCCGGATGGCCGTACCCCCTCCAGCAATGGTAATCCACTTGGCGGTTCATGTGATGCAGTCTGAGGGGTGGGTAATACCACCTTAACACGACTTTGTAGGCGCTTTCCCTGTTAGTGATGCAAGTAGATGAGGTGTGCGTTCGAGTCCAGATGTCCACCCAGATCTGGTCATCTCTCGGGTGACCTAGGTCTGCTTCCCACTGGGCCATGCAGCGTGTTCTCGTGCTCAGGAAGTCCCCTAAGAACCGCCTGTATAGGGTGGATACTCTCCCACGCACCGGGAGGTCCCTGAGTGTTAGTTCCAGGGCGTTAGGGGGCCGTGTAGCCACCCGCTGAGTTTGGGGGTGTGTACACCAATGACGCAGTTGAATATAAGTGTATCTGTCCCGTTCCTGGAGTTGGAATTTTTCCTTACATTGTTCGAATGTCAGGGGTGTCTCTTCCCCGTATAGCTGGTCTATGGTTTCAAGGCCGCCATTTATCCAATTTTGGAAGTTACGGGGGTTCGCGCCTGGCGAGAAGGCCGGGTTAAAGAAGATCGGGGATTGAGGGCTCAGGCCCCTTGGAACCCCTTTCCGTTTCAGTGCCCAGTCCCAGGACCTCAGGGTGTGATTGGTTGCCAAGAGGAGGTCTCCCCAATGTGCGCGGAGAGGGGGTGGGGGATGTGTGGCAAGAAGCGCAGTGGTAGTGGTGTTCGTGACTGCTCCAGCTCCACCCATCTGGGGCGGTTTGTAATTATCTGCCATGCGTGGACCTGTGCTAATTGGGCTGCCACCCTGTAGGCCTGCAGATCCGGGACTCCCGGACCTCCTAATTTAGAGCCCCCTAAAATCTTTAGAGGAATTCTCGCCTTCTTACCTCTCCAGATAAATTTCAGCATCTTCCTCTGTAGGTTCCGGAGTGCTGGGGCGGGGATCGCCACGGGGAGGGAGGCACAGGCATAAAGGAACCTCGGGAGGAGGTTCATCTTGCACGCTGTAACGCGCACTAGCAGCGAGATCTCTTGCGATGTCCAGCGTTTCAGGTCCCCTTCCAGTTCCCCGAATAGCCAGGGAAAGTTTGCCTTGAATGTGTCTTTCGGGTCTGATGAGACATAGACCCCCAGATAAGGGATCGCCCTTTTTTCCCATGTGATTGGGCACATTTCAGCCAATGGCTCCCGCTCTCCTGGGGTGAGGCCAATGCTTAGAGCCGTAGACTTAGTGAAGTTCACTAAGAAGCCGGAGACCTCTCCATAGTTAGTTATTTCTTCCAGTGTGTGTCGCAGGGATGAACTGGCTTCTGAAAGCATGAGTAAGACATCAACAGCGTACAGAGCTATTTTATGTTGCGAAGGGCCGACCAACGGCCCTTTGATCAGGTTATTTAGCCTGATTCTTTGAGCAAAGGGCTCCATGGTCAGGGCAAAGAGCAGTGGGGACAGCGGGCAGCCCTGTCTAATCCCGCAGGTCAGGGGGATCGTGGCCAAGTTGTGTCCATTGATTCTTAGGAATGTCTTCGGGCCTGCATAGTTAGCTAGTACCATTGATTGAAATATTGATCCAAAGCCGAAGGCCCCCAAGGTGTTTTTCATGAATGTCCAGTCCACCCTGTCGAAGGCCTTGGTCGCATCTAGAGCCGTTAGGACCAATTTCTGGGAGTTCCGGGTTGCAAGGTCCACCAGGTTAAGAGTTCTCCGGATATTATCCCCAGCCGCCCGGTGTAGGATGAAACCAGCCTGGTCTGGCTGGATGATCTCAGGTAGGATGGGACCCAGGATTTTAGAGTATAGGTTTGCATCAATGTTCAATAGTGCAATCGGCCTGTATGAGGCCAAGTCTCTCTGATCTTTCCCAGGTTTAGGTAGGAGGAGGGTGGTCGAATCCTGCATCGAGGGCTTTACAGACCCTGCATCTCTGAAGGAGTTGAAGAGTGTGACCAAGGGGGGAACCAGTTGGGGCCTAAATATTTTATAAAACCTTGCTGAGAAACCATCTGGGCCCGGGCTCGTGAATTGAGAGACTTGATGGCATCCCCAATCTCTTCCTCCGTAATGGGCTCCTCCAGCTTCTCCCTTATCTAGTCAGGAAGCCGCGGCAGCGCAGCTTTACATAGGTATTCCATTTATGGTGGTTGGTTTCGTGGGGTGGCCGTCATGATCTTCGTGAGGTAGTCCACCGCTAATTGTTGCTTTTTGGATTCCGAGAAATGGATGACTCCTTTGGGGTCACGTAGGCCCGCGATAGTGTTCGTTCGCCTTAGTTTGGCTAATTTGGCCACCAGGATTTTATTTGCCTTGTTATTCTTCGCGTAATATGATTGTTTGGCCCCGGCCATGAGGAGGGCCGTCTGTTCCGCATAACGGGCTTCCAATTTCTTCATGGCAATCCGCAAGACTTTCTGTGCCCTAGGGGACCAGCCTTTCCTTTTGATGGCTTGTTCTGCGGCCCCTAGTTATTCCTCCAAGGCTCTCCGGGTTTGTCGCCTATTCCTATGGTAGGCCGCACCTTGGGCAATCAGGGTGCCTCTGATTACCGCTTTCATGGCATCCCAAGTGTCCGCTGGGTTTTCTTCAAGGAAGGTCTTGATGGATTTCGCGTTCTTGTCTCTCGTAGCCATCACATTGAGGATCGGATCATATAAAGTCCATCTGCGTGGGCAGACAGCTTTTGGGCTCTGCACCCGGATTTCCAGGATCACTGGGGCATGGTCTGAAAGGGCTCTTGCCCCGATGGTCACCTCCTTGACGAACGCTAGGGTCTGAGGGGAAGTTAGGAGGAGATCAATCTTCGAGAAGGATCGGTGGACGCCTGAGTAAAAGGAGAAGTCTTTTTCGGTCGGATGAAGTACCCGCCAAGCGTCTACTACCTCCAACGACCAAAACATCCGGAGGAGACTCTGTGCCTGGGTGAAGTCGCTCGGGCACGGGGGTGTGATCTATCCTTTGTGGGGTCCGGAACGCCGTTGAAGTCTCCTCCAATTATCGTTTGGCCTTCTATGAAGGGTGAGAGGGAGGACCCCAGTGAGTCATAAAATTTGATTGCCCGACGTTGGGGGCAAGAGTGTCCTACTCTTGAAGGACTTTGCCAACAGGCAGCTTCCCAGCTGGACGGGCAAGAGCCAGGGAAACACACGTTGTACTGGGAAGATGGCCTCTTCTACAGTGAACCAACTGAGTCTATCCCAGGGGACTACTGAAGACTTGTAGTGCCTCTAGAGATAAGTCAACAGTTCCTACAGTTAGCCCATGAGGTTCCTTTGGTTGGTAACTTAAGCTTTAAGAAGACCATGGAAAGGCTTTCTCTGTATTTCTACTGGCTTAAGTTGGGGTCTGATGTAGATAAATTCTGTAGGAGCGCTGTCACACTTGTCCGGCAAGAGTAGAGCCAAGCATGTGCCACCCTTGGTGCCTCTCCCAGTGGTGGGAGTCCCTTTTGAGAGGGTAGGAATCAACATTGTTCGTCCCTTAGACCCTCCAACCTCTTCAGGCAATTGATTTATATTGGTTTTTGTAGACCATGCTACTAGGTAGGAGGAGGAGGAGGAGGACTGTTAAATCAGTTTTCCTCCCTGTTTTCACTATCACCAGGCTTAACCTCTTGGGACCAGCATGATATTCTCACTGGCGAGTATTTACCTGTTAAACGCAGAGGTTACATAACCCACATAAAGGAGAAGGTCAACAAGATGATTGATCTTGGGGTTATAGAGCCATCTACAAGTCCATGGTCTAGTCCAGTTGTACTAGTGCCAAAGGCAGGATCCAAGGAGTTGCGATTCTGTTTGCATTATAGAGCTCTAAATGCAGTCACAAAGACTGATGCCCATCTGTTAAGAAAAATTCTCATAAATGTGCTACTTCCTCTCTACCTTAGAGACCCCCTGCTCTTTTGCTGACATTTGGGACTTTATACTTTTAATTCTGTCTGTTTTATGTATTATTTTCTTTGATTATGAAGTTTTAGACAACTCCATAGGCATCATCTTTTCATGTGTCACACAGCACCCTCAGTGCAGTGACACAGGGAAGACTTTTAGGCTGCCCCAAGGTTTAAACACCTTCTCTGGGATAAACTACTGTTTCCCAGAGAATGTAAAGTTAAATTGGCTTTTCTAGTCTTTTTAAATTCCTAGAGCCAGAACACACTATCTTCCAATAGAGTGCTGGAGGGGTTACCTAGTATCCCCTATGTCTAGAAACTCATGTAGCAGTCAAATGCTACCCTTTTCTATCGAAATGGCTGGTGGCAGTGGTTTTACAATGAACTACCATGATTTTGCCCGACCGCGAACACCGGTAGCTAAAAATCACCGGAGCCATGTTTTTCAAGAAGGCGTATGAGGTCCCGGAATTCTTTTTTCGCCATTTCTTTTTTGGAAAGGTCCTTCTAGAGTTTGTCTCTGCGTGCCAAACTAGGTTTGGTCCCTTTGTTTCTATGCCTTTGGCGGGCTTCAGGACTGAAGACCGCCTATGGCGCCCGAGTGTCTGGGGTAGGCAGGAAGTGAGGGAGGTGCCGAAACTCCCTTCCTACTAGTTGTTAGCCCTGTTAAAAAACAATCCAGTCTAGTTAGAATCAAATAATGTCACAGCTGAGGGTTGTTTTCTCTTTATATCTCCATCGAAAAAACGGACAGAGATACATTACGAACAGCAAGAACGTTGAACAGAGTTACCTAACGACTAGTAGGAACCTCTGGTGGTTAAGTGGGGTTCTCACTCTACTAACAAAAACAAATCACTTCAACTGCAAGTATTAAGTACAGCAGTGAGTCCTCTGCATAGGTGTACGTACTAATTTTCAACGAACACCTGATAAGAGGACGATTTCTTTCCAATCTTTTTAGAAAACTTCTTTGTAAATTGTTTTTTCACCCTCTCTGATTTTTAACTGCCTCTGCTAGACCTAGAATTCACAATTAAATTTGAAACTATTCACTTGAATAGCAGACGACACATGCCCAGTTCTCTAGCTCAGCATGTGCCTTTTAGCATAATACTGTTAACAAAGGCAAGATTGAGACAATGACAACACTTGTTGGTACTTCTCAGCCTGTAGAATCAATTAACCTGTGTGTTGTTTTTGGTGTAACTTTGAAACAAGCCATCTCCCGAGGTCCTAGTAGCTTCCAGAGCTGCGGAACCCTAATACCCTGGAAACCGGCTGTCCATTTCGAGTGAATCGTCGTGGAAAGATCAAATCCGTCCAAATCTTTGCTGAACCTGTAAGGACACTCCGAGATTCGATCCAACTTGCCCAGACCCCGTCACCAGAGTGTGGGACTGCAAGAAGCGAAGATGATTTACTGGACAATCTGTGTCCTTAGTTGGTGCTGCAGAAAAGGCGCCAAAATCTCAAAGGGAACCAAGTGGTTTCTGAAAGTCCGCACTACAGGACCTCCCTAGAGACTGCTGCTGATAGATGTGCTGCAACAACGCGGAGCATCTAGCACGAACATTGTCTTCTAACCCAAGGTACTGTGGGGAAAAAGGGTATTGCTTACCTAATTCCAAGAAGTCGCTCGAGAGCATTGGAGCGCACGTAAAGGTGTACAGGGCATCCCCCACTTACCTCCGACCCACGCCGCTGCTTGTGTCCCCTACTTGAGTCTCTTTTAAGGTCTCCTTTGTTGTTAACTTGCTGCTTTAATAACTCTAGACACTGGAAGAAATCCACAGGAACTCTTCATTATTTGCTGATTGTCAAGATGTCAAGCCCTCTACGAACTGCCTTTAGCTATGGTTGCGTTTTTGGACTCAGTCTTACTAGGGGAAGAATCTGTCTCTAGAACCTTGAATTTAGCTCATGCTACACCACCTAACACTTTTCCTCCCTTTAAGTGACTTTAATATATGTGTTTCCAGAGTAAATTTATTACTGTATAACCTGTTGAAAACCGCATGAGTGTGCAATAACCGATAATACGATAACATTGTCTTTTTCCTTTCTAACGTTGCTACAAATGTAACCCAGTTTGTCCTGGATACTCGCAGACAGTCCAGAAGACAAAGGGGTGTAAACTGTTGGACTCCTCACTCGCTTCCTGCCTTCACAGACACTCTGAAGCCAGGGCGGGCTTGATCGAGGTCTCCCGCCGAAGATAAAAATCTCACAAAGCAATTTCCCACCCTGGATGTCAGCAGAAGGAACAGGAAAGGGCAAGGAACATTAAAATGGTGAAAAAAGAAGACTGGGACCATTTTGGAAAAATGGGCACCTTTGGGTGCCTTTATTTCAGCTGTGAAATCAGCCCGCAGTAAAGGTGCACGGAATTAGCAAAAAGGTTCACTGCCACCAGCCATTTGCGTATATCGTAAATAGCAACACTGCAGTTCCTGGCTGTCGAGATGGGCTTTCCTTGCTTCTGGGGTCCCGCACTCTGTTGAGGGGGTCAGGCTCGGTCAGTCCTGCTTCCTGAGAGTCTGAATGATCTTTATGGAGCTCTTTGCCAGTTTAAAAGCAACGCACACAAACTGGTGTTCCTCTCCCTGGCTATTCAGTTTCCAACAGCAACTCTGTGGAAATTCAACCAGCTCCAAGAGGATGTCGAGGTGGCTTACTTTGGAGTTGATTGGTCCCACCAACTCAAAGGGAGAATTCATCCTTGCAGGAGCTTCTCTGTTGATAGGGATTTGGAGTTTCAGCACAGCAACAGGGCTTCACCGGGAAAACCAACGGTGCAGGAGTTGCAGCAGGTGTCCTCTTCAAGTTCTTCTTCGGTTCCTTCGTCTGGTGGTCGACTCTGCCTTCCAAGCCAAAAAGCCTTGCCTTTTATGCGGCTTGTTCCCATTCATTCCATCCTAGCTGTCGGTCACCCAGCTGGGTGGCTGTCCTTGCCGGACAGTCTGCCGGCAAATCACCACAGAGTGCATTTGGGTCTCCTAGGAGACTAAGCACAGGGAGTATCAGGCACCTCCCTCACTTCCTGCCCCCGGCAGACACCCTGGAGCCAGAGGCGGGTTTCACTTGTGAAGCCCGCCAATGACAAAAAGAACAAAGGGACCAAACGTGGTTTGGCGCGCAGAGTAAATCTCAAGAAGGACCTTTCCACAAAGAAATGGCGAAAAAAAGAAGACTGGGCCATTTTGACAAAAATGGCACCTATGGGTGCTTTACCGTGGCTTCGAACGTAGCCCACGGTAACCTCCCATAATAGTAGTAAAACGTAAACTACTGTCACCAGCCATTCCGTAAGGAAAGGGTAACAAAAAATGTTACATGAGAAGCTAGACACAGGGGATACTAGGTAACCCCTCCAGCAACCTATTGTAAGATAGTGTGTGCTGGGTCTAGAAAGTTAGACATGCAAGTAAAGTCAATTTCACTTTACTGCTCTGGGAAACAGTAGTTTATCCCCGAGAAGGTATTTAAACCTTTGGGAAATCTGAAAGACTTCCCTGTGTCACTGCACTGAAGGTGCTGTTTAACACAGTGTAAAAGATGATGCCTGTGGAGTTTGTCAGACTTCATAACCAAAAGAAACAAGAGTACAAAATCACATTAAAATACATGAGAGAGGGGGGAAAAGGGGTTTCACTCTCTCCAGGTTAAAAAAAAATAAAGTCCTCAAAGTCCAGCAAAGTTGCTGGGGGTCTCTAAGGTAGAGGGAATGTGCACATTTCTGAGAATTCTCCCCAACACAGGAATGCACCCAAAGGTGATTGGCTGGCTCTCCGTCCGTGGAGGACAGCCACCCTGCTGTATGAGTGACATCTACGCTGCGAATTAATGGGAGAAACTTGCATAAAAGGCGAGGTCTTTTGCAAGGAAGGCAGAGTCGACCACTGGACGAAGGAACCGAAGAAAGATACTGGAAGAGAAGCTTACTGCATCTCCTGGGCCGTTGGTTTGCCCGGTGAAGTCCTGCTGCAGTGCTGAAGCTCCAATTTTCGTATGGACTAGAGAAGTCCGGAATGGACAACTTCTTCCCATGTGTTGGTGGAACCAACTGACCCCAAGACGAAGTTGACTGGATCCCCTCTCCCTGCTGGCTGTATTTCTTTGTTGCTGCTGGACCCGAGTGCCAGGGGACAGGAACACCAGGAACAAGTGCATTTCTTTAAGCCAGACCCAAGCTCCAGGAAGATCCTAAGGACTCCCTCGAAGCAGGACGACCCAGCCTGTGCCACCTCAACAGAGTGCTGGATCCCAGAAGCCAGGGGAGCCCACAAGGTGACCAAGAACTGCAGTGATGCTATTTGCGAGTAGCGGAAACCGCGAAGTGCTGCTGATCTGGAGTAAACCCATTGCTGCTGCCGAGCTTCAAACCGTAGTGCAGGAGTCGCCAGACATCCTCTCTCCTGTCCACACGACCGAGGCCCATGAACAACAGGATCTGCAGGACTACAACAGGAACAGAAGCCAGCTGGACCCCTCTTCAAACCTACGGTACTGTCTAACTAGCGGTACTTACATCTAGTTGTGTGTAGCTTGCTTGCTCTCACTGGAGACTTATAGTTGCTGCCCTTTGTAGAGTTGCTTGCATCTTTGCTTTTCACAAGCCTTCCAGCTTGTGACCCCACAGTGATTATTTTTCCACAAACTCTCTATATAACATTGTGCAAGAATTTTGTGCTATCTTCCAGAAGTGCCTCAGCTCACCTAGACTTTGTTCAATTGACATTGGCTGTCCTGGCTCCCTGCAGACTTTCGTGACCCTTTGACTTTGTGTTTATCTGTCCCTCCAAAATGTCATACATAAGTTACTTATATAGCTGGTAAAGGGTTAACCTATGCTTCATTGGGGGATTGTGAAGTACTTACCTGGTCAGAGAAACCTGTTAATATTGTTTCCTTCCCTAACCTTTTTCCAGAACTCCAGTATTGCCTTTAAGTGTGTGTGTGTGTGTGTGTGTGTGTGTGTGTGTGTGTGTGTGTGTGTGTGTGTGTGTGTGTGTGTGTGTGTGTGTGTGTGTGTGTGTGTGTGTGTGTGTGTGTGTGTGTGTGTGTGTGTGTGTGTGTGTGTGTGTGTGTGTGTGTGTGTGTGTGTGTGTGTGTGTGTGTGTGTGTGTGTGTGTGTGTGTGTGTGTTATCCCAAAAGGGTATCTACTTACTGAAGGAGTGTATTTTATTGTGGCGAGACAGCGGGCCTTTATTACCGCCTAAGGTAATGCCCCCGGGGCCCATAGTTACAGGCCAGAGCGTAGCAGCAATGGCCCGCCATCAAGGGGCTTATTGCCATTAGTACCCCGGCCCGTTAGACCCAGGGTACTATTGTTTTTATTTTCCCGGCTGCAAGACAAGTTGCGTTTCGCAGCCGGAAGAAAAAATAAAAAAATAAATGGCTGCCACGGACCCAAAACATACTCAGTTTTCTCTTTCCACGGCAGCCATAGTAAACAAAGAAAATGGCCGCCATGGAAGGGGAGAAGGGACTACATGTAGTCCCTTCTCCCCTTCCATGGCTGCCATTCACTTACATTGAAAAAAAAAGTAAACAGAAAAAATGGCCACCATGGAAAAGGGAGAAGGGACTAAGGGTGGTCCCTTCTCCTTTTCCATGGTCGCCTGAAAAAAAAAAGATGGCGAGGGGCGCGCAAGTACGTGTGCGCGATTACAGTCTGGTAAGACTCTCAAATGTACCAATCGGTAAGTTTGCTTCGAGCGAAAATACCCGCGCTGGGTACTAATATTGCATATTGCCTTTTCTAAAGAAGACTTATTTTAAAATTGTTAAATGAATAAATAATTATTTTAATAAGAAACCTTGAGTATAAGTGTTATTTGAATACTTGTCACTGTGAATCTCTGTGTTACACATGTACAGCTCACATTGGCCCCTCTTAAGATCAGCCTGGCTGCTCAGTCACTCTACCAACTTGTGTAGTAGAGGCCTATCCCAAAGGTTGAGTTACCCTTTGCCAAGAGGACAAGGCTGGTGTAGTCTCCCACAGGGTTACTACATACAATCTTGCCTAACAAAAACATGTTTACTTTGTAAAAATCTATTTTTTGTTCTCTATCATTTGGGTGATTGGTTTGAGTTTTATTTTTCACAAAGCACTTTTATTTTTCTAAATACACTAAGCTGTCTGCCCTTCTGAACAGCAGAGAGCTTGAAACATGTGTTTGGAAAAGAAGGAAAACTGATGAATACATTATTCTTGAAACACTTGTGTATAGGTGCGCTATAAATAAAGTATCCTATCATATCATTTTCTTTTGACTACAATAAAAGGAGATGTTCTCACCAAGTCACCAATCATTTTTGTAAATTTATTTCCTTATTGTGTTTTTGCTTGTTACTGTGTCCCTTTTTACCCCCCCCCTGCTTGCCCTATTGAGAGTATCGCTTTGATTCCTCTGCCACGTTTACACCTGGAAGAGTCGTGAAAATACAGAGCAACACTCCTGCATAGGCGTGGATTAATTTTCCTGAACCATTAATGTGGGTGGTCAGAAAATCATTCTATCAAGGAGGAAACGGACCACAGCTAAGATAGCTTGTCCCTGTGGAATTAACCCTGTGAACGGATTGAGAGGCCATCCTCTTGAAGTGAACAGGGAAAGACACTAATTCTTAGCCAAACTCTTATCAAGGTAGTGTGACTGAGCAGCGTGGCTTATACTTCAGAGTATGAGAGTGGTGAAGGGTTCAGTTAAGTACACACAGAGCACTCCAAATAACACAATTTTAGCAGAATGCTAGATGCTCCTCTTTTAAGGGGTGTTGGCTCCAACAATGATCAGAAGAAGGGCTGCAGAAATCTTCCTTTTATCCAGGATTCAAGCTGAAGTCGGCCCCAAGCACACCAATTATGAGGCTAATGCAGCATTCAGACTGGCATGGACAGCCTTCGGCCGAGCAACATAAACATTTTGGTCAGGATGTAGACGGCGACCAGACAGTCCCAGTCCCCACATCTGGCCACAAATGCACACCAGCGGTTTGCCTGTGAAAGATGGAGCTTTCCCTGGGAAAGGGATTTCCATATATGGCAATATCGCACGGAGAGGGCAGGAAAAGGGCCAAAATACAAGTTCGCCAAAGGACAGGCAACAATCTCATGGCACAACCATTTTCAAGTATGTGGCATTAAGAGGTAAAATGCAAAACTACATGAGGCAATTAATGACAGACGGCAGAACAAAATCTATTGCCTCAAGCCTGCTTTGGGCACATAATCCAAGTAAACACAAAGTTATGAAAATCAAAGTTACGAAAATCAAAGTTACAGGTTCACTAATAATTCCTAACACACCTCCTGTAAAGTGAAGAGTGCATTGTAAAATAAAAAAATAATTTTAGAATGGTGAAGGAGTTCTCCTGCGCTGATAGCCTTTGGTAATGATCGGTGCCCCCAAAATAGACGAGCATGTGAAGCCGAGCGACGTAAAAAGGCTTCACTTGCCTTCAAAAGTCAGGACAGGTACAAAACAAAAGAAAAACTTTGGTGCGCATTCCATAGATCCATATGAAGGGAAACCAGCTAAAAGAAATCTTTCCATACAAGCCACTAGAGCATGTAGTCAGTGGTCCCGATTTCTATTAGCATTTGTAAATTTGAAATGGTTATCGAACTTCCTTAAAACTAGAGTATGTTTTCCTGAATTTTACTATCGCTGTCAACAATTTGGCTTTTCTGCTTTCAGGACTTCTGTTTTCTTCTGTCTACACGAGCAGGGGGTCTCGGGATTAACCTTGCATCTGCTGATACTGTGGTAATTTTTGACTCTGACTGGAACCCACAAAATGACTTGCAAGCACAGGCCAGAGCACACAGAATTGGACAAAAGAAACAGGTAAGTTGTGAGTTTCTGTTTAAGTGAGTAGTGGTAAATGTAATATTGTATGCGTTGGGTGTAAATCAATCATTTAATGATCAAATTGTATGTTTGAGTGCTGGAGATGCAGTCACACTAAAAGACATTCTAAATATATCTCTTTAGTCTGAAGCTATGCAATTATTGGATTATTTGAATGTATGATGTCTGGCTCGTGTTGAACTGTTGATTCTTGTGTGTTGTCTACCACACCATTTCCCATGCTGAGTAGTTGCAGTAAATACATACACGTGGGTTTGACATATTGCCAAAGACAGAGTGTTTTTCCTTTTGTAAATGTTCTGTGAATTGACTACCAACCTACTTTTAAAATGAGCTCCCTTTACTTGTCTGGAAATAAAATGAATGATTAATTGTTTTTAAATGTATTGAAGTATGTATGATTTCTGCAGCATGGGGTCTTGCATGCCATGCTCATGATTATTCCCCGTCGCATGCTGGAAATCCTCAGTAAATTAAAGAAAGCAGTTTAGATTTAAACTGAAACTGCTTGTCTCCTCTATAGCCCATCAGTGTCCTTTGGGCCATATTGCCCCAGCCAATGAGACACATTTTACTAAGCTCCACCCCTAGTGGCATCTTCAGATTTTACCGCACGTTTCTAGCGTTGGAGTCCTTATGCATCGCTCCTCAAAATTCATAGTTCTTTCCTATTTTTTTGCTGTTTTTTTAAGAAATTTTATTTATTTTAACATTTATAAAGCGAACCAAACCGATAGTCATCAGTGCAAAGAAATCTTCCATCTCTTCTTCGTTAACTGTAACGCAGCAATGACAGACAGCCGAAGACCTTCAATCCACCTTTGTATCGTCAACCAGTGGCGCCAGCAGGCCCAGGCTTGGGCCTACACCTCGACCATGGCTGATGCCATGAAGAAAAGCCTCTTCTGGACTTGTGAAAACTGCGGCCTGAAGAACATCTTCGTCGAGGATGAGCACCTCAAGTGCCTTTAATGTCTTCACCCCGACCAAGACACATAATCATTTTCATTGAAGACGAAGAAGGATCGCCAACAGAGGTTAATGGCTTGGCTCGAGGGATGGAAGGCTTCTCTCAGGACTGGCAGGTCCCATGAGTGTACTCCCTCTAGTAAGAAGAGGTTGAGGTCCTTTGAAGATGCTTCCTCTGCAAAGATCCAAGAGAAGGTGAAATCCCATGTTCCATCTTTGTCCACTGTAACAGTCGTCAACATCAGCGGACGAGCATCCCGTCAACTAGCACCCTGTTGAAGATGTCAAAAATGAGTCTCTTTTCAGCGGAAACAAGTTCATCAATGACCATCATCTTTACCTAGTCAACCGTCACCACACCCAGGGTCCCTTTGCCTGCCAGACCCTCGTCAACGGTCACGACAACGGGCCTCATTTTGGATCTGCAGGCTCCTGTCATAGCCTCTTTTCTGAAGGGCTCTGACGTGGCGTGCATCATGCCTTCAGCTCTGGATTTCTTGCCCAGACCCAGAAGGCCCCAAACCATCTACATCCGTACTGAAGAGGAAAAGCCAGAAGATATTAATTCGGATGAGGAAGGACTATGAGGAACTTGAACCCATTCTGCCTATGCCTCATGGGGGGGAGAGGAGGGACTGACTCGTAGGCTTTACCAGCCATTTAGCCCTCAAAGGGGCTCAAGCCCGGATCTTTCTCCTCCTGCACTGGCTTCTGCACCAAGGGATATGTCACTAGACAGCCTAACCACCCTGCATATGTTGGTGGCAGAGATTCAGCAGAGGCTGCCTGTTGCCCCAGTGCCTGGACCAGCCAAGAATCCGTCAATGCCTTCTCGGCATCTGCCTACACCACCTCATAAGGCACCTGCTACCCCTCAGCCAGTGATAGGGGCCCTGCCTCCTGTGGCAGAAGAGGCTGACACCGCCAGCACTCACACTAATGAGGAACCCGTGGATGTTGATGAGCCCGCAAAGACCATTGCCAGAGGAAAAGGAGGGATTCCTTTTTCAGCGGTGGGAATCTGCTAAGATGACCATCATATTGGTCCCTTTGTTGGACGACATATGGGAGGATGGTTGGCAGTCATGAAGGCTCTGAATACCACGCCTGCCGAGTGTGACTGGCTGGAGAAGAAATACTGGCTTCCAGATTCAGCTCCATGATGCCTCAGGTCTCAGCCTTCGCCAGATTCAGCGGTGTTCGCCACCGCCAGGAAAAGCTCATCCAACCCCTCTTAATCGTCCATGGTCCTGCCAGACCAGGAAGGCAAGACTCTTGATGCTGCTGGCAAGCGCATAGTTACCACAGCAGCCTCCACCATAAAGGCTGTTCATGCCCTCGCCATTCTGTCAAGGTAACACAGGGAACTGTATTACAACGTGGGGCCCATGCTTGACTTCCTTAATGACGACAAAAAGGCTGAAGCATTGGCCCTATTCTAGGAAGGAGAAATAGCTTCATACCACGCCATCACTGTCACGCTCGACATGGTGCTCTGTTCGGCAAGATTGTATGCAGTACCCTTTGGGTGCACTACAATAACCTTGACCTCCTGGCAATAGGGACCCAACCTTTGGTACAAGTCTGAACTACACAGGTTGGTAGTGTGGCTGAGCAGCCAGGCTTATCTCAAGAGGGGTCAATGTGAGCAGTAATGTGGTGACACAGAGTTTCACAGTAGCAGTTATTCAAATAAACACACTCAAGGTTTCTTGATAAAACAATTATTAATTTATTTCACAGTCAGTTGTATATGCCTTATACAGAAGGGATCAATATTGGTAACAATTAACATACACTTCAAAACACACTCTTAGTTTCTCTAAATTAGATGATACCCATTGGGGATGACACCCACACTTCCTACACCCTCAGGTGACTTAAATAGCTAGGACACTGTGGACATTGATTTATCACTATTACATTTAGAGCAATACTGAGTTTGGTGAAAAAGATAGAATAGATGAATAAAACACAAAAGGTACACAAATAATTCACAAATGGGTAAGTACTTTTAGAAACCTTTGAATGTCAAATAAGTTCAACCCTTTCCTGGAAGAAAAGATAAAGCACAGAGTCAAAGATGAGAAGAGTGTGTCAGGGAGACAGGACAGCCAATTTTAATTGCACAATGTCAAGGGGAGCTGATGATCTTCTTTGTAGGTAGGTAAAAACGTCTTGCACAATGTTTTTTTTTAGAAATGTTTGTAGAAAATAGAACACTTGAAGGGCCACAAGCTGGAAGGCTTGTGAGGGGCAAATCTATAGCAACTCTGCAAGGCAACCAAGACAGGTCTCTATTGAGAGCAAGTAAGGCTGCACAAAAAGAGGTAAGTTCTCTTAGACCTTACAGTACCTCTGGTTAGAAGAAATGGTTCCAGCAGGCTTTTGTACAGCTCTGCCGATCCTTTTGTCCATGAGCCTCAGTCGTGGGGACAAGTGGGAGGACATCTGGGGACTCCTGCTCTGAAATGGGAAGGTCAGCGGCAGCAATGGGCAAACTTCGATTAAGCGGTTCTTCAGTGTTTCAGCTCCTTGTGTCTGACAGCATATAGCAACACCGCGTTTCTCGGGTACCACTCTGGACTTTCCTCGCTTCTGGGGTCCAGCACTCTGTTGAGGTGGCTCAGGCTTGGTCAGTCCTGCTTCAGGGAAGTCTGGAGGATCTTTCTGGCGCTCAAGTCTGATTTAAAAGCAACACACACAATCTGGTGTTCCTCTCCCTGGCACTTTGGTTCCATCAGCAGCCACCGTGGGGATAAAACCAGCTTCGAGAAGATGTCCAGACAGGCTTACTTTGGAGTTGATTGGTTCCTCCAACACAAAGGGAGATGTCGTCCTTGCAGGGATTCTCTAGTCGAGACGAATTTGGAGTTTCAGCACAGCAGCAGGGCTTCACTGGGCAAACCAACGGTCCAGGAGTTGCAGCTGGCGTCTCTTCCAAGTTCTTCGGATTCCTTCGTCCAGTGGTCAGTTCTGCCTTCGAAGCCAAAAAGCCTTGCCTTTCATGCAGGTTTCTCCCATTCATTCCAGCCTAGCTGTCAATCACACAGCAGGGTGGCTGTCCTGGCCGTACAGCCAGCTGTCCAATCACCTTTGGGTGCATTCCTGTAACCAAGGGGATTAAACATAAAGAGTTTCGGCACCTCCCTCATTTCCTGTCCGTGCCAGACATACTGGAGTCAGAGGCGGGCTTCACTCGTGAATCCCGCCAGAGACCAAACAAACAAAGGGACCAAACCTGGTTTGGCGCGCAGAGTAAATCTCCTAGAAGGACCTTTCCTACACGAAATAGCGAAAAAAGACGACCAGAGCCATTTTGACAAAATGGGCACCAATGGGTGGCTTACCGTGGCTGCGAACGCAGCCCGCGGTAAAAACACACAATGGTAGTAAAAAGTAAACCACTGCCACCAGCCATTAATTGTAGAAAGGGTAACATAAGATTGTTACCTGAGAAACTAGACAAAGGGGATACTAAGTGACCCCCCAGCACCCTATGGTAGGATAGTGTGTGCTGGGTCTAGAAAGTTTTAAAACGTAAGTAGAGTCAATTTCACTTCACTGCTCTTGGAAACTGTAGTTTGTCCAAGAGAAGGTATGTAAACCTTTGGGAAACCTAAGAGACTTCCCTGTGCCACTGCACGGAAGGTGCTGTGTTACCCAATACAAAGATGATGCCTATGGAGTTTGTCAAAAGAAACACAGAGAATATATCACATTAAAATTGCATGAGAGATAAAAAAAAGTCCTAAAGTCCAGCAAAAAGAGCCGGGGGTCTCTAAGGCAAAAGGCAATTAGCACATTTCTGAGAATTCTCTCTAACAGTTATAACCAGCCTACCAGCACCTGGGTGCCAGCCTGCTTGCTGCTGGCGTATGTGGAATATTACAGAGGGGTACAAGGGTGCCAACCAATTATTGAAGGCCATGTAATAGAGAGCCCTATAGTTTGTATAAGCAATGGGACGTTGTGTATTTGATGACGGTCGTAGTGACCTGCACTAGAGGAGGGCTTAGTTGCCCACCTGATGTTAGAAATCCAATCCCATTCCCCGACTAGTATGGAACGTATACCTAGATGTTCTCTGTAATCCTATCACTCTCCCGAATACGTTTTTGTAGTTTACCATGTAGATTGACGTCAATGATGACAAGTTTTTAGTTCATAAGCTACGTTTTTTTATGAAATGCATTGAGTAAGAAGATTGAGCGTGTTTGATTATGTTCGTTGTACTCCCTGTTTTAGATCATTGAGATTAAAACAGACTTACTTTGCCAACTTCCTGAGTAAGTCTGATTATTGATGTTTGAGTATATACTGCATCCCCATTTATCTCAAGGTATTGCTACCCCGTCTTAAAGGGCTTGTGTTGGGCACACAAGTTCAGCTGGGAAAAGCTTGTCTAGATTTCATGGGAAGATCTCAGTGTACTCGCATATACTGAGAACCTGTTTAACCTTTTTTCCTTCCTTAAACTTTTCCTTTCTGCAACCTCAGAATCTGCAAAGTATAACAAGTGGGATGTATAAATGCCATTACAGTTCTTGTGATTGAAGTCACCTCAGCGTGTAGGAATTGTGTAAGAAGCATATCCAAGCATTATCCACTAACTTATGCCGATCCTGAAAAGTATTGCCTTTTTTAACAAATGCTTACTTAAAAATGTGTTAAATAACTATTTATAACTGAAACCTTAAGTGTGTTACTTGGTTACTTGAATTGACGAATTTCATTGATACAGCTCACATTTACCCCTCTTGAGATAGGCCTTGTGTTAAGGAGAATTCTCAGAAATGTGCTAATTCCCTCTACCCTTAGAGACCCCCATCAACTTTGCTGGATTTTGAGGACTTGTTTTTTTTTTTTTAACCTGGACAGAGTGAAACCCTTTTTTCCCACTCTCTCATGTATTTTAATGTAATTTCAGAGCTTTGTGTTTCTTTTGGATATGGAGCCTGACAAACTCCAGAGGCATCATCTTTCACATTGTGTCACACAGCACCTTCAGTGCAGTGGCCCAGGGAAGTCTTTCAGATTTCCCAAAGGTTTAAATACCTTCTCTGGGATAAACTACTGTTTCCCAGAGCAGTAAAGTGAAATTTGCTTTGCTTACATTTGTAACTTTTTAGACCCAGCATACACTATTTTACACTAGGGTACTGGGGGGGGGGTTACCTAGTATCCCCTTTGTCTAGCTTCTCATCTAACACATTTATGTTACCCTTTCCTCACTGAGTGGCTGTTCAGTATTTCAGCTCCTCGCGTCTACCGCAAATAGCAACACTGCAGTTCCTGGCTGTCGAGATGGGCTTTCCTTTCATCCTGGGGTCCCACACTCTGTTGGGGGGGTTCAGGCTCGGTCAGTCCTGCTTCCTGGGAGTCCGGAGGATCTTCCTGGAGCTCTAAACCAGCTTAAAAGCAACACACACAATCTGGTGTTCCTCTCCCTGGCTATACGGTTTCCAGCAGCAACTCTGTGGAAATTCAACCAGCTCCGAGAAGGATGTCCTGGTGGCTTAATTTGGAGTTGATTGGTCCCACCAACTCAAGGGGAGAAGTCGTCTTTGCAGGGGCTTCTCTGTCAATACGAATTTGGAGTTTCAGCACAGCATCAGGGCTTCACCGGGCAAACCAACAGTACAGGAGTTGCATCAGGGTTTCTCTTCAAGTTCTTCTTTGGTTCCTTCATCCAGTGGTCGACTCTGCCTTCCAAGCAAAAAGCCTCGCCTTTTATTCAGTTCTCTCCCATTCATTCCAGCCTAGCTGTCAGTCACCCAGCAGGGTGGCTGTCCTTGCCCGACAGTCAGCCGGCCAATCACTACAGAGTGCATTTGGGTCTCCTAGGAGACTAAGCACAGGGAGTTTCGGGCAACTCCCTCACTTCCTGCTTACCCCAGACACCCTGGAGCAAGAGGCTGGCTTAGCTGAATTCCGGATCCACCGCGCCTTCGAGCTGGAAGAAAGAAGCATTTTACGCGTGCCGCCTCACCTGTTGCAGCGCCGCGCTGAACTCACCGGCCTTCGCAGCATCCTCACGATCCACCGCATCCTTCTGCACGTTCCCGCCGCACTCTGGCACCTAAGGGAACACAAGAACAGCAAAGGTGAGCCAAGGGAATAAACGGAGGCAATAGTAACTATCCCATAGACTTACCTGATTACCGCCGGGGGTACTATTCCTCTTCACGGGTCGGCGCAGTCTCCATTGCATCCTCGCCGTACCCCGGCCCCTAAGTGGAACAAAAGGACAACAAGGTGAGACAAAGGGACAAACAAGGGGAACTCTTCTCACCGCAACGGACTAACTAATTTTACTGCTGGAGGCATTATTCCCCGAACTTCATATTTGCTCTCCACAACTGAATAAGGGAGCAAGCAACAGGTTACATTCTGCCCTTATTTTATTGAACTGTGTAGGATAAGCCAAATCCTTACCTGAACTTCGTCAGCTACCACAAGGAACTCTTCGCTGCGGTCAAGCTGCAAACTGAAAGAATCGGACAAGAGTGAAAGTCAGACATGTGAACTCTTACGAACTACATACTTTTCGGAGTCAATATTGTTCTGGAACTCACCAATTCCTTCGAGCCAGTGAAGCAACTGGTTGTCAACGCACCCCTGCGCTCAATGCAGGATGGAGAGCTCATCTTTTCAAACCATCAGGTGAGACTACAAGAGGGGACATCAAAGGTGATCTGTGGGGAGAACAGCGGGGGTGGGGGAATTTACGCTCAACTCCACGGGTGGTTAATTCCCTTTCTCCATTTGCAGAAGAATATTCCTACGGGCCAAGCAAACGAAGCTAGGTGGGCCAGTCCAGTCCTTCATCTCGGCCCTACGCGTCACATTGGTGGAGACCGCAGCTGTCCTGTTCAGATCAACGCCTCTGTGGGAGCCAGGTGAGCGTAACAGAACGCGAAGCCTACCCACAGATTCGAACCCGGGCATTATGGATACCTCAAAGACTGACCAATTGGCCCAATTACTAGGGGAACTGAGGGCTGAAGTGCATTCTGCCCGTCAAGAAATCAATGCTCTTAGGAGAGAACTGATTTTGTCGAAGGAGCAAACTGATGACCTTGCTAGGCAACTATTGCAAAGCCAGGCTGGACAAGCACCCCTACCTGGTTCCGGGGGAAATCCAGCTCCTGTGTTATCGAGTAACCCTGTGCAAATCAACCTACCAGGAAATATTCCATTAGCTCCACCCACGCTTTGCCGGAGATCCCAAAAGGTTTGCCGTGTTTATGAACCAATGCCGCTTGCACTTTTTATGCAGACCTGGAGCCTTCCCAAACGATCAAGCCAACGTAGCCTTTGTATTGTCATATCCAGCGGCAGTGCATCTGATTGGTCAATTCCACTAGTTACTCAGGATGACCCAATTCTTCGGGATTTTCAGGGCTTTCAAACTAGCATGGAAAGACTATTTGCCCGGTACTCCCAAGGACAGGCCCTGGATAACGAACTTTTGTCCCTACGACAGGGTAACCAGGACCTTCTATCCTACATCCCAACCTTTAATAGGTTGATAGTGGAAACTGGATGGCCTGAGGTGAAACAAATCACGTTATTTCATCGAGGGCTTCGAGGAGAACTCAAGGATGTCTTGGCTCAAGTCGTGAACCCACCTCAAGACTGCGCTGAATATATAGGCTTAGTGGTCCAGTCAGATCACAGACTTCAGAACAGAAAGGCTGATCGAGCTAAGTTTGAGAATCGGGTGTTGGTCAAAACCCACGCTAACCCCAAAGGAGCAGATGCTTCAGAACCCATGCAAATCGGAGGGGTTAAAGGACCCTTAACCCAGAAGGAAAGAGAAAGGAGACGGCAAATGCAATTGTCTATATTGTGGAACTTCTGGGCATTTTCGATGGGATTGCCCTGTAAAACCACCCAAGAAGGTGGTAGGAGCTGCTGATAAAAGCCATATGGAGTCAGACTCGGGAAACGACCACGCCCGACAAGCGTAGAGGTCCACTTGCCGAGCTTGAAGAAGGATACTCAGACCTCGCATTTCATCATACCAATGGTCCTCTTAGATCAAGGGCAGCCATTGCGTATGCACGCAGTAAGGGCATACATTGATAGCAGGGCCATAGGAAACTATGTGGAGTATGAATCGGCTTCCAGGATGAATCTACCTCTCTGCCGAAAAACCACCTCAGATGTCATCACCACAGTCGATGGAACTGAAATTGCCTCTGGGCCTGTAACTCATTCCACCGCAGAGATGACACTATTGGGTCAGGATGGGCATCGAGAGACTATTGTGTTTGATCTAATCAAAGCCCCACAGTTTCAAATAATACTGGGGATACCTTGGTTGGAAACACATAATCCTTGTATTGATTGGCGAGAGAAGAGAATAACGTTCCCGGATTGTGCACAGACCTGTTACCGAAAGAAAAATCAGAACGCAGGCCTGGCCACAGTAACCACAGCAGTCATGCAACTACCTCCAGAATACCAAGAATTCCAGGATGTCTTCCAAAAGGAGCAGGCAAACACCTTACCTCCTCACAGATCGTACGATTGTCAAATCGATCTCATACCCGGTGCACAACCCCCTTGTAGCAGGATCTATGCCCTTACGGAACCTGAGAACCTTCACCTACGACAATACTTAGACCAGTACCTTGCCAATGGCCTTATTCGCCCCTCCAAGTCCCCTGCATCTTCAGCTTTGTTCTTTGTGCCCAAAAAGGAAGGTGACCTCAGAACGTGCATAGACTACTGTGCATTGAACCAGATAACTGTTAAGAACCGATACCCATTGCCTCTGATCCCTGAACTACTAGACCAAGTGAAGGACGCTTGTATATACACTAAATTAGATCTCCGGGGGGCATACTATCTGGTATGTGTAAAAGAGGGCGACGAATGGAAGAGTGCTTTCCGCACTAAGTATGGGTTATTCGAATACCAGGTGATGCCTTTCGGGTTGTGCAATGCACCAGCAGCCTTCCAATATTTCATGAACGATGTTCTTCGTGAACTCATTGACGTTTGTGTTGTGGTGTATATCAATGATATTCTAGTATACTCCTCTTCAGAATCTGACCATGTGAAGCACGTCCGAGCAGTCCTTGAGAAATTGCGCCAGCACAAACTATATTCAAAACTAGAAAAATGTGTTTTTCATGCCACTGAAGTTGAATTCTTTGGGTTTATCCTGACCCCAAAGGGAGTCCGAATGGACTCACGAAAGGTGGACGCAATCCTTAAGTGGCCATCACCAAGTTCAGTTAAAGGAGTACAAAGCATGCTCGGCTTTGCCAATTTTTTACCGCAGATTCATCACAGATTTTTCACATGTCGTACATCCCATCACAGCACTCTAACGAAAAAATAAATGCTTTATATGGACTGAAGAAGCTGAAAAAGCCTTCCAAGAGCTGAAAGCGAAATTCACGTCTGCACCTGTGTTAAAGCACCCGCGCCCTGAACTTCCATAGATAGTGGAAACTGATGCATCCAGTCTAGCCATGGGAGCTGTCCTGTCTCAAAAGGACCCTGAAACTGGCCAGCGTCACCCAGTAGCATTTTGGTCCAGAAAGTTCTCGGCACCCAAGTTAAACTATGCGGTTACCGACAAGGAGTTATTAGCCATTAAATCCGCCTTCAAGGCTTGGCGGCACTATCTTCTCGGTGCCAGGCATACCATTACTGTGATCACAGATCACCGGAATTTACAGTATTTAAAAACAGCCAAGGCCCAACTGTCTCGTCAACTCTGATGGGCTTTGTTCTTTACCGAGTTTGATTTCGTGATACCCTATCGACCAGGTTGTAAGAATGGTAAAGCAGATGCCTTATCCCGAATAGGGATGGAAGAGGCAGAAGTGAACCCAGAACCAGTACCTTAATTTCCGAACCAAGGATTCTTGGCTTGACTACTCTATAGACACTAGAGGACATTCAGGTAAAGATCCAGCAACTCTTTGATCCTACAGCCCTGCAGGACTGGGTAAGGAAAGGCCCGGACTACTCTGTCACCAATGATCTGCTTTATTACCAAGGGTGACTATTTCTGCCACACAAGGAACTACAAGAGCTAGTCCTTTCCCGTTATCATGATACCCTAATGGAGGGGCACCCAGGTATTGCAAAAACTGAAGCTAAAATTAAAAGACAATTCTGGTGGCTCACCTGGCGAAAGGATATTAAATCATTTATGATGTCTTCTGGCATTTGCGCCCAAAACAAAAGTCAAAAGAAAAAACCAGCTTGACTCTTACAACCTTTAGACATTCCGTCTACACCATGGCACACCTTATCGTTAGACTTTATTACTGATCTACCTCCTTGTAATGGGTTTAACACTATTCTAGTTATTGTGGATCTTTTTTCCAAGATGGCCCACTTTATTCCTTTAAAAGGACTACCTTCAGCTTCAATCCTGGCCAAAGAATTCCTCGAACATTGTTCGCATACATGGATTTCCGTCCGTGTTGGTCTCTGACCGGGGCAGTCAATTCATTTCACATTTTTGGAAGAAATGTTGTCAATTGGTGCAAATCGACGTGAGATTATCGACCAGTCACCAACCCCAGACCGATGATCAAACGGAGAGGACCAACCAGACTCTTGAACAATACCTCCGTTGTATGTTACATCAAACTGAGAGTAATTGGAAGGACATTCTTTGGATCGCCGAATATGCATAAAATAATTCAGTACATTCTGGAACTGGACAAAGCCCCTTTTATACCCTATATGGGCACCACCCTCGAACCTCAGACCTTGACTCACCCCAACACTTAGAAATGCCCTCAGTGGACCATCTACACGCTATGATTACACAAGCCTTTAAGGAGGCAACTGCACATTTAAAACAAGCGAAGGAGAAATATAGGAAAGATGCTGATCGGCATAGAAGTGATACTCCACAGTACCAGATAGGGGACCAAGTATGGTTGGCCACAAAACACATACCTCTCAAGGGAACGCGGACCTTTAACCCTAGATATTTGGGACCTTACTGTATTAAGGCCATTATCAACCCGGTGGCCGTCAAGTTGGACTTACCTGCTAATATGCAAATTTATCCCGTCTTTCATGTGTCACTTTTGAAGCCAGTGCAACCAGGGACAAGACTAACCAAGCCACCAGACCCCGTCCTTATAGACGGGGAACCCGAATTTGAAGTTAAGAACATCCTGGACTCCAAGATGGTGAAGTCAAAACTTTTTTATTTAATCGACTGGGGTACGGACCACAGGAAAGGTCTTGGGAACCTAGTGACCACGAGCATGCACCTAGATTAGTGAAAAGATTCCACCGAAATTTCCCAGACAAACCAAAACCACGGGGAAGAACGACGTTAGGAGGGGCCTTGGGGAGGGGAGTGCTGTCATGATGCCTACCCCCGGGGAACCAGACCAGGTCCAGCAACCCCGGAAGCAGGCATCAAGTTATTTTGAGCAAGTCAAAAAAAAAACCCTGCTAGGGGCTGTTTGGGTGCGGTCCTGGCGCCTATGGCGCCAGGCTCATATGGAGAGTCAGTCCTGGCGCCTATGGCGCCAGGCTCATAGAGTAGAACTTACCTGATGCAGACCATGCTGCAAGCTTACCTGATGCAGACCATGCTGCAGAGCTCCAAGCCAAATGAGGCTTGGAAGGGACTATTTTACCTAGGGACTATTTTTTACTCGGGTGGGGCTGGGGAGGAATACCTATCTGGGACTACTTTGGAGGCTATTTAGACCACGCCCGAAGAGCAGCACACGCTTCGCGTTATTCTGCATCCAGCAGCGTAACGCTCACCGTGTCTGCAAGCCTGCATCCAGTCTTCTGCCACGCCCGCCTCGAGTCTGCAGCTCCTAGAAAAAGGGAGGAACAGAAGGAGAAAAGGTTAGAATAAGAGAAAAACCTTCGATCCTTACCTGAATTCCCGATCCACCGCGCCTTCGAGCTGGAAGAAAGAAGCATTTTACGCGCGCCGCCTCGCCTGCTGCAGCACCACGCTGAACTCACCGGCCTTTGCAGCATCCTCACGATCCACCGCATCCTTCTGCACGTTCCCGCCGCACTCTGGCACCTAAGGGGAACACAAGAACAGCAAAGGTGAGCCAAGGGAATAAACGGAGGCAATATTAGTTAACCCCCATAGATTTACCTGATTAAAGCCGGGGGTACTATTCCTCTTCACGGGTCGGCGCAGTCTCCATTGCATCCTCTCCGTACCCCGGCCCCTAAGGGAAACAAAAGGACAACAAGGTGAGACAAAGGGACAAACAAGGGGAACTCTTCTCACCGCAATAGACTACCTAATTTTACCGCTGGAGGCATTATTCTCCGAACTTCATATTTTCTCTCCACACCTGAATAAGGGAGCAAGCAATAGGTTACATTCTGGCCTTATTTTATTGAACTGTGTAGGATAAGCCAAATCCTTTCCTGAACTTCGTCAGCTACCACGAGGAACTCTTTGCTGGGGTCAAGCTGCAAACTGCAAGGAATCGGACAAGAGTGAAAGTCAGACATGTGAACTCTTACGAACTACATACTTTTCGGAGTCAATATTGTTCTGGAACTCACCAATTCCTTCGAGCCAGTAAAGCAACTGGTTATCAGCACACCCCTGCGCTCAATGCAGGATGGAGAGCTCATCTTTTCAAACCATCAGGTGAGACTACAAGAGGGGACATCAAAGGTGATCTGTGGGGAGAACAGCGGAGGTGGGGGAATTTACGCTCAACTCCACGGGTGGTTAATTCCCTTTCTCCATTTGCAGAAGAATATTCCTACGGGCCAAACAAACGAAGCAAGGTGGGCCAGTCCAGTCCGTCATCTCCGCCCTATGCGTCATATTGGTGGAGACCGCAGCTGTCCAGTTCAGATCGACCCCTCTGTGGGTGCCAGGTGTTGGGCAAGAATTGATATTGTAACCCTGTGGGAGGTAAATGTGAGCTGTAGAGCTGTACAAATGAAATTGGTAAATACAAGTATCCAAGTAACACTTAAACTCAAGGTTTCTGTTATAAATAGATATTTATTTAATTAACCTCAATTTTTTAAGAAGCATTCTTTAAAAAGGCAGTTCATGTAACAATGTAAATATACTTTCAAATTACTTTTCAGAATCAAAACAAGTTAGTGGATCATTTTTGGATATGCTTCATACACAATTCCTACACCCTGAGGGGACTTTTATCACAGGAACAGTAATGGCATTTATATATCACACTAATTATAATTTGCTGATTCTGAGTTTGCAGAAAGGAAAGGTTTAAGGAAGGAAAAGGTTAAACAGGTTCTCAGTAAATGTGAGGACAACTAAATCTTCCAATGAAATCTAGACACGCCTTTCCCAGCAGTAACAGTTCACAACAAGCTACCACCTATGAGGGACAAACAATATCAAAGTCAATGGACTAGAGGAGTCTTCAGGGAGCCGGGACAGCCAACGTCAATTGGAACACAGTCTATTGAACTGAGACACTTCTTACATCAGAAACAGTCTTGCACAACGTTAGGGAGGTTGTAGAAAATCACTTGTAGGGTCACAATCTGTTAAGCCTGTGAAAGGAGAGTTGGAATCAACTCTAAAGGTAAGCCACTGCAGTTCCCAACTGATAAAAGCACAGTTAAAAGACAATGAGGTAAGCCTAAACAGTACTTCTGGTCTGAAGAAGAGTGGTCCAGCTGGAATCTGGCTTGCTACAGGGCTGCAGACCCTGTGTTCCTGAGCCTCATTCGTGGGGACAAGCGGGAGGATGCCTGGAGGGCTTCTGCAGCGGTAATTGGGAGGTCGTCAGCAGCTGCAGGCTCTTTTCGGTTCAGCTGCACTTTGCGGTTTCAGCGCTTAGCAAACAGTACGGTCGCTGATCTCGGATACCGGTTAGGCTTCCTTCTCTAGTTGTGTCCTGCACTCTGGTGAGGGGACTCGAGATCTGGTCGTCCTGCTTCTGGCTGGCCCTTAGGAGACTCCTGGAGCTTCTAGTTGGATTTCAGATGTTTCACTCGACTTTTCTCCACCCCTGGCACTCGGTTCTTGCAGCAATGAAGAAGTACAGCCAGTTGGGGAAGATGGTCCAGTGGAGTTTGTCTCGGGGTAGTTGGTCCCACTAACCCAAGGGGAGAAGTCGTCCCTTCCGGAGCTTCTGTGTCGAATTGAAAAAGGATTTTCAGCACAGCAGCAGGGCTTCACTGGGCATTTCAAAGGTCTAGGAGGATGCAGCAAGCTTCGTTCATGGTTTCCTCAGTTCTTTCTCCAAGTGGTCGACTCTGCCTCTAGTCCCAAAACCACCTCCTTTTAAGCAGGTTTCTCCCATTCATGCACAACCTAGGCCGGCAATCACACAGCAGGGTGGCTGCCCTGAAAGGACAGCCAGACAGCTAATCCAGATTGGTTGCATTCAGGCATTCCTAGAGACAAATGACAGGGGAGTTTCGGGAACCTACCTCACATCCTGCCTTTGCAGACACACTGGAGCCAGAGGTGGGCTTTAGGGCTGAAGCCTGCCAAAGGCAAGACAAACAAAGGGCTCAAATCTGTTTCGACGCACAGAGTAAAACCCAAGAAAGACCTCACAAACAGAAAATGGCGAAAAAGATTAGACTGGGGCCATTTTGACGAAATGGTCATCCATGGGTGCTGTACTGCAGCTGAGGGTTCAGCCTGAAGTATAAAAGCCATTTGAAGTAGTGAGGGTAACATAAAAATGTTACATGAGAATGTAGGGAAAGGGGCTACTAAGTAACCCCCCCAGCACTCCACATAAAATGGGCTGTGCTGGATTTATGAAGAGAAAAGTTAAGTAAAGTCAATTTCACTTTACTATTCTTGGGAACTGTAGTTCACACAAGAAAAGGTATTTAAACCTTATGAGAAATCTAAAGGATTTCTCTGTGACACTGCACTGAGGTGTGCTGTGTGTCACCATGCAAAATGTAGATGTCTATGGAGTCAGACTCCAAAAACAGTGGATACACAAAATCCCAAAAAGTTCTCACTCACTCCTGGGTTAAAATTAAAAAGTCCTAAGTGCAGCAAAAGAGCTGGGGGTCTAAGGTTGAAGGGAATTAGCACATACATGAGAATTTTCCCTAAGAGAGGAGAGTGTCAATAAGAAACACAACTGTGTTGAATGAAAAGTAGCTGAAGGATAAATTGAACTTTTAAAAGCAAAAGGATAGTATTGAGAAAGAGGGGGGGAAACCAGATACAGAGGAGTTCAGCACTACGTTGGTGTTCATTCAGGAAACTCTGGGCGATTACCCTCCGGTAAAAAGACTACCGTAACCAGAAGGCCTTTGGGAGAGGCGAAGAATGGTCAGTGGTAATACAGGGGTCTCGTAAAATCCTCTGCGCCAATGAAAGTCTTTGTCAGACAGAACTGTGAAAGCTAAGGGAAGTGAATCCTGCATGCTGAAAATTCGCACATGAACTGCGTAACGTGGAAATTAGCAAGTGTGAACCCGGGCTAGGGATGCTAATGAAAAGGGACATAGTCTAAAAGTCCCATGAGTAATTGTTGGTAAAAGTCGACGAGAGTGAACCCGGCAGAGGGAAGCCGATAACAAGGGGCAAAGGCTGAAAACCTTGTTAAAAAAACATTTAGATTTATGAAAGCGTGCACATTGCAAGACAAGGCAAAATGAAGTGTCCCCCATGTCTTCTGGGTTCCAAGCCTGGCCAAGGGAGATACAGGGGTGGAAAGTTACCACCCAAAGTCATGTTAATTTGTTGAATACATTCTGAAGGGTCAGCGCCCAGAAGAGGGGGACCCAGGGGTGAAGCCATCGCCCAAAGTTTTCTGAGGGGTCAGCGCCCAGAAGAGGGGTACCCGCAGGTGAAGCCATCACCAAATGTGTTCTTAGAAAAGAACTTTGTATTTGTTTGTTGAGAGTATCATGCCTCGAAGGCAAGAGCATAATTATAAAGAGACTTAACCGTCGAAGAACCTGATAGCTGATATGGAACTGTTAGCTCGTTTTGGCAAGACTCGAGCATGTGCTGTGATCCAAAGTCCCACCTTGTGCCGTGCTAAATAAAATGGGAGAACGGAGACCCTGAGGCAATTACATCCTGCCTTAATAGCTTCTTTATTTTGATACCCTATCACACACTCTTTCTGTAATTAGTTGTCAGGAATTGGCAGTAGTTTTGAAAAAAAATGTTTTGCATCTTTGGTATCGGCCCTTTTATTTTGGCACAACGCCACTAGGACCAGGGCCGGATAGGCCCCATCGGCCATCCGGCCCGTGGCTGGGCCAAAATAACTTGGAGGGGGGCGAGGGGCCGGTTTGTAGCCCACACCTGGGCCAGTCTCGCGCTGGCTCAGGGCTGCCTACTCTGATCAGGTCCTGCAGGCAGCGTGTTGACATGAGACACTATGGCACCAGTCGCAAGGTGAACTTTGCCAGTGATTAAGGAAGTGATTAAGGAGCCCGGCCCACTCCCAGTGTTTTGTAAAAAAGTAACATTCTGCAACTGCTCCTGGTGCTCGCACCCCTGGAGGGGAAGTCTTGCACCTGGGAATCTCTGCGCTCCCATGATCGAGGCTAGTGAGACCCGGTGGAGCCCCGGCCCAGTGATGGCCCTGGGGGAGCAGATGGCGAACACTGTAGAGACAAAAGCAGCACTATTTTTAGAGGAGCCGAAGAAGAGATGGTTTGGCAGCCGTCTTCAAAGTTCAGGCGCTGAGCAAGTCCTCGGATGGAGCGGCAGCAGGGAGGGATTTGCTGGCTTGTGAAGAATGCACGCCTGGTGAAGTGCAGGTAATGTGATTTGTGGATTGGTAATACTGTATTAGACATAGCAGAAGGCAGGATGGAGGTGCATTGACTGAGCTGCATGTGGCTCAAGCGCTGTAGGAAGGAGGGGGTGTGCTGGCAGAGTTCTCTGGCACTAGGTATTGCCGTGAGGGTGGCAGAGCGGTGTGTGGGTGAGGACTACTGTATTAGACATAGCACAAGGCAGGGTGGAGGTGCATTGACTCAGCTGCATGTGGCTCAAGTGCAGTAGGAAGGAGGGGGTGGGCTGGCCGAGTTCTCTGGTACTCCGTATTGCTGTGAGGGTGGCAGAGCGGTATGTGGGTGAGGAATATTGTATTAGACACGGCAATAAACACTTGCTAGCAAGCAGATAACTTACTTCCCGCAACCGTTCTCCTTTCCAGGAGTCCAAACACTGAGCTGGCTTCTCGCTGACCAGTAGCAGACTCTCTGAAGATAAGGTGGCGGCAGGGCCTGTTAAGTGAATGGTCAACAGACTCTTGTGTTTCCATTTTTTATTAACTTGAATGCTGGCATGGTGGATTTCGGCAGCTTTTTTGTGCATCTTATTTGCCTGTAGATATGCTGCATAAAACATACATTGCAATGGGGCCCGAACCCCCACAATACTAAATTGTGCAGACCGTGATGCGCTCACTGGCATTTAACAGTGACACACGGAGAGACACATCCGATGACGAAAGGTAAAATATTAATGCCCAGTTTATTTAGTGCTTATTTTCACTAAATTGATCAACCAAATGTGGTAGAGTTCAATAAAGTGATTTGCCCAAGATCACACAAATTGCTCAACTGAAACTAGACCACCACAGTCTTTGTAGTGCCACAATCAGGACCTGCTAGTCTAGGTTACCTGCCTGGCACCATTGATTGTGTGCTCCTTCGATTCCCCCGAACTCGAGTGACACAAGTTTTCGGATGAATTCTCATAAATGTGCTAATTCCACTCTACCTTATAGCCCTCCAGCTCTTTTGCTGAACTTTGGGACTTTGTACTTTTAATTCTGTTTGTTTTCTGTGTTTGTTTCTTTTTGATTATGGAGCCTAACCAACTCCATAGGCATCATATTTTCATTTGTGTCACACAGCACGCTCAGTGCAGTGGCACAGGGAAACCTTTTCAGGCTTTCCCAAGGTTTAAATACCTTCTCCAGCATGGGGTCTGGCATGGATTCACATGCTCATGAATATTCCCCGTCGTCAGGCTGGGAATCCTCGGTAAAGAAAAAACCAGTATCAGTTTCGTTTCTGATCTGTCTTTCGTAGTAATAACCAATCACTGGTCTCTGCGTCATACTGACCACAGCCAATGACTGCCCTCTACCTAAGCACCGCCTCTGGCAGCCATCTTCAGATTTTTACCGCACGTTCATGTGTTGGGATCCTCGTGCTATTGCTCTCGAGCGTTAGTGCTATTTTTTCGCGCTTTTTCACAAAAACTTCGATTCTTTCGGTCAAAAGAGCCTCAAGCTCCACCGATCCTACATCCGATCAACGGGGACCCGTGTCGGATTCATCTGTGCCCCTCAAGGGTGAAGATTTCGTCGAGCTACACTTCGGAGGACTCCAGAAGCTTCTCAGGCCCGGTCTCGGAGATGGCCCAGGAGAAGGGAAGCTCGACGCCCGGAAAGCTGTTCAGGGCCTGCCCTGGATGCCAGCTGCAGAACGTCTTCAAGGAGGACGAACACTCTTTCTGCCTTTACTGCCTTCATGGGGACAAGACGCACGTGGAGAAGGACTGTGCGTTTTGCGGCAACATGTCGGAACGGACCATGAAGGACCGCCATCAACGTCTCGCCAGCTGGCTGGAGGGTAAGAGCCCGTCTGGCGAGAAGAAGAAGAAATCTGAGCGGTCTTCTAAGACCTTTGAGGGCGCCCCGGCGACGGGGGCCCAACATAAGGCCAAGCACCGCGAGTCCGCTGGCACCGGGAGCGCCGAACGGTCGGGCTCTACGGGCGCCAGGCAGGGCGCACCCTCCCCGGCACCATCAACCACGAGCCAACGCTCTGGGTCGGGTAAGAGGAAGGCCGAGCACCCGGCGAAGCTCCTGGAGAGACCCCGGTCGAGCTCTAAGGCAGATGAGGAGCGTGGCAGTGCCCCCTCCCTCAAGGATAAGGCGGTGAGCGCACCTAAGGTGGTGAAGGCCTTGATCCATTCGACCAAGCCCTCTATCGAAACGGTCGCGGCGGCCCTGGCCCAGCCTGTGGAGGCTGCACCAGTGGTGGCGGCCTCGGGGCCCAGAATCTCCCTGCCTCCTCGGAGGGAGTCTTCTTTCGTGCCCATCGATAGGACCCCCGTGAAACCCTCCGTGGGGAAGAAGGGGGGGCAGGGCGTCGTCGTAGATTCGGCCTCAACCTCAGAAGAGGAACTGATCGAGGTCTTAAGCCACGGCCTAGGCGTGGAACAAGACCAGCCCGTCGGAATGGGCCCCGACGCAGGTGACGACGACGACATCGTCGAGGATACCGACGGGGCCCCTGCTCGCCCGTCGGATTCCCCTCTGCCAGCGCCGCAAGACAACTCAGCGGCCATTTTGTTGGCTATACAGTCCTTATGCTCCGAGATAAGGACGAGACTACCGTTACCGACGGAGGAACCTCTCCCGTCGGGGGATCCAGAACCGGGACCTTCTGGTGTTCACCCTACCAAGAAAAGAAGGATCCATCCACCGCCTCCTTTTCAACCGTCGCGCCCCGTCCAGCCCTCCTCCCCGTCCACCCGAGGGGATGATACGGGGACTGACACGGCAGCGACGGGTACGGACGACGAGGCATACGACGAGGATTTTCCGTCGTCGCCTCCCCCCAGGGCTTCTCCGCCCGACGAGATTGGATCGTTCCACTCAATGATCGCCAGGGCATCCGAGCTTTTCCAACTCTGCCCTGAGGAGAAGAAAAAGGAAGGCTTCCTTTACCAACGGCGCGAGACCAAGAGGAAGACGGTCCTCGCAGTGCCTCTGTTGGACGACATTTGGGATGAGGGCCTTTCCCTCCTCAAGAACCCTTCCACGACGCCAGCGAAAAGAGACCGGTACGAGAAAAAGTACCGGGTTCCGGACTCGGCCCCCCTATGCCTCCGGGCGCAGCCTACCCCGGACTCCGTCGTCTCCGCGGCAGCCAGGAAGAAAGCGGGGGGGGGTGCGGCCTCCACGTCGACTTCCCCGCCGGACGGCGAGGGAAAGAAATTGGATGCCATGGGACGCAGAGTCATCTCGTCGGCGGCGACGACGATTAAAGCGGCCAACGCCTTGGCTATCGTGGCCCGCTACGACAGGGAACTCTGGTACAAGATAGCTCCCCTGCTGGATTTTCTGCCGGACGACAAGAGGGCGGAGGCCCTTGAGATCCTGCAGGAAGGTGAGGTGGCCTCGGACCACGCCATCACCGTGGCGACGGACATCGCCGACACTGGGTTCCGCCAGATGGGCAACGGCGTTTGCCTTCGACGTCGCGGATGGCTCAAGGCTACGGACTTTCGGCAGGACGTCCAGACCAGGGTCCTGGACATGCCCTTCGACGGGAACAACCTGTTTGGGAAGACAGTGGACGATTCCCTTCAGGCCATCAAGGCGGATACTGAGACGGCCCGGGCCCTTGGAGTACTGCAGCAACGGCGGACGCCCTTTCGGAGCGGCGGAGGCAAGGGCGCCTCCAAAGGTTCCGGCGGCGGTTTCGCTTCCTACCGTCAAGCGGCCCGCTCGTCGTCGCAAGAGGCCTACAGAGGACGAGGCAAGTCTGGCGGCCCCCGCCGTCGTCGCCAAGGAGGCCAAGGCGGCAAGGCCGCGTCCAAGCAGGATTGAACCGGCCGTGGGGTCGGGCCCCCACCGAAGCACCCCGGTGGGAGGCCGGCTGGCGGGCTTCGTCAGCGTGTGGGAGTCCATCTCCACCGACCGTTGGGTGCTGGACGCCCTGGCCCGGGGCCACGCGCTCGAGTTTCAAAGAAGGTGCCCGCGCGTCCCCCCCGTGGCCAGGAAAGAACTTCACGTCCCTCAACTTCTCCTGGAGGTAAAGGCGATGCTCAGAAAGGGCGCCATCGAACTCGTCCCAAAGAGGCTTCGGGGCTCCGGAGTCTACTCGCGTTACTTCCTCGTGAAGAAGAAGACGGGAGGATGGCGCCCCATCCTGGACCTGCGACGCCTGAACAAGTTCATCAAGGCGCAGAAGTTCCGGATGGTCACCCTCCAGCACGTCCTGGGTCAGCTGGAGGAAGGAGACTTCCTATCGTCGTTGGATTTGGAGGATGCCTACTTCCACATTCCCATCCTAAAGGGGCACCGAAAATTCCTCAGATTCGTGGTCCAAGGGCGTCATTACCAGTTCAAAGCCCTTCCCTTCGGACTGCGGTCGGCACCCAGGGTTTTCACCAAGTGCCTCGCACCGGTGGCGGCGCAGCTGCGCCGCGAGGGGATTCACGTCTACCCCTACCTGGACGACTGGCTCATCCGCGCCAAGACGAGGGAGCTCGCCGTGGTCCACACGGCAAGGACCGTCCAACTCCTCATGGACCTGGGATTCTCCGTGAACTACGCCAAATCCCACCTGGTGCCCGCGCAAGTCGCACTGTTTCTGGGAGCGAGGCTCGACACAGTGTCCCTTCTGGCCTCCCCGTCGGAGGAGAGGACCAGGACCATCTTGGGCAAGGTGCAACGGATGTTGGTGGCCGACGCGGCCAAGGTGAGGTCCATCAAGTCCCTCCTCGGGATGATGTCTTCCTGCATCTACCTCATTCCCATGTGCAGGCTCCGGATGCGCCCGTTGCAAGAGTTCCTGGATGCGCGCTGGATCCAGACGACGGGCAGCTTCGAGGAAAGGATCAAGCTCGACGAGAGTTTCCGACGAGCGATACGGTGGTGGGGCACCCGCGCGCATCTGACGGCGGGCATGGACTTCCAGACCCCAGCCCACCAGGTGACTGTGACCACGGATGCCTCCCTAGAAGGGTGGGGAGCGCACACCGAAAATCTGCACGCAAGGGGACTCTGGCTCCCGACGGAGAAGTCCCTGCATATCAACGTCCTGGAGCTCCGTGCAGTGTTTTGGGCCCTCAGGTCCTTCCTTCCGTCCCTCAAGGGCAAGGTGGTGAGGATCTTCACCGACAACACCACCACCATGTTTTACATCAGGAAACAGGGCGGAACCAGGTCCCCAGCGCTGTCCAAGGAGGCGCAGGACCTGTGGCATTGGGCCGTCGCCCAAGGGATTCTTCTGGTGCCGTTTCATCTGGCAGGGATAAAAAACACCATCGCCGACTCACTCAGCAGGGAGCTGCGCTCGTGCCACGAGTGGGAACTACGGCAGGATCTGGTGGATCGCCTCTTCCGACGGTGGGGCACACCCCAGATCGACCTGTTCGCGACAGCGACGAACACCAAGTGCCGGAGGTTCGCCAGCAGGTTTCCCCAGACGAGGAGCATGGGCGATGCTTTCTCGTTCCCCTGGGAGGGCCTGTTCCTCTACGCGTTCCCTCCCTTGCCTCTGCTAATCCGGCTCGTCAACCAGCTCAAGAGGTCACGGTGCAGGATGATCCTCGTCGCACCTGCGTGGCCGAGGCAGATATGGTTCCCGGACCTTCTGGACTTGTCGGCGTCCCCGCCAATCAAGCTGCCGGCGGACGCGGATCTACTCTCCAGGGAAGGAGGCGCCATCCTCCACCACGACCCGAAGTCGCTGAACTTGCAGGCCTGGCTCCTGCAGCGCTAGAGTTTGGAGGATACGACATACCGGCCGACTGCAGAGAGGTTCTTGCAAAGGCCAGGGCGTCCTCGACTCTTAAATGCTACGGACACAAATGGAAGAGGTTCTCTGTCTGGTGCCACGCACAGAAGATTAACCCTCTACGGATTACGGCTCCCCAAGTGCTGCCGTACCTGCTGACGCTGGCCAAAGCTGGTCTGGCACACGCGTCCATCAAGATTCATCTTGCTGCGATCTCCCGATACACCAGAACCACGGGCCGGACGTCCTTGTGGTCTCATCGTCTGGTGAAAGAGTTCATGAAGGGACTGTTCAGATCGTTCCCGCCGGTGAAGGCTCCGGCCCCGGCGTGGGAGCTCAACGTGGTACTGACCAAACTCATGGGACCTCCGTTCGAGCCTCTGCACTCGGCCCCGTTGAAGTTTCTATCGTGGAAAACAGCTTTTCTCGTGGCCATCACCTCCGCACGACGAGTGGGAGAGATCCAGGCCCTTTCCTGCAAGGCCCCGTACTTGACTTTCCACAACACGAGGGTAGTGCTCAGGACGCACCCCTCCTTCATGCCCAAGGTACCGTCGGACTTTCATCTCAACGAACCCTTGGTGTTACCTGTGTTCTTCCCGTCGCCTTCGTCGCCGGCTGAGAGGACTTTGCACTCGCTGGATGTAGCTAGAGCGCTGAAGTTCTACGTGGACCGCACGAAAGGTTTTCGGAAGACGTCACAACTCTTTGTGAACTTTGGACCTGTCAATCAGGGGAAGGCTCTCTCGAAGGCTTCCATCTCCAGATGGCTCTCCGGCTGTATCATGTACTGTCACCGGTTGGCAAACCGACCGCTGCCTGGCCGTCCGAGAGCCCATTCCACCAGAGCGATCGCAGCTACCACGGCGTTCCTATCTGGTGTGCCCCTGCTGGACATATGCAGGGCTGCTACGTGGAGGTCGACGCACACCTTCACGAAATTCTACTGCGTCGACCGGGATTCCAGGGAGGAGTCCAGGGTCGGCCAAGCAGTGCTGCGCAACCTGTTCGCCTGAGGTGAGCCTGGTGAGGAGGTAAGATGCTTAATGTTGAGTTGATGTGATGCTTAATGTTGAGCCTTTGCCACCTCCCGTGGTTGTGCATGTGTGTACTGCTATGTATTCTTTATTCATGAGCATGTGAATCCATGCCAGACCCCATGCTGGAGAAGGAACAAGTTACTTACCTGTAACTGTTGTTCTCCAGCATGGGTCTGGCATGGATTCACATGCGAACCCTCCCGCCTACCCCTCTGCGGCTCTTCACTTGGTCATACTGCCACTTCACGTGCTTCCAAATCTGAAGATGGCTGCCAGAGGCGGTGCTTAGGTAGAGGGCAGTCATTGGCTGTGGTCAGTATGACGCAGAGACCAGTGATTGGTTATTACTACGAAAGACAGATCAGAAACGAAACTGATACTGGTTTTTTCTTTACCGAGGATTCCCAGCCTGACGACGGGGAATATTCATGAGCATGTGAATCCATGCCAGACCCATGCTGGAGAACAACAGTTACAGGTAAGTAACTTGTTCCTTCTCTGGGATAAACTACTGTTTCCCAGAGAAAGTAAAGTGAAATTGTCTATACTAGTCTTTTAAATTCCTAGACCCAGCACACCCTATCTTAGAATAGAGTGCTGGTGGGGTTACTTAGTTTCCCCTGTGTCTAGATACTCATGAAGCAGTCAAATGCTACCCTTTCCTCTAGAAATGGCTGGTGGCAGTGGTTTTACAGCGAACTACCATGATTTTTCCCGACCGTGAATACCGGCAGCGTTAAATCACGGGAGCCAGGTTTTTCAAGATGGCGTCTGATCCCACTCTGTAAAAACAGGTCCCGATCTTTCTCTTTTGTCATTTCTTTGTGGAAAGGTCCTTCTAGAGTTTTGCTCTGCGCGCCAAACCTAGTTTGGTTCCTTTGTTCATTCGCCTTTGGCGGGCTTCAGGAGAGAAGACCGCCTCTGGCACCTGAGTGTCTGGGGTGGGCAGGAAGTGAGGGAGGTGCCCGAAACTCCCTGTGCTTAGTCTCCTAGGAGTCCCAAATGCACTCTGGCATGATTGGCAGGCTGACTGTCCAGCAAGGACAGCCGCTCTGCTGGGTGAGTGGCAGCTAGGCTGGAATGAATGGGAGGAAACTGGATAAAAGGCGAGTCTCCTGGCTTGGAAGGCAGAGTCGACCACTGGAATGAAGGAACCGAAGAAGCAATTGAAGAGGACTGCTGGTGCAACTCGTGGACCGTTGTTTGTCTGGTGAAGCCTGCTGCAGGTCTGAATCGCCAAGTTTGCATCGACAGAGAAGCCCCTGTAAGGATAACTTCTTCATTTGAGTTACTCCCTTTGAGTTGGTGGGAACAATCAACTCCAAAGTAAGCCACTTGGACACCCAATCTCGGAGCGGGTTGAATTTCATTGAGTTGCTGCAGGAAACCGTAGAACCAGGGAGAGGAACACCAGTTTGTGTGCATTACTTATAGCCACTGGAATTGAAGTTGCCAGTTGCGAGCTTTTGACTGTCCCAGTGCAGTGCAGGAGTCTCCCCCGCGTCCCCCCATGTCCTCCCTCTTGTCCCCATGACTGAGGCCCAGGAACAGCGAGAACAGCAGGAACTGCCAGGACCGCAAGTCATCAGCTGCCTCTTTTTCTTCATTGTAAGGTGCTGTAAAACAAGACTGAGAGTACTTACCTCTCGCAGTGAAAGTGCTTGGAACTTTTGCAACTCGCAGGCCTAATCAGCTTGTGAGACAACATATAATTCTTCTTTCTACATACTACTTCTAAGAACTTGTGCAGAGACCTTTCCGTTTTACTACCAGAACTGCTTTATCCTATCTAAGACTTTAGCCCATTGACTTTGGCCTAGCCTATTAAATTGAATTGACTGTTCTGGTGAACTCAACATATTTGCACTGTCTAAGAATAATTGTAACCTTTTATGTTCTAATAACCTTTGCCTTTTACTCCTCTTGAAAAGCATTCTGAATGCCAACAGTAAGATATTCATGTCACTTGCACCTTTGTTACTAAAGTTGCCTGTGATTGTAGGTTGTCTGTGGGCCATCCCAAAAGGGTTTTATCTTATTCAGAAACTTAGAGTGTACAGTATTGAAGTATATCTGTGTATTTTTATGATTGGAGTGTTTTATAATTTAACTGATAAATAAATGATTAATTGTTATAGAAGAAACCTTGAGTGTAAGAGTCTATTTGAACACCTGTGATAGTAGACCTCTGTGTAACATCATTACTGCTCACATTTCACATTTTTGAGATAAGCCTGGCTGCTCAACACACTACCAAAATTTTGTAGTACAGACGTATTCCAAAGGTTGGTTTGCTTACACCTGTAGTCATAGTTGCTTGTAGTGTTCCCAGAGGGTAGTGCATTCAAGCTTTGCCTAACAACCAGCAACCTGTTGAAACGTATTCTAAGCCAGTGTGCAAGACAATGGCCCGGCTATATTTTTCTGTGGTAGCCTGCTGCACCATCCTGTGTCTGTGCCAGCCGTATCTTCACAGGGCATCGCCACCATGGTTATAGGACACTTCAGTCAACAAGGAAGGGTAACACCTTCCCAAACCTGGGATGTGGGGAAATTCTAACGCACAGTGGAAAATGTTATTGGAGTACCCATTAGCTGGGGTGAGTTGTATGTTCAGTGCAATGCAGAGACCTGATCACTACCCCATACATCTTTAAGGTGGGAGATATTTAAAGGCAATTAGCGGAATGTTGGGGCTGAAGGTGTCTATGGAACCCCCCCCCCCCCACATTCAAAACTGCAACTCCATAGGCTACACACACTGCTCTCCTGCAGGCTTACTCATTATGTGCCCTCTCCTCTCCCCACTTCCCAAGATGTGTTTGACTACAGAACCCATGAGACATTATACTGACTACACCTGCTAGGGCTTATGTGAGTAGTCCAAAAGAGCTGGAGCAGCACATAATGAGCAGCCATGGCATAGCAGGCGGTAGCTAGTTTTATTAGTGCTATTTGGTTAATCCATGAACTTGGTTAATTTCTTATGGCTTAAATAAATGCATTTATTAATTTCAAATGTCTATTCTAGCTAACAAGAGTTGTAGTCGCTGTTATTGCCCTGATTTAGTGTTTCGGAGTCGCCTACTTCAGGTGTAATCATAAATATGACGCAGTGGAACAGCTCCCGCCCCCAGTAGTGCATGTGTAGCAGTGCATATGTTAAACTTCACGAGCTGCTCTCATTTCTCAGACTTTCCTTGCCATAGCCTTAGGTGCCTTGCTCCATTAGTTGGCCTCCACTCCTTGAGTGTCCCTATCTTGGTGAACTGCAGAAAACAGCCCTGCCGGATTTCCACCTGAACTACACACATATATCTGTAGCAGGAACGTAACCCACTGAACTATCTTGAGCTTTTTGCGTATACGAATGCCACACAAGCAGCAGAGGAATTGGGCCCAGAACATCACAGAGCTGCAATGTGTCTGAGCGCCATTTCGTGCAGACACTAGGCCCAAACATCATTTAACTCTTGGCTCTGCCACTTAGTCACGCCTACACCACTGACAATCAGGCCCCAGCCCCGCCCACAAGGCTGATTACCCCTCCCAGTGCCCAAAGAGGAGGGGGGGCAGCACTTTTTGTCAATTTCTAGCACTGAGCACAAGTTATATGTTATGATAGTTTATTTATATAGCACCTATACACAATGTGTTTCAAAGCGCTTCAAGGCAAGGGAAGGGAACAAGGGAAAATACAATGACACTCTTACAGGCCATGAACAGTAAGGATGTGAAATAACTATCGTACTCGGCCTGACGATATTTCCAATAGTGCAAGAGCTAAGACATAGGTAAGGAAGGGAGGGGGAGAGTGTGAAGGAAATGGAAACAGACAGGCGACTACCGTGCTAGGCCCGACGACATTTCGGGTAGAGCCAGAGAAAAATAAAAGGTGAGGAGAGAGGTGCAGTAAGGGAGGGGAGGAACAAAACAAATGACTATTGTGGTGGAGAGTGTCGCGATGAGATGCGTATACAGTATTATAGCGACTGTACTGGCAACGTCTAGGCACTAGCAGTGAGACATTTGTCTCGTCCTTTAGCGAGGCAGATGTCTGGCGTTTTTTGGCAGCGCAAGTCTGTGATCCTGTTTACTGAGAATGCCTTCTGTGGTCTGGAAGGACCATGGGGCGGAGGAGCCTAATTTGTACCCAACAGCACATCATGTTCTAATTAAGCCAATAGATCCGGCTTGGCGTTTACTGGAGAGCTTCCAGGCACCTCTCTGTGGCGTTTACTGGAGAGTTCACAGACACCCCTCCGTGGCCTTTACTAGAGAGCGTCACTCCAGACACCTCGTTAGAGTAGAGGCGGTGAGAGGTCGAGCTGGATTGGGCATGCAGTGGGTGTTTGTTTTAACAGGACTTCAGTGAAGGACACACATGGGGGCTGAAGGTGGACCTGTCAAAGAAATTCTTTATTACACCATTAGCAGGTTTACAGTTCCAATTACGTCCTTAACTCTTGAAGGCCTCTCTGAGAAAACACTGCATAGTTTTATGGTAAGGCTTGATTAAACCAAGCTCTAAGAATTCCCATGAAGATGTGTTTTGGACGAGGAGGGGCAGGAACTGGGTGGCACCCTCTCTCTTGCAGCATTTGAACAGCTACTATGACACATCCTATGACCACGCAGTGGTCAAAACCATAACCTAACATCCCCAACCTATCCATAGCCTCTCCCTAAACTTTATTCCAGTTTTCCTACGTCCCCCTTCCTATCCAACCATCGTCACCCTAACCCTCCTTCCCTGCTGGGGTTGCAGAGCCCTCTATAAGCATCGATTTGCAGCAGGTCCCAAAACCTCAGTGGGGGTGATTGGTTCATGCCACTCCTGGCCTCGGAGCTGTGGACCCTGTCACAGAACTGTATGCAAAGTTATGTTATTTTATGAGTTGTGTTATAATGTAACAGACACATGAACCCTCCATAAGTAGCATTTTCTGTAGTCGTGAATTGACACGATTCACGGATAATGGTTTGAGGGCCACTTTTTTTTAGGCAAGCAGTGGGCCACTTTTTTGAGGTGATGAGTGGGCCACTTTTATTTGGGTGTCTGGGCCTATTTCTTGTCCCTGTCCGACCCTGACTAGGACCGTCTTATTTTTCATTTGATGGTCGACGCTTGCTCCCATCTGTTATTTATTTAGTATAAGTGTTTTTCCACCCTGTATTTATAGTTCAGTAAACACCCTTGAACTGTGATCACTTGTCTGTCTTTACTGTTGTCAACATTAGTTCCTTAGAGGCTGCAGGAGCCAGGCCGTGAGGCTCAGCGACGCTGCGTCATGGTGTTGTTTTGTTCCGTTTTCGCTGGAGAGAAGATCGGGAAGTAGAGGCAGCCAGATTGACAGAGCCACTGACAGACTGAGCAGGCCCACGTGCCAGATCTGCTGTGGTCACACTGGAGCGATGTGTATCATCCTGCAATGACATTGTCCGAGTGTGTTAGATTACACATAGCAGAAGCGGGATTGGAGGGAATGTGTGCCGTAGGAGTCCCTCCCACTGAACAAAGAAAAAAAGCCCCCCAAGACCCATCAGCTGAGGGAACCTGCTGGCGAACCTCTGGCGCTTGAAGTTGGCAGTCATCTCGAAGAGATCGATTCGGGGCTTGACCTGCTGAGTTTTCTTGGTACCTGCCAGGTGAAACTGAACGAGGAACATTTCCTGAAGAATAGCACAATGCGACAGGGACTGAGCTTCCAGGGAGAGCGCATTCTGCCCTGTTTCCGGGAGTAGAACATGGTGGTGGTGTTCATGACAATCTTCACCACCTTCCCCCAGCGGTTGAGGCAGGAAGGATCTGAGGGCCAAGAAGTTTACCCAGAGCTCAAGGACGTTGATGTGAAGGTCCTTTTCCTCCGGGAGCCAGAGGCCTCTGTCGTTTGCCTGTTCAGTGTGGGATCACCATCCCTCCAAAGAGGCATCTGTGGTAACTGTCACCTGGTATGGTGGGACCTGAAAGGGAGCCCCCTGCGTCGGATGTGGGCACACTCCCCACTATCCTAGAGCTTGCCGGAACGCCTGGTTGAGGGCGATCTTGTCTGTCCAAGTGCTCGTGACATGCAGTGACAGCGCACCCAGGACCTCCAGAAGAGATCACATCCGGAGCCTGCCACACATGACTTTGGATAGTTGACGGAGAATCTGAGCTCTGTGAGAAGGCTAATGGTCTCTGCAGTGTGCTGGATTGCCAGCATGTGAGAGCGGGAGCGGATTAGCTAGTCGCCCAGATGAGGGTAGTCGTGGGTGTCCTTGAGACGTTGATAACTTGTCAATGGAGCCAAGCACTTCATGAACACAATTGGTGCTGATTTCAGGCCGAAGGGCAGGGCCTTGAACTGATAGTGCCATCCCTGGACCACAAATCTCAGGAACTTTCTATGCTTTTGATGAATGGGGACTTGAAAGTAGGCATCCACCAGGTCAAAGGTCGCCAGGAAATCCCCTTGCTCCAGCTGGTCGAGTACATGCTATGACCATCCTGAACTTCTGGGACTTCAAGTGCTTGTTGAGGCGCCTTAAGTCTAGGATCAGCCACCACCCCCGAGACTCCTATACCAGAAAGTATCTGGAGTACACTCCGGAGTCCCAGATGCTCTGAGGGACGGGCTCTGTTGCTCCCTTTCTTAACATGGCCTGAACCTCCAGCAGCAGCTGGGTCATGTGTAGTTCTTGAAGCACCACAGAAGTAATGCAAGGACACCTGTGTTGGATTTCCAATGTGTGCCTCTGATGTTCTCCAGCATGGGGTCTGGCATGGATTCACATGCTCATGAATATTCCCCGTCGTCAGGCTGGGAATCCTCGGTAAAGAAAAAACCAGTATCCGTTTCGTTTCTGATCTGTCTTTCGTAGTAATGACCAATCACTGGTCTCTGCGTCATACTGACCACAGCCAATGACTGCCCTCTACCTAAGCACCGCCTCTGGCAGCCATCTTCAGATTTTTACCGCACGTTCATGTGTTGGGATCCTCGTGCTATTGCTCTCGAGCGTTAGTGCTATTTTTTCACGTTTTTCTCAAAAACTTCGTTTTTTTTTCGGTCAAAAGAGCCTCAAGCTCCACCGACTTTCCATCCGATCAATGGGGACCCGTGTCGGATTCGTCTGCACCCCTCAAGGGTGAAGAATTCGTCGAGCTACGCTTTTGGAGGACTCCAGAAGCTTCTCAGGCCCGGACATGGCCCAGGAGAAGGGAAGCTCGACGCCCGGAAAGCTGTTCAGGGTCTGCCCTGGATGCCAGCTGCAGAACGTCTTTAAGGAGGACGAACACTCCTTTTGTCTCTACTGCTTACATGAGGACAAGACGCACGTGGAGAAGTACTGTGCGTTTTGCGGCATTATGTCGGAGCGGACCATGAAGGACCGCCATCAACGTCTCGCCAACTGGCTGGAAGGGAAGAGCCCGTCAGGCGAGAAGAAGAGGAAGAAATCCGAGCGGTCTTCTAAGACCTTTGAGGACGCCCCGGCAACGGGGGTCCAACACAAGGCCAAGCACCGCGAGTCCGCTGGCACCGGGAGCGCCGAACGGTCGGGCTCTACGGGCGCCAGGCAGGGCGCACCCTCCCCGGCACCTTCAGCCACGAGCCAACGCTCTGGGTCGGGTAAGAGGAAGGGCGAGCACCCGGCGAAGCTCCTGGAGAGGCCCCGGTCGAGCTCGAAGGCCCCATCGGAGGGGGAGCGAGGCAGTGTCCCCCCCCCCCCCCTCAAGGATAAGGCGGTGAGCGCACCTAAGGTGGTGAAGGCCTTAATCCATCCGGCCAAGCCCTCTATCGAAGCTGTCACGGCGGCCCTGGCTCAGCCTGTGGAGGCTACACCAGTGGTGGCGACCTCGGGGCTCAGAGTCTCCCTGCCACCTCGGAGGGAGTCCTCTTTTGTACCCATCGATAGGACCCCCGTGAAATCCCCGGCGGGGAAGAAAAAGGGGGGGCAGGGCGTCGTCGTAGATTCGGCTTCAACCTCGGAGGAAGAGCTGATCGAAGTCTTAAGCCAGGGCCTTGGCGTGGAAGAAGACCGGCCCGTCGGGATGCATCCCGACGCAGGTGACGACGACATCGTCGAGGGTGCCGACGGGGCCACTGATCGCCCGTCGGATTCCCCTCTGCCAGCACTGCAAGACAACTCGGCGGCCATTTTGTTGGCTATACAGTCCTTATGCTCAGAGATAAGGACGAGACTACCGTTGCCGACGGAGGAACCTCTCCCGTTGGGGGATCCTGAACCGGTACCTTCTGGTGTTCCCCCGCCCAAGAAAAGAAGGATTCACCCTCCACCTCCTTTTCAGCCGTCGCGCCCCGTCCAGCCCTCCTCCCCGTCCACCCGAGGGGATGATACGGGGACTGACACGGCAGCGACGGGCACGGACGACGAGGTATACGACGAGGATCTACCGTCGTCACCTCCCACCAGGGCTTCGCCGCCCGACGAGATTGGATCGTTCCACTCCATGATCGCCAGGGCATCCGAGCTTTTCCAACTCTGCCCTGAGGAAAAGAAAAAGGAAGGATTCCTTTATCAACGGCGCGAGGCCAAGAGGAAGACGGTCCTCGCGGTGCCTCTACTGGACGACATTTGGGATGAGGGCCTCGCCCTCCTCAAGAACCCTTCCACGACGCCAGCTAGAAGAGACCGGTACGAGAAGAAGTACCGGGTCCCGGACGCGGCCCCCCTGTGCCTCCGGGCGCAGCCTACCCCGGACTCCGTCGTCTCCGCGGCGGCCAGGAAGAAAGCGGGGGGGGGGGTGCGGCCTCCACATCGACTTCCCCACCGGACGGCGAGGGAAAGAAATTGGACGCTATGGGACGCAGGGTCATCTCGTCTGCAGCGACGACGATTAAAGCGGCCAACGCCTTGGCTATCGTGGCCCGCTACGACAGGGAGCTATGGTACAAACTGGCTCCCCTGCTGGACTTCCTACCGGACGACAAGAGGGCGGATGCCCTGGAGATCCTACAGGAAGGTGAGGTGGCGTCGGACCACGCCATCACTATTGCGACGGACATCGCCGACACTGGGTTTCGCCAGTTGGGCAACAGCGTGTGCCTTAGGCGGCGTGGATGGCTCAAGGCTACGGACTTCCGTCAAGACGTACAGACCAGAGTCCTGGACATGCCGTTCGATGGGAACAACCTGTTTGGGAAAACAGTGGACGATTCCCTTCAGGCCATTAAAGCGGACACTGAGCCGGCCCGGGCCCTTGGGGTTCTGCAGCAACGACGGACGCCCTTTCAGAGCAGCGGAGGCAAGGGCGCCTCCAAAGGTTCCGGCGGCGGTTTCTCCACCTACCGTCAAGCGGCCCGCTCGTCGTCTCAGGAGGCCTACAGAGGACGAGGCAAGTCTGGCGGACCCCGCCGTCGTCGCCAAGGAGGTCAAGGCGGCAAAGCCTCGTCGAAACAGGATTGAACCGGCCGTGGGGTCGGGCCCCCACCGAAGCACCCCGGTGGGAGGCTGGCTGGCGAGCTTCGTCAGCGTGTGGGAGTCCATCTCCACCGACCGTTGGGTGCTGGACGCCTTAGCCCGGGGCCACGCGCTCGAGTTTCAAAGAAGGTGCCCGCGCGTCCCCCCTGTGGCCAGGAAAGAGCTTCACGTCCCTCAGCTTCTGGAGGTAAGGGCGATGCTCAGGAAGGGCGCCATCGAACTCGTCCCAAAGAGGCTTCGGGGCTCCGGAGTTTACTCGAGATACTTCCTCGTGAAGAAGAAGACGGGAGGATGGCGCCCCATCCTAGACCTGCGACGTCTGAACAAGTTCATCAAGGCGCAGAAGTTCCGGATGGTCACCCTCCAGCACGTCCTGGGTCAGCTGGAGGAGGGAGACTTCCTGTCGTCGTTGGATTTGGAGGATGCCTACTTCCATATTCCCATCCTAAAGGGGCACCGAAAATTCCTCAGGTTTGTGGTCCAAGGGCGTCACTACCAGTTCAAAGCCCTCCCCTTCGGACTACGGTTGGCACCCAGGGTATTCACCAAGTGCCTTGCACCGGTGGCGGCGCACCTGCGCCGCGAGGGGATCCACGTCTACCCCTACCTGGACGACTGGCTCATCCGAGCCAAGACGAGGGAACTCGCCGTGGAGCACACGGCAAGGACCGTCCACCTTCTCACGGACCTGGGATTCTCCGTGAACTACGCCAAGTCCCACCTGGTACCCGTGCAAAACGCACTGTTTCTGGGAGCGAAGCTCGACACAGTGTCCCTTCTGGCCTCCCCGTCGGAGGAAAGGACCAGGTCCATCCTGGGCAAGGTACAGCGGATGTTGGTTTCTGACGCGGCCAAGGTGAGGTCCATCAAGTCCCTCCTCGGAATGATGTCTTCTTGCATCTACCTCATTCCCATGTGCAGGCTCCGGATGCGCCCGTTGCAGGAGTTCCTGGACGCGCGCTGGATCCAAACGACGGGCGGCTTCGAGGAGAGGATCACACTCGACGAGAGTTTCCGCCGAGCGGTCCGGTGGTGGGGCACCCGCGCGCATCTGACGGCGGGCATGGACTTCCAGACCCCCAGGAGACAGTGACCACGGATGCCTCCCTGGAAGGGTGGGGAGCGCACACCGAAAATCTGCACGCGAGAGGCCTTTGGCTCCCGACGGAGAAGTCCCTCCATATCAACGTCCTGGAGCTGGAGAAGTCCCTCCATATCAACGTCCTGGAGCTCCGTGCAGTGTTCTGGGCCCTCAGGTCCTTCCTTCCGTCCCTCAAGGGCAAGGTGGTGAGGATCTTCACCGACAACACCACCACCATGTTTTACATCAGGAAACAGGGCGGAACCAGGTCCCCAGCACTGTCCAAGGAGGCGCAGGACCTGTGGCATTGGGCCGTCGCCCAAAGGATGTTTCTGGTGCCGTTTCATCTGGCAGGGATAAAAAACACCATCGCCGACTCACTCAGCAGGGAGCTGCGCTCGTGCCACGAGTGGGAACTACGGCAGGATCTAGTGGATCGCCTCTTCCGACGGTGGGGCAGACCCCAGATCGACCTGTTCGCGACGGCGACGAACTCCAAGTGCCGGAGGTTCGCCAGCAGGTTTCCCCAGGCGAGGAGCATGGGCGATGCTTTCTCGTTCCCCTGGGAGGGCCTGTTCCTCTACGCGTTCCCTCCTTTGCCACTGCTAATCCGGCTCGTCAACCAGCTCAAGAGGTCACGGTGCAGGATGATCCTCGTCGCACCTGCGTGGCCGAGGCAGGTATGGTTCCCGGACCTTCTGGACTTGTCAGCGTCCCCGCCAATCAAGCTGCCGGTGGACGCGGATCTACTCTCCAGGGAAGGAGGCGCCATCCTCCACCACGACCCGAAATCGCTGAACTTGCAGGCCTGGCTCCTGCAGCGCTAGAGTTTGGGGGATACGACATACCGGCCGACTGCAGAGAGGTTCTTGCAAAGGCCAGGGCGTCCTCGACTCTTAAATGCTACGGACACAAATGGAAGAGGTTCTCTGTCTGGTGCCAGGCACAGAAGGTTAACCCTCTACGGATTACGGCTCCCCAGGTACTGCCTTACCTGCTGAAGCTCGCCAAAGCTGGTCTGGCACACGCGTCCATCAAGATTCATCTTGCTGCGATCTCCCGATACACCAGAACCACGGGGCGGACGTCCTTGTGGTCTCATCGTCTGGTGAAAGAGTTCATGAAGGGACTGTTCAGATCGTTCCCGCCGGTGAAGGCTCCGGCCCCGGCGTGGGAGCTCAACGTGGTGCTGACCAAGCTCATGGGACCTCCGTTCGAGCCTCTGCACTCGGCCCCGTTGAAGTTTCTGTCGTGGAAAACAGCGTTTCTTGTGGCCATCACCTCCGCACGACGGGTGGGAGAGATCCAGGCCCTTTCCTGCAAGGCCCCGTACTTGACTTTTCACGACACGAGGGTAGTGCTCAGGACGCACCCCTCCTTCATGCCCAAGGTACCGTCGGACTTCCATCTCAACGAACCCTTGGTGTTGCCTGTGTTCTTCCCGTCGCCTTCTTCGCCGGCTGAGAGGACTTTGCACTCGCTGGATGTGGCTAGAGCGCTGAAGTTCTACGTGGACCGCACAAAGTGTTTTCGGAAGACGTCACAACTCTTTGTGAACTTTGGACCTGTCAATCAGGGGAAGGTTCTCTCGAAGGCTTCCATTTCCAGATGGCTCTCCGGCTGTATCATGTACTGTCATCGGTTGGCAAACCGACCGCTGCCTGGCCGTCCGAGAGCCCATTCCACCAGAGCGATCGCAGCTACCACGGCGTTCCTTTCTGGTGTGCCCCTGCTGGACATATGTAGGGCTGCTACGTGGAGGTCGACGCACACCTTCACGAAATTCTACTGCGTCGATCGGGATTCCAGGGAGGAGTCCAGGGTCGGCCAAGCAGTGCTGCGCAACCTGTTCGCCTGAGGTGAGCCTGGTGAGGAGGTAAGATGCTTAATGTTGAGTTTGATGTAATGCTTAATGTTGAGCCTTTGCCACCTCCCGTGGTTGTGCATGTGTGTACTGCTATGTATTCTTTATTCATGAGCATGTGAATCCATGCCAGACCCCATGCTGGAGAAGGAACAAGTTACTTACCTGTAACTGTTGTTCTCCAGCATGGGTCTGGCATGGATTCACATGCGAACCCTCCCGCCTACCCCTCTGCGGCTCTTCACTTGGTCATACTGCCACTTCACGTGCTTCCAAATCTGAAGATGGCTGCCAGAGGCGGTGCTTAGGTAGAGGGCAGTCATTGGCTGTGGTCAGTATGACGCAGAGACCAGTGATTGGTTATTACTACGAAAGACAGATCAGAAACGAAACTGATACTGGTTTTTTCTTTACCGAGGATTCCCAGCCTGACGACGGGGAATATTCATGAGCATGTGAATCCATGCCAGACCCATGCTGGAGAACAACAGTTACAGGTAAGTAACTTGTTCCATAGTCTACCACCCATATGTCTGTGGTGATGGTCTTCCACGTGTCAACAAAGTTCACTAGGCGGCCTCCCACTGGGGTGAGAAAGTTAGGGCCCTGATCCCTGGCTGGTTAAGGCCTGCTTGGGCATCGATGTCTTGCCCTGCGATCAACAAAGATGCTGTCCTCTGGTAGCTGTAGACCTCTGAGCAGCCCTGTTAGGCCTCGTAGGCCTTGGAACGGGAGGGTTGATGACATTGAGGACCGAAAGGATGATGACCTCCCCTGCTGCAATATCCCCAGCGAGCGCGCTGTCTCTGTATTTGTCTTAATCGTCTGAAGAGACTCGTCCACAGTCTTGCCAAATAGATTGTCCCCATCAAAGGGCATGTTCCACCACCTTGGACTGGACATCCGCCCTGAAGTTGGTGGCCTTTAGCCAGCATTGGCGTCAGAGGGACACCCCATTGCCCATCTGGCGGAACTCAGTATCCATGATGTCCAGAGCAACTGTGATGGCGTGATCTGAGGCCACTTCTCCTTTCTGGAACCGGGCCAGTGCCTCGACCATCTTGTCCTCCGGCAGATAGTCCAAACTGGGCCCAAGCTTATACCATAGCTCTCTGTCGTAGCAGGCTAAAATACCCATGGCATTAGCGGTTTTGACACTAGAGGCTGTGGTGTAAATGATGTGCTTCCCCACTGCATCAGGCTTTTTCCCCTCGTCTAGAGGCACCATGGCCGAAGATGATGGGTTCAACAAGCGCTTCCTGGCAGCGGCAGACACCACAGAGACCAGAGGAAGGCTGGGTCCTCGGGTACCTGGAGGCCGAGTCAAGGACCCTGTTTTTCTTCTCCAGCATGTCTCTCTTTGGGGGGAGCGGTTCTTGCCGTCTTCATCAGGACCAACCCTTCCTCCCAGACATCATCCAGCAGAGGGATCGACATGACAGTTGTCCGTCTGGACTTCCGACGCTGGCAGAGAAAACCCTCTTTATTCGTCTTCTCTGATACCAAATTGAAAAGAGCAGAAGCCCTCGAGATCATGGCATGAAAAGAACCAATCTTATCCGGTGGCGAGGCCCCGCTGGGATCGTTGGCACCCAGCGGCTCCCCGTCTGCCAAGATAGTCATCAGTCATGTCGGTATGAGTTGCAGTAGCATCCGTATCCGTACCAGTGTCTGTGTGTGGGGGCTCCTCCACCACAGGTGTCACATGCCGGTCCGGGGGTGGCATTGGCTGGAGTCTCTGGCCTGAAGGGTGCCTCGACTTACGCTTTGGCCTGGAAGGGATTCTGGCCGGCGACCTAATAGGACTCTGGGCCGGGACAGGCACAGGAGTAGGAAGCAGCCTTTGTTGTATCTCCAACACCAACGTATGGATGGTCGTAAGGATGTCCAATGACATGTCCCTAGTCATCGGTTGATGTGTGAGTGGAACAGCGGCTCAGGGCTGAATTACCTCCCTCGGCTAAATGGTGAATCGGGCTCGCTGCGCGAAGATCCCTCCATGGACAGTGTCACAGCCACCTTCATGGTCAGAGTAGTAGCCCTTGGGTAACTGGTCGTCTGAGTTCTTGTAGATGTGCGCAGACTCAGAGAATCCATTGGCATTGTCAGGGACCTTCTCACTTACCTAGGTAGGAAATCTGTAGGCGGTGGTAGCTTTTTGGTCCTACCTGACAGCTTTAGGAATGAAGCAATAATGGGTGCCTGAACAGGCACGTCAGTTGTGGTCTTCGGCGGAGCCGTGGGCCGAAGCTGTATGCCGTGGAGGCAAAGACACTTGCGGGCTGCTGTCTTGCTGGCGCAGACCACGTAAGTTGCAAGGCTCCATTTGGACGTAGTAGTTAATATCGTCGACTGAGTTGTCAACGAAGTGCATGTCCTTTATGTCGACTGGACCGTGGTCATCAAGGGGGTCGTGGTCAACGATGGGGTGGATGCCCTGGAAGGCAAAGCAGTTGTCGACAAAGTCGTGGTCTTGGTTGACAATGGTGTCATCGACGGTGGATGAGGAGAGCCACCCGAGGACCTCCCCTGCGCAGCATTGTCCAAGGACGACAATCGAAGCTTTATAGGGGTCAGGGACTTCCTCTTAGAAGTAGCAACCCTAACTGGCAGACTCACCGTAGACGGAGACTGGGAATGTGTTCTACCCGAACTTAGTCCCGCAGCCACAGTGACCCTAACGGTATCGGTCACGTGATGATTAGCCTTCATTTGGATCCCCAGGGAGGACCGGCTGGTCCTGGATGAGGCATGACTGCTCCCAGAGGCCGAGTCAGAGACCTTCCCAACTTGAGCCAGCCCGACAACCTGCTGTAACGGTCTTTTTTAGTCTTCCTCGAAAAACCATGGCAAATCTCGGATTTTTCCCCATCGTGGTGTGGGTGTAGGCAATACAAGCACTTGAGGTGCTGATCCTCAACATAGACATTTTGTAGTCCACATTTCGTGCATATCTTGAAGAGAATAATCTTCTCTTAGGATATCTTGGAAAGTGCGAAGTAGGCCCAAGCCTGGGCCTCTGGAACTTGAATAAACAACTGGCGATGAAGCAGATCTTTGCCGACAACGGATCTCAGCTGCCGGTAGCCAATCGATCAACGGTGGAGCAAACCAGAGAAAAAATAAACACATTTATCTAAAAAAATCTCAAAATAGTCACTCAAAGAGCAAGATGAGAGATCTCCCAACACTGAAACATGCAGTAAACATCTGAAGATGGCCACCAGGGCTGGAGTTTAGGGAGATGTTGGGGAGAATTTTCAGAAATGTGCCAATTCCCTTCTACCTTAGAGACCCCCAGCTCTTTTGCTGGGCTTTAGGACTTTTAATTTTTGTCCTGGAGAGAGTGAGATCTTTTTCCCACTCTCTCGTGTATTTTTCTGTAATATGGACTGTTTCTTGTGGTTTTGGTGTGACAAACTCCATAGGCGGCATCTTTTTTTTTTTTCATAACAACATTTTATTGATCTTGCAGGATATAGTGTTACATGCAACAATGCAAAATATTATAATTTAAATATTTAATTAGTGTGTTTGTAGCCCAATGTGAGTCGTAGGATGGAGGAAATGGTGGACAGTTTCTGGATGTGGCGCTGGGTGGCAGAGTTCTGGATGCTTGTTCCCTCTGTTCCGGTCTGTTCGGTGATTGAACGGTGATTAGTAGAGAGGGCTACATTGGAGCCATCTAGTGAGTGGAGGTCTCCTGGTGAGGGTTGGGTATTTGGCCGCATAGTCCAAGAATGGGTCCCATATATTTCTTTGATGTGTTTCAGGACTTCTTTCCAGTATATTTCTGCCTTTGGGCAGCTCCAGACTAGGTGATAGAGAGATCCGGGGGTTTGGCATCCTCGCCAGCATGTGGCGGGGAAGTCCGGGTTGGCTTTATGGATTTGGACGGGGGTGATGTAGTATCTGTAGCACAGTTTGTAGCCTCCTTCCTTGTTCGTGACGCATTGTGAGCTTTTATGTAGTCTGGACCAGATTTGCCCCCAGCTTTCTGTTGTTATTTCACGGCCAATATCCTTTTCCCATTCCGTCATATATTTTTCTTTCTTTGCTGGGTCCGATCTTTCTAGGAGCCGGTATATGGAGGATATTTTCCCTTTGTTAGTCGGGGAAGTTAATGTGATCTCCAGGGCTAATGGTTCCCTCGAGCATTTGTCCCGGGTTCTTCTGTGCGAGATCCAGTGTCTGATTTGTGAGTATCGGAATCTTTCCCGTTCCCCCACTCCAAATTTTGATTTGCATCTCTCGAAGGTGATGGGTAGGCCTACTTCAATAAAATCGCTCGTTTTTGCCAGACCACCCGCTATCCAAGCGTGAAAATCTCGTGGCGGGTTTCCGGGGGTAAACTCCGGGTTGTTCCAGATAGGTGACAAGGGTCCTAGGGGGCTACAGTGTCCCCATTTCCGAGCTGCGGCTTTCCAGCATTGGGTTGTGATGGTCGTGGCCGAAAGAGGCCCGGAGTTGGGTTGAGGTTTTAGCGATGGTAGGTGTGGGAGATCATATAGGGGGACCGGGCACCAGGACTCCTCAATTTGACGCCATAGCGGGGGGTCAGCTTCCTGCACCCAAGCGAATGCGTGTGATAGTTGAGCTGCTAGCGAGTATCTGGCTAGGTCAGGGACACCCATTCCTCCTGAAGGTTTGCCTTTCATCATGATTCGTTTGTTGATCCTGGGCCTCTTCCCTCCCCACACAAATTCCATTAGTATCTTCTGTAGTGCGCGTATGGCTGGGGGTGGGATTTGTATTGGCAGGGCTGCGCAATGGTATATCCATCTGGGGATTAGGTTCATTTTTACCGCTGAGATTCGTCCGAACCATGAGATTTCTTGTTGTTTCCATCTTTTGAGATCATTTTGAAGGGTGCTAAGTAATTGTGGGATGTTTTTTGAGTATAGTCGCTTTGGGTTTTCGGTGATCTGGACTCCGAGGTATCCTATGGCGTCTTTGGCCCAGGGAATTGGTGAGAGCGGTGTGAGGGCGGCCTCGTCCAGGTGGGTTAGGTTAATGGGTAGTGTTGAGGATTTGGTTAAGTTGACTTTGAATCCTGACATGGTGCCAAACTCCTCTATCTCTTTCCATAGTGTCCTTAGGGAGGCCGCCAGGTCTGTAATCGTTAAGAGCACGTCGTCAGCATAGAGTGCGATTCTATACTCGTGATTACCCACTTGGATTCCTTTTATGGTTTCATTTTGTCTGATTCTAGCGGCGAAAGGCTCCATTGATAGAGCAAAGACCAGGGGCGAGAGCGGGCAACCTTGTCTGGTGCCTCTCGTGATGCGTATCTGTTCGGACCTTGTGCCATTAATTCGGAGCTGTGTGGTGGGAATTTGATAGTTAGCCATGACCCAAGCTGTGAAGTTGGGGCCGAAGCCGAGGCGTTGGAGGACTTCTTGGATGTATCCCCAGTCCACCCGATCGAAGGCTTTGTGTGCATCTAATGAGATTACTGCCATTTTTGTTTTAGATTTGTGAGCGCCTTCAATTAGGTTTAGAACTCGTCGAATGTTGTCGTTTGTCCCTCTGCCAGGGATAAATCCTGTTTGGTCCCGGTCGATTAGGCTTGGAAGAGTTGGGCCCAGTCTTCTGGCTAGTACCTTGGCGAAGATCTTCCCATCATTGTTTAAGAGTGAGATGGGCCGGTAGGATTCTGGGAGTTCAGGGTCTTTTCCGGGTTTATGTAGCAGGATTGTGATTGATTCGGCCATGGATTTCGTGACAGTTTTCGTGGATAGGAAGGAGTTGAATAAAGCGGATAATTGTGGGGCCAGAATTCTGGCGAATTTTTTATAGAAGGCTGCGGTTAGGCCATCCGGGCCTGGGGCGGAGGGTTTGAGAGTTTTGATGGCTTCAATAATTTCTTCTACTTCAATGGGAGCCTCCAGATGCTCCAGATGTGTGGGGTTGCGGGGCGGAAGTGCGCTCAGGTATTCTGGTAGCTCATTTAGTGTTAGTGGGTCACTGGACATTATCGCTGTATGGTATCTCAGGAGTTCGTTCATTTTCTCCGTTTGGGAGAAGAGCAGTTTTCCGTTCACTCCTCGTAGTTTAAGTATGTTGTTCCGATTACGGAGAGCCCTCAGCTTTTGCACTAATATCCTGTTTGCTTTGTTTCCTTTGGCGTAGTAAAATTGCTTTGTGTACGCCAGGGATTTAGCTGTCCGGTCAGCACAGTGCATTTCCAAGGCAGTTTTCGCCTTTCTCAGGGCCCGTTCGGTTTTCCTTGAGTATTGAGCTTTTAGCTGTGATTCGTGGAGGGATACTTCTTTTTCTAGTTTGGAGAGGGCTATGTTTGAGATCCTTCGCTGTTCAGCTCCGGCTCCTATTAGTACACCCCTAACCACTGCTTTCATTGCGTCCCAGATTGTACTGATGTGGGATGTTTGTGTGGTGTTCTCTACAAAGTAATTTATCAGTGAGTCCTCCACTTCGGCCCTTATGCTGATGTCTAGAAGGAGTGCATCATTCAGTTTCCAGTACCTTTGAGGGGGGGATTTCTGGCCTGAAATGGCTAGATTTACAGATATCGGGGAGTGGTCGGAGATCATGCGTGTGTGGATTTCTGTATCAGTGACACATGGGAGTAGGATGCCGGGGATTAAAATTAGATCAATTCTTGAGAATCCCTTATGAACGTTGGAGAAGTGTGTGTAATCTCTTGTGTCGCCGTTTTGTATTCTCCATGCGTCTACTGTCTCTGTTTCTCTGAACAACTTAAGTAAGGCTAGGGCCTGCACGTAGTCATTATTCGTGGCTGGGAGAGTCTTGTCGAGCTGTGGGTTAGGGATGGTATTGAAATCTCCTCCGATAAATAGGTGTCCTTCTCTGAAAGCTAAAATCGTTGGCAGGATGTCGTTTAAGAACTTGTTTTGGGAGGAATTGGGGCTGTAGATTGAGGCTATCGTGATGGGAAGTTCTTCAAAGGTACCTTTAAGAAGTAGGTAACGGCCGTCTGGGTCTTTTCTTATAGTGATGTTGAGTAGTGGAATTTTGTTGCTGAGAAGAATTGCCACCCCTCTTTTCTTTGAGCCAGAGGTGGCGAAGTAGGACTGTTTATATCTCTTGAATTTTATGCGTCGTTCATCCTCGGCGAGAAGGTGCGTTTCTTGCAGTAGAACGATATCTCCGGCCAGTTGACTCAGGCGGTGCTCAACCGATCTGCGTTTCCTTGGTGAGTTCATCCCCTGAATATTCCAGGAGAGGAATCTTAACTCGCTTGTGTTAGTCGTCTCTGGTGGCGTTGTGATGAGGCTGATTCTTGGGGTTTGTCCCTGGGCTGGTCTGTGGGGGTTGTGTCAGGCTTGATGAGTGTAACGAGATGTGTGCTTGTTTTTGAGTGTTGTTGCATGTTGTGCTGCCGAGTCTATTGTTGACTCTGGGACCAGTGAATAAACGAACTGAGTAAAGCATTCTTGCAAGTTTTCGTACTTCTTTCTGAATCTTTTCTCCTTTCCAAACGTTGGACTGGTAGATGGAACTTCTACCTGCTGCCACTGGGGAACTTGTGGCACCAATGCGCTCGGTGTGGCCAACTGGGCCGTCGAGATGAATCGGGAGTAAGCTCGTCGGGGGATACCTCTCCGTGTCGGAGCGGGAGGGTTGATTGCGATGTGATTGGAGGGTCCTCCTTGGTCTTGGGAGAGCATTGCTTGAGGAAATCTTTGTTTCCTGCCCCGGTGAGCTGCTGTTGAGTGTTCAGCCCCTGTCGCCGTCTTTTTTCGGGGGGCCTCTAAGTCTGCGCCGTCTGTTGGACTTGGACCATGGCCCACCTGGGGATATGTCTCGGGGAGGGTGAGTTGCCTCTTCGGGTTCGGCGTTGGGGTCGGCACCGCTCACGCGCATGAGTTTCTCCGCCTCTTTTAAAGTCTATATTTGCCTCTGTGTTCCCTCCCATTTGAATTTTACTGAAGTGGGGAAACCCCAGTGGTATGGGATTTTCTTTTCTTGTAACCAGGATGTTAGGGGTTTCATTGCTTTCCGTTTCAGGAGTGTGGTATTCGCTAGGTCTTGGTAAAGAGAGATCTTGGAACCTCTGAAGGTGATCTGTTTCATTTGTCTTGCTTCTCGCATAATGTCCTCTTTTATTTGAAAGAAGTGTACTCTGGCCAGGACATCCGGGGGGAGCGTTGAGGATTTCCTTGGGGTTGTTCTGTGCACCCGGTCCAATTCTAGGGGGGAGGTGTCTGGGAGGGTGATGATGAAACGAAAGAGATCCAATATATAGGCTTTCAGATCTGGATCCGGGATCGTGGTTGGGATACCTCGGATTCTGATGTTGTTCCTCCTTGATCGGTTTTCCAAATCCTCCTGCTTTGCGTCAAGGATGTTGCATCTTGCTTCAAGGGCAGCTATCCGGTCTTTGTTGCGTTCATCTTCGAATCTTTGGTCGCAGATTTCGGATTCGATTTCGGCAGTTCGCTGTTCTACTTCCCCCATTCTTTTGTCCAGAGTGTTTATTTTCTTAGTAATTTCCTCTGAGCTTTTTTGAATTTCCCTGGTTAGGGCTACTAATAGCTCTTGTAGGTCTGCTTTGGTTGCAGCTTGAGGCAGGGTGGGATCTGTTTCTGTGGTTGGTGGGGTGGTATTTTTCATGGTCTCCCCCGGCAGGTCGGCTTTCTTTGCTCTTTCGGCGGTCGCGGACGACATAAGGGAGATGATGTCCGCTTGTTTAGGTGCTTTCCCGCTTTTGGACATTGCCGTGAGGGGTTGCAGGGAGAGGCAGTAGTTCCGTCTTAGCGAGGTGGTGAAAGTTATGAGATGCTCGGGAGGATCTAGGGTTGGAGCTCTGGGAAGTGGAAGTTGTCTGTTCCAGAGGTGTGGAGGCACAGTAAGAGGGGAAATGGTTGCGCCAGAATCCCGGGTGGGTGTCGGGTTTGGAAAGTTAAGCCAGCCAGCCAGCGAGTCCAGGTGGCCCCCCTCTGTCACGCTCCTGGGGTGGGCTGATTGTCCTCCCGCTCTCCCCCCGACTCCTTACCTCCTGTCCCCTGTGGCGGAGTGTGCTGCCGCTGTATTGAGTGCGTGGGTATCCTGCGACCAGGAGCAGCCTGGGAGGATGTTGGGGGCAGCAACCCCTGCCGGCCTATGGAGCGACGGTTCTGGAAGAGGGGCAGGAGACACGAGGAGCGGGTGGCTGTTGGCCTGGATGTAGTTGCTGGGGAGGCTGGATGGAGGTCGTCTCCGTTGGTGGCGTGCGGGTGGCAGGAGGGCCTGATGCTGTGGTGGGTGCTCCGGGCTCTGGACCGCAAGACGGCCCCCGGGCCCGGGGGTGATGAAGCTGGGGAGGCAGTCGTGCCAGTACCGTTGGGAGGCGTTGTGACTATGTGGCCGTATCACCACTTGCAATGTGCTCAGCGAAGGGAGATGGAGGATCGTAGGTCCGAGCCTCTATGGGTCCGGTGCAGTCCTGTGAGCGGGCTCTGGGCGTGCGCTCACCTGGTGGGCTCAATGGCTGGGCCTCAGTCAGGGTCCTGGTAAAGGCTGATAGTCTCCTGTGGTGGGTGCAGAGGCAGGCCGGCTGTGTGGCGGATCGCCGGCGACGGGGATGAGCGTTGTCTGTGCCTCCACCCGGGGAGCGAGTCTGATCCGGGTGGGGGCGGGTGTCCGGGTGTGGGCGGGTGTCGAGGGTTCTTGTGCGGTCTCCCGCACTCGCCGGCGTTGCAGGGAGTTTTGGGGGGGTGCCTGTGCTGGATGGGCTCAGCGTGGGCAGAGTCGATCCCTCTGTGCTAGGAGCCGAGGCGCGGAGGTCGCGGTCGGCGACCGCGTTCGATCGTCAAGGGTTAGGGTTGGTGTCCTCGATTCCTGGGGTGCGACAGTGTCTCCGGGTGGGCTCGACTGGGGAGGTTGGGTGTTGGGTCCAAGGCAGTGGGACACTGCAGTGATCGACGAGCATGGACACTCCAGACCGTCTCCGGCGGTTGCCGATCGGCAGGGCTTCAGTGTCCGCTCCGCCCCCTCTTGGGCGGCCTCCAATTCCCGAAGCTGCGGCGGCCATCTTGCCGCCGAGTGGGCCCCGGGGCTGTCGAGGGTTCTATCATGGCGGTCTCGGGATGAAGCCGGGAATCGCTTGGCCGGTGGGTGCAGGGGAGGTTCCACTGCCGGAGGTTTCAATCCCGGCGAAAAACGGAGGCTAAAAGCGGGGTTTTTATGAAAAGGCGCATTGGGCCAGGCGGGAGCTCTCAGGAAGACATTCCAGTTGAGTCGGCTCCCAGGCGGCATCTTTTTACATTGTGGCACACAACACCTTCAGTGCAGTGGCACAGGGAAGTCTTTTAGAATTTCCAAAGGTTTAAAAACCTTCTCTTGGATAACTACTGTTTCCAAGAGCAGTAAAGTGAAATTGATTGCACTTGCATTTTGTAACGTTTTAGACCCAGCACACATTATCTTACCATAGGGTGCTGTAGGGGGTACTTAGTATCCCCTTTGTCTAGTTTCTCAACTAACATTTGTGTTACCCTTTCTACAGTTAATGGCTGGTGGCAGTGGTTTACTTTTTACTACCATTGTGTGTATTTACCCATGGCTGCATTCGCAGCTGCAGTAAGGTACCCATGGGTGCCTATTTTGTCAAAATGGCCCGGTCCTCTTTTTTCCCCATTTCTTGTTGGAAAGGTCCTTCTTGAGATGTATTCGGCACACCAAACCAGGTTTGGTCCCTTTGTTCATTTTGTCTTTGGCGGGATTCTGGCTCCAGTATGTCTGGCAGAGGCAGGAAGTGAGTGAGGTGCCCGAAACTCCCTGTGCTTAATCCCCTTGGTTACAGGAATGCACCCAAAGGTGATTGGCCGGCTGGCTGTCCTTGGAGGAGAGCCACCCTGCTGTATGGTTGACAGCTAGGCTTCGAATGAATGGGAGAAACCTGCATAAAAGGCGATGTCTTTTGGCTTGGAAGGCAGAGTCGACCACTGGACGAAGGAATCCGAAGAAGAACTTGGAAGAGAGACGCCTGCTGCAACTCCTGGACCGTTGGTTTGCCTGGTGAAGCCCTGCTGCTCTGCTGAAGTTCTGAATTCACCTCGACTAGAGAAGCCCTGCAAAGGATTACTTCTCGCCGTGGGTCGGTCGGACCAATCGACCCCAAGACTAGCTCATCTGGAAATCTTCTCAGAGCTGGCTGTACTTCCATTGCTGCTGCAGGAACCAATTGCCAGGGAGAGGAGCACCAGAATCGAAACTTTTACTTTCCTTCAAGAACTGCTTCAGTTCCCTAGACTTTGCTCAACTAATATTGGCTGCCCTGGTTCACTGAAAGACTCTTGTTACCTCTGACTTGGTACCTTAACTATCCCTCACAAAAGTCACACATTCTATAACTTGTGTACATGGGAAAGGGTTAATTTACTTTGCATTGGGGTTCAAAAGTACTTACCTGCTTCAGGATATTTGTTAACCATTGTTTTATGCCTTCCTCTTTTCCTTTTTGTTCTAACCTCAGTATTGCTCTAAATGTGCCAGTGATATATCAATGTCCACAGTGTCCTAGTTATTTAAGTCACCTCAGGGTGTAGGAAGTGTCTGTGTGCCATCTCTTAGGCAAAGATTGAATGCAGTACCCTCTGGGAACACTACAAACTATGTCTACAGGTATAGGCATCCCAACCTTTGGTATAAGCTTGTACTACACAGTTTTGGTAGCGTGTTGAGCAGTTAGGCTTATCTCAAGAGGGGAATTGTGAGCTGTAGTGGAGTTATACAAAGATTGATAGTTAAAGGTTATTCAAATAAACTCAAGGTTTCTTGAATAATCAATTATTAATTTATCAGTCAGTTATAAAGCCTTCTTCAGAAGGGAGCAATAGAATAGTAACACACAATTATTCTTCAATACTGTACACTTTGAGTTTCTGAATCAGAGAAGACCATTTTGGGATGGCCCACAGACAACCTACACCCACAGGTGACTTCAGTTGCCAGGGTGCTGGGGGCATTAATACCTTCCTGTTGGCATTCAGAATGCTCTTAAAAGTTTGTAAAAGGCAAAGGTTATTGGAACACAAGATACAACAAATATTCTTAAGCAGTGCAGATACTTTTAGAGTACACTAGAAGAGTCATTCAATTCAATAGGCTAAGCCAAAGACAATGGGCAAAAGTCTTGGATAGGATAAAGCATTTCTGGTAAATCAATGGAAAAGTCTTTGCACAGGTTCTTAGGAGTCTTTGATGAAAAGAAGAATCAAATGTAGGGCCACAAGCTGATTAGACTTGCGAGTTGTGGAAGTTACAAGCACTTCTGCGGTAAGTGGTAAGTTCTCTTAGACTTGTTTTACAGTACCTTGGGTAAAGAAGAAAAGATGCAGCTGATGACTTCTGTTCCTGTGCAGCTCTGCAGATCTCACTGTTCCTGGGCCTCAGTCATGGGGACAAGAGGCAGGACGTCGGGACTCCTGCAATCCACTGGGACTGCCAAAACCCACAACCGGCAAACTTCACTTTCAGTGGCTGTTTCACATTTCAGCTACCGCAAATAGCAACAACGCGGTTCCTGGCTGTCAAGGTGGACTGTCCTTGCTTCTGGGTCCCGCATTCTGCTGATGGGGCTCAGGCTTGGTCAGTCCTGCTTCGTGAGAGTCTGGAGGATCTTCCAAAAGTTTTAGGCCAGCTTAAAAGTAACGCACACAATCTGGTGTCCCTCTCCCTGGTTATACGGTTTCCTGCAGCAACTCTGAGGAAATTCAACCAACTCTGAGATGGGTGTCCAGGTTGCTTACTTTGGAGTTGATTGGTCCCACCAACTCAAAGGGAGAAGTCGTTCTTGCAGGGGCTTCTCTGTCGATGCAAACTTGGCGTTTCTGCACTGTAGCTGGGCTTCACCGGGCAAACCCACGGTCCAGGAGTTGCAGCAGGCGTCCTCTTCAAGCTCTTCTTCAGTTCCTTCATCCAGTGGTCGACTCTGCCTTATAAGCCAAAAGACTCACCTTTTATTCAGTTCTCTCCCATTCATTCCAGCCTAGCTGTCACTCACCCAGCAGGGTGGCCTTCCTTCCCGGACAGTCAGCCAGCCAATCACTACAGAGTGCATTTGGGTCTCCTAGAAGACTAAGAACAGGGAGTTTCGGGCACCTCCCTCACTTCCTGCCTACCACATACACTCTGGAGCCAGAGGCGGGTTTCACTCCTGAAGCCCGCCAAAGGCAAAATGAACAAAGAGACCAAACCTGGTTTGGCGCGCAGAGAAACGCCCTAGAAGGACCTTTCCACAAAGTCATGGCGAAAAAAGAAGACCATGGACCATTTTGTCAAAGAAAAAGATGATTCCTGCGGTTACCGTTACCGAAACTGCGAACATCCACTGTAATTGCAAATCATGGTAGTTCGGAACGAAACCTCTGCCACCAGCCATTCTGTGAGGAAAGGGTAACCTAACAATGTTACATGAGCATTCGGACACAGGGGGTACTAAGTAACCCCTCCAGCACTCTATTGTAAGATAGGGGGTGCTGTGTCTAGCAAGTACAATGCTATGTAAAGTCAATTTCACTTTACTTCCCTGGGAAACAGTATTTTATCCCAGAGAAGGTGTTTAAACCTTGGGAAATCTAAAAGACTTCCCTGTGTCACTGCACTAAAGGTGCTGTGGGACACAATTGTAAAAGATGATGCCTATGGATTTTGTCAGACTCCATAACAAAAAGAAGCACAGAGGTAAAATTCACACAAAAATACATGAGAGAGTGGGAAAAAGGGTCACACTCTCTCCAGGTTAAAAAAATCAAGTCCTCAAAATCCAGCAACGTTGCTGGGCGTCTTTAAGGTGGAGGGAATTAGCACATTTCGGAGAATTCTCCCTAACACCATCCCAAATGGGTATCTACTGATTTATTGAAACTGAGTGTTTTATTGAAGTATATTTTTGTTACATATTTCTTGCAGGTATGTATAACTTGTTACAGTGCAATAATTATTTGTTTTCTCTTTCCCACAAATAGCATAGTCCATAGTGAATCTGATTTGTCCACTTTCATGTCGGCTAAGCATTTTTTTAGCCGATGATCCCTAGCCGCACCTGTTTGCTGGCACTCAATGACTAAATGTTTTCAAGATTCAAGACTTTCTCATATATCCTCATATTTATATCCTCATATAAATATCCACATCTGGATCCCACAGCATCCAGAGTGCTTAATATGTTCAGCCTAATTCTCAGATATAAAGCCCTAACTTGCGATCTGGAAATAAATTCAAATAGCCAGGAAAGATGTCTAGTCTATTGTTTACATACTTATACTGGCTAACTGCCTTGTACTTCTGTATGCCATCACGTTGCTTACACCAATCCCACATGCTTACTTTCCTTTTCATTAAATTCAGATTGGTTATCAAATCATCAAGAGTAGCCCTAATGTTTTCTAGAGCTAGTAAGCATTCAGTACACAAACTATTTAATTAGCATGATATGCCTGCTCAGCAGACTTTACAGAGGTCTTCATATCGTGATTGTTGTAATTGGATTAAACATTTTGTTAAATGTCACTAGTTTCTTATAAGTGACAATTGAGTCCAATGATTGTAATCCGGGTTTGACTTGCAAGCATGCCACTCAGAGGGCCCTTGGGATTTGAGGGCAGTGTTTCCATATCAGACTCTCCATTCAATGTCTTGGGGAGAATCAGTATCTCCAATCCATACAGCATCATCAGGATTATTTTGCCCTTATAATGATCAATGAGTGGGAATAATCAGTGTTAATGTTCAATTTGGGCATTTGTGCTTCCAATTGTGCCAGCTTTCTGTGAAACCTCTCAATGATCTTCCTGTGTCTACAAGTCAACCCAAGTAAACAACGTTGTGAACAGTCCTCAAAGAGGTGCCACCCAGATAGCATTTATATCTAATTAAGTTCCTGTCTTTACTACATGGAATTACAGTTGATTTCGATGCACTTGCTTAGAACCCATTTTCATCGATGTACCTATCTAAAGCAATAATGAAAAAAGGCTATGGGACTGTCATGATGCCTACCTCCGGGGACCCAAACCACATTTAGCAACCCCGGAAGCAGGCATCAAGTTATCCTAAGCAAGCCCAACAACCCGTGCTAGGGGTTATTTGGGTCCAGTCCTGGCGCCTATGGCGCCAGGCTCATATGGAGAGTCAGTCCTGGTGCCATAGGCGCCAGGCTCATAGATTAAAACTTACCTGATGCAGACCATGCTGCAAACTTACCTTATGCAGACCATGCTGCAAACTTTCCTTATGCAGACCATGCTGCAAGAGCTCCAAGCCAAATGAGGCTTGGAAGGAACTACTTTACTTAGGGACTATTTTTTACTCGGGCGGGGCTGGGGAGGAATACTTACCTGGGACTACTTAGGAGGCTTTTTAAACCACGCCCAAAGAGCAGCACACGCTTCGCGTTATTCTGCATCCAGCAGCGTAATGCTCACCGTGCCTGCAAGTCTGCATCCAGCCTTCAGCCACGCCCGCCTCGAGTTTGGAGCTCCTAGAAAAAGGGAGAAAGAAGGAGAAAAGGTTAGAACAAGAGCAATACCTTTAATCCTTACCTGAATTCCCAATCCATCGCGCCTTCGAGCTGGAAGAAAGAAGTTATTTTATGCGCGTCGCCTCGCCTGCTACAGCGCCGCGCTGAACTCACCAGCCTTCGCAGCATCTTCATATTCCACCGCATCCTCCTGCATGTTCTCGCCGCACTCCGGTGCCTAAGGAGAAGACAAGAACAGCAAGGTGAGCCAAGGGAATACACAGAGGAATATTAGATAACCCCCCCCCCCATAGACTTAACCTGATTTTACCACCGGAGGTACTATTCCTCTTCACGGGTCGGCGCAGCTTCCACTGCATCTTTGCCGAACCCTGGCCCTTAAGGGGAAACAAAAGGTCTAACAAGGGGAACCCTCCTCACCACAATAGACTTAACTGATTTTACCGCCGGAGGTATTATTCCCCAAGACTTCATACTTTCTCTCAGCGCCTGAATAAGGGAGAAAGCAACAGGTTACATATTGACAATATTTTATCGAACTGTGTTGGAAAATACAAATCCTTACCAGAATACTACCGGTTGCCACGAGGAACTCTTCATTAGGGTCAAGCTGCAACCTGCAAGGAATCGGACAAGAGTGAAAGTCAGGCATTAACTTTATACTTACGGCGTCTTGCCGGGAATCTCGGAGTCAATCTTGTTCTGGAACTCACCAATTCCTTCGAGCCAGTGAAGCAACTGGTTATCAACGCGCCCCTGCGCTCAATGCAGGATGGAGAGCTCATCTTTTTAAACCATCAGGTGAGACTATAAGAGGGGACATCAAAGGCGATCTGTGGGGAGAACAGCGGGGGTGGGGGGATTTACGCTCAAGTCTACGGGTGGTTAATTCCCTTTCTCCATTTGCAGAAGAATATTCCTACGGGCCAAGCAAACGAAGCTAGGTGGGCCAGTCCAGTCTGTCGATCTCGGCCCTACGCGTCACATTGGTGGAGACCGCAGCTGTCCAGTTCCGATCGACGCCTCTGTGGGAGCCAGGTGAGCGTAACAGGGACCCTCTTTTTTGATTACGGGGGGCCTGACTCAAGAGGGTGTAACAGAACTATAGAGAACAGGATGAGTCAAGGCTACCTTTCCCTTTAGCGCTAGGTGGTGGTTGAGACAGTTCTTAAGGCTAGTGTAACATGATTAGATCACACTAGTGAAGCACACATCTGGTTAAAACAAAATGTATTCTAAAAAAGTTGTGACATAAAAACAAAAGCAAACCATAATCCTCTGTATGTAAAATTAGATTCAAAGTATTACCACAGTGCTCAATACATAAAGGTTTGATGAGCTGTAGAGAAATACATAGCACATATCAACAATTATCTTTATGTGAATTATCTGGTTAGATTCAAAGTTTTTTCACAGTGCTTAATGCATAAAGATTTAACGAGTTATTGACGAGTACATAGCACATATCAAAAAATTGTCAACACTGTATTCAGTGTTTCTAGTTCAGAGACTTTTGTTCTAAGCAAGCAATGAACGTGCTAGCCGAATGGGAGTCAAAAGTGAGTGCACCAACTTTGAAACTCCCAATTTTGGGCGGCATGGATCTCACATTTCCAAGGGCATCCATCAGGTCTGATGTATAAAGATGAAAAAGTCATGGCCCGACACAATGACGCACCCCTGCTTAAGCCCTGGCACCGTATTCACCTCCTTAGTAACATTCCCCAACATGTTTAGCCTGACCTGCATCGTTGTGTCCCTCTGTAAGGTAACCAAGATGTTAGCAACCCCCCTGGAATTCCCCACTTATGTAGCTTCTACCATAGGAGGGTCTGATCCACACAATGAAATGGAGACGTGAGATCCGCACATGCCATGTAAAAGATTTCCCCTTGACTTCCAAACACATTCTGTTGTAATAAGGTTACAATTATTCCATTTAGCGCACACCCCAGGCCCGTCCTGAATCCCGCCTGGAACTTTGGAATGAGAATGTTTGGCTCAGTTCCCCATTCATCCAGAGATATCACTCCAAAATAATCGCAAACTATAAGTGCAATATAAAACCTCGAATTGAAAACAAGTAATTCAGATGAAAATATAGATTGATGGGTTGGGGTATTTATTAATGTGTGGGGGGAGTGGACTGCGGGGAGGGGGGTTCTCCCCCGCATTTAAAATAGCTTAAATCCGTTGTTTGAAATACAAGGTTTTCAACCTCTCAGTAAAACATTTCAATATTTGAATGCAGATCCTTATCCAGATCCTGCAAAATTATCTTACAACGCTATTGGGCGATAACTACAAGGATAGTCCCTGGGAACTTTGATGCCACATCCGTGGTAACATCCCAGTTATACTTATTTTGCAGAATAAATTGTGTAAGATATCAGCCTTTAATACAAGAATACTTAACCCATCTGGTCTTGCGGCTTTCGTTTTCTTTACTTTACTGTTGATCTTTTCTATGGCCTCTGTTTTAAAAAAGAATTCTAAATAGAGAATTTTCCTTTATCAAAATCCCCTTCTAACGATGCCTTTTCAGTGAAGTTCTCCTTATTAAACTCACACCATGTATTTTCGGGTGTTGGGTTAGTTTGTCTTTCGCATTGCGTAATATTAAAGATTGGACCATCACCAAACTATCCCTACAATTGGTATTGAGTCTCTGATGCCTTAACCAATTTCTATATGCCTGTTGCAGTTTCCTTTTACCCTTTATAACGGCAAAATTACCTTTGCCCCACAATTGAATTAGTAAACAAGATTCCCTTCTTAATTCCTTTTTCTCTCATTCTGAATCATGTGATCAAAATGCTTAGTAGGGCCAACTTTCCAAATGGATCCTGCTGTTGGACCCACTCCAACCTGCTGCACGACTATCTTAATGTCATCAATGTAATTTGTCAGGTTAAATATAATGAGCCCCAAGTGCAGCATAGTGTGGGATCGTTAGATCACTGTGTGCTAGTTTCCACTCTCGATTCATCTAACAGCTTTTTTATTAATATGAAAAAAGAGAGAGGGGTGGCCATGGGCAGTTTCATTCCGACAAAACTGCCCACAAAGTTTTGTAAATGGTAAATGTAAAATAAGAAAAGGGAATTTGTCCCGCGCTCAGACCCAATTCAAATAAGAAGTCCAATAATGACACCTAAGGCACCTGAATAATAACTCCAAAAATTCCAATGTATCAATGTCTCTTGTATCAATGTCTCTTTAATTTCTTGTGTAGTAGACAGCCGACACGTGTTTCGACCATAGGTCGTTTTCAAGGCTGTTTAAGTTTACCCATCCGTATCAGTAACACATTTCTTTTGCATTATATTGATCATAACAAATGAAAGAATATATTTATGCATAATATGTACATAAAAAAGAATATAGTAGTGACAAAATAAAAATAAAGACCATACCATATTGTGCCAAAACATCAGGTCAGGATGGAGTGGTAAGTTCAGGGTATTGGAAAGGTAAAATGGCAGAAAATGTAAACAAAAGACATATTAGCATATTCCATCTCTTCTTATGATAGACTTGAAGATTACCTATCTTCAAACAATTGACTCAAAAGGTATTTTTAAAAATATCTTTATAATTCACCCATTGTGACTACTTTATGTGAAGCCATCCCATCAAAAAACAGATCAAGTGATTGTGATCCCTTGTTCCAAAAATATGCTCTGCCCTTCCCAAGTCTGTAACTGGAAATTCCACATTTATTAGTAGTTTCTGTGAGATGAACACCTTGGGCATTCTAACGTTTGTGCAAGACTAGGTTAAAAACTTGCAATTCTAACTTCAAGCAACAGATCTTGCAACCTGGCTTACCCGCAATGTATTCATTACTTTTCCCGTTGTGGAAATAGGGATTGGCAGAAGGCCTCATTAAACTTTTGGACCAACTTGGTCAAACTGTTAATCCATTCATCTGTGAGAAAAACCAAATTCAGTCTAATATACTTCTTAGATTTCAAATACTACATTTGAGTGTATAAGTGCTATGACCTACCAACGCGTAGCAGGTGCCAGAAATAGTCTCAAATTTTAGCTGCAAAACACTTCTCCGAATTCAGTTACAAGTGCCATATTCTGGCTTCCAATAGCCACAACCAAAACTAATCTGCTTCCAATAGCCTCAAACACCTATACAAGATGAAAGAAAAACTAATAAAGTATACTGTTTATACCAAAAATACTACAACATGTGTATATATGTGCCAAGGCTGCAGAAACAGCCAATGGCTTCTCGCTTTAAATAGCGCCATTCCTACGCAATAATTACACACATATTCTCCTCTCGATTTTGAGATGCGTCTTAAATAAATCGAGACCCAGTAACCTATGAAGTATACATATTATGTATATTCAATTTGACCTTAATCCCGTGACACGTAACACTCCCAGTGTCACTACATATTCAGATAAGAGACCCCACGCTCAGTGAAAAGCTCTGTTAATGTTCCTTACCTATTAAATGATTACAGTCTCTGGATCAATCCCGCGCACTTGGCCTCTCCATTAGGAAAGGGACTTCCTTCCGCGGTGAGCCGTGGGAAATCAGACAATTTACGTGATGATGTCAAGCGCAAAAATGCGTGACATCAGATGTAAACAAACATCTTACAATGCGTCATCCGTGTCGGTTTTGTTAATACAAGACAAATCCATTGTTCGCCATAGACATTCTATAATCTGCATATCAAATCTAGTTTAAATACGTGTTGCCATTATTCTTTATGGATACAAAAAGCGAGTGTTCGAGATAGGACTTATTGCCTTTCCTGAAATCGTTGTGTCCAAACCGCTACATGGGCACATAAAATCCTGTTGCCCAATTATTGGTAAACAAGTACAACCGAGAGATAAAGGTATCATTACATTATATCCAAAATATATATAACTCGATTTCACCATTATGTTAGTTATGTCACCATTGAAATTCTAAATGTCAATGGAGAAAAATTAATTACGATAAGTTTCAATTGCTCTACTAATCTCAATTGTCATACTTCAAAAGGTACTGGAGCCTCTTTGTATAGGTTCACGGTATTAGTAAAAATGTCAAATGTTGATAAATGTACGAGATGATAAATCAGGGATCATGATTCTCTATTTAGGGTGCCTTCTAGTGATCTGAATAAAGATGGAATGGCTTTACATCTCAAATAAAATCTTACCAGAAAACAGCACATTTAAAGCTTTAAATTAATGACTTTCCTGCATCTATCATAGACATAATAACAGAGAAATTTCACAGAAACACATGCATCTCATGATCACAATTCAGGCCCACTAAAGTACTTCTCAGATAACAAATAAGTGTACATTCCATTGGCCTCAAATTAAGCTTAAGGTTACCACCTCGTTTGCCCTTCTTCGCTTTCATTAGCCCTATAAATCTGATGTCATCCTTATTGCTCATGCGATGTTGGTCTTGCCAATGAATGGCAAGTGGTGATTTTGGTTCAGCACTCATCAGACTTGCCAAATGCTCTCTTATTCTAATTCTCAACTGTCTAATAGTAATGCCTATATAAAGCTTTCCACAGACACAAATTAAAGCGCGCACTAAATAGCATGATTTATAGTTGATAAATTCCTTGATCTTAATGGTGACTCCATTACTGTCTGAGAAAAGTTGACAGTTCCTCTGAGCATATTTGCAATAATTGCAGCTCCCACATTAAAAAAAACAATACTCTTGTTAAGCCAATTTGCATCTTTATCTCCTTTGAGATTCAAAAAAGATGGACTAAATTTTTGCTTTATAGTAACTGCTCTAGTATAAGTGAACTTTGGTTTTTCCGACAAAAAGGGTAACAGATCCTAATCTAATCTTAGCTTGGATACCATACGATACAAAGTAGAGGAATCTTGCAAGAACTGTGCTATGATTGATATCTGTCCTTCTTCAGATTTCTTTTTCGTACACTCTTGTAATAGATACTGACATTAGAATTGAATTCTTCGTAGTGATGGTGTGCCTACCTAATTCTCTGACAAGAAGCAGATTTCACAAAATCAGCCAAAGAGTGCATGCTTTTGGGAACAGCCATCGTCCAGTTCATTCTTAGAATCAATTGAGTGGGATCACTCCTACTGCTCCCAATTGCATCAAATCTATCTGCCTTTATAACTAGATTTGCAGACAAGAAGATATAGTCAATCCTACTAGAGCTCTTATTACTGTACCAAGTTGGTACGTTCGGGATGTCCCCCACCACATTTCCATTTACTCTAAGCAAAACCCATTCTTTCATGAATTCATTCCACATCAGGTCGTTCTTGGCTTGTGCTCGCCCGTTTCCCAGTACAGTATCCCTTATCCAATCACAGTTTAGGTCGCCAGCAATCACAACTTCACAAGGCTTACTGAACGATAGCCATTCTTCTAGCAGATCATTAATTATGCCTGAAAGTTGTTTCCAAGTTAGTTTCTTGGGGTTCCAATGTATATTTATAAATGTCTCACACACATCATTCCACATAGCACTGGCTACAACCACTGAGTCACACTCCACTTTCAACTTGATAACCTTGGTCCAGACACTGTTGTCCAACCCTATAAAAAGACCCCCTGAAAGGCATCCCCGTCATCCTCTAAATGCTTTTTTCAAAATAAGTGTACCCATCAACGATAATATCATCATGCAGCCAAACGTCCTGCAAGAGGAATACTCGATAGTCATGAACAATAAATCTGCTACCCTTCTGACCATTAAAGCTGTTGTACCCCTGAGTATTACATGACAATATCAACAAATTAGCATTGTTGGGAACAAGAAATCATAGGTCTGGTTTGAGACTTGTTCCCGAAATTACCCGGGAGCCATGATCAATCATCCCCATAAGGTTCTAACATTTGGTTTAGGTTTTTGCAGCGATTTATTGCAACTTTATGGGTATTTGTTAGGGAGTTTTACTAAGTCCACTTACGGTAGGTCTATAGATGACTCACTCTTAGGAGTACAGGACTCCCAACTTTTAATTTGACTTGAACTACCCAAAAGGTTTGGTAGCTATGATCGAGCAGCCAAGCTTAGTCCAGGAGGGGGAAGGGCTGTAGGGAAGTACAAAGGCCTCAGGGCACACCTATAGTCAAGAATACTGTTACACGCTGTAGTTTTATTTAACAAAAAGGTGTTATTTATTATAAACACTAAGGCAACTAACATATTGCTAGAATAACAAGTAAACATATTCACATGTATACAGTAAGTCATTTTTTAAGCATTACTCAATTCAATAGTAGATTCTTAGGCGATATACTGGTAAGTAGTCTGAGTAGCATCCAAGTTAGCAAATCAAATATTTAACATTCAATGTAATACAACTAAGATACTGGTAAGTAACCTTTAGGCAGCCTACAGTTTGAGACACTCATCCCCAGATAGGTCTGGACTTTCTAGTCAGTTGTTACACTGGCTGACCAGGCCCATGGGCAGAAGAACAAAGAAAGACATGCTGTCAAAGTTGTCAAATTTTGCCGGATTCTTCAGTGTTACAGTTATGTAAAATGTTTAGTGAAAAGACTGTTCAGGGAGGTCAGGTGGACCCTCTGAAGAATTTTAACCTAAAGGACCGATGTCCTTAGGCCTGGGAGAACACTATTGGGTTGTCCTCCCCAAAGTGTCTCAAGAAGCTCAGGAGGAGCACAGATCAACACAGCAAGCATGCAGGTAAGCACCTAGCAGCAGGACCGTACCTTTTCTGAAGAAAGATGTTGTTACTGATGTGTCCCCACAGTGAGGTGACAGCAACTCCTGTTTGGATTCTTGGCCTGGCGGCTGAAAAAAGAACTTTTGGCGGGAGCAGACAGTCGGCTTCTTGTGATGGGACGCCCAGCTGACGATCTTCACGATACTGGCTCGTTTGGACTCGACAGAGGCTACGGTTCAGCGACGGTTGTCGCACAGCAGACTTCTCCAGTATTGGATCTTTCATGGATTCACATGCTGTGAATATTTCCCTGTCGTCAGGCTGGGAAACCTCAGTAACTTTAACTTAGTACAAAAAAGAAAGTGGGTGAGGCGCGCACTCCCGGTTCTGGTCAAATAAACCTGTTACAAAAAATACATAGCTGGGTCACATCCCAAAATGGACAAATATTCACAGGGTTAGATCGCTTCTGCTGCAAATCAGGTACTCAGTATTAACAGGGTTAGATCCCTTGCTGCAAATCAGGTACTCAGTATTAACAGGGTTAGATCCCTCAGCTGCAGTTCTGTGGTCTGTAGTTGTTCTCCTCCTAGCGCTTTCTTATCTCAAATAATCATCAGGGAGGCTGTTGAGCAGGTGTGTCTAATTAGACTCAAAGGATTCTGGTAGCTGTAGTGAAAACGTTTTTTTTCGTTCAGGTTACCAGCAACCGACACCCCTTCAAAGCACAAGTCCTTCCCAAATTTGGGGGAGAGGAGAGAACCATCTTTATGATTCTCCAAAGTGGGGCACAGTCACCCCGTGGCGCTGCCTCTGGAGCCCGGGACTCCCATAGCATTCAGTACAAAAAAGAAAGTGGGTGAGGCGCGCACTCCCGGTCCTGGTCAAATAAACCTGTTGCAAAGATGATTCTCTCCCCTCCCCCAGAAAGAAAGCGCTAGGAGGAGAACAACTACAGACCACAGAACTGCATCCGAGGGATCTAACCCTGTTAATACTGAGTACTTGATTTGCAGCAGAAGGGATCTAACCCTGTGTATATTTGTCCATTTTGGGATGTGACCCAGCTACTTATTTTGTGCAACAGGTTTAATTGACCAGGACCGGGAGTGCGCGCCTCACCCACCTTCTTTTTTGTACTGAATGCTATGGGAGTCCCGGGCTCCAGAGGCAGCGCCACGGGGTGACTGTGCCCCACTTTGGAGAATCATAAAGATGGTTCTCTCCCCTCCCCCAAATTTGGGAAGGACTTGTGCTTTGGAGGGGTGTCGGTTGCTGGTCACCTGAACAGAAAAAAACTTTTTCACTGCAGCTACCAGAATCCTTTGAGTCTAATTAGACACACCTGCTTATCAGCCTCTCTGATGATTATTTGAGATAGGAAAGCGCTAGGAGGAGAACAACTACAGACCACAGAACTGCAGCCGAGGGATCTAACCCTGTTAATACTGAGTACCTGATTTGCAGCAGAAGGGATCTAACCCTGTGTATATTTGTCCATTTTGGGATGTGACCCAGCTACTTATTTTGTGCAACAGGTTTAATTGACCAGGACCGGGAGTGCGCGCCTCACCCACCTTCTTTTTTGTACTGAACTTTAACTTAGCGTTTTCCTATGGAAAACTTTGACACTTTAGTGTCCTATCAACATCCTTTTTGGGTGTTTTAGGCCCCACCAATAGGACGTCGGGTATAGATAGCCCGCCCCCGCGGCGTCCCTTCAAATTTCAACCGTCTCCAAACTGTTGGGATCACCTTGTGTTTCTTCGTGTTTTTGCACGTGTGTTTGGTTCGTGGGCTAGCATTTCGTCTGTAGCCCAAAAGAAGTCTCTTTTTCGGCCTTGTGCTACCTGCGGCTTGAAAAAGGTGTACGAAGGGGATGGTCATATGGACTGTCTTTACTGTCTCTACCCACATCACTCGGCAGATACCTGCGAGATATGTCGGGAGTTTTTGAAGAAGACCTTGAAAGACCGTAATCGACGGCTCATATGTTGGCTTAATGAGGGCACGTACCTGGTTTCTGAGGTGGGTTCAGCCCGGGGGAGCCAGTCTTCGGGAAGAGCGGAGAAGTCCTGCAAAGAAGCATCAGGACGCATTGCCTGCGTCGGAGGTGGGGAAAGGCAGCAAGTCTTCGTCGAGGCTGCATCAGTCGAAGGGGGCGAGTAGCTCTTCGTTGTCCAAGCATGGTCGGTCAGACAAATCCAAGGGGTCTGGTGGTAGGTCTGAGAAGTCTCCGGTGTCGGAGAAAGTCCCGGTGAAACCGAAGGAGTCTTGGTCGAAGCACTTGTCGTCCAGGGACCATCACAGGTCTTCATCCAGCCGGGAGCCTTCGAAGCACCGGTCCGGTTCTTGCAAAAAATCCAGGTCCCCGAGGAAATCGAAGCCAGGGGATGTGGGTCCGACGACGAGCTCATCGATGGTTGTTCTGTCATCGACGGTAGTGCTGCAATCTACGGTCCCGTTGTCGACAGTGGTGTCATCAGCGCCATCCACGATGCTGACCGATAGTGGTCCACTGCTGTCGTCACAGATGGAATCGGAAGGGATGTTGACGACGGGTGGGGCGTGGCAGTATGCCACCTTTGAGTCTATCCTTCCTGAGAACATTTTGCAGCAAGATCCAGCTACATTTTCTGTTTCTTCAGAAATGGAGGAGGAACAGGAGCAGGTGTTTGACCCGTCAGCTCTGGGTTTGCAGAGTGTGAGGCCTTCGACGTCGAGTGGAATGGGGGCTGGGCTGCCCCTTTATCCGTTGGTTAACCCGCAAACTCTGCTGTCGCTGCAAGTGCTGTCTACGCTTCAATCTTTGTTGGGGCAACTGGATGCGAGGATGCCCCCTCCTAAGAGTCCAGCGGTGCCGGTGGTCGAGGTGTTGCCTGGTGAGGTGCCTAGGAAGTTGCCATTGCCGGTGGGGTTGGTCCGTCCACAATCTCATCCTGAAGAAGACGAGCTACCTGATTCGGACCCTGAGAGTTTTCCACGGGACACCCTTTCTACTGCATCGTCGTCGTCACCGACGAGAGATGACGCATGGGACACGGACGCAGAGGTGGAGCAGCCCTGTAGTCCGACTCGACCATCGCCTCCGGATGATATTGGGGCGTTACACACCATAATGTCGAAAGCATGTCTGGAGTTTGTGCTGGCGCCTGAAGAGGAACTTAAGGACTGCTTCATCTTCAACCATATGGGCAAACGGAGGAAGGCGGTCTTCTCTGTGCCGATTCTCGACCACGTGTGGCAGGAGGGCCTGCGCACGATGCGCCACTCGTTTTCAGAACCGGCTGTGAAGGGTCGCCTTGAACATAAATTCAAGACTCCGGAGTCTACCCCTAGATGCCTGGTGTGGCAGCCCACGCCCGAGTCAGTGGTGTCAGCGGCTGCCAGCCTTAAGTCCAGGAGCCAACATAAATGTGTTACGCCTCCAGACAGTGAGGCCAGGAAGCAGGACACTTTTGGAAAGAAGGTCTTGACGGTAGGGGCTATGACTGTGAAGGCTGTAAATTCCTTGGTGATCATGGCCAGATATGATCGTGAAATGTGGCATCGGCTGTCCCCAATTCTTTAACATCTGCCGGAGCAACACCGAAAGGAAGCAATGCTGTTGGAGCTTGAGGGGGAGGAGGCCTCCAACCACAGCATAAATATTGCGGTGGACCTGGCAGAGTCAGGTTTTAAACAGATTAACAATGGAGTAGTGCTCCGGCTGCAGGCCTGTTTGAAGTGCACTGACTTTCGCCCGGAGGTCCAATATAAGGTCATCGACATGCCCTGTGAGGGCGAACACTTGTACGGCGAGAAAATTGATTAGGCCTTGAAAAGGATGAAAGAGGATACGGAAACCGCTAAATCCTTGGGTTCCTTGCAAAGTGGGCGCTCTTTTTGATCCTTTTGAGTTTTCTGTGGAGCCTCTCCACCAGAGATCGAGGTTACGTGCGCGCCAGCTACTCATCGCAAGGGTATCCCCGATCTGTCCAGTCGATGCAGAAAGTCCGGGACTTGCAGGCTCAGCAAAAGAAGAGTTTGCAGTTCTCTGTGGCTAAGGGGCGGCAAACTAAAACTCAACAATGACTGCGATATGGCCAATCTGCTGGGGGGCAGGGTTGTCATCCACGTCGACGAGTGGCGAAGGATAACATCAGATCGCTGAGTGCTAGACACAGTGTGTCTTGGCCACTCGCTGGAGTTCCGGCGTCCTCGGATCCCTATTCCGCCGGTGCTGCAGCTGCATCTTCCAATCCTGCGGCAGGAGGTGGTTCTCATGCTAGAAAAGTGGCGATAGAACCATTTCTGATTGCGGAACGGGGCCAAGGGCTTTACTCCCGGTACTTTGTTGTGAAAAAGCCCAATGGCAAGTGGAGGCCTATTGTAGATCTTCGGGCGTTGAACAAGAATCTGCAACACCTGAAGTTCAAGATGCTCACCCTTCAAGATTTAATCCGTTCAGTGCAGCCGGGCGAGTTCCTGGCGTCGTCGGATCTGCAGGATGCCTATTTTCACATCCCTATGTGGCGGAAGTTCCGCAAGTTCCTGCATTTTGTGGTCGGAGAGGAACACTATCAGTTTCGGGTCCTCGCGTTTGGCCTGAAGTCGTCCCCCAGGACGTTCATGAAATGTCAGGCGCCGGTGGCGGCCTTCCTCCGGAGGGAAGGTCATCATGTGTACCCCTACCTGGACGATTGGTTGGTGAGGGGTTCGTCACAGGGAAGGGCACGAGAGTTTCTCGTGGCGACCATGCGGCTTTTGCAACGGCTGGGATTCGCCGTCAACTTCGACAAATCATATTTGATGCTGTCCAGAGAGTTGGTGTTTCTCTGGGTGCAGTTTCTTACCAGGCAAAATCTGGTGAAGCATTCCAGCGAGCATGTGGAAAAGTTGCGGGCCAAGGCAAGCGAGTGGAAAGAGGGCGCAGTGGTCTTGGTCCGAGGTTACACGTCGCTGTTGGGGGCCATGGCATTGTGTATCCCTCTTCTGCCCAATTGCCCCCTGTTCATGAGGCCGGTGCAGGAGTTCCTTGTGGACAGATGGTCCAGAGTCGAGGATTGTGGTCAGACAAGTTGTGGTCGGCATAAGTCTGGTGGACGCCCTTCGCTGGTGGACGTGCATGACCAATCTTGTAAGGTGAATGCCCTTGCTGGATCCGGGGGTTCCAGTTTACGATTGTGGCGGTCGCCCCCCAGGTAGGGTGGGGGGCACACCTCAATGGCTCACAGGTGCATATGATCTTGGGTGGAGACTATGGGCCAGTGGTCTTGGGTGGAGACTGTTACACATCAATGTGCTCGAGTTGAGGGTGGTGCACTGGGCCTTAAAGTAGTTTCTTCCGCGGATCGGTGATAACGGACAATACCACCACGATGTTCTAGTTAAGGAAACAGGGGGGCACACATTCCATAGTCCTGTCAAAGGAGGCGCAGGACGTTTGGCGTTGGGCTCTCGCTCAAGGGACCAGCATGGTCGCTTTCCATCTGCCCGGAGTTCTGAATGTTCAAGCAGACGTGCTCAGCAGGGCTGCCAGTCAGCTGTACGAGTGGAGGCTGAAAGAGCAGCAGGTGTCAAGGATCTTCCGGCTTGGGGGCATCCTCTGTGGTATCTTTTTGCTATAAGGGAAAGCAAGTGGTGTCTGCAGTTCGCCAGCAGAGGGGCTCATCCCGAGTCATTGGGGGACACTTTTTCATTCTGTGGATGGGTCTCTTTGCGTATGCGTTTCCCCTGTTCCCGCTCATTTGGAAGACCATCCATTGGATTCGGAAGTACCAGTGCCGAGTGATTCTGGTGGCCTTGTTCTGGGCCAGGCAGACAAGGTTCTCAGATCTACTTCATCTAGCGGTGGAAGAGCCGATTCGGTTGGGAGTGGATCTGGATCTCCTGTCTCAGGACGGCGGCAGGGTGTGGCATCACGATCCGGTGTGTCTCAGCCTTTCGGCGTGACTCCTGACCACTCCCGAGTTCGGTCATGTAGGAATATCCTGAGTGTGTCGACGAATTTTGGAGGCAGCGAGGGCGCCTTCCACAAATGTCTCGTATGGTCATGAATGGACGAGATCCTGTGAATGGTGGAAGGGTCATCCTGGGGTTGAACCTTTGAACGTTTCTCTGGCGCAGGTTCTCCCGTACCCGTTACACTTGGCGAAAGGGGGCCTGACCTCGTCATCCATTAAGGTGCATTTGGCACCGATTTCTAGGTTTTTTTATTTTTTAATATATTTTTATTTTATTTTTTAAGGTCAAACAAACACACTACAACCGTTTCAAAACATAGAAAGCATCATATTGCAACACATTTTCAAACTCCCCAACTCCCCCCTCCCCCTTTAAACTAGAGCCAGTTCTCACAAATCATTTACGGGAACATCACTGGGTGGCACACTACCTAGACTGCCATCAATCGGGTCCTCTGTTTCGTTGTCACCCTGGTGAGGGTTTGCCAACGAGGCCACCAATTGCCGCCAGGCCAACAAGGGCCCTACTTCTTCTTCGCCCCCCCTGGTGACCGCTTCAAACTAGACTACAGATTCAGCTTCCGCCCATCTCAAGAGGTCTGTCCACCACACCTCCACCCTGGGTCTATGGGCCGCCTTCCAGCCCATGGCGATCCTGCGTTTGGCCAAGACATAGGCCAGGTCCTTCATCTTGCTTATGTGTTTCAAATGCCGGGGTCTAGGGAATAGTCCAAGCAAGCATGACCAGGCCGATTCCACATCCAGCACTACCCCCCCGCCAGCCAGTTTCGTCTTGACCTCATTCCAAAATCTATGCACCTCCGGGCAAGCCCAAAACATGTGTAGCAGTCCCGCGTTCACCTCCCCACACCTGGGGCATTGCTGTGTAGCTGATCCCCCAAACTTTGCAATCTTCCCGGGGGTTAAATAAGCCCTGTGGGTAACATACAACTGAAGTTGTTGGAATCTCGCGTTACGGGACACCTTTTTATGGTACCTCTGGGCCCGTTCCCACTGCCCATCCGTCATGGGTCCTCCCACCTCCTCCTCCCAATCTTGTCTCAATTGGGGCAACTCCTTCCTTGCCCGCAGGAGCTCATATATCCTCGATATTTTGTGCCCGCCCTCCGATGCATCGTACATGGTTTCCAGGGAGGCATCTGGATCCTCCGCGAGCACTGTCTCCGGCCATCTTTCTCTAGTCTTTTTCACCAGCCTAGTGTAGGTTATATATTGGCCACCATGTACTCCCGTCTCTTTCTGCAGCCGCTGAAAGTCCACCGCCTCCCCATCCTGCCATATGTCCCCGAGGGTGGCTAGGCCTACCTTTTCCCAGTATCTGCGGACCGATTCAAGTAGTTGGGAGTCGCTCCCACATACAGCCACCAAAGGGGCCTGCTGGGAGTATGGTTCCGAGTCCCCCCCAATCTTCCATGTCCTGTGCCAGATCTCCCAGCCCAACCTCAGTAACCGCCCCATGACCACCAGTTTATCTCTGCCCAACCACACCACTTCCATCAGAAAGTATGCGGCCGTATCTTCGCGCAGGAGCCTGGCTTCCGCCGAATCTTCAGTCGAGAGCCACCTGGCCACGTACTGCAGCTGCCCCGCCAGGTAATAGAGTTCGAAGTTAGGCAGGCCTATCCCCCCCTGTCGCACGGGTTCTGGAGCTTCCACAGAGCCACCCTATTCCTAGAGCTGCCCCACACAAAACCCCTACACACGCTGTGAAATTTCGCGAATAGGCTTCTGGGTATCAGAAACGGGACGTTTGTAAAAAAGTGCAAGAGTCTAGGCAGGACCACCATCTTGAGCAAGGCCGCCCTCCCCATCATGGTCAGGGGCAGTCTGGACCAAAATACCATACTGTTCCCAATCCCCTCTAACGCCTTTTCCGTGTTGTGCTTGTGTTCTGTCTCGATCTTGTGGTAAATGTTTATTCCCAGATACCTAAATGTTACGGGCTGCCATGGTATCAGCAGAACAGGCAGTCTCTGCACCGGGACATTCCTATATCTACCCAAAGGGAACAGGCTGGACTTTCCAGGGTTCACCGATATACCGGAGAGGATGGCGTACCGTTCTATCACCTCTAGGACGTACTGTAGGTTTTCTTCTGGATAGCGTAAATAAAGGAGCATATCATCCGCATATAATGATATCAAATGCTCTCCGCTGGCCGTGTTTATGCCCACCTCCCCATATTGTTGACGCAGGCATATTGCCAGCGGCTCCAGTGCCAGTATATATAGCATCGGTGACCAGGGACATCCCTGTCTGGTCCCCCTGCCCAGTTGCCAAGAATCTGAGACCGTGGACCCTGTCTTGACCCTCGCCATCGGGGTGCTGTAAAACAACTGTACCCATCTGAGGTATCCGGGTCCCACTCCATACCCCTTCAGGACTGCTTTCAGCCAGGGCCATCGTACCGAGTCGAAGGCCTTGACCGCGTCTAACGACACTATGGCCAGCTCGCCCGTGTCCTCCTCAGTTTGGTCCATGACATGGTGTAGCCTCCGGTGGTTGTCGGTGATGTTCCTGCCTGGAACGTATCCCGTCTGATCTGGGTGTATCAGTTTCTTAATCACCCTTTTCAGTCTATTAGCCAGCATCGCTGTGAGTATTTTGCTGTCCTGATTGAGCATGGACAACGGTCTGTAAGACCCGCACTCCACGGCCGGCTTGCCTGGTTTCAAGAGTGGGATGATTACGGCCTCACGGAGAGACAACGGGAGTTCTCCCTTCTCATAGGCCTCGTTGAAAGTGGCAAGCAGTGGCTGGAGCAACTCTTGCTGGTATGTTTTGTAGAACTCGCTGGGCAGCCCATCCGAACCCGGCGCCTTGCAAGTGGGCAAGTTCCGAATCACTACCTCCAGCTCATCTGAGGTGACGGGTGCGTCCAACTCAGAGCGCTCTAGATCATCTAAGGTGGGCAGCTCAATGTCCCCCAATGTGTCTAGTATGTCTTGACCCATATCCTCCCCCGTGTCCTCATACAAGTGTCTGTAAAACTTAAGGATTTCCTCATTTACCTCTTTCTGGGTGTTGCATATGCTACCTCCTACGCCCTGGATCTCGCTAGTCAGCAGCTTTGCGGTCTCGGATACCGCTGGTGGACATTTGCCAGGCAGCCTCCTGGGCGGTGCCGCATTCCTTCACCAGGCATTACTGCCTGGGGCAGCAACATGTGGAAGATGAGCAGGTGGGGCGTGCGGTCCTCCAACGCCTGTTTCAATAAGGTAGGCCCCACAGCTTCAGGGTTTTTTCTATGTGCTTTTATCACTTGATGGATTTGTTGTCTCATATATGTGATTGAGTAATGTTTGTTGGTTTGCCTGTGACACACCGTCACACATTGGTTGTACTACTATGTAATCTATTCACAGCATGTGAATCCATGAAAGTTCCAATGCTGGAGAACGGAGTAGTTTCTTACCTGGAACTCCATTTCTCCAGCATTGGTATCTTTCATGGATTCACATGCGCCCGCTGGCCACCCCTGCAGGCAAATCTGGTTTCGGGTTCTCTCTACTTTAGAGGTTACAATCTGAAGGGAAGCCGCGGGGCGGGGCTATTTATACCTGACGTCCTATTGGTGGGGCCTAAAGCACCCAAAAAGGACGTTGATAGGCACCTAAGGTGCCAAAGTGTCAATAGGAAAATGCAAAGTTAAAGTTACTGAGGTTTCCCAGCCTGATGACGGGGGAAATATTTACAGCATGTGAATCCATGAAAGATACCAACGCTGGATAAATAGTTACAGGTCCCTGAAGTGGAAGAGGAAGCTTCTCAGAGTGGGAAAGGGTCACTGCGCAAGCCCAGAGGGATGCCTGTAAGGTTCCAGACGAAACCGCAGTTCAGGAAACGATGCACAGCAAATTGGTCCAGGTCCCAGGTTATTGAGGAAATGCATCCCAGAACGGTTGCAGCTCTTCGAGTGACGGCTCAAAATGTAGCTGGTCTCGACTGGTTAGGTCCACCAGTCTAGGGGAGGAAGACGTCCATTCTGGATCTTTCCTGTCCAGCAGAAGAGCAGGTTGGAGCAGCAGCAGTTACTCGGCAGTCACTGGCGGTCTCTGGAAGTGGCTGCAGATCTTCTTCTGATTCTTTCCTTTGGTCGACTCAGCATTCTGCTCCAGGACCCTTGCCTGTTATGCAGGAAATCCATTGGTATTCACCAATCATCATTCAAGCCTTTATGCAAAACTTGGGGATGAAATGTCCAAAAGGACAGCCAACCTTCCAGTTCAAACTGGATCCAGGCAGACACACTGCAGGACAATGAGCAGGGGAATTTTGGTCACCTCCCCCACTTCCTGTCATTTTGGGCATGCAGAGAGCACTGGTGGGCTTTCGCAATGAGGCCCACCAAAGACAAAAGACATAGCAGGACCTCCCCCGCCAACCTAGGTAGAAGAAGGCTCAAGGAAGGACAAGTCCGCAAGAGTTGGCTTTAAAAATAAAAAAAGAACAGCATCCGTTTTAGGTCAATGGTGACCAATGTGTCCTTTATCGCAGTGTGCATGTAAAGTTCACAAAAAGTCAGTAGAAATCCTCCACTGCCACCACCACTGAGATGAACTAGTCACTGTAACTAGAAAGTTATAGGGGAAGTAGAAAAAAGGATGCATTGTGTCCCCTCGCCACTCCACATAAGGTGGGGTGTGCCGATTCCACAAAATAGGTCTGGTAGGATAAAGTGTCCCCCTGTCCTTGGTAATGGCTGTTATCACAAGGAAAATATAAAGGACAGCTCAAGAAGCTCCCAGCAACACTCCACAGAAAGTGCTGTGTGCTGCAATAATACATTGCAGATGCCTTAAAGGTTGGAGGAAAGCATGACTCCAAAATGATACAACCAAAAGGGTAGAAAAAGGTTCCAAGAGGCAGAGTCAAAGACTGAGTGAGTGTGGAAAAAGGTTCCCACTCACTCAGAAGAACTGGTCAAACATCCAAGAGCCCAGCAAAAAGTGCGTGGGGGGTGGGACTCTGAAGTGGGTCGTATTTCTCAAAAAAATGAATTCTACCTTTATAGTAGTCCCTGCATTTATGGTACATGGAAGCAGTGGACCAAATTTATCACCATTTACAGACTGCTTCTACCCCAAATCTGTTATATTTTATGTTGCCTAGGGTTGGGTACTGAAGGGAAGGTGTTGATGCCCATTGATAAAAAAGACTAGGCTTGATCAAGTATGAGGTTGTAGACAAGCCCAGATCGTATATGCGAAACGACAGAATCCAATCTAGGCTAGTCCACAAACTCAACCTAATCGATATCTCGTGACTCAATTATTCTTAAGGCCGTTATCGATAGAATCATTGAGCGATCATAAACTGGACAGTTGACATCCTTAAAGATGCTTTCAAAGCCTAACATCCACATATTAGATGAGTCCCTTGTTTGCGGACCCACATCGGTACAGTTACACATGGTGCACTTTGACGAGAATTTACATGTAATACACGTTTCTCGTAACAAACTTGTTTCCTTCTCTAAACGTCATTTGCACCCTTCAACTCCTTCCTGTTTTTAAGGATTTTTTCGCTACAGTCTACCATCCATATCTTCAACTTCCATCGGCAAGTGGGTGGTCAATTTTAACAAGTATGATGCTACAGACGTGTTTGCAGTATTATCTTCTTTGCAGTCTTTATTAGAGAAATCTGCATTACCCTGCGCCTTCTTCAAGAAAGGCACTATGGAAGATGTATTGGTTGGAAGCTGTTTAGTCAGTGTTCTTTGGAACAACATGTTTCAGGTTTTGGTTCAATCTCCAGTGGCGCTGCACCATTTGTCTTGCCCTTTTTCTTTTTCTTACATTTTGAAGCTGCCCCCAAAGGAGCCGATTGTGATGGTATGTCCCCACCATCGTACTCCTTCTCCCGGAATTAACATGATACTGTTACTTTCAACGTTCAAGTTTCTTAAAAACATCCTTGAACCACATTTGTTTGCCCCCGTGGTTTCTTCTGCTTCTTCTTCCTAGCAATCTTTTGTCTTGTAGAAGTACAAACTGTTGGTGCCTCAACAGTACCTCTAGTATTGCCATGATCATTATCGGTCACCGGTAGCTCCACGAATGACAGTTCGTTGTTAGCATTCACTGCCTGTCTAAAGGTAGCTCCTCGCACATAGATGGTTGTGCAGTGGGGACTTGATAGACTGTGTCCCGATATATTACTAAGGTTCATACACTGCACCACCTTACTACGTAACCAGACTTGAGGGATCTCCTTATTTGCTCCTTCTTGCACACAATCACACGTGTCTCTCACAACACCTTCATCAACAACAGCAGGTTGCTCTCTCCCAACATGACTCAATTGATCAATTCTTCCACTGCCCAATTATTAATTAGCATTTATATGCAATTGTAGTTTCCAACAGTTTGCATTGTAACATCCTTAAAAGGTAAGCACCATTCTTCAAGGTTTCTGAGCGAATATTGTCATGCAATCGAACCAAAGATTGTACCACAAGGTGTCGTGGAGACAAAGTGGTTTGATTTGTTGGGCCTCGTTCCTGCCTAGACTGATTTGCATGAGTGTATGTGGTATATGGGGGTTTGGTGTAAACATCCAATCCGCATGTGACCTTTCCATGGTGGGAATACTATGTTTACCATTGTTATTTAGCAAAGCTTTGATATATTCTCTTTCTACGGATTCACAAAAATCATGAAAAAAATGATCTTCGAATGTGACTCTTGACTATCTTTGTTTGCCCAAGTAACCTGATTTGGCAGAATCATTCACATCATGACCATTCTTTCCATCCACAATCGGGTGAATCGTGTGATCCATCAATAGTGGTATTTATGGCAGATGTTATAAGTGGGCTCATAGTGTTATTTAAATCCTTAGTGTCCATACAGGGCGTTGTTAAGGAGCTGGACCCATTTGTCACTGAATCATTATCCAGAGAAGTGCCAAAAGGACCCCTCTGCCACTATAATATCAGACAAATGTGGCAGGGGAGAGTCATTACCACTTGTATTTCCTGTATTAATCTCAGGGACTTCGTAAAAGCTCATTTGACCCTCACTTTCACCACAGTCTATAGGTAGCACTGTTCTGGTCATTATTCACTCCCACCTCATTGAGGGACAGTCCTGCCAGTTTCAGGTAACTAGCAATTCTCAAATGATGCCTGGCGCTCAGGTATACTGAGAATTGCAGGTGACCCTACATCTATATTAGCCCAGGCCAAAACAGTTACATGGCTTCCAGATATCAACATGTCAATATATTTGAGCGCTGAATGATTAAATGTTCAAGACTTTTCAAATTGTGCAAGTCTGTTTAATGTTTGTTTGTTTTGAAGGTTAACATCTACCGCTTAGTTACTAAAGGAACAGTGGAAGAGGAAATCATTGAACGTGCCAAGAAGAAGATGGTTCTGGACCATCTTGTTATCCAGCGTATGGATACAACTGGCCGGACTGTGCTGGATAACAATTCTGGAAGTTCCAAGTAAGTATCAGCATTTATAGGATGACAGGGAATGGGTTGCTTTGTATGAAAGTAAGAAGGAGATGGGCTGTGCAATCATTTAACCCAAAGGTGAATCGCAAATTCCACCTTAAAAGTTCAACTATACATCTGTATAGAAGTTAGCTTTAACATGTCCGCCAAGTTCAACTCCAGGGAGTGAGGAGGGCTGGCAGTGAAGTACAATTAATCCAGATAGCCAAAGAAAAAACATGTATACATTTCTGAGGCTTGTGAATCTGCTTAGATTCACATGTGTTGCATAGGTCTCCATCTAGTGGTTGATTTGGAGAGTAGTACACTAGCCTTACCCTATGTTTGCAGGCACCCATGATAACTCCTGCGTCAACATCCTTAGATTTGCGCATGTAAGGTAGAGATAGTGTGGCACAAACGCCTCGGTCAACGCACCTTTTCTGCTTATGGGAATAACAGTGCAATACTCAGAGCTAACCACTAGATGGCAGCCTATACTATAGTGACGGATACACCCATGTTGATGCTCCTTTTCAAACTCGAAAAACAAGATGTAATACTCAGCACCAACTACTAGATGGTGCCCCATGCAAAGCATGTGATTCTAAGCAGGTACAAGCCACAGAAATATTAAGATATATATATATCTCGAGTCAAAAAAGTTTATTTCAGATTCCAAAAATCCATAAAACACAAAGGCAACATAATACATTTAATAAAACCCATCCTTTAAGAGCATCCACAAGAACCACAATGAACATGTCTAAAAACAATATGCCCTATTCAAAACAACTCAACATAGGGATCAACGGCATTCCTCACCCTGAATCCTTAGTGTATCCCCTTCCTAAAATACATCACTCTTTTCAGATAGGAAAGTAATGCCCATGTAACCAGAACAGCATCTGCACTTAAAAGAAATAAAATAGCTTCTGTGTAATGGCGAATCTTAGACACCCTAAGAACTGGAATTAATGTTGCCCTCTATATCCCGGTGTACCCCGGGCAAAATATTAACAGATGTGGCAAATTTTCAGTACTATACCCACACACCGGGCAGGCAGCAGAATCCGGATAACCTTTCCAGTTCGCGGTGTTCCCTCGTAAGAGGAGACGGTCGAACCTTGCCCGAGTGATTAGCCAACAGTCTTTTTTTCTGGACACCCCATATTAAATACGGTTGAATCACAAAGAGCCGGCTAATCTTTACATGCAATTTGCCAGGATTATGTTCATACTCCAGAAGTATTCTCTGCTTGGCAAACACTTCACCCAGAACAAGTTTATACCCATTCGCCTCTGGTTTGGATAGGAGAGCTGCTGGAGGGAAAAAGAAAACTTAAATTGTCCTCTCCTAAGGCTTTTGCAATATAGTCCAGTCACAACATTTTTTGCCACCCCGTCCTCTCCAAAACAGAACTAATGATGAAGTGACAGAGAGGCATGAGCATTTGCCCATAACTGAACCCAGAAGAGTATAGGGGCCAATGCCCACTGATCCTCCCAAAATTCCAGGCCCAATTCCCTATGAATAGCAGTGCATGCTGAAGAGTTGCGGATTCCTAATAATCTCCTCAAATATATTATCCTTGACTTGTAACTCACCAGCCTTCTGGAAACCCCACAATGGAGCCCCATATAATGGAACTGCCTTTGATTGTGTGACATATATCTTAGATACCACTTCAAGCGGTTGACCCTCACAACGGGACATGAAGTGAAAAATGCCCCCTTTTTGGCTCATTTTAGCAGACTGCTTAGTTAGGTGTGCCTTCCCCGTGATGGCTTCCGAGAATCTAATCCCCAGGTAATCAAAGACCTTCACCCTGGGGATAACTTCTCCAGCACAAATCATGTGTCGCATTGCAGCTGGCCGTTTTCTGCCCACGCATGCCAATACATCTGATTTTTTTTTTGCGTGAATTTTTAACCCCAAATTGCTCATAAATGTTGCATACGCATTAGTCAAGGTCTGCAGTGCTCTCGGGGTCCTGGCTAGCAATACGGTGTCATCCGTGTAAGCTAGCACAGGAAATGCCCGACCCCCCCAATACCAATAACTCCACCATAATAGTCAACAAATCCTTCCGAGAGGCCATTAATATAGAGGCAGAAACAGATTGGGGCTAGAACACAGCACTGCCTCATTCCACAGCCGACCCTAAAGCACGCTGTGCAGTGACCCCCCGGACCACTAGGCACACACGCCTCATTATCTTTGTGGATTTCCATCAAAACCTTCAGTATGGCCCCAGGGCAGCCCATGGACCTGAGCACTGCCCAAAGCTTTGGCCTGTCTACCTTGTCAAATGTCGTGCTATATATAACGACCCAATCCTTCAAGGTAGAGCTAGGCATACTTGCACGTCCGCAAAGTAAATAAATCATAGCACTCAACCGATCTTCAAAGTTAAAACGGTTTAATGGATTCTGGATAGATTAACCACAAAACCATGGAAAATGAGAAACACTCATTGAGCAAAAAAGTGCCACACGTTCCACCCCAACCGGGGCTTTGTGAGGGATCTCGACACATGAAGGACCATGGGTACAGTGGACGTCACACCAGAGTATTACTGGCACACCCTGTCAACGTCCCTATTCGAGTTTCGAAAACAACTGTAATACTCTACAGCTTCCACTAGATGTCGGCCTATGCATAGTATGTTCAAGCAGATGCAAGCATCAGAAATACGATTAAGGTGTTTTGTATGCTCGGGATTTGTTAGGGAGAATTCTCATTTCTGTGCTAATTCCCTTCACCTTTAGAGATCTCCAGCTCTTTTGCTCTACTTAGGACTTTGTACTTTTAACCCTGGAGTGAGTGAGACCTTTTTCTCACTCTTTTATTTTTACCTGATTTGGATGTTGGGTTTCCACTGTTTCTGGGGTCTGACAAACTCCACAGGCATCTACTTTTTGTATGGTGACACACAGCACCTTCAGTGCAGTGTCACAGAGAAATCCTTCAGATTTCTCATAAGATTTAAATACCCTTTCTTGTGTGAACTACAGTTCCCAATAATAGTAAAGTGAAATTGACTTTACTTACCTTTTCTCTTGTAGTTCCAGCACACCCCATCTTATGTGGAGTGCTGGGGGTTACTGTTTCTTTTTATTTTTATTAATTTCCAACATGTACAACATATAATACAACCACCATTATACAAGTCAATTCTCTCATCCAGTTCCATGTTTTGTTTTCTCCCCTATTCCCCCCACCCCCTCCCCTTGACCTTACCAACCGTTCCAAACATTCTCAGTCCTCTTCATCGGGCGTACCTCCATCCCTTCCACTTGGAAGGCCATCTTCTTCCTGACTTGCCTGGTCAGACCCAGACAGTGTCGCTACTATTTGTTTACAGGCCACCAATGTGTTCGCTTCCTCCTCCCCACCTCTGTTCACTGCCTCATCCCAGACTGTGGTCTCTGCATTCGCCCATTTCTGCAGGTCATACCATCAGACTTCTGCACTCCGCCTCCGGCTAGTTTTTCACACCATTGCTATCCTGCGCTTAGCTAGTATGTATGCCAGGTCTTTAAGTTTGCCCACATGCCTAAGCTGATTCGGCCTGGGGAATCCCTCCAACATACACGCCCATAGGGTATTTACGTCCAAGTTAATCTCTTTCCTTGCCATATAGCATGCCACCTCCTCCCAGAATTGTTTTAAATCTCTGGGCATGCCCAAAACATGTGTATCATTTCAGCACTGACCTCCCCACATTTCGGCCATGTCTGTATGCCAGCATTTTTAAACCTGGCTATCCTTCCGGGGGTCATGTATGCCCTGTGAGTGACTTACAACTGCACCTGCTGCAACCTCACGTTCCTGGATAGCTTCTTGTGGTATCCTTGCGCCCTAACCCATAACCCATCGCTCATTTGTTCCCCCGCTTCCTCTTCCCAGTCTCGCCTCGTCCGTGTTATATCTTTCCCCACATTGGACATCAGTAGCTCGTATATCCGGGAGACCTAATGGCCCCGTCTGATATGTCATAAAATGTTTCAATGACTGCCTCTGGCTGTCAAGTTAGCTCTGCCTCGGGCCACGTGTCTTTTATCGTCCTCACCAACCTAGCATATGTGATGTTTTTTCCTCTGTGTAAACCGGTGTCTGCCTGCAAAGCATCAAACCCTTTCACCTCTCCGTTCTGCCACACATCCCCCATGGTCACCACTCCCATCGGTTCCCATTTTTCCCAGATAGTCCTCATTTGCTCATCTACTCCTTTCAATGCCACTAGCGGTATCTGCGGGGAGCACGGGTACGGGTTCTCTAGCAATTGGCAGGCCCTTCTCCACATTTTACCACCCAGGTCCAGCAGCCTGCTGCCCCTCCCCCATTGCGATTTTGGCAGCCACATCCATTCGTTCAGGAAATAAGGGGAGCATTCGGCCCTTAGCAGTTTGGATTCCGGTGTGGGATCCTCCAACAGCCACCTTGCTACATACTGGAGCTGGATGGCCAGGTAGTACACTTCAAAGCTGGGCAATCTAATGCCCCATGTTCATATGGGTTCTGTAATTTCCACAGCGCTATCCCATTCCTAGAGTTATGCCATATAAACCCCCTGCATATGCTATGTAGCTTGGTAAAAAACCGGTTGGGTATCATATGTGGTATATTTGTAAAAAAGTGTAACAACCTCGTCCTTGTCCCTGGAGGGTAGCTCAGCGGCAACGTGCTCGCCTTGGAAACAAGATGACACGAAGCAACATAGGTTCGATCCCGGGTCCGCGCTTAGAAACCTCTGGGTATTTAAGAGCTTTATAAATATGAAACTAAGACAAAAAAAACACAATTATGCAACTGAAAAACAAAAACAATTCCTGTAACAGCGCGTCGATGCCCGCGGGCTGTGTGAGCGCTTTAAAAATGCAAAAATAAAAAATAAATAAAAATAAACCTGGGCAGGACCACTATCTTCAACTGTGCCCCTCTATCCATCATTGTCGAGGGCAGCTTGGCCCAGAATACCATCCTGTTATCAATTTTTGACACTGCTCTCTTAGTGTTCTGTTTATGTTCGATTTCAGTTTTATGGTACACATCTATTCCTAAATAACGGAACGACACTGTCTTCCATTTTATCTGTAATACCGGTAGCCTGTGCTGCGGTATCCCTGCGTATCAGCTCAGGGGGAATATGCTCGATTTCTTGGGGTATACCGTTATGCCAGACAACATTGTGTATCGTTCCTTAACCTCCAAGATCTACTGTAAGTTCTCTTCTGGGTACTTTAGGTACAGCAGCATGTCATCAGCATACATTGATATCAAATGTTGCCCCCCTTTGGTACTAATGCCGACTTCCCCATATTGCCATCTCAAGTATGCAGCCAGAGGCTCCAGTGCTAAAATAAAGAGCATCGTGGATCACGGGCATTCCTGTCTGGTGCCCCTACCCAGTTGCCACTGTTGTGATATATTCGATCCCGTCTTGACACAGGCAAGCGGTTTATCATACAGTAATTGGGCCCACTTTAAGTACATGGGCCCCATGTCGAATTCCTTTAGCACAGCCATCAACCATGGCCACTTGACCGAGTCGAAGGCCTTAACCGCGTCTAGAGAAATTATTGCCGCCCCCTGGGCGTTTCCCCGTGTCTGTTCAGTGACATGGTGGAGTCTCCTCAGGTTGTCCGATATTTTTCTACATGGGACGTACCCCGTTTGGTCGGAGTGTATAAGTTTGTTTATGACTGGTCTCAACCTATTCGCCATCACCGCTGAGAGTATCTTGCTATCTTGATTGAGCATCGAGAGCAGTCTATAGCATCCACAGTCTACGTCCGGTTTATTAGGTATAAGGAGCGGAATGATTATCGCTTCTCGTAGGGACTCTGGCATTGTGTTTGTTTTGAACGCTACGTTTAACATTGCTAACAGCGTGGGGAAGTAATTCAGCCCTGTACACTTTGTAGAACTCACTCGGGAGTCCATCCGCCCCTGGGGCTTTGTTAGTAGGTAGTGACTTAATCACGTATTCCAGCTCAGCCAGTGTTTTTGGGGCTTCTAGGTTCTCCCTCTCTGTTTCCCCCAGCCTAGGGAGAGTGATCTCCGTTAATGCTTCTTGTATGTCTATTTCTTCCCCTCCAGCAACATCGGCATATAGTTCCTTATAGTAATCAAAGAAACATTAATTTACTCCTTCCTGTGTATCATATATCTGTCCGTCTACTCCTTGCATTGTTCTGATTACTTGTCTAGGAGTGTCACTTCTATATAACCAGGCTAATAACCTCCCAGGTTTGTCCTCTTCTGCGTGTTGCCTCTCCACATAATTCCTATAATTTAAATTACATAATCTCCCCCAATGATTCCGGCATTCCTGCTATAATCGGGCTTTCTCCTCGGCTTCATCCGGTGACCCTGTGCACTCTCGCATCATTGTCTCTAGACTCTTCTCTGCCTCCTGTAAGTCCTGTATTATGCAATTTTGCAGTCCCTTTGATTTCGATATTGCCTCCCCTCTCGCCACCACTTTAAATGCCTGTCACAAGGTTCCTGCCAACTCTACACTGCCGGCGTTGTGCTCGAAGTATTCCTTTATGCCTTCCTTCAGATCTTCTCTAAACGCTGTGTCTTTCAGTGCGTCGGCCTTGAGTCTCCATGTCGAGATTCTCGCTCTGTGTGGTAGGTACTGCCACATCACCTTCAGAGGTGCTTGGTCCGAGAGGACCATAGCCATATATTCTATCCGTGTCACTTCCTGTGTTAGCTCCTGACGAATTAAAAAATAGTCTATTCTGGTGTACAGGTTTTGTGGGGCAAAGGGATGTGAGTATCCTTTCACCTGTGGGTGGTGCATTCTCCACACACCCACCAGCTGAAAATCACGTAATAGGCCCCCCAGGGCCTTTGCTACAGGGGTGTGCTTGCTGGCCTTCCCGTCCGACCTGTGTAGGACCAGGATGCAATTGAAGCACCTCCCCCATCCCCAAATGACAGCCTCGTCCACATGAGCTTATCCTAGCATATAAGTTCTTAAAATAGCCTGTAGTGTCTTGGTTAGGGGCATAAACATTTATGATGTTCACCTCTCGATTTTCCACCATCCCTTTCATTAACACCAGCCTGCCCTCTTTGTCTATAGTAGATTGGAGCAGCTTAAATGGTACATGTGGTGCGACCCACGTTATCACTCCTCTGGCATATGCTGAGAAAGTTGCTCCCAGGGTTGTCCCTTTCCATTTTTTAATCAACACCCCTTGCCTCTCCTTGGTCAGATGGGTCTCCTGGATCAAATGCGACATCCACTTTTTGTCTCCTCAGGTACATCATGATCTTGATACTTTTAATGTAACTATTCAACCCGCTGGGGGGGTTACTGTTAGGGAGAATTCTCAAAAATGTGCTAATTCCCTTAACCTTTGCTGGCTGGATTTTGCAGATTTGATTTCTTACCTGGAGAGAGTGTGAACCTCTTTCCCCACTCTCTCATGTATTTTGAAATGTGTTTTACTCTTGTGTTTGCTTTGGTTATGGAGTTTTAGAAAACTCCATAGACATCATCTTTTCATTTGTGTCACACAGAACCCTCACTGCAGTGGCACAGGGGAGCCTTTCAGGCTTTCCCAAGGTTTAAATACCTTCTCTGGGATAAACTGTTTCCCAGAGAAACAAAAGTGAAATTGACTTTACTAGTCTTTTTAAATTCCTAGACCCAGAACACACTATCTTACAATAGAGTGCTGGAGGGGTTACTTAGTATCCCCTGTGTCTAGATACTCATGTAGCAGTCAAATGCTACCATTTCCTCTCGAGATGGCTGGTGCCAGTGATTTTACAAGGAACTACCATGATTTTTCCCGACCGCGAACACCGGTAGCGTTGAATCGCGGGAACCATGTTTTTCAAGATGGCATCAGAGTCCCCTTTGTAAACAGGCCCCTGTCTTCTTTTTTTGCCAGTTCTTTATGGAAAGGTCCTTCTAGAGTTTTGCTCTGCGTGCCAAACCTAGTTTGGTTCCTTTGTTCATTTGTCTTTGGCGGGCTTCAGGACTGAAGACCGCCTCTGGTTCCCGAGTGTCTGGGGTGGGCAGGAAGTGAGGGAGGTGCCCCGAAACTCCCTGTGCTTAGTCTCCTAGGGGACCCAAATGCACTCTGTGGTGATTGACTTGCTGTCTGTCCGGCAAGGACAGCCACCCTGCTGGGTGAGTGACATCTAGGCTGGAATGAATGGGAGAGAACTGAATAAAAGGTGAGTCTCTTGGCTTGAAAGGCAGAGTCAACCACTGGAACGAAAGAACCAAAGACGAGCTTGAAGAGGACGGCTGCTGCAACTCCTGCACCGTTGGTTTGCCCGGTGAAGACCTGCTGCAGGTCAGAATCATCAAGTTCACCTCGACAGAGACGCCCCTACAAGGACGATGAGTTGGTGGGACCAATCAACTCGACACTAAGCCACCTGGATACCAATCTCAGAGCTGGTTGTATTTTCCTCAGGAAAACCGAATAACCAGGGAGAGGGACACCAACTTGTGTGCTTGACTACAGCTACCAGAGTTGAAGATTTGCTAGTTTGACAGCTTTTTGACCAGTCCCAGTGCAGGAGTCCCTCGACGTCCTCCATCTTGTCCCCACGACAGAGGCCCAGGAAGAGCGAGATCTGCAGGAACTGCCAGGAAAAGAAGTCATCAGCTGCATCTTTTTCTTCACTTGTAAAGGTACTGTAAATCCAGACTGAGAGTACTAACCTCTCGCAGTGAAAGTGCTTGTAACTTTCCCAACTCACAGGCCTAATCAGCCTATGACCCAACATATGATTCTTCCTTTTACAAACTACTTCTGAGAACTTTTACAGACACTTTACCGTTTACTTACCAGAACCGTTTTTATCCTATCCAAGACTTTGGCCCATTGACTTTGGCCTAGCCTATTGAATTTGAAGTGACTCTTCTGGTGAACTCAAAGTATCTGCACTGTCGAAGAATAATTGTAATTCTTTTAATGTTCTGATACCCTTTACCTTTTTGCTCCTACTTCAACGTATTCTGAATGCCATTTTGCTCCTCCTTCAAAGTAGTCTGAATGCCCCAGAAACTTGCAGTGTACCGTACTGAAGTATATTTGTGTATAGTATTTAACTGCCTCCTTCTAGTGAATGTTTTATAACTGACTGTTGAATACATGTATAAGTGTTTAACCAAGAAACCTTAAGTATAAGAGTCTATTTGAAAACCTGTGATTGTAGACCTCTGTGTAACATCATTACAGCTCACATTCCCTCTTGAGATAAGCCTGGCTCCTCAGCTCCGCTACCAAAGTCTGTGTAGTACAGACTTATACCAAAGGTTGGTTTTGCTGACACCTGTAGTCATAGTTGTGTGTAGTGGTCCCAAAGGGTAATGCATACAAACTCTAACAGTGACTTAGTAGCCCTTTTCCTACATTCTCGTGTAACATTTTTATGTTACCCTCACTACTTTAAATTGCTGGGGGCAGTGGTTTACTTTTTCCTACCATGGTGCTTTTCTACCGCAGGCTGAACCCTCAACTGTAGTACAGCACCCATGGGTGACCATTTTGGCAAAATGGCCCTGGTCTTCTTTTTTTACCATTTTCTGTTTGTGAGGTCTTTCTTGGGTTTTACTCTGTGTGTTGAAATAGATGCAAGCCCTTAGTTTGTCTTGCCTTTGGTGGGCTTCAGCTCGAGGCTCCAGTTGTGTCTGGAAGGACAGGATGTGAGGGAGGGTCCCGAAAACCCCCCTGCCTTTTGTCTCTAGGAATGCCTGAATGCAACTAGTCCTGATTGGCTGGCTGTCCTTTCAGGATAGCCACCCTGCTGTGTGATTAACAGCCTAGGCTGTGCATGATGGGAGAGACCTGCTTAAAAGGCAAGGGTTTTGGGACTAGAGGCAGAGTCGACCACTGGGAGAAAGACATGACGAAGAAATCATGAACAAAGCTTTCTGCATCTTCCTGGACCTTTGAATTGCCCGGTGAAGCCTGCTGCTTTACTCAAACTCCTTTTTTAATTTGACACAGAAGCTCCGGAAGTGACGACTTCTCCGCTTGCGTTAGTGGGACCAATTACCCCTGAGACTAACTCCACTGGACCATCTTCTCCGACTGGCTGTACTTCTTCATTGATGCAAGAACCCAGTGCCAGGGGTCAAGTAATCGATAGTCGAGTGAAACGTCTGAAATCCGGCTAAAAGCTCCAGGAGTCTCCTAAGGACCCTCCAGAAGCGGAACGACCAGATCTCGAGTCCCCTCACTAGAGTGCAGGACCCAAGGAGGGAAGGAAGCCTTACTGGTATCCGAGAACCGTAATAGTGCTGTTTGCTAAGAGCTGAAACCGCAAAGTACCGAAAAGAGCCTGTAGCTGCTGACGACCTTCCAAGTACCACTGCAGGAGCCCTGCTAACATCATCCCTCTTGTCCCTGTTAGGTAAGATTTACACAGAACTGGTAAATCTTCCTGACCTGGGTCAACCCCTGAACTTTTTGCTTTATTAGTGGGATATTTTTCCATAATACCTCAGTGAGTGGGAATGTTTTTCCACACTCTTTTTATGGGTGTCATTTTTAAGACTCTACATAGTGTCTTTTTAAAGTTATCCTCTTTAACAACTTATTGGCAATAAGTGCCTGTTGTTGCTGGGTTGCCCTAGGGGCTCCCCTCTTAACTTTCTTTTGCTAACCTTGAGAGGACTACAGTTTCCAAGGGTAGAAAGCATCTTTGGATCCCTTTTACATTTTGTTAAGTGAAACCAGCACAACCCACCTTATGTGGAGTGCTCGGGAGATACAACGTATCCCCTTTCACACTAAAACTGTAACAATTCTCTTACAGTGACTAGCTTACCTTCAATGGCTGGTGGCAGTGATACCTTGTATTAATTTGGTTCACCTTTACCGCGGGCTGTGTTCACAGCTGCAGTCAAGGGATCTAAGGGTGTCCATTTTTACCAAAATGCCCCCAGTCCTCTTTTTTCACCATTTTAGTGTTTCTTGTCATTTCTTCTTCCTTCCCCTGACATCCAGGGTGGGAAATTCCTTTGTGTGATTTTTATCTTCGGCGGGTTTCTCCTGGACTCCCCGCCCAGGCTCCAGTCTGTCTGTGTGGGCAGGAAGTGAAGGAGGAGTCCACAACTCCCCAGCCCTTTATCTTAGGGACAAATCCTAGTGGGGGGCTGGCTGTCCTAATTGGACAACCAGACCGCCCCTTCTTGTAAAATGCGGGGAGAGAATGCAAAGGTTGTGCTGTAGTTCCTGATGAATACTGCGAACCTGGAAGTTGAAGACAAGTCGACCACTGGAACTTAAACGTTAGAGGATGATGAAGGAAAGCGGCAGAGATGATGTCCAGCGACCGGAGAGCCTGCTGTGTAACCGGAGCCTGCTGTAGCCCTTCCTTCCAATCGACCTGGGAACTCCAAAAACGACCACCCGACCAGTGCGTGTTGAGACCGACTAGATTCAAGAAGACCTGCATTTTGAGCCATCCCACGTGTTGCTGTGACCTTGCGTTGTTGCAATACCCAATACCCTGGGACCTCAAGCTATCGTGTGGTGCACGGTCTTCAGAATTTCCGAATCTCGCTGAAACTTCGTGGGCATCATGGTGGATCTCCAGAGAAACGAAAAGCATCTGAAAAGTCCCCTAAACAGTGTGCTGGTCCTTTGTAATGACGAGAATTCAACCGCAATATTCTGTCTTCTTCTCTTCTCCTTGAAAAGGCGCCAAATCTGCAGAACCGCATTCAGCCGCGAGGGAACCTTGCCTATAGCCTTCTTCATCGATCCCTGCTGCAAAGTCCCTTCCATGGTCCTGTTTTCAGTCACTACGACAAGGAATCCACTGACCGGGTTTTTGGCTGTAGATCCTGAAGTCCACCTGCTGCAATATCTTCTTCAATGCTGAGGTACTGTGTTGGCTTGGGTATGTACTTACCTTAAGTCTCATGGATTTCTGTGTTTGTTACTCACCGCTCCGTAAACAGGTCAGGAAGATGGATAGTTGACCTTGGAGACGATATGTACACAGGAATCAATATTCAGCCTCCAATTCCAGCTCCCCTGAGTTCAAGACTCAGGCTTCCTCAAGAGAGGGGCTCTTCTTTACAACGTACCTCTCTGCTGTTTCTAGCGGAACAGGCAGAGATGTCAGTTGAATAAAAGAGCGGGGAGAACACACACCGCCAATACCAAAGCTGCAAAGGAATACAAAGATATTAGAGAGTTCTGAGAAAACAAGTAAGCTATCAAACACAGTATGGGACAGGAAATACCTAGGCAGGGATCGGAGTGGAACTTTCCCCGGAATGGACCTACAAGTAAAGAAGTAAACCCAATTGAGTGATTTAATCTAATGGATTCTTCCTATAGAGAGTTTTAGCCAAAACTACAGACCTGAATATTGGGACTCTCAAGATTAAGCGATTTCCAGGATTGGAGAAAACGACAGGAAAAAATAATAAACAGGGAAGTTAGTACAGGGAAGTAAACCCGGGCGGCACAAGGGTCGCACTAGAGCCGGGTTGGTCCAGGAACAGGAGAGCGTCAATATGCACTTTGAAAATAAGTTTGTTGAGTGTTGTAGTTCAATGAATGTCCCAAATCCAGTAGAGCGGAATACCAACAGAACAGCAGATAAATAGTCAAAGATGGCGCTGGCAGAAATGGAAGTAAATAAACACAGTTGGTTACCTGAAACACACGCTTCCCAAACGAGGATTGGAGCAAATGAAGTATTCCGAGTACTGCTGACGACTGAGTTGCAAAAGACAGCAGGAGCAGGAAGAACAATCCAAATAATGTTCTGTGTCAAATACCAGAAGATCACGACAATGATTAAGGCGTAGAGAAAGCAGTCCAGGGACAGTCCGGGTCGATACCGTAGCGGTCTAAGAAGTGCCAATGGAACAAGAGACGCAACAATCCAAAGGTTCAGGCAAGGGTCGTACCAGGAGATCAAGTTGGAATTTCGTGACAGGATTTCACGAAGGTAAACGGACGTAACCGCAAATAGTAAGAAACCCTAATTAGCAGCAACAAGCCAGCTGGAAGGCGGCATTTTTAAACTCGTAAGAGAGGCGTGCCTTGTACGTCTTTCACGTACGAGACGTGTCAGCTGACACGGGTTCCGCCGTAGCTTGTACAGACGCCATGGCAACCTGTATCTGCTCCATAAAGGAGCCTGTGAATGGGACCTACGCCGCAGGGTAGTTTTTCGGCCGAAGTGTAACAGCGTTGCTCTGGGAGTTTGCTATGATTGGAAGGTCCCTCGTCCAATGCACCCAGTCCCACTACTAGAATCCTGCTAGGGTGTCTTATGTGAAGCCCCTGGACCCTCTTCTAACTCTAGAAGTAAAGAACTCACCTGTTGCCCAGTTATCTTAAGGAACTCTGACTTTTGCTACTAAAGAACCTATTCTGACACTGCGTGTTGGTCACTAGTCCTAGTGACCCCCCTTCTGCCACTGAGAACACCTATGCTTCAAGAATAAGGGAAAGACTTTAAAGGGATTGGGCCTTTTGCCTAGAAAATAAAATAAGTGTTTCAAAGTTACTTACTTGTAAAAAGTTGGTTTCTAACTGTAATTCTAAGAGTGAACACTTACAAAAGTTCTTATCTTGATTGTGTGATGCACCATTCTCGAAAGTATGGTTAACATTTATTCTTCCTTAGAAACTGTTTTGCCATGCTAAAATTAAGTAGATGTGAAGGTATTTTACTCTTCTGTGATTAGGTTGTGCTTCTTCCCAAAAGTAAAGTGTTGGTTTCAACAGACTATTCCTGCAGGGTAATTGCTGGAGTGTCCTCCAACTGTTGGTATCACCAGATTAGTGTTTTTAGGATAATTTTATGAGTGTCCCCCAACTAGGGTCTTACTTCCCCTGACTTGCTGCTAGCCTGTCCAGAATAAGTCTGCATTAGGTTGTTGCCTACCTAGAATAACTTTGAGTCATTCAGCAAAGTGTGACATTGGGTTTTACTTTCCCCTCACCTTGTGAGGTTAAAAAAGTATGTGGGTTTTACTTACCTTGTGTTGGTTGTGTGCCATCCAAAAATAAGTTACAAGAGTTACTGCTTATCTCTATCTATGGTTCACTGATCTCAAAAGCACCTGTAATTGAATATTACATCCGTAGGTTTTACTCACCTAGTATAACTGTGCGTTATCACAAAAGTAGTTATAGGTTTTTACTGCACCTGGAATACATGTTCCACTATTCACCAAAAGTATATTGTCCAGTTGACTGATCAAGTGATTTGTACTAAGTCAGTGTATAACTGGTAAGGTCTACTGCCCTTGAATTACTGAATGTAATTGTGAAAAGTAACCATTGATTTTTACTCCCCAAGCATAGGCTTGACGTTATACTGAATGTGTATGGAAAGGTTTTGACTTCCCTAGAACTACTGTTAGGTATTTCAAATAAGGTCTTTACTTGGGTCTGTGTACTTTCAAGTATAGTGTTGTGATTTTATATTGTGATTTCATATGTGTTAGTCCTTACTTACCCCTAGATTTATCTGGGCCTACCTGTATTTAAATAAATCCTTTATTTTTACAGTACTAAGTGTTTGTCACGACCCTCAGCCCTGATCCCCACTGGCAAGCCCATTGGCCAGGTGGAATCAGGGCTCGGATCACTAATAAGGCCTGGCATCCCCTTCTCAGGCCCTCTTGGGGCCAGTCCTGGCACCTTTGGCGCCAGGCTCATCAATAAGAAAAGACATCTGCTTGAGGAACTACTTTATTTAAACTTTCAGCCAACATGGAGGCATCCACATTGCTTGATTCCTAGAACCAAGCTATGCGGTCTAGTGTTTTGGGTGTGGTGGCTGGCCTAGGGATCGCCCGGATCGAAGGACCTGAGAAAAGGAGAAAGACATCATTAAAGGAGGTAGTGGAGACATTAAAACCACAAAGCGCTTAAAGACTTACCTGGTTGGTTGCTTTTCGGCCGGCATAGCTCCGGAACTCCATCTGCGCTGGGAACTCACTGCGACCTACGAAAAGAGAAAAGCACAGGTCAGTAAGGACAAGACATCGCTGCGCTACGCAAAGCGCCTCCTTACCGCATCATAGCTCTATAGCGTGCCATCATCTCCCGGTGAGAACCAGCAAATCCAGTTCTCCAACCAGACACTGTGCACTCCTAGGGAGATTAAAAAAAAGAGACATTTAGAACAGAGAAAAGGCATGCAAGAATTACGATGCCATCAATCGCAATAAGACCTACCTGAAAGACTCTACAAGGGCAGCAGTCAGTTAAGTAACTGAACCGCCCACGCCCAGAGAGCAGGACGGAGAGCCCACCGATTCTGACAACCAGGTGAAAAGAGAACCTGGAGGGGCTGGACACACAAGGGGAGGCAGGGGAAAACTTACCTTGGTAGCCCAGTCCTAATATAGTCTTCATTTCCAGGCGGAATCCCATCGACACTGGGACCACACCAGGGAATCATTGGGAAGGGCACCAACGACCAACTGGCTGGGTGGCGTCACCGTGGATACCAGGTTAGCGTAACAGAACACAAAGCCTCACATAAATAATCCACCTGGGCGCCATGGAAACATCAGAAATCGACCAATTGGCCCAATTGTTGGGGGACCTTCGTGCTGAGGTTCATTCAGCCCGACAAGAGACTAATGCACTCCAGAGAGACCTAATAGTGACCAAGGAGCGCACCGATGAAATCAGCAGACAATTCTTGCAATTGAAGGCAGGGCAGACACCTCTGCCTGCATGAAATCCACCGATGCAAAATCCTATCAAACCATCTTATACCCCTAACCAGTACAGATCACGCTGCCTGGAACAGTTCCCCTGGTACCACCAGAAAGGTTTTCGGGCGACCCACAGAAGTATGCAGCATTCATAAATCAGTGTCGCCTTTACTTCCTTTGTCGCCCTGGGGCATTTCCAAATGACCAAGCTCGGGTAGCTTTCATCCTATCATACTTGAGTGGAAGTGCAGCGGATTGGTCGGTGCCGTTGGTAACCCATAATGATCCGTTGTTACAGGACTATGGGGGGGGGGTTGCAGAGAGAAATGGAAAAACTGTTTGCTCGCCATACCCAGGAACAAGCAGTGAATAACAAACATTTATCCCTCCGGCAGGGGAACCAAGACTTGTCATGAAATTACCCCCGTCTCACCTGAGTCCGCTTTTTGCAGGATTCCGCGGGGGAATTCTTCTTGCGCACGGATCGGGTTTTGTACAAGCCCACACGAGTCTCTTCTGACTCCAGCGTGCGTTCAGCGTTCCAGGATACTCGGAGTTTCAGGACGTCCAGGAAAGGAGGAAGCGTGCACAAAGGGCTACGTGGAATCCAGGAACAGGGTCAAAAGGAGAAGGTGGAAGGAATGGGAATAAGGATCCAGGAATTTTGGATAGAGGAATAGTTCGCCAAGCTACGAAACACATGTCTAGTCACTACCTGTGATAGCGTTGAGAGGCACGGGGCCGCGGCCTATTTGTAGGATGTACTACGTCCGCCGTGAAGGCTGGTGCGCGGCGTGTCACGTGAGACACCCATGTTGGAAGTATCAATGAATGCAAGCCCCGCTGCGATAAGGACCAGGAAGTCCAGAAGGGGCGCATTCTGTGATTCATGACAACTTGTTAACATACATTGCGACTTTCAATAGACTGGTTGCTGAAGCCAGGTGGCCAGAAAACAAAAGAACCATGCTATTCCATTGAGGCTTACGAGGTGAATTAAAGGACGTCTTGGCCCAGGTTGATCCCCCCCTCTGCCCCCCCCAGAGACTGTACCGAATTTATAAATCTGGTCGTGCAGCTAGACCATCGGTTGCAGGACCGAAAAGCAGACCGGTCCAAAGCAGACTCTAGAGTAGTTTATGTTCGGCCTAAAGACAATGCGCCACGGGGGCCAGAATACGCCGTAGAACCCATGCAGATCGGAGGGGTACGACCTCTATTAAACAAAACAAGAGCAGGATAAAAGAAAACAACAGCAACTTTGTTTGTATTGTGGAAAACCAGGACATTTTCTGAAAGACTGCCCAATAAAACCCCAAGGAGGACAGTCGGGGCCACAGAAAAGGATGAAGTTAAGGAATCGGAAACTACCAAGCTTGGCAACCGTAGAGGTCAGTTTGTCGAGTGATGAGAAAGAGCCACTGACCTCACACTTTGCGATACCCGTGATCTTAATAAATCACCAACAATCGTCAAAGATGCATGCCGTGGAAGCGTACATTGACAGCGGAGCAGTTGGGAACTATATAGATCAAGAGTTGGCAGCAGAGCTGGGGCTCCCTTTGTGTTCTAAGTCTACCAGGGACAAGGTGACTACTGTGGATGGGACAGAAATCACCTCTGGACCAGTAACCCAGTGCACAGCAGGAGTAACCTTGCTGTGCCAGGATGGACATCGGGAGTGTATTTTGTTTGATCTTATAAAGGCACCTCAGTTCCTGTTGATACTAGGGATGCCATAGTTGAATGCTCACAACCCTTTGATAGACTGGCGGGCACGGAAATTAAACTTCTCCAGCAACTGCTCCCTAACTTGCTACTCTCCTAACCAGGAACCCGACTCCTGTGTCTCCAAGACTTCCAATATTAATGCCTCTACTCTGGGAGTAACTAATACTTTGCCAGATGAATATCGTGACTTTCAGGACGTATTCCAAAAAGACCAGGCTAATACATTGCCGCCGCATTGGCCTTATGATTGTCAAATTGACTTTATTCCTGGGGCACAAATCCCTTTTGGTAGGATCTACGCTCTTACCGAACCAGAAAACCTTCACCTGAAATCCTATTTGGACCAGTACCTTGCAAACGGATTTATCCGCCCATCCAATTCCCCAGCAGCCAGTCCTTTGTTCTTCGTACCGAAAAAGGAAGGGGACTTAAGGACCTGTATTGATTACCGCGCAATAAACCAGATAACCGTGACGAACCGCTACCCCTTGCCTCTTATCCCGGAAATGCTAGACCAAGTCAAAGATGCCCAGATCTATACCAAATTAGACCTTCGGGGAGCATACCACCTGGTCCGGGTCTGAAGCAGAGATGAGTGGAAAACCGCTTTCCGTACCAAATCTGGCTTGTTTGAATATCAAGTCATGCCTTTTGGCTTATGTAACGCTCGCGCAGCGTTTCAATATTTCATGAATGATGTTTTGTGAGAACTGATTGACGTTTGCGCCTTAGTGTACATTGATGACATCTTGGTCTACTCAGCCTCAAAACAAGATCATATCAGGCATGTTTGTTTAGTCCTCACCAGCTTCGCCAACATCGTTTGTTTGCAAAGCTGGAGAAATTTTTTTTTTCACGTCTGCGAAGTAGAATTCCTTGGTTTCATCCTTTCGCCGAAAGGCATCAGAATGGACGTACATAAGGTTGACGCTATTCTAAAATGGCCATCACCAATATCTCTGAAGGGGATACAGAGCATGCTAGGCTTTGCAAACTTTTGCCGCTGGTTTATCGCAGACTTCTCTCAGGTTGTGCACCCGATCACAGTGCTGCTACGAAAAAGCAATCCAAAATTAGCTTGGACTGAGGAAGCAGAAAGAGCCTTTCAGGAACTGAAACAAAGGTTCACCTCCGCTCCAATCCTGCGGCACCCACGTCCAGACCTCCCTTATCTCGTAGAAACTGATGCTTCTAGTATGGCAATTTGAGCAGTCCTTTCACAGAGGGACCCAGAAACTGACCAGCTGCATCCTGTGGCCTTGTGGTCAAAAAAATTCTCACCCTCGGAAATTAATTACGATATCACAGACAAAGAACTCCTAGCCATCAAGTCCGCTTTCAAGGCATGGCGACACTATCTTCTGGGAGCTAGACACACCATTACAGTGATCACAGACCACCGGAACCTGCAATATCTCAAAACAGCCAAAGCTCAGTCTTCACGCCAGTTACGGTGGGCCCTCTTCTTCGCCGAATATGATTACGTGATCACCTTTCGGCCAGGGGTCAAGAATGGGAAAGCTGACGCCTTATCTCGAATGGGCATCGATGAAACGGTGTATACAACTCCAGACCCGGTACCCATCATACCTGAAGACAAACTCTTGGGTATCACAACAGCGTTATCACAAGCCGAATTACGAAACAATATTCAACAGTCAGTGAACCCAGATGCTTTCCTTGCATGGCAAACTCGAGGAGAACAATATTGCATCAAGGATCAGTTACCCTGTTTTAGGGACCGGCTATATGTACCCGAGAAGGAGTTACAACAGCATATCATTTCAGGTTATCATGACTCTCTGATCGAAGGACACCCTGGAATCGCTAAAACTTTAGCCAAGGTAAAAAAGAACTTTTGGTGGCCTACCTGGCGTAAGGACATTGTCCAGTATGTTCAGTCCTGCGGCGTCTGTGCACAAAATAAATCACAGAAACAGAAACCATCGGGTCTCCTACAACCACTGGACATCCCTCCTGCTCCATGGCACACTCTTTCCCTCGACTTTATCACTGATCTGCCACAGAATGAAGGCTTTAACACCATTCTTGTAATCGTGGATTTGTTCTCAAAGATGGCACATTTTATTCCACTCAAGGCCCTCCCAGACGCATCCACCCTAGCAGAAGTATTTCTGGAAAACATTGTCAAGCTGCATGGCCTTCCATCAGTTCTGGTCTCCGATCGAGGCAGCCAATTTGTATCCAATTTTTTGAGAAAATGTTGCGCAATGGCACATTTTGACGTCTGGCTATCCACCAGTCATCACCCCCAGACAGACGGCCAAACCGAGAGGACCAACCAGACCCTCGAGCAGTATTTACAGTGCATGCTGCACAATGAATTGAGAGATTGGAAGGACTTTTTACACCTTGTATGGCAGACATCCATGTACATCGGAACTTGACCTTCCTGCCAGCTTGGAAATGCCTGCAGTAAAGACTCTTCATACAACCATCACTCAGGCGTTCAGAAAGGCGAAGGAACATCTTATTCATGCTAAAGAAAAACAAAAGCACTTCGCCAACCAGCATCAGAAAAAGGCCCCAGACTATCAAGTAGGAGACCAGGTTTGGTTAGCCGCCAAATACGTACCCATCAAAGGGACCCAGACCTTCCATCCTCAATATTTGGGACCCTATACCATCAAGGCAATTATCAACCCAGGAGCTGTCAAATTGGACTTACCACTAATCCACAAATCCATCCGTTATTCCATGTGTCCCTCTTAAAACCAATGCAACCCGGTACACGAATCAAGACACCACCTCAACCTATACTAATAGATGGAGAACCAGAATTCGAAGTCAAGGGCATCCTGGACTCTTAAGTACTCAGAGCCAAGTTGTACTATCTCGTCGACTGGAAGGGGTTTGGGCCTCAAGATAGATCCTGGAAACCCAGTGAGAACATCCATGCACCACGTCTGATCAAGAAGTTTCATCTGAACTTCCCAACTAAACCTGGACCAGGCAGGAGACACACTTTGGGAGGGGCCTTGCGGGGGGAGTGTTGTCACGACCCTCAGCCCTGATCCCCACTGGCAAGCCCATTGGCCAGGTGGTATCAGGGCTCGGATCACTAATAAGGCCTGGCATCCACTTCTCAGGCCCTCTTGGGGCGAGTCCTGGCACCTTTGGCGCCAGGCTCATCAGTAAGGAAAGACATCTGCTTGAGGAATTACTTTATTTAAGCTTTCAGCCAATATGGAGGCATCCACATTGCTTGATTCCTAGAACCAAGCTATGCGGTCTAGTGTTTTGGGTGTGGTGGCCTAGGGACTACTTTATCTGGACTACTTTACAGTGGCTATTTAAACCACACCCGAACAAGACAACACGCTTTGCGTTACTTTGCTTCTAGCAATGTGACACTCACCGCGTCCAGCTTTCTCATGAGCCTGGTGAATTCCGGACCTGCAGACAAACCAAGAACATCTTTAGCAGCAGAATCTTACCTGCATTCATCATCCTTCACTGCTCGCAGCTCCTGGGCAGCTCTGTTGGTGGAGTTCACCGCCCGGATCGAAGGACCTGAGAAAAGGAGAAAGACATCATTAAAGGAGGTAGTGTAGACATTACAACCACAAAGCGCTTAAAGACTTACCTGGTTGGTTGCTTTTCGGCCGGCATAGCTCCGGAACTCCATCTGCGCTGGGAACTCACCGCGACCTACGAAAAGAGAAAAGCACAGGTCAGTGAGGACAAGACATTGCTGCGCTACGCAAAGCACCTCCTTACCGCATCATAGCGCTATAGCGCGCCATTATCTCCCGGTGAGAACCAGCATATCCAGTTCTCCAAGCGGACACTCCGCGCTCCTAGCGAGATAAAAAAAGAGACATTAAGAACAGAGAAAAGGCATGCAAGAATTACAACGCCATCAATCGCAATAAGACCTACCTGAAAGACACTACAAGGGCAGCAGTCAGTGAAGTAACTGAACTGCCCGCACCCACAAAAGACAACGCGCCCTTGCCCAGAGTGCAAGACGGAGAGCCCACCGATTCCGACAACCAGGTGAGAAGAGAACCTGGAGGGGCTGGAAACACAAGGTAGGTGGGGGAAAACTTACCTTGGTAGCCCAGTTCTAAGATAGTCTTCATTTCCAGGCGGAATCCCATTGACACCGGGACCACACCAGGGAATCATTGGGAAGGGCACCAACGACCAACTGGCTGGGAGGCGTCCCCATGGATACCAGGTGAGCGTAACAGTGTTTCAGTGTTTCTTTAGATCATTTGTATTACAATTTCACTTGTACTGATTCTACAGCCCTCTCTCCCTCCTAAGATAAGCCTGGCTGCTCTGTCTACGCTACCATGAACTCAGGTGGTACAGCTTTATACTAAGAGTGGGGCCTTGTACTGCCTCATTTGAATGGTTTTACTATGCCCTTAGTTGGACTTCAGAAAAATAAACTGTTCTAACAGTCCCCATGACTGAGGCTCAGGAACACAGGGCCTGCACCGCTGTAGCAAGACGGAATCCAGCTGGACCACTCTTCCTCAAACCAGAGGTACTGTTTAGGCTTGGGGTACTTATCTCATTGTCTTCTAGCTGTGCTTTTCGCAGTTGGGAATTGCAGTGGCTTACCTTTAGAGTTGATTCCAATTCTCCTTTTCACAGGCTTGTGATCCTACAAGTGATTTTCTACAAACTCTCTAACTTTGTGCAAGAGTGTTTCTGATGTACGAAGTGCCCCAGCTCCATAGACTGTGTTCCAAGAGTTTGGCTGTCCTTGCTCCCTGAAGGCTCTTTTAGTCCATTGACTTTGATATTGTTTGTCCCCCATAGGTGGTAGCTTGTTGTGAACTGTTACTGCTTGGAAAGGCTTGTCTATATTTAATTGAAAGATGTATTGGCCTCACATTTACTGAGAACATGTCTAACCGTTTTCCTTCCCTAACCTTTTCTTTCTGCAAACTCAGAATCTGCAAAGTATAACTAGTGTGATATATAAATACCATTACTGTCCTTATAATTGAAGTCACCTCAGGGTGTAGGAATTGTGTAAGAAGCATATCCAAAGATTATGCACTAACTTGTTTTGATTCTGAAAAGTAATTTTAAGGTATTTTTGCATTTATTTTTATATTTGTAAAGTGCCCAAACCCTGAGGCTCCAGCGCACTGTTGCAACCATTTACATGATACAAAACTTAGCAGTGGCAGTGTACAGATACGCTAGGGAAATGCATACATTAAAACATACAGAACAGAAGTCATACAGAATGAAATGCATACATGAAAAACATACCCAATAAAATGTGAACACGTAGGGGAATGCAAGCTCTTTAGGCAAAAAGCCACATTTCTAGTGCCTTGTGGAAGGTCCACTAAGAGGCTTCTGCTCTCAAAGCTCTGGATAGTGAGTTGCATTGGTCAGCTGCTACTGAGGGAAAGCTCATCCCCCTCCCCCTTGTCTCTCTTGACTTTAGGGCATGCAAGTCTATGCTCGTAGGTAGTACTAACTGGTCTGGAAATATTTGTTCTCTGAATTGTCTGGGCCAGGTAAGGCGTGGCAGTGTTACTTAAAGCATTTATGGGTAATCAATAGCGTCTTGAATGTGATCCTTTCTTTGATTGGTAGCCAGTGTGCATTTTTCCTGACGGCTGAGATGTGATCTCTTCTCAGGATGTTCAGGGCTGCGCGGAGGGAGTTATTTTGGATTGTCTGCAGTTTATTGATGTTTTGTTTGGATGTACCAGTATACAGGACGTTACAATAAGCCAATTGTGTGCCCATGATGGCTCTGGCAATGGTCAAGCAGCTCTCTGGCGTTAGAAATTGCCTGGCGGAGGTGATGAGTTTAGCTGTGTAGGCTGCTGATGATGCTACCGCGCTTACTTGTTTGGTAAGGGAGAGGGCAGAGTCTAGGTGGACACCCAATGTTTTTACAGTGTCTTGAGACTGGGATTTGAATTCCATCTATGGTGAAGGACGACTATTGTGGGCTGAGCTTCTGTAGTCGTGCGGGAGAGCCTGTGAGGAGGATCTGTCTTTTCATCATTTAGACACACATAGTTTGCAGCCATCCATGTTTGGATGGTGGAGTAGATATTGTTTAGAGTCTGGGAGTCATCTTCGTAGGATCCTGACAAAGGGATGAGGATTTGTGTGCCATTGTCATAGTTGGTGTATGATATGCTGATGCCATCTAGAATGTCGAAGAGCTGTTTGGTGAAGATGTTGTAGATGAAGGGGGGAGACACAAGAGCCTTGGGAGATGCCACAGGGAATGGATATGGGAGGTGCATTTGCTATGTCGGAGAAGACTCTCATGGTTCTTCCCTTGAGGAAAGATACCATCCATGTGGTTGCATTTGCAGAGAAATTGGCTGAGGTGGTATGACCAACTAGATCAAAGGCGGCTGAGAGGTCAAGGAGGAGGAAAATGGCTGGGTTGCCCTCATCTCTGAGTGAGTCCAGTTGGATTTTCAGGTCAAGCAGGGCTGGTTCTGTGCCATGTCCGGGTCGTAATCCTGCGCATACCTAGGATGTGGTTGACATCCAGTTAAACTTGAATCGGATTATAGGCTGCTCTGTCGAAAATTATGAGCAGGAATGATACTGTGGTGGTAGGGTGGTAGTTGTTGGATAATCCCGGGTCAAGTGAGGGTTTTTAAGGAGTGGGCGGACCCAGGATTCCTTTAGACTGGCTGGGACTTGGTTAGACGAGAACGAGGCGTTGATGAAAGTGATGATGAAAGGTATAAGAGATTCTGCGCAGTGCTTGATTACTGACGCTGGGCATATATCGGCCTTGCAATTTTTATGGCTGCTAATGATTTTCTCGGTTTCAGATTGTGATGTCCCTGAATTGGAAGGGGCGGGGCTGTGTTCTGTTTTGGGGTGGCAGAATGCCAGCTGATGTTTTGGCTTGCTTGAGTTAAAATATTTCTTGGAGCAGATACATTTTGTCTCTCATGGCTTTCTGAATGTTACTGCACTAGGCTTCGTCTTTAAAAATGGCGTTAGGCGGTGCAACGGGTGTTTCCAGCTCCCTGAGGATTTCAAAAAGCTCTTTAGAGTTTGCGTTGGCTTTCTGGATTCTCGGTTTGTAGACTAGGGCTTTAGCTGCTGTGATTGCTTGTTTGTTTTCTTTGGCGATTTTAACGAAAGCTGATTTTCTGAGGTTAGTGGGGTCTTTTTTCCAGGACATTTCCGCCTAACACTTTTTATTGCACATAGCTTGTAGGTCTGAGGTGAACCAGAGGTTGAGGTGGCCTGTAGATTTGGCTTTCCTAGGGAGGGGTGGGGCTACCATATTGGTGGCGTAGGTCAGCGTACTGGCATATAGGTCTGCTAGTCCTTCAGGGTCACTTATATGACGGGATTCGGTGCTAAGGGAGAGGGAGTCTTTGGACATTTTACGGGTGCTGCGTGTACAGGTGCGAGGTAATGAGGGCTGAGGTGCAGGTGGCTCTTTGAGCAAGGGAAGTGAGAATTCTAGGATATGGTGGATGGACCACGGGCAAGAGGTGTTGGAGATGATGTTGATCTGACTGTCGCCTATACTGATAGCAGAGGGTCGGACCCCGCCCTGTGCAGGGCAAATGAGTGGGGTTGGTCAAATGTCAGTATCGCCAGAACACCTCACACTGGTATGCAGACCTTGGGCCAAAATTTCAGCCCACCAACTGTTATGGGGCTGGAGTCAACCCTGTTAGGTAAGAATTGATTGTCACACTGTGAGACTACACAAGACTTATCTGCTTGGTATTAGGTAACCCACCTTTTGGTATAGGTCTGTACTACACAAGTTGGTAGTATGATTGAGCAGCCAGGCCTCGAGAGGTAAATGTGAGCTGTACAATTGAAATCCATAAATACAATTAGCCAAGTTACACCACTCAAGGCTTAATTCATAAATATAATTTTATTTAACGTTTGCTTTAAATTGGCATTCTTTAAAAAGGCAAATGATTGTAACAATACGAATAAACTTTGAAATTACTTTTCAGAATCAAACAAGCCAGTGAATAATCTTTGTATATGCTAAATACAGTTCTCCTACACCTGGAGGTGACTTCAATCACAAGGATAATATTTGCATTTCTATATTACACTAGTATACTTTGCAGATTCAGAGTTGCAGAAAGGAAAGGTTGAGGGAAGCAAAAAGGTTTGAATAGATTCTCAGGAAATGTGAGGACAACTGAATCCTCCAATGAAGTCCCAGCAGTAAGTGTTTAACAAGCTACTACCTATGTGGGGAGAAGCAATACCAATGTCAATGGATTTAGAAGAATGCCTTTAGGGAGCCTGGACAGCCATGGACACAGTCTACAGCTCTGATGCACTTCTTGGATAAAAATCTTGCACAAAGTTAGAGAGTTCAGGAAAATCACTTATAGGGGCACAAGCTGTTAAGCCTGTGTAAAGGGAGTTGACGTCAACTCAGAAAGTAAGTAGGTGCAAGTCTCAAGTGAGACAGCATGACTTAAGGCAAGAAGGTAAGTACCCCCAAGCCCAAACAGTACCTCTGGTTAGAAGGAAAGGTGGCCCAGTTGGATTCCGTCTTGCTACAGCCAAGTAGACCCTGGTTCCTGAGCCTCAGTCATGGGGACAAGAGGGAGGACATATGGAGGGCTCCTGCAGCAGTACTCGGGTAGGTCGTCTGCAGCTACGGGCTCTTTTCGTTTCAGCAGCACTTTGCGGTGTTTGCTCTTTGTAAACAGCACTGATTCAGTCCGCTGGGCACCGGTTGGACTTTCCATGCTCCCTCGGTCCTGAACTCTGGTAAGGAGACTCTGGATCGGGAGGTACTGCTTCTCGAGCCTCCTGTAGCTTTTAGCCGGATCCATTCTGTGGCAGACGGTGCACTCAATTATGTCCCTCGAACCCAGGCATTGGGCTTCTACACAATGGAGAGGCACAGCAAGTCTGCGAGGGCGCCAAATGTAGTTCGTCTCAGGGTTAGTTGGTCCCACTAACCCAAGGGGAGAAGTCGTTCCTGCAGAGCTTATCTGTCGAGGTGAAAAAGGTCAGCACAGCAGCAGGGCTTCACCGGGCAATTGAAGGTCCAGGAGGTTGCAGCGAGTTTCGTTCACAGTTTCTTCTGAGGATGTTCTTACAGTGGTCGACTCTGCCTGTAGTCCCAAACCCCTCGCCTTTTAAGCAGGTTTATCCCATTCATGCACAGTCGATCACACAGCAGGGTGGCTGTCCTTTCAGGACAGCTAGCCAGCCAATCAGGACTAGTTTCGTTCAGGTACTCCTACAAAGGACAGAGGATTTTTGGGACCCTCCACCACATGCTGTTCTTCCAGACACAGTGGAGTCAGGGGCAGGCTTCAGGGCTGAAGCCCGCTAAAGGCAAGTCAAACAATGGGTTCAAACCTGTCAACACACAGTATAAAAGCCAAGAAATACCTCACAAATAGAAACTGCTGAAAAAAGAAGACAGGCGCCATTTTGACAAAACTGTCACCCATTGGGTGCTGTACTGCAGCTCAGGTTTCAGCCTGCGGTAGAAAAGCACAATGGTAGGAAAAATTAACTGCCACCAACCATTTAAAGTAGTGAGGGTAACATAAAAATGTTACAAGAGAAAGTAGGATAAGGAGCTACTAGGTACCCCAGCTCCCCGAGCACTCCCCATAAGATGGTGTGCGCTGGACCTACAAAGAGAAAAGGTAAGTAAAGTCAATTTCACTTTACTATTCTTGGGAACTGTAGTTCACTCAAGAAAAGGTAGTTAAACCTTATGAGAAATCTAAAAGGATTTCTCTGTGACACTGCTCTGAATGTGCTGGTTGTCACCATACAAAAAGAAGATGCCTATGGAGTTTGTTAAACTCCAAAAACAGCGAAAAACACAAAATCCAAAACCGGTAAACACATGAGTGAGAAAAAGGTCTTACTCACTCCAGGGTTAAAATTAAAATGTCCTAAGTTCATCAAAAGAGCTGGGTGACTCTAAGGTTGAAGGGGAATTAGCACAGAAATGAGAATTCTCCCGAACACTCGCCCCCCCAGGCTAAGGGACAGGAGGATTTAATCCACTCCGGATGAAACTTATTCTAGTCGGTCATACTTTCTGGAAAGACTAGCAGCATTTTGGTGATTATACCCTGACCTGTGTTCTATGGTAAAATGAAACCCTTCGATGCTGATTGCTGATTGACCATCCAAACAATTTTGAATTCTCCCCCTTTATTTGCATTAACCATCTCAAGGGTTGGTGGTCTAAACCTTTTCAAAGACCACACAATGGCAAAACATTCACGCTTTATGGTTGCCGACCTTGTTTCAGGTTCCTTCAGTTTTCTACTGATGAAGCAGATTGGGTGTTCCCTGCCTTTCTCATCCAGCTGACTCAGAACTGCACCTATACCTGTATTGGAAGCCTCTGTTTGTACAATAAAGGATTGGTTGTAGTCAGGGGCTCTTAAAACTGGAGCTTGACAAAGGGCTTTCCTAAGTCCTTCAAATGCCTTGGTACACTCCTCATTCCACCTGACCTTCTTGGGGAATTTGGGTGGAGATCACATTCAAGGGAGAACCTATGGTCCCATAGTTCTCAATGAAGTTCCTATAGTAACCTGTGAGACCTAGAAAGGCTCTCACTTGCGTTTGAGTAGTAGGGATGGTCCAGTCTTGTACAGCTTGTACTCTGCTAGGCAATGGCCTTATTTCACTTCCTCCTACCTCATGTCCAAGGTAGACCACTTTACTCTGACCAATTTGACATTTACTTACCTTTATGGCCAGATCGGCCTGCTCAAGAGCCTGCAATACATATTGCTGACCTCGGTCATCAAGGACTGGTCCTGGTTAATACCTTTGGTTAATAGTGTAAATGCAGCAAAGACTTCTAATCTTTCCACGTAGTAATCAAACTCTTTCTTGTGTGTCCTGGAACTCATGCGGGTTTAAACATGTGTATACATGGATTAAATCTTCATCTGCCATTGATCAGATATCCATTTTTATATTGCAAGAAACCATGAAATTGAATAAACCTGAAATTAATGGTTTCACACCATACTTTCTCGGGGCAACATGTGGCCATCAGGGAAGACCTTCTCGGGGGCTTGCAATTTGTCTCAACAATAGATTAAATATAGTCTCCAAAGTAAGAGCTACCACAGAAGATATCCTTTCAATTGAATTTGGTTTCACTGAGGTGAATGATGACCCTTATATCATCATATCTTTAAATTGGAACCTCACAAAAAAACCTTTAGATCACATCTTTGACCAGCTCACCTTCATTCTTGAAAATGCTCATTCGGATAATCCTATGTTTAACATCATCATAGGAGGTGATTTTAATTTGTGCTGTCTCCCGCATGCTCAAACTAGAATAGAGTGTCTTCTGCCCACTATTTGTCAGCAATTAACAATGGTGTAAGATGGAAAGCCTTTTTTGATAATTGGGATATCTAATTCTTAGAATTCAATCCCGAAGCCCTTCCCTTCACTTGGCACAGTGGCATCAAAGCCTCTTGCATTGATTATCTAGCAGTATCTGATCAGCTTCTGCCACATTGTAACTCTGTGGCGACTACAGACCACCTCTTAGGTGATCACATTATCATTTCAACTAACCTCCATGTTAAGGGCTCTTCATTCATCATCGAACCCTCATTGAAAATTCTGGAAGTTGATCGCCCCTTACTATCCAATCGATTGAGTGCTTATTCATGCAGAAAATTAGTTGACATGATCTCCCAAGAGATGGATAACATCAACCCGTGGCTGACTGACACTTCATGTTCCCATTCATTAGAAGCAATGCACTACACAGTAACGTTGACAATGCTGGGCAAATCAGGAAAGGGTTTCTCCCAAAAGTGCCTAGATAAACCAACCAGATGTAATTCTGAGGTTCAAGCATCTACATTTCTCAAAAATAAGCTTATGTCAATTAAAAAAGCTACCCCTAAACATCAATGAATATCTGAAGAGAAAGAAAGTCATCTCCAATTCGCATAAAAACAGATGCCGTAACATCAAATATAAACTGTGAATTGATGACCAAAAGATCATAGCCAACCTATGCTCTAATAACAGAAGATCGGTATGAGCAGCATTAAGAACCATCTCACCCAATCAAGTAAGCCGCTTTTCATCCTCTATAGCAGCTGTGAAATTGTCTGCCTTTTTTCTGGATAAATGTCAATTACCGTCCAGATTTAAAGGTGAGCCTCCTCCCAAAAGCATTTATTCAAAATTTGAGACATGCCCTTGGACAACAGCTGACGTAGTATGGGCAATCTCTGGCTGAATTACTCAAAGGCTACTGGTCCCGACGGGATTCCAGCCTGCGTGATTAAACATGACCCAAGTTTTTGGGCTCCAATACTTAAAATAAAATTTGACAACATCTACATTTCCAACTCAATACCAACTTCATGTCATTCCTCAATTATAATACCGCTATTTAAAAAAGGCGACCCGGAAGACCCAGGGAATTATCGCGCAATTGCGCTATTAAATGTGTCTGAAAAGATATTCTCTATATTAATCCTGAATTAATTGGAATCTCATATAAAACAAAATAGCACTTTATCACGATTCCAAGTGGGATTTTTCCGTCAGATGGGCACAACACTTAATGCCACTATTTTAGCCCATCTATTGGAAAAGAGCAAGAATTGTGATTCCGGACCCATTTATATGGCGTCCCTCGATCTTACAGCAGCCTTTGACTGCGTCATCCGGAATATCCTCTGGAGAAAGATGGCCACAATGGGCTTTCGGGCACATACAATCTCGCTATTAGCTATGTTACATAAAATTATATCATTCAAAGTAAGAATTTCCTAGCAGGGAGCCTTGACTGATTCCATCCAGACATGTGTCAGCATCAAACAGGGCTGTTTTAGCAGCTACCTTTTTTAATCTGACTAGGCAAATTTAAAATCCATTGGCTAGCATTCGCGGATGATATTCTGCTTTTTGACCCCACTCCATTTGGACTACAGACAAAGTTAGAGCTTTTAGCTTTTTATGCAAAGCAACTAAATCTGCAGCCTAATATTTCCAAATCATCATCATCTTCAACAATCAAAAAAGGAAATGTGTCAGATACAAATGGTTGCTGAACGGATTAAGAATTGAACAAGTCCCTTCTGTAAAATATCTACGTTACAACCTCTGTAACATATCTTCAGCCAGAAAAGCCCTAATGGAGAAAGCAAAGCCCTTCTATTCTCAAATGAAAATAATATATTCCAGATACTGTGAATTTTCCATGTCTCCGCTCCTTGAGTATTACACCTTAAAAGTAGAGGCAGTCATTCTTTACGGGTTGGACATGTCTTGTAGATCTTGACATCATCTTAAATCAAACTCAGGGAATACTTTGGAAGAATACTGCAAGGCTAGCTATGGCTCTTCCTAATGCAATATTATGGCATGAGTTGCAGATTATATCCCTGGCAGCCAGACACAACTGGAGATTGCTAAATGATTTTCATAAAATGCTAAATCCACCTAACAACTTCCTCTATGAAAACCTTACCAACTTGATTGGGGAAAATCATCCACACTCCATCAAGAAATATCATGCCAAGATGATTGCACTGTTAGATGGTATCAATCTAAAACCTGCAGACTTGTGGGAGATCCTGTTATATGTAAAGAAAAGACTATGAACAGGATTTGCTTTTAACCATATAGTCTTTGTCAAGATACAAACTCTATGGTGGAATAGCTTGTTTGCTGACAAAATGTATTCCACGTCGTACATATCTAACACACTTTCCAAGCAGTAAGGCATGTAACTTATATCTTCGCTTCAAGTTGAACCAATTTCACTCTAATGAAAAAATGCAACACTGGTCGAAAGGCACAGTGGACCATAACAATGGGATGCGTAGGTTCTGTGGGAGAAGCACCCAAAAAGAATCTTTAAAACATCTAACCGTGTACTGCAAGTTCTTTAAGACATACAGTATGAACATCTTTGTCATTATTAATATTGGTGCCTCAGTCTTTGGACGGGAGCTGTTTTGGTCATGCTGCATGTGGGGGACAAGCACAAATTTAGTGTTATTATTAACCCGCTTATTGGTCATTATTAACACTGAGATCGAATCTAAATCTTTGGTGGTCCATGCTTAATTTTGTTTTTTTTACCATTCAACTCATAATTCATTGAGTCTTGAATTGTACAAGCTAAACAGGAGTTCATTGCATAGCAAACTCAATATTCAAATTCTGCTTATGTATTGGTTTGTTGTTTTTTAGAGAACAGTGATGGCGCATATGAATCTTAATACTTATTTGTTTAGTTTCTCATCTATTTGCCTGAAATGGAGATGATCTTAAATTTAACAATATGGAAAGCTACACACGGAAAGTAATTTATATTTGCACATATAACTAGAAATTAATGTAGGGTTTTTATCGTAATTTAAATACTAATGATTGCCCTCAAAGTTTAGGACATTATGTGATGGATCATTTAGATTGCTGTTTAGAATTCCTCATTCTGTTTTTAAAGTAATACTTGTGAAAACAAAATGAATCTTATGTTTTTAGGATTTCATCCGCTTTAAATATTTCTCCTTTTTTGTGTGGTTATGTTGAAATGTATTTCATCATCTTGATTAATTGAAATATGTTTATAAATTGTTAATTATTTTGAATATCTAATTTCGTCATTTATGAAATGATTTGAAGAAATGTTGTAAAAGTTTGTAAATCAAACTAAAAACAACAATTTAAAAAAACATAACCTAAATGGTCAATATGTTACTTCCAAGTAGGGCTGAACACTGCAATGTCATTCAAGTATGCCATGTCCTCATCCCATTCAGAACATGATTTACCATCCTTTGAAATGTAGCAGGTGCATTCTTTAGTCCAAAAAGGCATAACCTTAAACTAGTATATGCCTCATGATGTTGAAAATGCATTTTTCTCCTTGGCATGGTCAGTCAGAGCTATTTGCCAATAGCCTGAGGGTTAAGTCAAATGTTCTGAGGTACTTGGCTGAAACAAGTTTGTCCACCAGCTCATCTGTCCTGGGTAAACGATGGGCTTCAGTCGTGGTGACTGCATTAAGAGCTCTATAGTCCACACAGAATCTCAACTCCTTGGATCATGCCTTTGCTACTAGTACAACTGGACTAGTCCATGAACTTGTAGATGGCTCTATTACCCCAAGATCAAGCATCTTCTTGACCTCTTTCTTTATGTGGGTTCTTACATGGTCTGATATTCTGTAACCCCTGCTTTTGACAGGTAGATAGTCACCAGTGAGAATCTCATGCTGGCCCCAAGTGGTCAAGCCTGGTGATAGTGAAAACAGAGGGGCAGTGTTCCAGTGTCAGATCAGAAGAGCGATTAACTCCTATCTTTCCATCTAAAGGTTGTACCCTGAGGAGGTCAGGTTGTCACGATGCCTGCCCCCGGGAAACCAGGTTTGGCCTAGCTACCCCGGAAGCAGGCATCATGCCATTTAATGCAAGCCCATGAACCCCAATTAGGGGCTATTTGGGTGCAGTCCTGGCGCCTATGGCGCCAGGCTCATGAATTCAGAATCAGTCCTGGCGCCAGGCTCATGGTCAAGGACTTACCTGAGGCAGACCATGCTGCCAGTGACCAGAAGTCAAATGAGGCCTAGGAGGGACTATTTTTCCCTAGGAACTATGTTTTAATCTGGTGGGGCCGCGGAAGGATACTTACCTGGAACTACTTCCAAGGCTATTTAAACCACGCCCTGACAGCAACCTGTGCTTCGCGTTATTCTGCACCTGCAGCGTAACGCTCACCGTGCCTGCAGCAGCTCCAGTCTTCAGCTACGCCCGCCTGGATGCCGGAGCTCCTGAAAACCTGAAAGAAAGCAGAGGGAAGGTTAGAACCAGAGTTTTACCTGCAATCCTTGCCTGAATCCTGAATCTTCTTGGCTCTGACCTAGAAGGAAGAAATCATGAGACGCGCGCCACTTCGCATCCTGCAGCGCCGCGCGGGAACTCACCTGAAGCAATCCTCCGCATTCCATCGCGCTTTTCAGCATCCAGCGGCCGCTCTCCAACACCTGTGGAAATAAAGACAATAAGGTGAGCAAGGGAGCATTCCCAGACAATAAAGGCAATCCCCAGGACTTACCTGATACCACAGGGAGTACTTACCTCATGTCGTGTCGGCGCGGCCTCCACAGCTTCTCCGCCGTACCCCAGCCCCAAAGGGGAAAACTAAAGCAACACAAAAGCGCAAGTAGGGGAAAACTAATTCCGCTACAGACTTACCTGGTTACAGCCTGAGGCCGCAATCACCGGAACCTCCACCGATTCAGCGCCTGCAAAAGGAAAGGGTCACAGGTTAGACCAGGTCCTCATTATCGAACTGAACTGAATCCATAAACACTAACCTGCATCTTACTGGTTGCCACTTGGAACTCTTCTCAAGAACTATTAAGGCAACCTAGGGAATTTGGACAGAGTGAAGGCCAGACGTTTTTGAACTCTTTTTCAAACTATTTCCTTACGGAGTCAATACCGTTCTGCAACTCTCCAACATCCCACACCAGTGAAGTAACTGGTCATCTACGCGCCCCTGTGCTCGAGGCAGGATGGAGAGCTCATCTTTCCAAACTATCAGGTGAGAACATAGCAAGAGTTCGGAAGTAATTTGTGGGAAGAGATCGCAGGAGTGGGGGAAGGTGGGGTTGGCGCCCAGTCCCCGCAGGTGGCTAATTCCCTTTTCTCCATTACAGAAGAATATTCATGCAGCAAAACAAGCTAAGCTGGGTGGTCCGTTCCAGTCCATCATTTCGGCGCCCCGTGTGTCGCTGGAAGAGGTAACAGCCCAGTTCAGATCGACGCCCCCGTGGACACCAGGTGAGCGTAACACAGGTAGAGACTCACTCTCCTCCTCCTGAGCAGAGGCTAGAAGCAAAGCTCCCAGTTCTGGTCTAGAGACAAAGGCCTTTAGGCGGTTGGTGTGAAAGACCCTAGGGTCCTCCTTAGGATTGCCTATGTCCACCAAATAATTGCCCTCTCTGAGTTTTCCCACAACCTTGAAGGATCCTATCCATTGGTCCTGTAAGGCCCTCTGCCCTGGAAGTACCATAACGAGAACTAGCTGGTCTTGAGTAAACTCAACCATGTTGGCCTTCTGGTCATGCCAATGTTTAACCAGAGCCTGACCTGCTTTCATGTTATCGGAAGCTTCTGTCATGTGTGTCATTCTCCTTCGGAGACCTAACACCTAGTCAGTGACTCTCCCTGGCTTGTGGGAAGGAGCGCTCTCCAACCCCTCCTCGATGAGGGCCAATGGACCTCTAACAGGATGACCATAGAGAAGCTCAAAGGGATGGAAACCAACCCCTTCTTGAGGGACTTCTCTATAAGGAAAGAGAAGGCATGGCAGAAGAAAGTCCCACTTTCTTCTAAGGGGTTCTTCTAAAGCACCTATCATGCTCTTCATAGTTCGATTAAACCTCTCCACCAACCATTGGTTTGGGGATGGTAGGCTGTTGAGAACTTGTAGGTAACTCCACAGTTTTTCCACATGGCTTGCATGTAGTGGGACATAAAATGTATCCCCCCTGTCTGAGATAACCAATTTAGGAAAACCTACTCTGGTAAAAATACCAAGTAGGGCCTTAGCCACTGCTTGAGCAGTAACAGTCCTCATAGGTATGGCTTCAGGATACCTGGTAGCATGGTCTACCACAACCAATATGCATTGGTTGCCTGAAGATGTGGGAGGGTCTAAGGGACCGACAATGTCGATTCCTACCCTCTCAAAAAGGGACTCCCACCACTGGGAGAGGCACCAAAGGTGCCACGTTCTTGGCTTCACTCTTGCCAGAACTCTGACAAGTGCGACAGCTTCTACAGAACTTATCTACATCAGACCCCATCTTAGGCCAGTAGAAATACTGATAAATGATATTCTTAAAGCTTAAGTGAACAGCTAAAGGAATCTCATGGGCTAACTGTAGAAACTGGGATCTCACCTCCTGAGGCACTACAAATCTTCTGTATTGCCCTGGGGGTAGACTCAATGCGTTCATTGTGGAGGAGGCCATCCTCCTGGTACAACCTGTGCTTCCCTGGCTCTTGCCCTTCCAGCTAGGAAGTTGCCTGTTGGTGAAGACCTTCAAGAGTAGGACACACTCTTTGACCTCTGCTGAAGTCTGCCCTACAGGGGCCACTTTCTGCAAGCAAAGTCTGCAGCTCAGGATGGTCTTTAGGATCCAGATCTCCAACATGGGGGAAGTCTGCTTTCATCTGTCATCAGTAGCTGATTCAACCTCTTCTGGTTGGACCTCACACTTAGCCACAGCTGGTGGAGGAGTCACAGGTGTGGCTGTGGACTGTCCTCTCGGGGATGTCCTAGTTTTGTGCACAGGAGTGCCACCTTTCTTGTTTCCTGAGACCTTGGGTTTCCCTTTTGTCTATTTCTTTGTGGAAGTAGAGGTTGGCTCTTCCTGTGGACGGGGTGTTATAGGTTCCTCTGTAACAACTCACTGCGAGTCATCCAAGGTGACCTCTCTGGCCTTCTTAGTATGGTCCTGCTTCCTTTTACTGGGAGGCCTGGAGGTGCGTGATACACCTCCAAGAGTCTTTAAGTCATTCCTCAACAGAACTCTCCCAGGTACCTCACTTTACAGGTATTCTTACAGTCATATTGTTTCACTGGATGAGAGCTGGTAGTATTGGAACCATCTGGATATGGCCTCCGGCAAGCTTAGTGGGGCCTGCGAGTGCCTTAGCAACATCCTCAGGTTTGAAAAAGGTTTCATCCACCACTGTTATGCTGGTTCCAGTGTCTCTAATGTCAGGGGTTTCCTGTCCATTCACAAGTACACTGTCCTTATAATCTTTGGTGTTATCTTGTATAGAGTTATACACATCTAAATTATACTGTTCCTACAGATCTGGGGACCATATAGAAACATTGGCTGAGACTCCAATGGAGTCCTCAGCCAATAGGTGAAAGTTTCCACTTGCCATATGAACTTCTCCCTCAGGGATGAAGGCTAAGGTGGCAGTGTGGTCCCTGAATGTTTACCCTTATATCTGGGATCCCCTTTCACATGGTCAGTAGACCCACAAGCATAACATTTTCAATTGTTTACTGGAATGGGGATTTCTCTGACCTCCATCTATTTTGGCACCAGAGGTTTCACTACACTGACCTGGTTTCCCAAATGTCTTACCCTTCTTATGTTTGTGGCCCTCTTTTGGATGGGAGGTTTTCGAATTCTCTTTGTCATCTTTCCTGTGCTGCTTCCCCTCATCCTTTTTGTGAGTGGCCCCAGAATCCTTCTGAGTGGCCCTGTTGGCAACCCACAAGTCAGCAGCGTTTGTTAGCTTCTTGGGATCAATCTCTTTTCAGTCAGCCAAGTGCTGTCTCAGCTCAGGAGAGCAGGCATCAAAAATAGCTTCCAACAAAAAAAAATTTCTCATTTCTTCAAAGGAGTTCACTCTGTAACCCTTAACCCAACCATCTAAGTTTTTGAAACATTCACACACCCAGGTAGCCCAAGAGGTATCATCAGTCTTTTTGAGGGTCCTAAACCTCTTAAGGTACTGGGAAGGAGTTTTACCAAATCTAGCTATCAAAGGTAGCTTGATATTTTCATACTCCAATCTTTCAAGTTCCCCCACCTCCATTACAGCATCAGTTGCAACCTAGGGAGCCTAGACAAAAGCCAAGGAATCAACTGATTCCCTGTGAAACCCCGAATCCCATAGTTATATTCAAAAGCACGCAACAAATCCTGAATATCAAGTTTCACATCATACATACTCTGCTTCTATAGGCATGCAAGGTCTCTTTGGACTGGAAGACCTAGTAGAGACTGGTATAGAAACATTTTCAAGAGACAATTTCTTTATTTCAAGAGCATGTTGCATTTCCATTTCCCTTAGTTTGATGTTCTGATGTTTGGTTTCAGCTTGGATTTGTAATCATTTGAATTCTAACTCGAGTCTCATTTTCTCAAAAGACACAAGTTCTGGACTCAGTGATGGACCTTGTGGGGTCCGAGTGGCTAAAGGTTGAGGCAAAAGGGCCTGTTGAGGCAAAGAGACTAATCTCCCTCTTCTGACTCTTCTAAGACATCAGAGTTAGACACTGCATTATCATCCCCAATATCATTTTCCACATTTCCTAAGTTAGTAGGTGTGACGGGCCTACTACCCAGACTTTGATGATTCAACAATATTGCCATTAGTTCATTTTTCTTTCCTTTAACAGGGAGATTCCTGACTTTACACATTTCTTTCAGTTGATCTACTGTCACAATCACCAGGGCTTCCTGACTGAAGTTATCCATATTTGGCATGTTACCATTGCTTTTCTAGTGGAGCTTAGCCTTGTGAAGGTTTTTAGTTGATCAAAAGCAAAGCAAATTCTTAGTGTAACAACTCTACAATATATCCTCACCGCCTGCCACCAGTTTTAGGCAAGATTGTATGCAGTACACTTTGGGTGCACTACAACAACCCTGACCTCTTGGCAATAGGAACCCAAGCTTTGGTATATAAGTCTGTACTACACAGTTTGGTAGAGTGTTCAGCAACCAGGCTTAATCTCAAGAGGGATCAATGTGAGCAGTAGAGTGGTTACACAGAGATTCACAGTGACAAGTATCCAAATAAACCCTTACACACAAGGTTTTTTGATTAAACAATTATTAATTTAACAGTCAGTTAGAGTAAGCCTTCTTCAGAAGGGACAATATAATAGTAACACTCAAATACACTTCACAAATACACACTCTTAATATTTCCAAATAACCAAATACCCTTTTGGGATGGCCTACTGACACTACCTACACCCACAGGTGACTTCAATGGTTAGGGTGCTGGGGACATTAATATATCTCTGTTGCATTTAGAATCAGACTTAGGAATATGTCAAAGGGAAAAGGTTATTAGAACAAAACAGGAGTTCACACAAATATTCTGAAGCTGGTAAGTACTTTTGGTAACCCCCAATGCCAAATTAGTTAACCCCTTCCTGGAAGGAAGACAGAACTAAGCAGAGGAGAGAAGAGTCATTCAGGGAGCCTAGGCCAGCCAATGTTAAGTTAGCAAAAGTCAAGTTGAACTGAAGCACTTCTGGTAGGCAAGTAAAGGTCTTGCATATTGTTTTGGAAGTCTTTGTAGAATAATAAGAAATTCAAAGTAGGGCCACAAGCTGATTAGGCTTGTGAGGTAAAGGCGCTGTTGGCAACTCTACAGGGGCAAGCAAGGTGGCACAACAAGAGGTAAGTTCTCTGACTTTACCTTTAGGTTGAAGAAAAAGTGCAGCAGATGACTTCTGTTCCTGTGCAGCTCTGCAGATCCTGCTGTTCCTGGACCTCAGTCGTGGGGACAAGAGGAAGGACTTCTGTGGACTCCTGCACTGCAATGGGACGGTCACCACTCGCAACCGGCAATCTTCAAACAAGTGGCACTTCTGTGTTTCAGCTCTTCGCATCTACCGCATATAGCAGCAATAGTTCCTGGCTGTTGAGGTGGACTTTTCTTGCATCTGGGGTTCCGCACTCTGAGAGGGGTCAGGCTTGGTCAGTCCTGCTTCTTGGGAGTCCGGAGGATCTTCCTGGAGCTCTTGGCCATCTTAAAAGCAACGCACACAATCTGGTGTTCCTCTCCCTGGCTATTCGGTTCCATCACCAACTACAGTGGAATTTCAACCAGCTCGGAGAGGATGTCCAGGTGGCTTACTTTGGAGTTCATTGGTCTCACCAACTCAAAGGGAGAAGTCGTTCTTGCAGGGGCTTCTCTAGTCGAAGCGAAATTGCAGTTTCAGCACAGCAGCAGGGCTTCACCGGGCAAACCAACGGTCAGGAGTTGCAGCAGGTGTCCTCTTCAAGTTCTTCTTCGAATTCCTTCGTCCAGTGGTCGACTCTGCCTTCCAAGCCAAAAAGCCTTGCCTTTTATGCAGGTTTCTCCCATTCATTCCAGCCTAGCTGTCAGTGACCCAGGAGAGAGGCTGTCCTTTCCAGCCAGCCAGCCGGCCAATCACCTAAGAGTGCATTGTCGTCTCCTAGGAGACTAAGCACTGGGAGTTTCGGGCACCTCCCTCGCTTCCTGCCCCTGCCAGACACCCTGGAGCCAGAGGCGGGCTTCACTGTGAATCCCGCCAAAGGCAAACTGAACAAAGGGACCAAACCTGGTTCGGCGTGCAGAGGAAATCTCAAGAAGAACCTTTCCACAAAGAAATGACGAAAAAAGAAGACTGGGGCCATTTTGTCAAAAATAGCACCCTTGGGTGCTTTACTGCAGCTGCGACTACAGCCCGCGGTAAATGCACACCACAGTAGTTAAAAGTAAACCACTGCCACCAGCCATTCAGTGAGACAAGGGTAACAAAAGTGTTACATGAGAAGCTAGACAAAGGGCGCATTTGGGAAAGGGCATTGGTTAAGGGCTTTTGTGGCTGGACCTCTGCTGCTGAATCCAGCGTTCTGCGAGCTACGGTTCTGTGGACTTTGTGCATTTTTTTTCATTGTGCACGTTTGTTTGTTTTAAAACAAACCTGCAGCCCGCGTCTTGCTCCTCCCAGTGACTCCCAGCATTCAATATAACACCAGCACATGCGCATTTGTGCGCGCACATTTGGGAAAGGGCATTGGTTAAGGGCTGTTGTGGCTGTTTGGGCTGAGTAGGGTGAGTTTCCCTACGGTCCCATCTACCTGCTTAGTTGTATATTTTTTATTTATTTATTTATTTGGCAAGTATATTACTTTACATAGCACGCCTCTCCGATTAGCTGCGTAGTCACGGTGCCGTGACAGGAAATGACAAATGACATCTCAGCGCATTTGTTAAAGCGTATGTGCATACATTTGATTCTTGTTCTGTGGGCAAGATTGTGGTATTGTTTGGTCTTTTTATTTCCTTCTTTTTTTTCTGTTTTTTAGAGCATCCTATTGTGTGACCTGCACTGGGCTTTTGTGTTTGTTCTGTGATCTATTCCTGTTTTGATGACCACTTTTACTTCTTACAAGCTAACAACTAGCATGCCTCCCATCGTGCCATTGTCGCTTGTTAACCAATCTAACCCATTGTTACAAGGGCATCTAGATTCTGCCCTGTTACCCCAAACCTTTTTTTCTGCCACGTCTGTTACTCCATGGACTGCCAATAAGCAAACAAGATTCCCCTTTTCCCAAAGCAGCAGATCAGGTACCTCCCCTCCTTCGTCCCCAGTCACCATTTCATAATGCGAGGCACCTACGCCTTCCCCTCTGACTATTGGGAAAGTCAATGTATCCCATTGTACACCATTGAGGCGTATTAATACTCAACCGATTTCGGACTTAACCATGATGGAATCCACTAAAAATTGTCAAGCTGTGCACAATTCAAATATGTCTATTTCCCCAATTACTATCAGACTCAACTGCGCTCTCAATTCATACGAGCATATGTGAATCAGATCATTCTATAAGGGAGGCTGAATGTATATCTAGTAACACCTCATCCTCTGTGAATGAACTCCCCATGCTCAAGTCTTTTGCACTGCCAACTCCATGTCCCAACAAACCCACAACCTCTACTAATGATGCAACCAGCTCTTAAAGCAATTAATGCTGCCATTTTCTGCCTGTGTAAACTCTTCGAATCATTAGACTCCAAAGTAACTTGACAAGCTCTCCAATTTGAGGAATTAATTAAATGGCCCTCTACACAACAGTTGTCCAAAGTATCCCAAAGTAATGAAAGTCCTGATGAGTCCGTTGTAATGGTCTCTAAACACTCAGCAATATGTCTTGAAAACCCTCCTACTGCACCAATGCCGACACAAACATCTAAATTGGTGACTCCTGTTGTCTTAGCCCCCTGCCCTCTGCTTCCAATTTTGGGCATAATAGGCCCTGTGGCGTCTCATGTGGAGAAAACGACCTCCCTTTTACCAAAGAACACCTTGGGGGGATGAAGTGCCTCCTCGAATTGTGGAGACGCCAAGTGCGCCATCTGCATTGCCCGTTGGCCAAAGCCATCTACAACAATTGAAATCTAAAAATCCCAAATTTAACAATAACAAAAAAAAATCAGCAATTCCGATCAAGAAAACCAAAAACATGATTGGAACAAAAAATCCAAAAAGCACTCTTAATACGTTTTTTAAAGCACTTGGCAAAACATCAACTTTGCCTGCAGCACAGCAAACCACTGCGTCTGCTACAATTGATCCAGTGCAATCCAAAACAACAGGAGTAATTAATCAGTCCACATTACCAACATCTAATACTAGTGCAAAATCAAAGACGACTGTGATTCTCTCTCCACTTTCACAATTGTTCCAATCACTTTGTGATGCACAGAAAATTCCTCCAATGAATCGAATTTATTCCCCATTTCATCTGCAACTAGTAAACCAATTTTGACCTTAGATCGCCAGATGCATATCGGATCTGGGTCTCTGGACTCACAGGTGCAATCACAGTCTTTAATGGTTCCCTTAACACAGCCCAAATCAGTATCCTTTGCCCCTCCAGTACAGCAGCTCCAGTTACAGGACACTGGGGTACCCCAGATAACGGCTGATGAACTTAAAAAAAAGAGTGGATGAATATTTAAACACCAACTTTGCAAAGGTATTCTCTCAAGCTGTTGGCCAGTCACCTTGTTTGTTTGTTTTATTGTTTTGTTTTATTCACTTATAATGCACAACAGACCCAAAGGTAGCTGGGCGCAGCAGTACAGAAAATGCAAAGCTTAAGTTACAGGGAGGGTCGTGGGTTACATACAGAATACAAAATACAATATATCACAGGTAGGCGGCAATTGCAATTTACACACAGGCAAAATGAGTACAAAGTGCAATAAGGACAGTATATGTACAGGCACTAAATGGACGTTAGCTCATCGGCCAGGTGGGCAGAGTGAGGAGGTCCATAAGATCAAAGGAGAGCAGGATAGTAATGTGTATATGCTAGGGTCGCATGAGGATAAGTGGGCGCTAATGGGCTAATCATTGGCAGACCTCAGCAGATTGATGTAGTTGGTTCTGAATTTTGGAAAGGGCTGCTCCTCACGTAGAGGGTTTGGCAGTGAGTTCCATAATTGGGCCGCTTGAACCTGGAAGCTGCTACCCCCCGCCTTAGTTAGCCTAAATCTTGGAATGATGAGGCTATTGGCATTTGAGGTACTAGCTGGGGGCGTGTGGTTTCTTTTTGTGTGTTTGTTAGTGAGATAGCTCGGTGCGGCAGGGAAGGACGCTACTTTTAAGTGGATTTTATTTTGGGTGGACAGCCAGTTGTGCCGTTGGACTGGCAAAGCCATCTTGCCAGTCCAACGTGTCTAGAGGCTCAAGCACTTTGGCTGGTCATCAGCAAACATCCTCTTTAGCCGTACCTGATAACTTGCAGAGGCAAAGGAATGAATGGCCATCTAAACCTCATGTTATCCCCGCCACAATGAAATGGACACCTCGTAAATGTGAACTCTGGTTGCCCTCACGACATCTGCATCCACAACGTGCAAAGTTTCATACACTGATTCTAAAATGTAGAGAGGGCAACCATCCTGTGTATGACCTCAATCGACAAAGTCTCTTGAATATATTTGGTGAAATTGACGATCTATGCAACATCTCCACGCTAGACACAGATCAGATCGAATTCTTAACTGATTCTCTGCTTTCCATAGTCAGACTTCAGATTCCTTCAGGTGTGGTATGGCACTCAATATGGCATAGCAAAATGCTCTTGTTTGACATGGGATTCTTGTTAGCATAGGATCCCGAGAATGCCCTATCAAAATCTAAAACGCCTATTATAACACCCAAGATATATCAAGGTACTCGACGTGAGACTAGAGATCATTGGGCAACTGAGAGCTCACATCAATAACCATTACAATGTAATATTCCAACAAAATTGAGTGTTGTCAGCTGGAATTCTCAGGGCTATAGCCATCTAACCACCTAATTTAAAGATATGCCTGAACCCTACCATATCATAGCGCTACAAGAGACATGGCTAACTAAACCACCATTATGGGACAATTACGAATTGGCACTCATCCCAGCGGTGCCCACTGGAGGCAGACCGTCATCAGGCCTTCTTGTTGCTGTAAATATCATAGTAGGCTTTTCAGTTGTACCATGGGCCTCCGTGGGAGCGCATATACAGTTAGTTAAAATTACTAATGGCGAGAAAGTCTTTGCTGTGATCAACATATACCGAAATGTTGCTGGTATGTCTGAGACTTTTTTTGCTGGTCTTCTCGACATGCTTTATTATATCTCATTAGACAACATGATAACACACACCATTATATTGGGAGACCTAAATTTGGACTGTTTGAAGGATAAGCCTCAAAGCAAAGCAGTGTGTAAATGGACGTCACTCATGCATGATTGTAACTACCACATGGTGAATGGTTCAGTCCTGGGTGACGTCCCAGCATACTATACATGGCATTGCGGCTTATCCACTAGCATAATCGACTACATTTATGTTGATTATAAATTGTTTCAAAGGATTGATTCTCTACCCATTAAAGATCATTCAAAGAGCGACGATAGTCTGCTGATCCTCCTGCTTGAATTGCACCCGATGCCAAAACAAAGCAAGGACTACTATCATTGCAATTTAGGAGTCAATAGTTCACGCTCACGACTGAGATGGAACCCGAGTACATTGAACCGGTTTGAGCACTTGGTTGTTGATAACTCGGAAATAGTACACTGATTTGCAACACTCTTATGCTCAAACAGTCACGATTCCTCAGCGTAACATTGTAAGACATCCACATGCTTTTGATTCTAACATCTGACAAAAAAGAGCTGAATTCGGGATAATCAAAAGACAAATGTTAGCCTCACTGTCAGTAACCAAATAGAAAGAATTCCAATCTGCTAAATGTAAATATAAAAAACTGGCTGCGTAGTCAGAAGTCAATTCTATATCAGCAAGATAGCGAAGCTATGGCTCTCGCAATGCATAATAAAAACTCTTCGGGAATGTGGTTCCTTTTAAATAATCCTAATTGTCATCAGCAAGCAGATGCCCAATTAAATGGAGTGCCTGAACAAGCGTAAGTTAGTCATTTCACAACTTTATATGCTGACCCACAGTAAGCTGCTTGCTCCTACAAACTGGTCTCAACATCGACCTGGCTGTTGGAAGCTTCCTGACACCATCTACACAATCATACAGAAGATTAGCTCCTCAAGAGCAGAAAGTCCAGATGGGCTTTCTAATCAGATGTTCAAAACAAACCCACAGATATGGGCTCATATACTATCACGAATCTTCAAGGACATATTACTTACACGTAACATACCGCTGTCGTGGAAGACCTCCATAATAGTCCCTATATTTAAAAAAGGCGATCGTACTGTCCCTGCAAACTACCGTCCCATAGCACTTTTGGACGCTCCAGGCAAGAACTTTACCAGGCTGGTGCTTCATGAATTTAACACATGGACAGGGACCTGCAACCATCGCAACTCTAATCAGACTGGGTTTATGGCTGGAATGGGAACAGATATAAACCTATTGACTCTCAATGCCATTAAGGTGCAATGTCAGAGGATCAAGCAGCAGGTCTTTTTTTTGTGTTTATTGATTTAAACGCAGCGTTTGACTCAGTCAGTCGCCTTTTACTAATGAACAAGCTAAAAAGAGATAATTGTCCCACTACGCTATATGACATCATTCATTCCTTACATTTCGCAACATCCGTCCACATTCGAATCACCTTGGACGGACCTCTCTCCGAAAAAATTCCCACATTTCAGGGATTAAAGCAAGGATGCTTGCTAGCCTCGCCGGTCTTCAATTATTACATACATGATGTCAAAGTTTCTTTGTCAAAGGTCATCTCTGACTCCCCCAAGTTGAACAACCACCAGATTCAATCACTCATGTATGCCGACGACTTGGTCCGAACTTCCAGGACACAGGTGGGGCTACAACGTTTACTTAATGCATTCCAAGAATACGTACATTTAAATGAATTATCAATTAATCCAACCAAAACTCAAATTGTACAATATTCACCTAGACGTGAGGGGCCTCTAGCGTTTATTTGGACCATTGGCTCTACACCGATTGGGGTAGTAGCGAATTAGTGCTATTTGGGAATGGTCTTTGAAGGGAAGTTGAGAGCGCAGGGTCAGTTGGAGCGAGTGGAGACTAAGCTAATCTCAGCCACATCTCAAGCCTGCATCATTATGTATAAATATGGTAAATTTTCAATCGTGCCTGCGTGGCATTTCTGGACCAAAAATATTGTTCCAATACTACTATATGGTTTGGAATCTATGCCAACTGAGTCCTCTTTAAAATTCAATCTGTGGGAAGCTAAATTCTGGCACTCAGTGCTACACTTGCCCCAATGCATACCAATGGCATGGGTGAGAAATCAGCTGGGGTTGCTATCACTCCAGGCACATTACAGCTGGTGTCTGTGTTCCTTATTTAGAAAATGTCTGTTGTCTACAAAGCACGATGTTCTGTTAAAAAGTCTTGCACAGTACGAATACTTGGGGAATATATCTCAAACTAAATGTTGGGTGGTCTTGTTGCGGTGCAACAACATGTCAATTCAAATTGCAGCGGTTAATTTTTTACTCGGCTTAACATTTGAAGAGAATGTGAAATTAACATCGTAACTGTCAATGGCAGGATGTAAGAACCATAATGCTAAAGTCTGGCAATAACCTAATCGATTATTTTATTGTACTTATTTTGGATTACAACACATGTATTTTGACGTATCTTTTTATTAATTTTGTTGCACTGTAGCGATGATGTCGAGAGTATTGGTGTGAGTTGATTGTTATTGATAAAGGAACTTTGTTATGATTTAATGTAATCTATTTTTAAGAAATGTTTTATGTATTATGATATGTTTTGTATGTATTTTTGAAAATTTGATTGAATTCAGCCATATCATTAAAAAAAAGAATAGAATCTAGACAAAGAGGATACTAAGTAACCTCTCCAACACCCTATTGTAAGAAAGTGTGTGCTGGGTCTAGAAAGTTAAGCAAAGTCAATTTCACGTCGCTGCTCTTGGAGACAGTAGTTTATCCAAGAGAAGGTATTTAAACCTTGGGTAAATCTGAAAGACCTATCTGTGCCACTGCACTGAAGGTGCTGTGTGAAACAATGTAGAAGATGATGCCTAATGAGTTTCAGACTCCACAACCAAAAGAAACTGTGTTCAAATCACCGAAAAATACATGAGAAAGTGGGAAAAATGTCTCACACTCTCCAGGTTTAAAATTAAAACGTCTTAGAGTCCAGCCAACATGCTGGTGGTTTCTAATGTAGAGAGCAATTAGCACATTTCTGAGAATTGTCCCTAACAGCTGGTGCTGCAGAAAAGGCACCAAAACCACAGAGTGATCAGAGAAGATGATGAACGCAGTGCCATAGTTCCTTCCTCGAGACTGTTGCAGAGAGATCCCGTCCATTGTCCTGACTTTCGTCATCAATCCAAGGAATCCGGAGGTCGGGTGCAGAGTTGCAATATTGCAGAGTATACATCACACACATTTTCCTCAAACCTAGAGTACTGTGGGGAAATTAAAATACATGAGAGAGTGGGGAAAAAGGACTCTCACTCTCTCCAGGTTAGAAATTCTAGTCCTCAAAATCCAGCAAAGTTGCTGGGGGTCTCTAAGGTAGAGATGAATTAGCACATTTCTGAGAATTCTCCCTAACACTAAGCCTGACTGCTCTTCCACTCTTCTATGGTCTCTGAGTAGTATATGCTGATACTAAGAGTTGGGGATCTAAAAACCACTGGGATAGCTTACTAAAGTCTTAAATCCAAGTAAGACTTTAGGAAAACTCCCCTAACACCCATCAATGGTAAAGATCTGCACCATTCAAAGCCATTATTGGGCCAATCGGTGACCACTGTGGGTTTCACTCATGCCTCACACCTAGACTGTCAGGCGCAATGGATGTGGAGTGGGACCAGACAGTCGCACCCACTTCCTGGGTCCTGTGATGAATCGGTAATGAATCCCCCCAGAAACCTGGCATGGGGCCCTTCTCATGTGCCCAGGAAAGGGCAGACGCTTCCTGATCCCGGCCCTGAAGGTGGTGTTCTGTTGGTACAACGTCCTTTCATCGCCTGCAATTGCAACACCAGGCATTGCAACGTGTATATCATAACGAAAACGTACATCAAATTTCTTAGGGGGGTGGGAAAAGGCAGATAAGGGGCTGGGGTGGGTAGGGAATAGGTAACAATAGGTGGGGAAGGAGGGGTTGTGGGAGTGGGTAATACCCCTCTAACCCCGCCCCAAATATACCAGTGAACGTTTTTGTTAGAATTTACACATTCTAATGCATGGCGTTGTAATTACAGGCAATGAAAGAACATGGAACCCTTCTGTTGAAGAATCAGATGGTGGGAGGGAGGAACAGGCCAGCAAGACCCATGTTTAACTTTCCCTGTAACCCCACATTTTTAATAGCTGTTTGCCAAACAGAAGAAGTTGAAGTCTAATTTTGCTGATAGCGAATACAAGTCCCATAATCCTAAAAGTACTACAATGAGGAAGAGAGCTGAAAAGGCATGTCCCAGCAGTAGTCGGGCAATTAAGCCTGATAGCCCACACCTGAGTGAAGCTGGGAGGTTTAAAAGGCCTCCTCAGGCGCAGGCCATTAGAAGGAGCTGGAGCTGTGGCTGGAGTGTATGCAGCAGTAGCAGAAGCAGAAGCAAGAAGAAACGGTGTTGGCAATCCAGGCAGAAGTGGGAGAACCAAAGGGACGCCAGGACTTTGATACAGCAGATTTCACCTGCTTGTCCTATGAGGGTCCTGTTCCCCCAAACTCTGATGTGCAGAGGTTACACAGTGAGAGGCCTGAAGAAGGACTACCTTTCCCCATGTGAGCCTATTTGCAGAGATTGCATAGCAGGAAGTGTGTCGGAGACCGTGGCGAGAGGTTGCGGTGAAGCTGAGAGTCTCAGGAGTGAGAGGGGCTCCTTAGTTACATGACCGGACCTGAGACACCTTCAGCGAGGAATGGTGTGGGTCCAAAGTGAAGTCAGAAGTCGTAGAAGTTGTGCAGCCCACGGAGAAAGGAACACAGAAACTGGTGAGTTTAACCAGGCATTGTGAACCCTGCATGAACACTTCCAGCAACATTATCCATCCAAATAATCACTTGTGTATGAGTAGAAGTGATGTGAAGTGGATTGTTGAGCTGTTAACAGTGGAACACTTGAATTGTAAAAATCAATTGTTGAACTTAAAACTTGCAAAAACACGCAAAGAAGTGGTCGCGTGTGCCTGATAAAGATTCTAAGAGGAAGAGTGACCTCCTAAATTTTTATTAAGCAGTTAACAATTCTAACGAGAAGCCAAGTGTTGTTGGAGAGAGCAAGCATTGCCCAAGCCAATTGTGAACAAGGTTTTTCCCCAATTAAAACTGAAACCAGCCATTCTGTCAATCTTCCCACTTCCTGAAAATTATGAAACAAATGGAGACTAAAACCCATACATCTTTGCCAAAAGAACACACCCAAAATGGCCACCAACATTGGAGGCAGTCCGGAAGGAAGAATGCGGTCTAGACCATCAAGATACTTCCCTACTTAATCGAGGAGAAACCAGCTGCACACTGCGTTGCTACTTTCTTGTGATATTTCTGCAAGCAGCCACACTTTCGGTCCGGCTTTCCTTTGAATGCTGAGACCAACCTTCATCTAGGATCCCGACTCCAGTAACACCTTGCCTTTCCTGGTGTACCTTCTAGCCTCAAGACAACTCTCCTCGGCTCACTGTCTCTCACGCACCTTGTGCTTTCCTTTTTTCCTTCCCCGCCCAACCTTGCTTTCTCTCTCCTTTTCAGTGCTTTTACAGAGGTGCGATTCCTGAACGTTCTGCTCCGGTCCTGCTTGCTGCTTCTCTTGCGGTGACCCTTAATTTCTCTGCCTGCCTGCAGCGAGACTTAACTGGTCTATGGCCCCTTGCCGTGGAGTTCTTTGGACAATCGCGCTCCTCGCATTCTGGCTGCAGGGACCTATTTTTCTCTTTTTGTCTTGATGCTCTGCTTCCTCTCTTGAGCTCCCTGCAAACAGACATCGCTGGAACTCCTGCCTCTATCAGGATACCCTTTGGATCATCCTCCTCCTCTCTTCTCATCTTGCCTGGAAACCAACACCATTCCCCGACAGAAGATTGGACTAACTACTGTTTTTTTCCCACTCTTTAAGGGTTTTTCCCTGGTTCTGCAAGACCCACTGTCTCCAATCAGGGGTCTGACAGAACCGGGCTTTCTCTTACATCCTCACAAATCCGGAGACAGCTGCAGGTCAGTGTGTTTCTCAAACTGTGACACTTTCCCAGAGCCAAAGAACAGTCTAAATATTATTCTGAGCCAAAGAGAACGAACATTAGCCTTGCCGAAGACAAGATTGTGCAAGCATTACCTGAAGCCAAGAGTGGCAACAATGCTTTGGGTAATTATTCTGGCTAACAGTAGACTGTGGGGGGGGGGGGGGATAAAGGCATGGTTGAGGAAGGGAAATTTGCTACCTATAAATGTTCTTTGACATCAATGCAACCTACTTTGCCAAAGCCAATATGAAGTAGAGAGAACTGTGTCCTAGTGGCAATTTTGGGTTGTCAAGGTTGAACACAGGCAAGAGTGGCAAAGGAATATTCAGAGGAACAGTTCCTTGCTTACTTGAAGGTGTTGAAGTAAAGTGAATCTTGTCATTACTAAAAACTGTTTAGAGTCACAAAGTTCTGAAGCGGTGGTGGTGTATTTGGTTGTCAGTAGATTTGATACTTCAGTAGCACAATTAAAGTTGAAAAACTGAGGCAGAGAAGAAGATCTTTGTGGTGAAGTTGCTCAAAGTTGAAAGTTACTGGAGTGTTAGTAGACGTGCTGTGAAGTAATCCTGACAAAGATACCTACTGTGACTCCTAATCTTATAAAGAAAGACAGACTAAGTGTTAACCAAGATCTGTGTTTCATTAACAGTTGCTGAAGTTGTATTTACTTTAATTTCACAAAGAACTGTGGTATATCTTCTTGGACAACTGGAATTTGTGGTAAAGCATTGTGGCTGGGAATGATATTGATGCTATTTTGATGGAAGTGCAACATTTTTATTTCACCAAGAAGAGAATTCCTTCTGTTGTTTGAACTTTGGTTAACAGAATTTTACTTTGACATTGAAGGAGCCAAGAAATGAACTGAGACTGTATTATACACACAAATGTCATTGTTTCTTGTTGTTGAACATTGGAGTTCAATTTACCTTGAAACCTTCGGAAGGGGAGTTCACCCAGGTTACCAAGAGAGACTGAATTTCATTGCTATGAACTGCCATATATTTCTATGTGCATTTGATGTTTAAGTATGAGGGCCAGATATTGTATAGTTAGGGAGATTTATCATTTGCGTGCTTCATCCCCTCTCCTAGTGAGACCCCCAGCACTTTTGCTGGACTTCTGGACCTTTTTCTTTCAATCCTGAATGAGTGGATCCTTTTTCCACTCATTCATTCTTGTGGGCTCTTTCTTTTGGAACTCTATTATGTGTATTCTACCTGTATTGTGGAGTCTGCCTGCTCCATTGCTCTTGAAGGCATCTGCGCTTTTACAACTGCAGTACACTGCTCCTTATGGGCAGTGTTGCTGGGGACCCTTAGGGTCCTCCTTTAAGATTATTTTTCTATATCCTTAAATGATTACAGTTCTTAAGGATAGAGAGATACTTAGTGTATCTCCCAAATCTCTATAGGCTGAGAGATTGGCACACACCACTTTCAGAGGAGTGCCAAAGGGGTACTTGGTATCCCTCTTCTTTCTGCTTCTGTGACTTTTAGGTCACATCATAGACAATCACCTAGTTATGTCTGGTGGCAGTGGACGTGTTCTACCAACTATTGTGTAGTTCATATACCATAGGCTATGTCCATAGCCTCTGTAGTGCACAAAGGGGCACCCAAGTACTAACTTGAGGCCCCCTTCTTTTTTTTCGCCATTACTAGCGTGGTTGTTCTTTGTTAGCCCTTCTCCCTTTCTGGGAGGGGTAGGTCTGTGTGTGTGTTTTGCCTTTGGCGGGAACCAATAGGTATCCCCGCCTAGGCTCCAGAGAGTCTGGGCAGGCAAGAAGTGGGGTAGGAGTCTTCCACCCCATGTCCTTTGTCTTCCAGAGTGCCTGAATAGGTCCAGCTCCCACAGGGTGTCTGGCAGTCCTGATTGGACATCCAATACGCCCCTTTGTGTAAAATGCTGAGAGATTGCCGAGGAGTGTGTGCTGGAACTGAATAAAAGGTGAGGCTTCTGGAGTGTAAAGCAAGTCGACCACAGGAAACAGAAGTAACCATAGACAACCAGAGACGCCTGCAGACCCTTTGCTAGACAGTGAAGTGACCACTGCTGTCCTGACACCATTTTATATGGAACAGTGGAGCTCCGAAGAGAAAGACTCCTTCCCTTTGGCTGGTAGGAACAACCAGTCCCAAGATGAACTTTGGAACAAGTCATCTCCCAAGGTCCTAGGAGCTCCCAGAGCTGCGGAGCCCCAATACCAGGAGACCTACTGCCCATTTCGAGTGCATCATCGTGGAAAGGACAAATCCGTCCAAATCTTTGCTGAAACTGTAAGGACACTCCAGGGATCTGCTCCTACTCGGCCAGATCCCCTCACCAGAGTGTGGGACTGCAGGAAGCGAAGAAGATTGACTGGGCGATCCTGTCATGATGCCTACCCCCGGGCATCAGGACCAAGACCATCAGCTCCGGGAGCAGGAATCCAGATACATATTAAAACCCCAATAGCCGCGACTGGGGGCTGTTTGGGTTCAGTCCTGGCGCCTTAGGCGCCAGGCTCATCATAGAAATCGGTCCTGGCGCCATAGACGCCAGGCTCATAGACTTTACTTACCTGATGCAGACCATGCTGCAAGCGTGTCCAAGCCAGCGTGAGGCCTGGATGGGACTATTTTATTACAGGGACTATTTTTTACTCGGGCGTGGTTCTGGGGAACTTCTTACCTGGAACTACTTTGGAGGCTATTTAAACCACGCCGAACAGCAGCACACGCTTCGCGTTATTCTGCATCCAGCAGCGTAACGCTCACCGTGCCTGCAGTCAGCATCCAGTCTTCTGCCACGCCCGCCTCGAATCTGGAGCTCCTAAAACAAAGAGGAAAGAAAAGGACAAGGTTAGAAAATGAACTATTTTCGAATTTCTCTCCTGATTCCGGATCCATCTCGCCTCCGGACCTGGAAAGAACATCATTTCAGTACACGTCACATCTCCAGCTGCAGCGCCGCGCCATACACGCAGTCCTCGCAGCAACTTTCGATTCGGCGCTGCCTCCATCATTTCTTCGCCGAACTCCAGAACCTGGGGGACAAAAGAAAACAACAAGGTGAGACGAGAAAACCAACAAATATAACTCTTATTACCATAGACTTACATGATTTACCACCGGAGGCATTATTCTATAACTCTCCACACTTCATGTGCCGCACCTGCAAAGAGAGAGAAAACTACACGTTAAACACGTGCAACACTTACCGGACAGTGTCGGGTAATACAGACTCTTACCTGAGCGCCACCAGCTACCACGAGAGCATCTTCTCACGAACTCCGCTGCAAGACAAGGAAGGAAGGGGGGAACAAGAGTGAACATCGGACATATTGAACTCTATGAACTTGATACTTACTGTCCTCGCCAGGAACCTCAGAGTCAATACTCTCCGGAACTCTCCCACACCTTCAAACCAGTGAAGTAACTGGCATCAACGCGTCCCTGCAATCCATGCAGGATGGAGAGCTCATCTTTCAAGAGTATAAGGTGAGATTGCTGAGAGGGCACTTCGGCGGTGATTAGTGGGGAGGACTGTGGGGGGTGCCATCACTTGAATCCACGGGTGGCTAAATCCATCTCTCTACTTGCAGGAGATACTTCTACGGGTCAAGCAGACAAGATTAGGAGTGCCAGTCCAGTCAGTCATCTCTGCACTACGCATCACGTTGGTGGAGACCGCAGCCGTCCGGGTCCGACCGACGCCCCTGTGGGAGCCAGGTGAGCGTAACAGAACGCGAAGCATCTCTATAAATCCTCACCCGGGCGTTATGGAAACCTCGGAAACCGACCAACTGGACCAATTATTGGGGGAACGTAGGGCAGAAGTGCACTCCGCTCGCCAAGAGACTAATGCCCTTGGGAGAGAACTGATTGTTTCGAAGGAGCGCACTGACGATCTGGCTAGGCAGTTGCTCCACAACCAAGCAGGGCAAGCACCTTTACCAGGACTCAGGGGGGAATCCAACTCCTGTTTCATCGAGCAATCCGGTGCAAGTGGTTTTACCAGGGGCTATTCCTTTAGCTGCACCTGAACGCTTTGCTGGGGACCCAAAAAGGTTCGCCGTGTTTATGAACCAATGTCGCTTGCACTTTTTATGCAGACCTGGAGCTTTTCCAAATGACCAAGCCAAAGTAGCCTTTGTATTATCATACTTGAGTGGCAGTGCAGCTGATTGGTCGATTCCACTAGTCAATCAGGATGACCCTCTTCTTCGGGACTTTCAGGGTTTTCAAATGAGCATGGAAAGACTATTCGCTAGACATTCCCAGGGACAGGCCCTGGATAACAAACTTTTATCCCTAAGAGAAGGCAACCAGGATCTGTTAACCTATATCGCAACCTTTAATAGGCTGGTGGTGGAAACCGGATGGCCAGAGGTAAAACGAATTACACTATTTCATCGTGGACTTCGGGGAGAACTTAAAGATGTTTTGGCCCAAGTTGTGAACCCCCCTCAGGATTGCACAGAATATATAGACTAAGTGGTCCAGTTAGACCATCGACTTCAGAATAGAAAGGCTGACCGAGCTAAGTTCGAGAATCGGGTATTGGTTAAACCCAACGTCACCTCCAAAGGAACAGATGCAGCAGAACCTATGCAGATCGTTGGGGGTTAAGGGACCCTTAACTCAAAAGGAAAGAGAAAGGAGACGGCAGATGCAATTGTGTCTATACTGTGGGGCCTCAGGACATTTTCTACGGGATTGACCTATAAAACCATCTAAGAAAACAGTCTGAGCCGCTGATAAAAATCAAACAGAACCTGATTCGGGAAACGACCATGCCCGACAAGCTTAGAGGTCCGCTTGCCGAGCTTGAAGAAGGACACTAAGACATCGCACCTAACCATACCAATGGTCCTTATTGATCCAAGGCAGCCATCACGTATGCACGCAGTAAGGGCATACATTGATAGGGGGGCGGTAGGAAACTATATGGACCACAAATTGGCTTCTAGGATGAATCTACCTTTCTGCATAAAAACCTCTTCGGATGTCAAAACCACAGTTAATGGAACTGAAATTGCCTCTGGGCCTGTAACTCATTCCACCACAGAGATGACACTGTTTGGTCAAGATGGGCATCGAGAGACTATTGTGTTTGATTTAATCAAAGCCCCGCAGTTCCAAATAATACTGGGGATACCTTGGTTGGAAACACATAATCCTAGTATTGATTGGCGAGAGAAGAGAATAACCTTCCCGGATTGTGCACACACCTGTTACCCGGAAAAAACCTTGAACAAAGGCCTGGCCACAGTTGCTAACCCAGTCGCCCAGTTACCTCAGGAATATCAAGAATTCCAGGATGTTTTTCAAAAAGAACAGGCAAACACCTTACCCCCTCACAGATCATATGATTGTCAAATCGACCTCATACCCAGTGCACAACCTCCATGCAGTAGGATCTACGCCCTTACGGAACCCGAAAACCTTCACCTACGACAATACTTGGACCAATACCTTGCTAATGGCTTTATTCGTCCATCCAAGTCCCCTGCATCTTTAACTTTGTTCTTCATGCCTAAAAAGGAAGGTGACCTCAGAACATGCATAGACTACCGCGCATTAAATCAGATTACGGTGAAGACCCGATACCCATTGCCTCTGATCCCCGAATTACTAGACCAAGTAAAGGATGCTTGAATCTACACTAAATTGGATCTCCGAGGGATATATCTGGTACGTGTAAAGAAAGGCGACGCATGGAAGACTGCCTTTCGCACCAAGTACGGATTATTCGAATATCAGGTGATGCCCTTCGGGTTGTGCAATGCACCAGCAGTCTTCCAGTATTTTATGAACGATGTCCTTCGTGAACTCATTGACGTCTGTGTTGTCGTATACATAGACAATATTATAGTGTACTCCTCCTCAGAATCAGACCATGTTAAGCACGTGCGTGCAGTCCTTGAGAAACTATGCCAGCACAAGTGATATGCAAAATAGGAAAAATGTGTTTTTCATACTACGGAAGTAGAATTCCTTGGATTTATCCTGACTCCAAAAGGAGTCCGAATGGACTCTCGAAAGGTGGACACAATTCTCAAGTGGCCATCACCCAGTTCAGTTAAAGGGGTACAAAGCATGCTCAGATTTGCTAATTTCTACCGCAGATTCATTCCGGATTTCTCACATGTTGTACACCCCATCACAGCACTTTTGCGAAAAAACAAATGCTTCTTGTGGACCGAAGAGGCTGAAAAGGTCTTCCAAGAGCTGAAAGCGAAATTCACGTCTGCACCTGTCTTAAACTATCCCCACCCTGAACTTCCATACATAGTTGAAACTGATGCATCCAGTTTAGCCATGGGAGCTGTCCTGTCCCAGAAGGATCCTGAAACCGGTCAACTTCACCCAGTAGCATTTTGGTCCAGAAAGTTCTCGGCACCCGAGTTAAACTATGCGGTTACCGATAAAGAGATATTAGCCATCAAATCCGCCTTTAAGGCTTGGCGGCATTATCTTCTCGGTGCCAGGCATACCATCACTGTAATCACCGATCACCGGAACTTGCAGTATTTAAAAACAGCCAAAGCCCAATCATCGCGCCAACTTCGATTGGCATTGTTCTATGCCGAGTTCGATTCCGTGATCACTTATCGACCAAGCTGTAAAAATGGCAAAGCAGATGCCTTATCCCGAATAGGGATGGGAGAAGCATATGCGAACCCGGAAACGGTGCCTATAATTTCAGAACAAAGAATTCTTGGCATAACTACTCTACAGACACTAGAGGATATTCATGTAAAAATCCAACAACTCTTCGATCCAACAGCCCTGCAGGACAGGGTAAAGAAAGGCCCGGACTACTCAGTCATCAATGACCTACCTTATTATCAAGGGCGACTATTTCTACCACACAAGGAACTACAAGAACTAGTCATCTCCAATTATCATGACACCCTGATGGAAGGGCACCCAGGTATCGCAAAAACTGAAGCTAAAATTAAGAGAATTCTGGTGGCCCACCTGGCGAAAAGATGTAAAGTCATTTGTGATGTCTTGTGGCATTTGAGCCCAAAACAAAAGTCAGAAGAAAAAAACAGCTGGCCTTTTACAACCTTTGGATATTCCACCTACACCATGGCACACCTTATCTTTAGACTTTATTACAGATCTACCTCCATGTAATGGATTTAACACCATTCTAGTTATTGTGGATCTTTTTTCCAAGATGGCCCACTTTATTCCTCCTTTAAAGGGATTACCTTCTGCTTCAATTCTGGCCAAGGAGTTCCTCGAGAACATTGTTCGAATACACGGATTTCCTTCCGTATTGGTCTCTGGCCGAGGTAGTCAATTCATTTCACATTTTTGGAAGAAATGTTGTCAATTGGCGCAAATCGACATGAGGTTATCAACCAGTCACCATCCCCAGACCGATGGTCAGACGGAGAGGACCAACCAGACCCTTGATCAGTACCTACGTTGCATGCTATACCAGACCGAAAGTAATTGGAAAGATATTTTATTGATTTCCGAGTATGCATACAATAACTCTGTACATTCAGGAACCGGACAAAGACCCTTTTATACCATATATGGACACCACCCTCGAACCTCCAGAACTAGATTCGCCTCAGCACTTAGAAATGCCCGCAGTTAGTCATTTGCACTCTACTATTACACAAGCCTTTAAGGAGGCAACAGAACATTTGAAACAAGCAAAGGAGAAATATAAGAAAAATGCTGATCAACATAGAAGTGAAACTCCACAATACCAGATTGGGGATCAAGTTTGGCTGGCTACAAAACACATACCTCTGAAGGGAACTCAGACTTTTAACCCTAGGTATTTGGGACTTTACACCATTAAGGCCATTATCAACCCGGTGGCCGTCAAATTGGAATTACCCTCTAATATGCAAATTCATCCTGTCTTTCATGTTTCACTTTTAAAACCAGTTCAACCAGGAACAAGATTAACTAAACCACCCGACCCCATCTTGATAGATGGGGAACCTGAATTTGAGGTAAAAAACATCCTGGACTCCAAGATGGTTAAATCAAAACATTTTTATTTAATCGATTGGAAGGGTTACGGACCACAAGAAAGGTCATGGGAGCCTAGTGACCACGTTCATGCACCTCGGTTGGTGAAGAGATTCCATCAGGACTTCCCAGACAATCCAGGGCCAAGGGGAAGAACAACTTTAGGAGGGGCCTTGGGGGGGGGGGGAGTGCTGTCATGATGCCTACCCCCAGGCATCAGGACCAAGCCCATCAGCTCTGGGAGCAGGCATCCAGATACTTATTAAAACCCCAAAAGCTCAGGATGGGGGCTGTTTGGGTTCAGTCCTGGTGCCATAGGCACCAGACTCATCATAGAAACCAGTCCTGGCGCCGTAGGCTGTAAGCGGATTCAATTCAACACTACAGCTAAGTCAATGCCTAGTCTGGGATGCTGAGGGAAACCCTTATTGATATATTTTTATGTCCAGTTGGTTTACTCTGGATGACAACCCTTATATAACACCCCTCTCTTAGAATTCCCCTGACCCCACTGAGCCAAGAAGTAGGTTTGTTTTGCAAATTAAAAGGTTTATTTGAAAATTAAACAATATATATCACACTTTTATAGTAAATTAATATTTGATAGCACACTTGTGAAGATGATAGTGATCAACAATGGATAATGTTACAGTGGTACACTCTTTTTGATGGCTTAGAAGTGATATAGAGAGGATAAAGTAGCTGAGAATCTTTTATGGCTTCAAGGACAATGCAATGATGAATGAAAATGCAGTACAGAAAATAAACTTGATATGACTTCAACAAAAGACAATGTAATCACTTTTCTTTGACAATTCACCCCCCCTTTTATGCAAGGTAAAGAGATGGAAGTAAAGCACGCAGTTCTCAGGAATGCAATCAAAGATAATTCAGATCCCCCCTAGCAAGCTTGGAGGAAAACAGGTAGGAGTTTTAAACACAGGCAAGATACTTTGATGTGGTTGCAATTAAGTGAAAAATATGCTAAAAAGGCTTTTAATTCCCTATAGGGGGTTCAGGCTGAGTGAGAGATACTTTAAATTAATTCAGGATCACTTTAGCAATGCTCGATGAATGATTGTCAGGTTGCAAACGAATTTCAGCAAAGGAAAGCAAGGACGAATATTTTTACACGTGGCTGAAATTAAGCAGAATGTCAAATCGCGGCAATTTAGTCGCGTGCGTCGAGCAATTACGGAGGCACTATAAGGGGTAGAATCTTAGCTTTAAGATGAATGACAGTTAAAACTCGCTCCTAGCAAAAAACAGTTCCGGAGATACGGCCGATTTAGTAAAGGTATTTTTTCAGATTCGAAATTTTAAAGCTCAGAATGACAGATGACAGTTTTCAGTTTTAAAGATGACAGAATGACACGATTCTAGGAGGCAGTTCTAATAGGCTAAAATAGTTTGGATTAGATTATTTTAAACTAAGAGATTGGTTTTGGCACAGTGCTAGCTGGGTACTCACACTAGATTTTGGACAGGAATGCGACTTCGTCACGGATCGGGTCAACCGGTTGGACTGGACTCCTGGCGGTTCTTCACAGCGGTCTGGTCTCTGGTTCTGCTCTCAGCACTGCACAGTTCTGGTCTCTCTGGATCTCTGGTCTCTCTGGATCTCTGGTCTCTCTGGATCTCTGGTCAATGGAGATTGATGGATTTGAAGTCTGGAGTCTCCCGGCAAAGCGTCCCGCAAGAAAGTGGAAAGTGAATGTGTCTACCTGGGTTTCAATGTTCCTTTATGTGTTTTGAAAATGGGTGTGTGCCTGGGCCTAGCTAAGCCTGCCCCTCTCACTTATCATTGGCCAAGCTTTCCTCTCTCCCTTGATTGGGGGAAAGAAATGGAGTGTCAGAGTGATGCTGTAGATTTTATGGTCAGAGGAACCTCTCCTTGTTAAATTGCACACAAATCTATTTCTGATCCAAATACATATTTATCTATGTACCATTTTTCTAATATTATACGTCCAGTTAACATTTTCTGTAGCACCAAACCATCCGATCCCTGTCTTTGTAAGATGTTGTGTCCACTTATGACAGAATTCTCCCCTTTTCATCCAGATAACGACCTCTAAACCTTTCCAGATTTTACACAAATGTGCACCAGGGATATGGGTTTCAGATGATATAGTGTCAGATTTTTAACATGCATACATTTGGAGTAACAACCTTTTTTTCCGCTACTATCCCCAAGAACATATCACAGGGTCCTAACACCTCTTAAAATGTGCACAGAAAAATCACAAGAATGATGATGTTATTTATATAATTTTTAGAAGTCCGCACTATGAATTATCCATCTTTTTAAAATCATGCTCTGGCCCCAAAGGGGTGTGGTTTTCCAAAGCACATGGTGGAATTTCTGGTTTATCCACTTCCCCCCAAGCTCAGCTTGCTCTCACAGATGCAGTGCCCCTCCCACTTCTCCTTCCAAGAGGAAGCCATTTACGACCCCCCTAATATAACATTTGCCTGTGCCAGGGACACTGCTTTGTTTAGTTTCCTGTAGTCCCCAGGTGCTCCTCCCCTAATCCAATCAGAGAGGTGTCATCTCCTTTTGGCAGGGGCAGCAGAATGCAGCCAGGCCTGGGAACACAGCTGCTGAATTCCCTCTCCTGTCGGGGGTAGTTGCCGGGCAGAATTCACTCTCTTCAAGCCAGGCTTCAGCTAAATGTCACTTTAGTTCCCTGTTTTCTACATTCAAATCAAACTGACAATTTTTACTCATGCAGCTAGAACGCTGATTCCAAGTTCAAAACTATGACATTTCAACAGTTGCAAACTATGTGACACTCAACAGTAGGTCACTCATTTATTTTAAACATTTAGATTTTAGTGTCTTTCAGTCCAATTTCACTTCAGCTGCTGACATCCACAGCTCAGCCAGTTTTATAATGAACATGGTTTTGGGCTCTTTCTCTTTCCAGATTTAGTATGCACGCAAGAATACATTCTGCCAAATGTCTGCTGGTGTTCATTGAGATTTTTGAATATCTTGTGATGTTTAAAATAGGCATTTTGAGCTTGCATTCAGGGAAACAAAGGTGATTTTAAAGCGATTTTTTTTTTTTTTTTTAGCCAACCGGAACTGCTGTCTTTCCTTTGGCACACATTTCACTCATGGCACTCCTGGCCCATCATGCTTGCACTGGTGGGTGGCAGGTTAGGCAACCATTTTGGTGTGCGCACAAACTGCGGTTTTCCCAGATTCTGGCGCAACTGTGGGCTTTTCCGCCATCTTGGATTTTCTAAGCCCACAGCACCAAATGTTGCAGCTTAATAGTCCAAACATGGGTCAGGACACCCAACAAGGCGCCAGACTCATAGACTTTATTTACCTGATGCAGACCATGCTGCAAGTGAGTCCAAGCCAGCGTGAGGCCTGGATGGGACTATTTTATTACAGGAACTATGTTTTACTCGGGCGTGGTTCTGGGGAACTTCTTACCTGGAACTACTTTGGAGGCTATTTAAACCACGCCCGAACAGCAGCACACGCTTCGCGTTATTCTGCATCCAGCAGCGTAACGCTCACCGTGCCTGCAGTCAGCATCCAGTCTTCTGCCACGCCCGCCTCGAATCTGGAGCTCCTAAAACAAAGAGGAAAGAAAAGGACAAGGTTAGAAAATGAACTATTTTCGAATTCCTCTCCTGATTACGGATCCATCTCGCCTCCGGACCTGGAAAGAACATCATTTTAGTACGCGTCGCATCTCCAGCTGCAGCGCCGCGCCATACTCACCAGTCCTCGCAGCATCTTTCGATTTGGCGCTGCCTCCATCATTTCTTCGCCGAACTCCGGCACTGGGACAAAAGAAAACAACAAGGTGAGCTGAGAAAACCAACAAATATAACTCTTATCACCATAGACTTACCTGATTTACCACCAGAGGCATTATTCTATAACCCTCCACATCTTCATGTGCCGCACCTGCAAAGAGAGAGAAAACAACACGTTAAACATGTGCAACACTTACCGGACAGCGTCGGGTAATACAGACTCTTACCTGAGCGCCACCAGCTACCACAAGAGCATCTTCTCACAAACTCAGCTGCAAGACAAGGAAGGAAGGGGGGAACAAGAGTGAACATCGGATATATTGAACTCTATGCACTTGATACCTGCTGGTCCTTGCCAGGAACCTCAGAGTCCATACTCTCCGGAACTCTCCCACGCCTTCAAACCAGTGAAGTAACTGGCATCAACGCGCCCCTACAATCCATGCAGGATGGAGAGCTCATCTTTCAAGAGTATAACGTGAGATTGCTGAGAGGGCACTTCGGAGGTGATTAGTGGGGAGGAATGCGGGGGGTGCCATCACTTGAATCCACGGGTGGCTAAATCCATCTCTCCACTTGCAGGAGAATACTTCTACGGGTCAAGCAGAAAAGATTAGGAGGGCCAGTCCAGTCAGTCATCTGTGCACTACGCATCACGTTGGTGGAGACCGCAGCCGTCCGGGTCCGACCGACGCCCCTGTGGGAGCCAGGTGAGCGTAACAGATCCATGTCCTTTGTTGGTGCTGCTTAAAAGATGCCCAAACTGCAGAGTGAACCAAGAATTTGCTGAAAGTCATGCTACAGGTCCACCCTCGAGACTGCTGCTCAGGGAAACATCCATTGTCCTGCCTTTCGTCAGCAGGAAAGGAATCCGGAGGTTGGGTCCAGAGCTGCTACATCGTGGAGAAGCCAACACAAACACTTTCTTCAAACCAAAGGTACTGTGGGGAAAAAGGTATTGCTTACCTGATAACAAGAAGTCACTCCAGAGTGTTGGAGTGCACTGTCAGGCTGGGAATCCTCAGTAAAAGAAAAAAGTTTCACTTTCACTGTATTTCTCCTCCAAACCAATCACTGTACTCTGGGTTATACTGCTCCCAGCCAATGCCTGCCCTCTCCCTAAACCCCTCCTCTGGCAGCCATCTGTTAGGCAGAATCCTGTGCAGTACCCTTAGGGACCACTACACAAGATTAGGACTACAAGTGGCAGTACAATTTCACCTTTGGTACAAGCCTGTACTACACAGAAAAAGTGGTAGCAGTGGCTGAGCAGCCAGACTTATCTCAAGAGCAAATGAGCAGTAGTAGAGATTACACAAAGGACTACAATTACTGTGACTCAAGCAAACACTGACTCAAGGTTTCAGGTAAAAAGATATAAGTACGTTCATTTTTAAACCATCTGTTCACAAAATAGTTAACTTCTATTAAATCAGAAACCACACTGTAAATTCACTACACACAACCAATTCTACTTGTTCCAGCAAATTCAAGGTAAGTACATTGGGTTTTGACAGACCGGTGTTGCGAACGAACAGCAGAACCGCGGTAAGAAATGCAACCGATGTCAAACACATTTAGCACACATAATTAAAACAAGGGAAAAGTGGATAAAATCATAGGCAATACTTTTGTAAAGGCAATAGAATCGGAGGACTTGTTCAAAGATGCAGATAAACGTCAATAGGCCTGCGCCAGTGTCAAATGGAGCAGATGCTCTATTGTCGAGGATCAAACGGTACGAACAGTTCGAGATTCAAGAGGCCAGGAGTACTTGGATATTGTCAACGGGAGGCAAAAGTTATAAGAGGGAAGGAAGAAAGGACAAGCCTTCGTGGCGGAGAAGGGTTCACCCCGATTCCTCAAGGTCGGACGAAGAGAACGACCAAATGTGCACAGTACCTTATTCTGCTGGAGAAAGCTGGTGCCACGGCAGTTGTTCCTGCAGACTCACCGTTCCTGAAGCTTCAGTCGTGAGGACAAGAAGGACGACGTCTGGAGCAATCTGCACTACCCAGGGATGAGGTCAGCAGCAAAAGCAACAATGAATAAAAGGTGCACTCCTTTAATTCAGGAGAGGGCTCTTCTGATGGCTATCCGGACCACTAGAGCACTGTGCAGCGATTTCGACCCAAGAGAGGATTCTCGGGCTGAAGAAAGGTGAGCTGGTTGATCCCACCAGGCTCAAGGGAAGAAGACTCCGGACTGGATCTCCTTGTGTCGTTGAAGGGTAGATAGCTCAGGAATCCAGCAGGGCTTCACCGGGACTCGGGATTGCAGCAGCCACCTTCTTCTCTGCTTCTCTTCGGTTCCTTGCAGTTCCAGTGGGGACTCTGACTTCCAGCCCAAGAGTCCTGCCTTTTATGCCAAAATCCCCCATTCACACAGCCTGGCTGTCAATCACTCAGCAGGGGGGTTGTCCGGCCCGGACAACCTCCTCAGCCAATCAACACAAAGTGTGACTTGGGTCTCCAAGGAGACCCTGTGCAGGGGGTGACTAAACCCCTCCTCACATTCAGCCCACCTAGACACCCAGGTGCCAAAAGGAGGGCTTCTCCAGAGAAGCCCGCCAAACGATGGTGAACACAGGAGGCAAACCTGGTTTGCTGCGCAAAGTAAAACCCAAAGATTTTAGCAAGAAGAAATGGCGATGAAACCCAACTGGAGCCAAATTAAAACCAATATGGTCAAGTGGGTTTCATGTTCGAGGCTACTATATTAGCCTAAAACATTACCACGTTATATAATATAACCGCGGTAGAAAGGTTAGGGTAGATACCACTGCCACCAACCAAGACTTAATGATAAGGGAGCGAAACAATGCTCCAAGAGGTACAGATAAAAAGGATAGTAGTTAGCCCTTTCCAATACTCCATGTAAAATGGGGTGTACTGGATCTGTGGTAAAAGGTGACTATATAAAGTTAATGGCAACTTTACATGTTTCTGGGGGACAGTAGTCAGCCCCAGAAAAATTGAGTCATTGGGAAGTCTATAAGACAACCCTGTGTCACGGCACTGAATGTGCTGTGTAACACACAGAATAAAAAGATGATGCCTAGGGATTTGGTGATACTCCATAGCTCATGAGCACTAAAAGTACAACACACAAAAAAATACACTGTAAGAGTGGGAAAAAGGTTCACACTCTTAACAAGTGGAAAAAAGAAAACCCCAGAAATCCAGCAAAGCTGCTGAGGGACTCACTTTGGTAAGGGAAATTAGCCATAGAATGAGAATTCTCCCTAACACCATCTTGAGATTTTTACTGCATGTTCAAGTGTTGGGAGTCCTTGAATTTTTCTCTGTGAGCTATTCTATGCTTTTCGTGCTTTTTTCATGAAAAAGTTCTATTTTTGTCAAATAGCCTGTGTGCTCTTGCCTCCATCGGCCGACAAGCGGGTATCCATTTGTCAGTGAATTTCAGCGCAAGGATCGTCAAGTTTTCTTTGAAGTTTCTAGAAGGTCATCGGGCCTACTCCGCACCTCCGACCATGGCAGAGGACAAGGAGGGAGTTACCCTCTTCAAGCTCTGCTCCAGCTGCGGACTGCGGAACGTGTTTGTGGAGGACAAACACCTTAAATGCCTCTACTATCTTCACCAGGACCACAAAGAAGGGGATTGCGAGATCTGTATAGGGTTCTCCATGAGAACGATTAAGGATCGTCACTGTAGACTGGCGGCGTGGCTAAACGCCAAGACCTCTGACCTGTGCCCGAAGCAGGGTCATGCCTCGCCCAGGACCGGCCGGTCTGAGGAGCGAGCTTCCAAGTCCTTTGAGGGCGCTGCATCCGTGGAGCCTGAGACAAGGCCATGCACTGCAAGTCTGTTTCCGTCGGTGTCACCGCGCAAGCGGGTCCCGCGATGATCAGGGCGCAATCAACCTCACCATCTGCCTCCATTTCTAGCTATCAATCGAGCGCCTCCTCAAAAACGAAGTTGCCCAACTGCTAAAATAAGCTGCGGGAGAAGCCACAGAAGTTTAGGGTGGAAGAAAAGACGGCCGACCTGCCCAAAAAGGCCCGGCGGCACAGGACAAATAGTCGACGATTGAGCTGGTAGCGCCCGCTGTCTTGAAGGCAAAAGCAGTTGACCCTGTGAAGGTAGCCCCGACTGCGTCCAGGGGGTCCCTGAGGCGGGAGGCCTCGGCATGGGCTGTGGCGAAGACACTGGAAAAGAATGTGCAGTCACTGAGCCGGACGGAGACCCCTCAGGGTGCAAAGGGGGAGTGCCCAGTCCAGCCACATGCCGTACCCCAAGACATGGATCTTTCTTCCTCGAACGAGGACCAGGTGTCCATACACATGATCCACGAGGGCGTGGAGGATGACGACTGCGGTAATGCAGAGGGAGACGACGGCACAGGGCTTAGTAGGCCTAATACCCCAACTCCGCCAAGAAATGTATCTCTGGACATCCTTTTGACCCTACATCCGTTGGTGTCTGAAATCCATAAAAGGATGCCAGAGGCCGGCCCTGTATCAGCCTGCACAGAAAAAAAGGAAGCGCCATCCAATGCTGCAGTATCAACCTCCACACCTGCCCCAGGTACCCTACCCTGACGACGATGAAGAGATCGTCTAACCCCTCACATCGTCCTCAGTTCCCCCGGACAACGAGGGGAAGAAGTTGGACGCCATGGGGAGATGGGTCATCTACTCTGCAGCGTCGACTGTCAAGGCAGCCAATGCGCTGGTGATCCTGGCCAGGTACGACAGGGAGCTGTGGTACAAACTGGCCCCGATTCTGGAGTTCCTGCCCAACGACAAGTGGGTGGAGGGAGTTGCACACCACCTGGAGGGGGCAGTGGCTTTGGACCGTGCCATCACGGTGGCCCTGGACATCGCCGACACAGGTTTCCGACAGATGGGAAACAGTGTCTGCCTTCCATCAGGAGGTCCAGACGAAGCCGCTGGACATGCCCTCTCTTCGAATAGGCCGTCGATGAGGCCTTGCAGGTCATCAAGACTGATACAGAGACGGCTTGTACCCTGGGTACTCTACAACAGCACTGATCTTCCTTTCGTGCCTCAGGCGGAAAGTTGGGTAGATTGGCGAAAGGTTTTGGTGGCAACTGTGTTAGGAAGAATTCTCATAAATGTGACTACAGCTACCAGAGTTGAAGATTTGCCAGCTTTTTGAGCAGTGCAAGTCCCCCGACGTCCTGCCTCTTGTCCCCATGACTGAGGCTCAAGAACAGCGAGATCTGCAGGAACAGCCAGGAACAGACCTCTTCAGGTGCATTATTTTCTTCACTGTAAGGTACTGTGAAAACCCGACCGAGAGAACTTACCTCTCACTGCGAAAGTGCTTGAAACTTTGGCAACTTGCCGGCCTAGTCAGCTTGTGACCCGGCACATGAATCTTTCTTTTACAACCTACTTCTGAGAACTTTGGCAAAGCCTTTTCCGTTTAACAACCAGAACCGTTTTACCCTATACAAGACTTTAGCCCATTGACTTTGGCCTAACCTGTTGCATTGAATTGACTCCTCTGGTGAACTCAAAGTATTTGCACTGTTTTAGGAATAATTGTACTCTTTGTTTTATTAACTTGTGCCTTTTTGCTCCTACTTCAAAGTACTCTGCCATTTTGCTCCTCCTTCAAAGTAGTTTAAATGCCTCAGCAACGTACCGTGTAAAGTACTGAAGTATATTTTTGTGTGCTATGGATTGCCTTATTCTAGTGAATGTTTTATAACTGATTGTGAAATAAATTAATAAGTGTTTTACCAAGAAACCTTGACTGTAAGAGTTTGTTTGAATACTTGTGATTCTAGACTTCTGTGTAACAGCATTACAGCTCAAATTCCCTCTTGAGATAAGCCTGGCTGCTCGGCAAAGCTAGCAAAACTGTGTATTACAGACTCATGCAAAAGGTTGGTTTGCTTACACCTGTGGTCCTAGTTGTGTGTAGTGGTCCCAAAGGGTAATGCATACAAACTTTGCCTAACAGGCCGTTCCAAGGCTTTCGGTGGAGGTAGTCACCGCTGTCGTCGCCCCCAAGGCGGAACGCAGGCACTGAAGCAGGTCTGAACCGGCCAGGACGTCGGGCCCCCACCCATGCAGCCTGGCGGGGGCCGGCTGACTGGATTCATCAGCGAGCAGGAAAAGATCTCAACCGACAAATGGGTGTTTCAGTTTCAGCAATAGAGTCTGATCCCTGCGGTGACCCGGTAGGAGCAGCTCATTCCTCGGCTCCTGCAGGAGGTATGGGCCATGCTAAAAAAGGGGGTGATAGGGTACGGTCTGAAGGTAAAAGAACCAGTCGAAGCACACCAAGCAGTAAAGGAGTAGGCTTGAGAAACATATGGCAGTCACGATTGCATAGCTTGGGGCTAAAGCAGCGTCAAAGATCTGAGAACAGGCAGGATCAGGGGTGGAAGCATCACACTCAGCCAAACAGAATGTATTATAACCACACAATCAATGGCGGCTGATTCGGTACTGATGGGGTTGCTGAATGTCAAGGGTCTCAATTTGCGAACAAAAGAGGCCAATGCTGGTCAGGCCTTTCCAACAGGTCAAATTCTACATCTTATTTGTGCAGGAAACCAAATTCAAGCGAGGGAGAGAAATTGCAACCATTAAATCAAGGGAGGTTACCCTGTGCTCAGCATATGCTCCTAATGAGCGCACCAATTAAAATTTAGCAGGGATTACTTTTCTTTGCTTGCCAATGTGAGGACGGAGTTCTGATTTGTGGAGGAGATTTTAATCTCGTTATGAACCCAGCGTTGGACTGGAAATACTATAGGGAGGGTGCGATCCCCCCACAAGATAAGGGTCGCTTTCAAAGTCTGATTGAAGAACATTCCCTGGTGGATTCTTGGAGAGCCAAACATCTGCAATTAAAAGCATACACCTTTAACTCCCCCTCCATCCCCCCACATAACACATTCCTCCCGCATAGATTATATATTTCTAGAAGGGAAAGTAGAACATTACACCAACAGCGCATCTATCGAAGTAGTGGGCTGGTCCGACCATGATATGGTAGTGACAGGGTTAGACCTGGTTCTGAGCAGAATGGTAGACAGACAATGGTTATGCAATGACACGCTCTTCAAAGACAGGCCCTTCAGGGAAACACTAGACGCAGAGATAAGAGATTTCCTCAAGCGGAACGACACAGGCGATCTACCCCGATCGACTGTATGGGAGGCAGCGAAAGCCACAATGAGAGGCCTACTGATCGCACAATGGGCGTCAGTCAAACAAACCAAACTACTTATGGAAACCCAGTTGAAAAGGGAAATAAGACAGAAAGAATCTGCCTGGGGAAGGGTGTGGTAGAGGTAGCCAACATCCTGGCAAAGATTAAAGGGCTACGACAGGAATTTGAGGACGTTTGGCAAGAAAAAGCCCTAATCCACCTCAGATTTGTCAAGCAAAAATACTACGAACAGGGAGACAAGGCCCACACTTTACTTGCAGCCAGATTACGAAAGCAAAGAGCAGAGAAGAGCAGTTAATAAAAATGTAATTCTCAGTTAGGAGCAACCCTAGATGACCCAAAGGAGATAAGGGCGCATTTCTCACAGTTTTATGAGCAACTGTATGTCGGAGTGTGGCCCATCCCAGGAAAATAGCGCAGAATACATGGCTGGCATCACATTCCTCCCGATAACGCCCTAAGACCATGAAGGGCTGAATGTCCTGATAACCGAGAAGGAGTTGGATAACACCATCTCTAACTTAAAAGCAGGTTCGGCTCCGGGCCAAGATGGTTTCACCCTGGTCTATTATAAACTGCTGAAATGTGCCCTGACCCCCTTTCTGTCCCTCCTGTTCAATGACATAATGGCTACCGGACAAGCCGCGTCCTCCTTTACGGAGGCAAGAATAATAGTAATCCCCATAGAGGTGAAAGACAGACTTGAATGCGGCTCATATAGACAGATTTCATTATTGAACGTGGCTGCAAAGAAATATTCAGCATTCTAGCCAATAGTCTGAGCATGGTCCTCCCGCACTTAATACATAGTGATCAGGTGGAATATGCCATCTGTGACTATCCAGATGTTACGGACTTTGATTCCCATGATCCCTCACCATGCTAGCACTGATGGGAGTTGACATTCAAAACATCTGAAGAGCAAAGGGTTGCAGACCTTTGGTCTAGTGTGTATATTTATTAATTTTTACATCAGAAAGCAGAGACTATGTACCCCAGAATAGCTGGGCAGCAGGCAGCCAAATCGTTTTTTCCCCCTTCAGTTTTACAAAACATGACTCTGCAAGGTGTGACGGGTAGATATGTTTACAGGGCAAGTATATTTTTTAAATGTTTTGAACCTTGGACCCCTATAGTTTTAAAATAATTCTATATCTCTTACATTAAGAGCAGCAAAGCCTGCAAACTAGTTAGAAGGCCTAAAACCACACACTGCTTTGCTCCTTTTCCACAACAAAATGGTTTCCAGATGCTGTAAAATGGGTACAGGTGCAGCCCAATAAAAAGTAAACATTTGGCAAGTCTGCAACTGTGACACACTGTCCGGGTGTGAGAACTCACTTGGGGACAGAATGGGGAACTTTTGATTACCCCTTACCTGGGAGCGGTAAGGGAACATACAGTTGCAGACTCGGGTGTTCCTTTTTATGAAGCCTAAATATGGTTAAAAAAATAGACCAGGACACCTAAAAGCCAGCATGAAAAGGTGAGTGGGCTCATCCAGTGAGGAAAAGGGATTAAGTTATCGAAGATTGGGGTTCCCTAAAACTCAGAGGTCATGGTGTCCAAAAGGTACGCTGTTTCACTAAGGAGGTTTCTCTGCATGTCTCCTTTGAAGACCTGCAGGCTCAGACTGCACACAGGTGTCGTTCCCTGCAGGTTGCCTTTAAAAAGATGAAACGCATTAGAATTCCAGTGAAACTCATTGGTGATGCGTTGTTTACCTGTTAATCATGGTAACAAGAGTGTTCCACAAATGGTCATGGCCTTCTTGAGACTATGGATTGTGAGTTGTGACTGGGTGTTTGGGATTCACTGCTAAATCTACATCTTGACTGTTTGCTTGCAATTCAAATCAGCTGATGTGTTCCTCTACTACGATACCTTGCCTTGGTTGCTATATTTATGCTGTAGCAATATCAAACTTGCACTTTTGGGAGTGCTGTGTTCTTCGTGCTTAGTAATTCTGGTGTGTTCTCTTTTTACAGCTCAAATCCTTTCAACAAGGATGAATTGACAGCTATTCTGAAGTTTGGTGCAGCAGACCTTTTCAAGGAGCCAGAAGGAGAGGAGTCAGAGCCTCAGGTAAATGTAGGGTCCATATAAAGAAAACAAAATGTAATGCTCTGACAGCTTTACTGTATCCCTGGTTTATTCATGTGGTGAGATGGACGCTACATGTTGATGACCGACAGGACATGATTTACTGACTCTTTGCTTGCCTCAGATTTCGTTGGCATCCCCCTAAACTCACAGGCTCCAACACACCCATTGATTTTCTTTGCTTTATAGTTCCTTGGAAGTTTTAAAAGTGCTGCGTGTGCCCACCTATCCCATTGAGTGGACAGTAACTCGAAAGAATGTGCTGCAAATGGGCATGTCCCTTTGCATACTGATTTCATAAATAACCTTCAGTATTTGTGCAGGCTTATCAAATACCAAGACTTGCACTGCCCTGGGTAAACTTTGATTTTGCAAAATATTACATGGTTATTTTCCGCTATTCACTAAGAGAGACATATTTAGGCTCATTACGAGTTCCCTGGTATCTCAACGGTAATTCCGGCGGGATACTGGGAAACTACTGTACCGTCTCTGCCATCCGATATCACAGTATTCCCGGGATATTACGGGTATCAGAGACGCCGGTAACAGGGTGAGCAGGGTTACGCTACTTAGGTTTAGCCTGAACCACACAAGGGTATGGTAGAATGGTGTGCAGCCAGGCTTAGTCTAAGGAGGGAGTTACAAAGAACCAAGAAAACACTGATACACTTAGAAGATATATAAACAATAGTTATTTAATATAGACACTAAGGCACACTGTTGTAACTTTAAAGTCAAGTACTATAACACAGTAAAACAATAGAAGAACACTTGCAGTCTTCTTTTGATAGTACACCACAGTTGGTCACATTAGAGTAGCTTTTCATTTTCAGCAACACATCACACAGTAAAACCATCTGAAACATTGCAAACCTTTCCAAACTCATATCATTTTTAGTAACTTTGTTCCAGCCTGTCTTAAAGAGTCCACCCCTATTTTATGAGAGTCTCACACTTTTCAGAGGGGACACTGGGCCATCAGTGACCAGGGGTTGAGCGGGAAAACGGAGTACAGGTTCACAGTGGCAGAATCTAACAGAATCTTTTCTTGGTTTTGCAAGTAAGTAAAAGTTTGTTTTCACAAGAAGAAAATTAAGATGTTTCCTTGAAGGGTTACCCCAAGGACCAATGTCCTAAGGCAGGAGTAGAGCACGATGGGTTGTCCACCCCAATGTAACTCATGGAGACCTGTAGGGGTGCGAGATACAGGCTATCTGCAGCCCCCAGGATCACAGGCTCAAACAAGCAGACTCCAGGTCAATTATACCAGGCGCAGGACAGTATCTCCCATTGAAGAAACAGTTCCTGCGGCGAGGCCACAGTGGGGCCCGGTCACAGGTTTCTGGGTCTTGGCGACAGAAGAAAGGGACTTCGGTGGATCTGGTGACAGCTTTCATGCAGACGGATGCCCAGTAAAGGATATTTGCGGTTCTGGCTTGTTGGCACCTTTTTCAGGCTTTGGTGAAGGATGGTTTTCGCGGGAAGACTCTTCTCCTTTTCCCACTCCTCCTCTCTCGTGAGGGGACTTTGGAGAGCTGGCTTAAGTCACTGCAGACTTAGGAGGATGCCGACAAAGTTCCAGGCAAAACAGTGCTTCAGGCGACGATGCACAGCTATGCAGCACAGCTATGCAGCACAGGTCTCTGGGTATTGGTGAATTGCAGGCCGTATGGAGGTCGCAGCTCTTCTATGGATGGCGCAAATTGTAGTTCCTCTTGGGGCTAGGCCCACCAGTCCAAGGGAGGAAGCACTAGTGTTCGGATATTCCCTGTCGCTTAGAAGTTGAGGTCCTGACAGCAGCGGTTTCTCAGCAGGCTCTAGCGGTCAATGAAAGTTGCTTGTCGCGTTCTTCTGTTCCAGTGGTCGACTGAGTTTCAGCTCCCGGACCTTGGAATTTATCCAGGAACATTGGCTGAGTTCCCCAATCATGACCCATGCGCCATTCAAACTTGATGGTGGTTGACCAATGGGGACAGCTAGCCTCCCAGCCTGAACTGGTTTCAGTCAGGAACACTGTAGGACAAAGGACAGAGTTTCGGTCACCTCTTCCACTGCCTCTCCTACCATTCACTCCGACCCCTTGTGGGCTTTCCTTGTTAAGCCCGGCGAATACAAATGGACCAGAGAATCCTCCCCCGTCCAGAAAGGTAGAAGTCAGCAGAAAGGACAAAGTCCTCTTGTTCAGGGCTTAAAGTACAGCTACTGTTTTGGGGAAATCGTGACCCTTGTGTCCCCTGCCGCAGCTGCGAAGACAGCCTGCAACAACAGTCCACAAAAATGTGTGCAAAAAGGTACACTCCCACCAGCCTGAACAGAGTTTGTCACAGTAACCAAAAAGTTACTGGAAATTCGAGACAAGGGATACATTGGATCCACTCAGCACTCCACATAAATTGGGGTGTGCTGCTCTCACAAAAGAAAATACATGTAGGATAAGAGGTCCCCTGCCTTGGTAACTGGGAGTTAACCAAAGGAAAATAAAGAAACAATAAAGTGGAAGCTCTACGAGCTCCCAGCAACACTGCACAGAAAATGCAATGTGCTGCTTTAGTAAAATGTAGATTCCAGAAAAGTGGAGGAAAGCATGACTCCAAACAGAAATAACAAAAAGGGTTCCGAAAATCAGAGTAAAAGAATGAGTGACTGTGGAAAAAGGCTCCCACTCCCTCAGGAGAACTAGTCAAAAATCAAGTGGTCCAGCTAAAACTGCTAAGAGACTCGCAGGTGGAGGGAATTGCACAGAAAAAGGGAAATCGACTCTAACATTCGATTAGCAGGCTTACCTTCCTACTCCTAAATGGGAGTTGACTCCCCTCTGGGGAAAGGGGACAAATTCCCTGGATTCATCACAACGGTTATATCCTCCTACCTCATAACATTTCCTGCATGTTCTCAACTTGAGAGTCCATTCTATAGAAGCTCCCTGCAACCTATGTGTGGATTGTTCTGCCTGAAACCTGAGCTTGGGGTCTAGGAAAAGCTCAATAGTTAGGCTCTTCTGGTTTAGCACAACAGATACTTCACCAACAATGGATTTTCCTGAGATTCATGGGCTTTCATGCTGTAATATGTCAATTTCCCTGGTCAGTACTCTAACAAGTAAGTCAAATGTAGATTGTTGTCTTCTTCCTCAATGAATCCAATTTGCATAACAACCATCTAATCTGCCCATCTCCCAAGCCTCATGAGCAACAATTAGCCATATGGATTCCTTACCCAGTACCTCAAATGTGTGTTTAAAACTACTCCTATTAGCTGCTTAACCTTTTGATATGATGGGGTTACATGTTTGTTCAATAAAGCTAATCTAGAAGGAAGTAAAATGTAACTCTAGAGTGAGCTTTGCATTTCAAGATACTTTGAAAAGCTATACAGTGACATCTCCTCTGTAGAAAGGAAGATATGCTGTTTTTCTAATTTCTTTATTTTCATGTGTAATTTTCCTCTTTTTAACTGATGTTTCTCTTACAAACTTTCCATCTGACAGGAAATGGACATTGATGAGATTCTCCGTCTTGCAGAAACAAGAGAGAATGAACCTTCTACAAGTGCAACGGACGAGCTCTTATCTCAATTCAAGGTATATAAGCAGTTTTGTGACTGGTTGTACTGGTACGAGTTTACACTTTTTAAAGTAGGGTTCTAGAATTATGAAAGTAAGCATTTAATTGTGAACATTTGCATACATCCTCCACGTAAAGTGAATATATTTGCACATTTTCTCTGCAGTGTTTAGGTGATGCTCCGGTCTAGAACTGATTGTGTATATTTCTTCAGAGATCTGTTAATAAGAGATGCTGCTCAATATACTACACCCACAAAAGGGAAGACTGGTTGTCTTGTGGATAAATTACTAACTGGAACTAGGAGACAATGGTTTTTATCCCAGCATGCCTATCTAATAAATTAAATTGCATGATCCTTCTGAAATATTTCTATTTCCGTCTATTAATGTTTTCTTACCTGCCAAAATTGAAGTTGTATGAGAAGCCTGAAAGCCGGAGTTGGGTCAGAATTCCTATTTTGGGGTTTCTGTGGCCAATTTGTGGGGCCCCTCAACTTTTTGATTTATTGATCTCTTTTTATTGGCTAGAAGAACTTCTCCTGAAGTCCCCCTAAGGTGCCCAGTCCCAGTGGTGCCTCTCAGGAACCCATTTATGTCCTAGAGGGATTGTGTAACCCTAAGTTGGTTTTAGGGAACAGGTTGATGGTTGCTGTTTGAAACTTAGCCTCACCAAGGGTGCAAGCCATTTTACTGCATTGGTAGCTCAATGCAACATTTGGGTAGCCATTGGGGGTTACCAATAGTTTTTTCTTAAATCCTGTTCTGCAGTATTTTGTTTTCTAGGGCTTCCATTTATCTAGGAGACTATGAGGTGGCCTCAAAATGGCAGTTCTGAACACGTGGGCTCTTTGTGAGCCCATCATGGCAGCCCCCTGGGCGTGGCTTTGGCTTAGTGGCAGTCTAGTGAACCATCAAGCATGGTGGTTCATCTGAGACTATGCTCCAAGCCCTTTATTGTGATTGGCTGGCTGACATTTGGCCAGGCCCCCTTTCACAGGAGTTTTGGTACTGGCCTATGCCTAACTCGCACTCTTGTTGATGTGTTCCTACAACTTGGAGGCTGCACACCTGCTGAGGCAGTTTTCCTGCCTATTCTTGCCATTTTGGAAGTTGTTAAAACCCTAATTTGTGCTAAATGCAGGGCTTGGCCTGATCCCAGTTTGGGTAATTTTGCTGTCAGAAGTGCAGTCTGGATTTTTGGACGGTCCAGGTGACTCCCACACATCTTCTGGGTCGAGTCCGCTTGTTGTGTAATTTTACAAAAGTCCACCAAAGGTTGGACTTGTGAAGACTCGCTGTTGGGACACAGGGCTCCAACTCTTATTATAGGCCTGAACCACACACGTTTTATTGGTAGCAATGGCTGAGCAGACAGGCTTATTTTAGGAGGGAGGGAAGACTGTAAGGAGGTACAAAGAAGAGTATACACATAGGCCAACGAAACACAAACACACTATGTTACATAATAATATTGGTTTATTTTATATACACTAATTTAAAGTAATCCTTCAGAAAGGTAAGTACTATTACACACACAGTAAGTAACTTTAGAATACTAATGCAGTCTTTACAGTGGGTAAATCACTGTTGTAATACTTTTATAATGGCAGTGTGCACTTCAAAAGTAAGTAAAACATTTGCAATAACTTTCAAAATATATGTTTAAGGTAGAAATGGATAAAACAAAACCAACATAATCAGGTAAATACTTGTAATTATTCCCCAGAGAACTTAGGCTTCAGCAGCCCATCCCTATCTAATTATGAGAGTCTCACAGTCAGATTGGAGTGCAAACCAAGCAAGGCACAAGCTGTAGAAACTCGAAAGGTGTGTAAGGGAAGGTTGTACCTTTGCTTTATATTTACGGTGGGCCTGTGGTCAATAAGGTATATGCCACTGAACAAAAAAAGGGGGGGTGGACCACAGACTTCCTCCTGCTCCTGTTACTGTATTGACTAATAATTAGTCAAATCCCAATGCACATAACCCTCAAGAGATACTGAATAGTTTCACTCTCAACTAAACCACTTCATATAAGAAAACTGTCTTATTCAACACAAAATATATTCTATGTATCACACACGATATATTTATTCAACAAAACATTGTTATACTTATTAGAAAAATCTTATACATCCTTATTCTGACATAAACGACTTTCCACAAAGAGATATGAGGCTATGAGAAATGTAATGGCATAATAATACAGGTCACAAATGAACTAACCCAGATTGAATGTCATTGTGTATGTTGTAGAAATGGCACCAATATACGCTTTCTTTTTTATGTCAGAATAAGAATGTATAGGCAACTCAAGATTTTTATCGCTTATCTATCTTTATTTATGTATATACTATGTATAATAATGTTTTGTTGAATAAATATATTGTGTGTGATACATAGAATATATTTTGTGTTGAATAAGAAACAGTTTTCTTATATGAAGTGGTTTGGTTGAGAGTGAAACTATTCAGTATCTCTTGAGGATTGTGTTCATTGGGATTTGAGTAATTATTAGTCAATACAGTAACAGGTGCATGAGGAAGTCTGTGGTCCACCCCCCTTTTTTTGAAACTCCAAAGGTTGCAGGGGAAGTCTTCAGTAGCAAGTAACGTTTTTGGTTGGAAAAAGGAAAAAGGGTCAGGGACTTTGGCCGAGGCTTCTTGTAGGCACACAGGTGTTAGGCCTGGGCAAACGTGTATGGGCAAACTCCCAAATACACAAATCAGTACTCCCACAACACAGGAGTAGCTAAGCAACTCTAGGTAAGTTATACCAGGAGTCTTGCAGTACCTTAGAACTGAAGAAAAGGTTGCAGCACCATGCCCTCATGATGATGCAGCAGCAGCAAACCCAGTCACTGGATTCCTGATCAGGTAGACGAAACAAGGGATACTGGAATGGATCTTGCAGCAACAGTTGAGTGTTAAGGCGATTTAGCATGTTTATGCTTCATCCCCTCTCCTAGAGATACCCCCAACACTTTTTGCTGACATCTGGACTTTTTTGTTTAATCCTGAATGAGTGGAGCCTTTTTCCACTCATTCATCCTTATGGGCTCTGTCTTTTGGAACTCTATTCTTTGTATTCTACCTGTACTATGCAGTCTATTTTTCCTTCCATACCTCTTAAAGGCATCTATATTTTACTATTGCAGCACACAGTGTTGCTTGGGACCCTTAGGGTCTTCCTTTGAGATTATTTTCATTATCCCAGAGTAACTGCAGTTTTTAAGGGAAAACAAGAGATTGGCACACACCGCGTGCTGTGGAGTGCCAAGTGATACTTTGTATCTCCCTTTTTCTTCACATATACAACCTCCTAGATATGGCTGGGGGCAGTGGACGTGTTCTACCAACTGTTGTGGGACTTTTCTACCACAGGCTATGTCCATAGCCTCGGTTAAGCACAATATGGACACCTGCGTTCAAACTCAGGGCTTCCTTCTTTTTTTGCTATTTCTAGCGTGGTTGTTTTTTTTGTCAGTCCTACCATCCTGGGAGGGCCTGTGTGTGTGTTTTGCCTTTGGCGGGAACCCTTGGGTGTCCCTGTTGGGGAGAATTCTCATTTCTGTGCTAATTCCCTTCATCCTTAGAGACACCCAGCTCTTTTGCTGGACTTTGGGACTTTTGATTTTAATCATGGATTGAGTGAGACCTTTTTCTTACCATCTCATATATTTTTGATCTGATTTGGACTCTGTGTTTCTTTTGGTTTTGGAGTCTGACGAACTCCATAGGTATCACCTTTTGTATTGACAACCAACACCCTCAGTGTAGTGTCACAGAGAATTCCCTTGGATTTCTCTTAAGGTTTAAATACCTTCTCTTGGGTAAACTACTGTTGCCAAGAGTAGTAAAGTGAAATTGACTTTACTTACCTGTTTTTCCTATGTAGGTCCAGTACACCCCATCTTATGTGGAAGTACTAGGGGGTTACTTAGTAGCCCCTTTTCCTACTTACTCATGTAACTTTTTTTATGTTACTCTCACGACTTTTAATGGCTGGTGGCAGTGGTTTAATTTTCCTACAACTGTGCGTTTTTACTGCAGGCTGAATCCTCAGCTGCAGTATTGCACCCATCGGTGCCCATTTTGTCAAAATGTCTGGAGTCTTCTTTTTTCACCCTTTCTTACTTGGGAGGTCTTTCTTGGGTTTTACTCGGCGCGCCAAACCAGGTTTAACCCTTTTGTTTGTTTTGCCTTTTGGCGGGCTTCAGTGCTGAAACCCGCCTCCGGCTCCAGTGTGTCTGGCAGGGCAGAAAGCGAGGGAGGTGCCCAAAACGCCCTGTCCTTAGTCTCCTTGGTTACCTGAATGCACCCAAAGGTGATTGGCTGGTTGGCTGTAGTTAAACATTAAGAGAAGCCCAGGGGACTTCTCAGTGGCACTGCACACAAGGTGCTGTGTGTCACAATGCAAAAGCAGATGCCTATGGAGTTTACCAGACTCCATTAAACAGTAAGAAACACAAAAAATCCTAGTCAGAAAAAACGCATGACAGAGTGAGAAAAAGTCCCATTCACTCAGGAGTTAAAATTAAAAAGCCCTGCGTCCAGCAAAAGAGTTGGGGGGTCTCTAAGGTAAAAGGAAATCGCACATAAATGAAAAATCTCCCTAACAAGGAGTGAGTGCTGAAACTGTATAAAAGGTGAGACTCCTGGAGTGAAAAGCAAGTCGACCACAGGAAGCTGAAGTAACTGAGGAAGACGACGAGAGATGCCTGCAGACCCTTTGCAACACTGTGAACTGACCACTGCTGTCCTGACCCTCTTTTCTGTGTGACAGGGGAACTCCGAAAAGGACGCCTCCTTCCCTTTTAACTGTTGGGAACAACCAGTCCCAATGGTAACTACTTTTATGTGAGCCATCTCCCGAGGTCCTGTGAATTTCCAGAGCTGTGCAACCCCAATACCAGGAAACCTGCTGCCCATTTCGAGTGCATCGTTGTGGAAAGGCCGAATCCGTCCAAGTCTTTGCTGAGCCCATGAGGACACTCCATTGGCCCACTCTAACTTGACCAGACCCCCTTATCGGAGTGCTGGACTGCTGGAACCGAAGATTGACTGGGCAAATTGCGCCCTTTGTTGGTGTTAGGAAAGATTGGTGCAGTGCCCTTTGGGTGCACTACAAGAACCTTGACCTTCTGGCAATAGGAACCCCACCTTTGGTATAAGTGTGTAATATACAGGTAGTGTGGTTGAGCAGCCAGGCTTATCTCAAGAAGGGTCAATGTGAGCAGTAGGGTAGTACACAGAGATTCACAGTGACGTGTATTCAAATAAACACTTATAATCAAGGTTTCTTAATTAAACAATTATTAATGTATTTTTATTTATTTGCATTTGTATAGCACACTTACAGCCCAGAAAGTAAAAACCAAAAAAAAATAGGAATCAGTCATGTCACGTAAGGAGATGTAGGAAACTGGGGGCCCCAAACAGGCTGGTTCTTCGTGATTAATCCAGGGACGGATCCCCCGTAACGTCGTCACAATCTCTGAACCACCATTAAGTGTCACTAAGGCGTAAACAGTACAGATGTTATCCGGTAGAGAGTATCCGACAAAAGGAACGCCATAGGAAAAATGCAGCATCAATACATTACATACAGTTATAGTTGTAGGAGAGTTGGACTGTCTCCATCAGCGTTGCATGCTCACGGGAACAAGGAAAAACATGCAGCACACCACTGCGCTCCGCAAAACAGCAGTGTAATGTAAGGTAGCACTGTGAAAAGTCTCAGTCAATGGCCGTGAAAATGGTCCGAAATTCAAACAGCTTGCCCACGCTGTGCTTCGCAAAACAGCAGTGTAATGAAAGGTAAGGCTCATCCTTTCTGCAGGTAGCACTGTGAAACGTCTTTGAGGGAGACAATGGCCTGTGAAAATGGTCCGAATTTCAAACAGCTGGACCTTTTTCTTTCGATCCAGAATGAGGGAGCAGTGGCACAGGGAAACCTTTTCAGGCTTTCCCAAGGTTTAAATACCTTTTCTGGGATAAACTACTGTTTCCCAGAGCAAGTAAAGTTAAATTGACTTTGCTAGTCGTTTAAATTCCTAGACCCAGCACACGCTATCTTACAATAGAGTGCTGGAGGGGTTACTTAGTATCCCCTATGTCTATATGCTCATGTAGCCGTCAAATGCCACCCTTTCCTCTTAGAATGGCTGGTAGCAGTGGTTTTACAACAAACTACCATGATTTCGCCCGACCACAAACTATTCGTAGCTCCGGTAAAGTTAAATGGCGGGAGCCATGTTTTACAAGATGGCATCTGAGCCCCCTCTGTAAAAACAGGTCCCAGTCTTCTTTTTTCGCCATTTCTTGGTGTAAAGGTCCTTCAAGAGTGTGTCTCTGAGCGCCAAACCTATTTGGTCTCTTTGTTCAGGAATGAAGACCGTCTCGGCGCCTGAGTGTCTGGGGTGGGCAAGAAGTGAGGGAGGTGCCCGAAACACCCTGTGCTTAGTTTCCTGGGAGACCCAAATGCACTCTGTGGTGATTGGCTGGCTGACTGCCCGGCAAGGACAGCCACCCTACTGGGTGAGTGACAGCTAGGCTGGAGTGAATGGGAAAGAACTCAATAAAAGGCGAGTCTCTTGGCTTGGAAGGCAGAGTTGACCACTGGAACGAAAGAACCGAAGACGAGCTTGAAGGTGACGGGTGCTGCGACTCCTGGACGGTTGGTTTGCCCGTTGAAGCCCTGCTGCAGGTCCGAATCACCAGGTTCATCTCGACAGAGAAGCCCTGCAAGGACGACTTCTCCGTTTGAGTTGGTGGGATCAATCAACTGGACCCTTAAGCCACCTGGATACCATTCTCGGAGCTGGTTGTATTTTCCTCAGCGTGCTGCAGGAAACCGAATAACCAGGGAGAGGGACACCAGTTTATGTACTTGTCTACAGCTACCGGAATTGAAGATTTGCCAAGACTTCCAGCTTTTCGATCAGTCCCCGTGCAGTGCAGGGGTACCCCGACGTCCTCCCTCTTGTCCCCACGATGGAGGCTCAGGGAACAGCAAGATCTGCAGGAACTGCCAGGAACAGAAGTCTTCAGCTGCATCTTTTTCTTCATTGTAAGGTACTGTGAAAACCCGACCGAGAGAACTTACCTCTCACTGCAAAAGTGCTTGGAACTTTGGCAACTTGCAGGCCTAGTCAGCTTGTGAACCAACATATGATTCTTTCTTTGACGAACTACTTCGGAGAACTTTGGCAAAGGCTTTTCTGTTTAACTACCAGAACTGCTTTATCCTATACAAGTTTTTAGCCTATTGACTTTGGCCTAACCTATTGCATTGAATTAACTCCTCTGGTGAACTCAAACTATTTGCACTGTCTAAGAGTAACTGTAATCTTCTTTTTATTAACCTATGCCTTTTTGCTCCTACTTTAAAGTATTCTCAATGCCATTTTGCTCCTCCTTCAAAGTAGTCTGAATGCCCCAGAAACTTGCAGTGTACCGTACTGAAGTATATTTGTGTATAGTATTTAACTGCCTCCTTCTAGTGAATGTTTTATAACTGACTGTTGAATACATTTATAAGTGTTTAACCAAGAAACCTTAAGTATAAGAGTTTATTTGAATACTTGCGACTGTAGATCTCTGTGTAACATCATTACAGCTCACGTTCCCTCTTGAGATAAGCCTGGCTGCACAGCTCCGCTACCAAAAACTGTGTAGTACAGACTTATACCAAATGTTGGTTTTGCTTACACCTGTAGTCTTAGTTGTGTGTAGTGGTCCCAAAGGGTACTGCATACAAACTCTGCCTAACATTGGAGTCAAAGTATGATGAATACTGGGTAACATTGTGGCATATGTGACACAGAGGAAATAGTTCCTCTATGCTGGATTATATCTACCCTGACCACTACTTAAGGAATAGACGTACTATATTTTTGGTCACCCCAAATGCTTGGAGTGACCCTGCCAACTTGACTCCATGTTTTGATATGGTAATAACTGCTAGACACTATAGAGTGCAAACTCAGATGGAATCAAGTGCGTCTGGAAATGCGATCAAATGGACCACTAGAAATATTGAGGCCCTAAATCATATTTTGTGGGCTGCCCTGAATAAAACCTCTCTAGATTGGAAAAACGAATAATTTTAATACCCATGAGATCCAGAGACTTATTGGGACTGCGTTGGCGGATATTACTTTAATAACAAAAAGAAGTGGTCCCAACATCAGGCACACCCACTGTTATAACCACAATATAGCCCTGGCTAAAACTTCTATGAGGAAAGATACACGTAGAACTATGAGGGTCAAGCTGTATGATCCCATTCGGAATAAAACTATTAGGCTGATAAACCAAAAATTGAAAAATGTCTGTAAAGCAATACAAAATCAGTTATTGCAACAAGATGCCGAAGTTATGTTGGGGATGCTAATTAAGGCTCAAGTCAGTGCCTTTTGGACACTGGTGAATGGGCAAGATCACAATTATGGTGTATCACAACTGAATCCTATTTCCGAATTGGAATGGATAGAGTTCTTTGGTAAAAGGTTTGGCGACCCAATATGCCCACTAGGGGAGAGGGAAAAAGAAAATGTGGGCAAATCAGAATATGACAAATGGGAACCCCCTTCGAGATCAGTACAGTTAAGGATTTAATAACAAAATGAAAAGGGTCACATGCCTTCGGGACCTAATGATTTTACCAATAAAACCTTTAAGGCGGATCCAAATCTCTGGGCGAAACTTCTGTACTATGAATTTAAGGACATTTTCCGGACAAGTATCACTCCCGTTCATCATGGACTACAGCTCATGTGGTGCCCATCTTCAAGTGCGGGAGTAGATCAGATCTGAAAAATTACCGTCCAGTCTCGTTGATAGATGCCGACTGTAAAATCTTTTCGGCTCTATTACTATTACACTTGGAGGAGTGGGAAAAACAGTATCGTCCACTCAGAAAATTCCAGACTGGGTTTCGTAAGGGCCATTCAACAAGCATCAATGGGCTTACCCTCAAATGCATACAAGAGGATGCATGGAGGGATGAAAAGAGTTGCACGTACATGTCGTCTGTTGACCTCTCAGCCGTATTTGAATTGCGTGGATCGCAGAAAACTATGAAAAAAACTGGCTACATGGGGTTTGCCACTGGGTGTAAGAGAGTGTAATCCTATCATGGGGTTAGACAGGGGTGTGTTCTAGCACCCTGGATCTTCAACCAATATGTGTCAGATGTGGATGAGTGCCTCATGAATGAAAGGTTGTTTGCACCAAGAATAGGCCTAAGTAAAATCATATGGCTGGCGTAAGCAGATGATTTCTTGATTTTTGATCGTACAAGGGTGGGTCTGCAGCGCCTTTTAGACATTTTCTCCAACTATGTGAAAGAAAATTGACTTATTATAAACCTGAGTAAAACAAAAAAATTCTGTCATTTACAAAAGCTCCACGAAAGAACTTGCGCCCGTCATGGCATATTGAAGGAACTTTAGTGAGTAAATCTACCAGTGTAACTTATCTGGGATTCCACTTTGGGTCACACAGGGCAAGTAAAACCTGTAGGGAGATCCTCTTACACAAGGCTAAGTTTCTGGAATCCCAGATCGTGAAGATAGATCGAATATTTGGAAGATTCTCGCTTAAACCTGCATTCATGTTTTTTGAGGGAAAGATTGTCCCCAAGTTAACATACGTGTTAGGGAGAATTCTCAAAATGTGCTAATTCCTCTCTACCTTAGAGATCCCCAGCTCTTTTGCTAAACTTTGGGGCTTTGAACTTTTAAATCTGTTTTCTGTGTTTATTTCTTTTGGTTGTGGAGTTTTAGATAATTCCATAGGCATCATCATTTCATGTGCGTTATACAGCACCTTCAGTGCAGTGACATAGGGATGTCTTTTAGACTTCCAAAATGTTTAAATACCTTCTCTGGGATGAACTCCTGTTTCCCAGAGAATCTAAGGTTAAATTGACTTTACTAGTCTCTTTAAATTCCTAGGCCCAGCACACACTATCTTCCTATAGAGTGCTGGAGGGGTTACATAGTATCCCCTGTGTCTAGAAACTCATGTAGCAGTCAAATGCTACACTTTGCTTTTGAAATGGCTGGTGGCAGTGGTTTTACAACGAACTACCATAATTTTTCCCGACTGCGAACACCGGTAGCTAAAAATCACGGGTGCCATGTTTTTCAATATGGCACCTTAAGCCCCTTTGTTTAAACAGGCCCGGTCTTCTTTTTTTTTTGCCTTTTCTTTTTGGAAAGGTCAGACTAGAGTTTGTCTCTGTGCGCCAAATCAAGTTTGGTCCCTTTGTTCGTATGCCTTTGGCGGGCTTCAGGACTGAAGACTGCCTCTGGCGTCTGAGTGTCTAGAGTGGGCAGGAAGTGAAGGAAGTGCCCGAAACTCCCTGTACTTAGTCTCCTAGGAGACCCAAATGCACTCTGGCGTGATTGGCTGGCTGACTGTCCGGCAAGGACAGCCACCCTGCTGCGTGAGTGACAGCTAGGCTGGAATGAAAGGGAGAAAACTGTTTAAAAGGCGAGTCTCTTGGACGGGAAAGAAGAGTCGACACAGAAGGAACAAAAATATCGTTCCTTCAACAACCAGTTAATTACGTAATAAGAGTTCCACTTTTATACTCTATACTATCTTAATTCCTTTAACAAATCCTGAAAGGGCTAAACCTTCCTGTACACTTTGTATATTAAGAAAATGCTTCCACAGTATATCCATAGAGCAGCATAGATCACAATAGTTCAAAGTTCTTAAGTAAACATTCCTTGGTGTTTCAGTGCTTCACATTCCAGAACAAGATGTCTCACAGATTCTGCTAAGTGACCCCTCCAGCACCGTATTGGAAGATAATCTGTGCTGGGTCTAGAAACTTACAAATGTAAGTAAAGGCAATGTCACTTCACTGCTCTAGGAAACAGTAGTTTATCCAAGAGAAGGTATTTAAAACTTTGGGAAATCTGAAAGACTTCCCTGTGTCACTGCACTGAAGGTGCTGTGTAACAATGGAAAAGACGATGCCTATGGAGTTTGTCAGACGCCACAACCAAAAGAAACAGTGTTCAAAATCACAATATAATACATGAGAGAGTGGGGGAAAAAAGAGTCACACACACTCCAGGTTAAAAAATCAAGTCCTCAAAATCCAGCAAAGTTGCTGTGGGTCTCTAAGGTGGAGGGAATTAGCACATTTCTGAGAATTCTCCATAACGGCTTCCTATGCTTACACTTTTCTCTCTGGCTTTGTGCTTCTCCTCTTCTCAGCATCCTCTCATTGTTCAGCATCCTCGTCTGTTAAATGTACGTCTCTTCTTAGAGAGACAGATCCTCCTCCATGGTCATAATGGGGTATTTTAGTTTTGTCTTCAGCCAAGTCTCTGGATCTTATAATGGTCTTCATACCTGATACTCTCATATATGCTACCATGATATATGGTCTAGGGAATCCTTGTCCCTTAAGTGTGAGTCTCTCCCAGTGAGATCCCACTTGTCCAGACCCCTAGGGAGGGTCTCACAGAGAGGGCTCACCTTCCTTGACTCAAAGTGGGAGGCTCCCACTTGCAGAGAAGCAATGAATACCCTTTATTCATCACACTAGTCTCATGTGTCCACACTCGGTTCACTAACTAGGTTGGCCTCTCAGAGCCCTTCTACAGGTTTGGTTATGAAAATCCATCTGAATACAAATGCTTATTGTTGAGTTCATTCATCTACCGGATTCCATATCAAATACCTTTTGAGCCCTTGTGTGGCACTACCTTTTTGGAAATATTTTATCAATGTGATGATTTTTGTGGTATAGTCATCAAAGCAGCAATCCATTCTCTTTTACTGTAACTGATAGCTGCTGTTTTTTCAAGTTGGACATCCACTCCACACAGCCACTCTTTGATGCTTACCTTGAGTCAGAATCAGTCATGAAGCTTTGTTCTGATATTTTGTATCATAAACTTGCTCAAAATAAAATAAACTGATGTATAGTTTTCTAGTATGCTCTGTACTATTCCCGCAAAAGGCCTGCTGTTACGCCCCTGACTATCTTACATTTGTACCACTACAGGTGGCAAATTTTGCAACTATGGAAGATGAAGAGCCCGAACTGGAAGACCGCACCAAGAAAGATTGGGATGATATCATTCCTGAAGATCAGAGGAAAAAAATTGAGGATGAAGAAAGACAGAAGGAATTGGAGGAAATCTACATGCTGCCTCGAATCAGAAGTTTAAATAAAAAGGTACAGTTGAAGGCATTATGAGAGACTCCAGTCCTTTTACAAGGCGAAAGCCATTGCATGTGTAAATGTTCTTTCAAATTGTATGAAATTGGACCTCTTGATTTGCAGAACATGTTTGCACTTCTCTAAAGCTATACTACATGCCAAGCTGGAAACAATGCTTTAACACGATTAAGTTCTAGAGATTCTTGTACTGCCCTTTTAATATGGGCCTCTAAACAGGTGCTCAGTTGACTGCAGGCTCTTCTGAACTTTGTCAGGTTTGTATCGAACACCACAAGAATGTTAGAAATGTTTCTTAAGCCCTTTGCCCGGGGTGTGTAGCACATCTTTCTGACCAAGGGGTACCATTGATTGCCTCAAGCTCACGAGGCTATGTAAGTGGTAGTTTGGCAGAGCAGCCCAGGCCTAACTACTGGCGGTGGAGTGGGTGTCTAGCAACAAGCAATAAAACACTAAAGTAACAGGTAAGTAAACCTTGTAAATGTAACATAAATGTAATAAGCATTAATGAGCCTTTCCTAGAAGGGAAAATGCAATAAGTGAGTCTAACACTTTTCCTATCTGATCTATACAAGTTTAGAAGAGACCAAGGGAGGCCAGATGTGCTGATTTGGGCAGTCTTTGACAGGAAATACCTTTCTACTGAGAAATAGTCCAAACACGCACATTTAAGTCACCTGAGGGTGTAGGATGGGTATCATCTGATTTAGAGAAACTAAGAGTGTGATTTGACGTATATTAAGTGTTACATGTTTTGCTCCCTTTCTAAATAAAGCTTATATAAATGACTGAAATAAATTAATAATTATTTTATCAAGAAACCTTGAGTTTGTGTTTATTTGAATAACTGTACTGTGAATCTCTGTGTCAAACATTACTGCTCACATTGACCCCTTTTGAGATAAGCCTGGCTGCTCGACCACACTACCAACCTGTGTAGTTCAGACTTATACCAAAGGTTGAGTCCCTATTGCCAGGAGGTCAGGGTTGTTGTAGTGCACCCAAAGGGTTCTGCATACAATCTTGCCTAACAATTCTGATATTTAAGAAGGGGGACAGAAGTGACACTATGAATTATCGACCGATTTTGACCTTTTAAGATATGCTAGAACAGCCTATGTTACACCGGCTAGTCTTTTATAAAATCGATGGCGTAGCCACTTTGGACTGAATGGAAATCTTTGAGGCTGCAAATAAACTCAACCTGCTAAATTCATGGATATACAGATCATGAAGGGCCCCCTTCGAAGTTTACTGGGACATTACGAATGGTTTGAATGGCTCTGAAGAGAACACAAGCTAATAATTATCAAGCACAAGACCTATTTCTCCAAGATTAATTAAAGAACATCCAGCGTTTGAATGCCAAGTGTGGAAACATTCGAACATTTCAATTTTAGCTAATATTAGCTAAAATTGGAGGAAATGCAGGATGGAATAAGTCCAATGCAGTTCTCTCATACGTGATCCATAATTCGAGAATGACGGCTATAAATTAGCCTCGGACATAGATAACGCAAATATTGCCAGACGTACAGCACCATGCAAGGCCATCTACAAAGGGGTTACTCTGGGTCATGGCCTAGGAATAAGGGAGTGTATATTCTTTAATTGAATAAAGGCACTCCATGGACCTTCCTCCCACTACTCCCATTTTGGCTTGTGCAGTAATTACCTGTCAATTGCTCAAGGTTGCTAAGTAAGATGTCCACAATAGAAACCCTTAATGTTTGTTAGGGAGAATTCTCATTTATGTGCTAATTCTCTTCTACCTTAGAGACCCCAAGCTCTGTTGCTGGACTTTAGGACTTTTAATTTTTATCCTGGAGTGAGTGAGACCTTTTTATCATTCTCTCATGTATTTATCTCTGATTTGGACTCTGTGTTCCTTTTGGTTTTGGAGTCTGACAACCTCCATAGGCATCTTCTTTTTGTATTGTGACACACAGCACCCTCAGTGCAGTGTCACAGAGAAGTCCTTTAATTTCGCTTAATGTTTAAATACCTTCTCTTGGATAAACTACTGTTTTCAAGAGTAGTAAAGTGAAATTGACTTTACTTACCTTTTTCTCTTTGTAGACCCAGCACACACCATTTTACAGGGAGTGCTAGGGGGATACTTAGTATCCCCTTTTGTCTACTTTCTCATGTAACATTTTTGCTACCCTCACTAGAATTAATGGCTGGTTACATTGGTTTAATTTGTCCTACCATTGTGTGTTTTTACTGCAGGCTGCATTCGCAGCTGCAGTATTGCACCCATGGGTGCCCATTTTGTCAAAATGGCCCAGTCTTCTTTTTTCACCATTTCTTGCTTTTGAGGTCTTTCTTGGGTTTGGTCCCTTTGTTCGTTTTGTCTTTGGCGGGATTTACGGATGAAGCTCGCCTCTGGCTCCAGCATGTCTGGCAGGGCAGGAAGCGAGGGAGGTTCCCGAAACTCCCTGCGCTTAGTCTCCTTGGTTAAATGAATGCACCCAAAGGTGATTTGCTGGCTGTCCTTGGAGGACAGCTACCTTGCTGTGTGAGTGACAGCTAAGCTGCAAATGAATGGAAGGGACTTGCATAAAAGGGTGATCTTCTGCAAGGAAGGCAGAGTCGACCACTGGACGAAGGAACCGAAGAAAGATACTGGGAGAGAAGCTTGCTGCACATCCTGGACCTTGACTGGTGAAGCCCTGCTGCAGCGCTGGAGCTCCAACTTTTGTATCGACTAGAGAAGCTCGGAAAGGACAACTTCTTCCCTTGAGTTGCTGAGACCAACTGAGCCCAAGACAAGCTCGACCGGAACACCTCTCCCTGTACTACTTTGCTGCTGGAACCAAGTGCCAGGTGACAGGAACACCAGGAACGAGTGCATCCCTTTTAGCTAGACCCGAGCTCCAGGAAGATCCTAAGGACTCCCTCGAAGCAGGACAACCCAAGCCTGAGCCACCTCAACAGAGTGCTGATCCCCAGAAGCAGGGGGAGCCCACAAGGTGTCCAAGAACCGCAGTGGTGCTATTTGCGAATAGGTGAAACCGCGAAGTACGGCTGAGCTGGAGTAAGCCCATTGCTCCTCCCGACCTTCAAACCGTAGTGCAGGAGTCCCCAGAAGTCCTCCCTCTTGTCCCCACGACTGAGGCCCAGGACAACAGGATCTGCAGGACTACAACAGGAACAGAAGCCAGGTGGACTCTTTTGTTCAGACTCGGGGTACTGTGTAACTAGGGGTACTTACCTCTTGTTGTGTGTAGTTTGCTTGCTTTCACTGGAGACTTGCATTTGCTGCACTTTGCAGAGTTGCTTGCATCTTTTCTTTTCACAAGCCATCCAGCTTTTGGCCCAACAGTAATTCTTTTTCTACGAAACCTCTCTTTAACATTGTGCAAGACTTTTGGGCTATCTTCAAGAAGTGCCTCAGCTCCCCTAGACTTTGCTCAATTGACATTGGCTTTCCTGGCTCCCTTCAGACTCTTCTAACCCTCTGACTTTGTGTTTATCTGTCCCTCAAAAAGTCATAAATAATTTACTTGGATAGCTGGGAAAGGGTTGACCTATATTTCATTGGGGGATTGTGAAGTATTTACCTGTTTGGAGAAACTTGTTAACCTTTGTTTCCTTTGTTAACCTTTTCCTTTTACCATAGCGTCAGTAGTGCATTTAAGTGTAAAAAGTGATACATTAATGTCCACAGTGTCCTAGCAATTGAGGTCACCTCAGTGTAGGAAGTGTGTGTGCGACATCCCAAAAGGGTTTCTACTTACTGAACTGAACTGAAGGAGCATATTTTTTAAAGTACATTTTATTGTTGCATATGGCCCTTTGTAGAGAAGGCTTATTTTAAAACTGGCTGTTAAATTAATACATCATTATTTTAATCAAGAAACCTGGAGTATAAGTGTTATTTGAATACGTGTCACTGTGAATCTCTGTTGCACCTCTACATCTCACATTGACCCCTCTTGAGATAAGCCTGGCTGCTCAATCACTCTATCAACTTGTGTCGTACAGGCCTATACCAAAGGTTGGGTTACCTATTGCCAAGACGACAAGCCTGGTGTAGTCTCCCACAGGGTTACTACATACAATCTTGCCTAACCATGTTATGCCGCCCATGAAGTAAGATGCCAACCAATTGCCTATTGTAGAGATGTCTTATTTACTCATTAATTTAGGTTTGGTCTCAGGTGGAGCCATCAGATAGTTGTAAACAATGAAAGACGGACCCCTATACCTTCCATATGTATACAATTCCCTTATCCAATCCCTCAACCCTGTAGGTTTTTGTAACCAAGATTGTAGTGTGACGTCGGTAATTACGTGTTTTTCATTTGTAATTTGTTGTTCTGTATGTGAATCTCTGAGAGCTCTTGAGACTTTTGCACTTATATTCTATCCTTGCTTTATGTGGTTTGTCAATACAGCAGGCTTTGCCATTTACTTTGACTATTTCCGTTATTGGGTGCAGGATTTCCCAGCCTATCAGTCTGCTTCGACTGGGGCTTTCCAGTCTACCTTTACATATTCACCTTTGGGTGCCCTGCTAAGACCTCTGTTAGGCAAGATTGTATGCAGTACCCTTTGGGTGCACTAAAACAACCCTGACCTCATGACAATAGGAACCCAACCTTTGGTATAAATCTGTACTACACAGGTTGGCAGCAGGTTGAGCATCCAGGTTTATCTCAAAAGGGGTCAACGTGAGGTGGACGGGAGTTGCACAGAGATTCACAGTGACAAGTATTCAAATAAACTCTTACACACAAGGTTTCTTGATTAAACAATTATTGATTTATTTAACAGTCAGTTTGAGTAAGCCTTCTTCAGAAGGGGCAATATAATACCAACACACAAATACACTCCAAATTACACACTCTTTGTTTCTCTAAATCAGTAGGTACCTATTTGGGATGGCACACAGACACTTCCTACACCCTCAGGTGACTTAAATAGCTAGGACACTGTGGACATTAATATATCACTGTTGCATTTAGGGCACTACTTAGGAGGATGTCAAAGAAAAAGATGATTAGAATAAAACAAGAGATCTCACAAATATTCTGAAGCAGGTAAGTACTTTTGGTAACCCCCAATGTGCAAAGTAAGTGAACCCCTTCCTGGACGGAAGACAAAACACAATGCCAGTGGGACGAAGAGTCTTTCAGGGAGCCAGGCCAGGCCAAAGTCAATAGGGCAAAAGTCTAGGTGAGCTGAAGCAATTTTTGCAGGTAGGTAAAAGTCTTGCACAATGTTTTAGTAGTCTTTGTAGAAAAGAAGAAATCAAAGTAGGGCCACAGGCTTGTGAGGTAAAGAAGCTGTTAGCAACTCTACAGAAGTAACCAAGACAAGTCTCCACTGAGAACAAGTGAGGTTACACAACAAGAGGTAAGTTCTCTTGGACTTTACAGTACCTTTGCTTAGAAGAAAGAACGGTTCCTACTACTGTTTTTGTGCAGCTCTGCAGATCCTGTGTACCTGAGCCTCAGTTGTGGGGAAAAGAGGGAGGACGTCTGGAGGACGCCTGCACTGCAACGGGACGGTCGGCGACAGAAAAGGACGAAACTTCTATTCAGTGGCACTTCGCGGTTTCAGCTCCTTGCGTCTATGAAATTAGCATCAGCGCAGACTCTTGGCTATTGAGATGGGCTTTCCTTGCATCTGGGGTCCAGCACTATGTTGAGGTGGCTCAGACTCGGTCAGTCCTGTTTCCTGGGAGTCCAGAGATCTTCCTGGAGCTCTTGGCCAACTTAAAAGCAACACACACAATCTGGTGTTCCGCTCCCTGCCTGTTCGGTTCCAGCAGCAACTGCAGTGGAAATACAACAAGCTTCAAGAGGATGTCCAGGTGGCTTACTTTGGAGTTGATTGGTCCCACCAACTCAAGGTCAGAAGTCGTTCTTGCAGGGCTTCTCTAGTTGAGGCGAATTTGGAGATTCAGCACAGCACCAGGGCTTCACCGGGCAAACCAACGGTCCAGGAGTTGCAGCAGGTGTCTCTTCCAAGTTCTTCTTCGGATTCGATCGTCCAGTGGTCGACTCTGCCTTCCAAGCCCAAAAGCCTTGCCTTTTATGCAGGTTTTTCCCATTAATTCCAGCCTAGCTGTCAGTCACCCAGCATGGGGGCTGTCCTTGCCGGACAGCCAGCCGGCCAATCACCTGAGTGCATTTCTGTTTCCTAGGAGACTAAGCGCAAAGAGTTTCGGGCACCTCCCTCGCTTCCTGCCCCCGCCAGACACCCTGGAGCAAGAGGTGGGTTTCACTAGTGAGTCCCGCCAAAGACAAAATTAACAAAGGGACCAAACCTGATTTGGCGCACAGAGTAAATCTCAAGAAGGACCTTTCCACAAACGAATGGCGAAAAAAGATGACTGGGCCATTTTGACAAAAATGGCACCCTTGGGTGCTTTACTGCAGCTGCGAACGCAGCCCGCGTTAAAAGCACACCACGGTAGTTAAAAGTAAACCACTGCCACCAGCCATTCATCGAGGAAAGGGTAACATAAAAATGTTTCACAAGACGCTAGTCAAAGGGGATACTAAGTACCCCTCCAGCATCCTATTGTAAAATAGTGTGTGCTGGGTCTAGAAAGTTAAGTGCAAGTAAAGTCAGTTTCACTTCACTGCTCTTAGAAACAGGAGTTTATCCAAGAGAAGGTATTTAAACTTTTGGGAAATCTAAAAGACTTCCCTGCGCCACTGCACTGAAGGTGCTGTTTGACATAATGTAAAGATAATGCCAGTGGAGTTTGTCAGACTCCATACTTAACAAAGAAACAGAGTTAAAAAAAAATACATGAAAAAGTGGTGGGAAAAAGGGTCTCACTCTCTCCAGGTTAAAAATTGAAAGTCCTAAAATCCAGGAAAGTTTCTGGGGGTCTCTTAGGTAGAGAGGAATTAGCACATTTCTGAGAATTCTCCCTAACAAACTCTGAGGGCCTCATTATAATTTTGGCTGTGCAGGAAAGTGTCGGTAAAAGTGGCCACTTTTCTTGCACCACAAAAGCAACCGGTATTGCCGGTGCTAGCAATACCATCAATCCCCTCCATAGAGCCCGATGGGACTCTATGGAATGGTGATTTACCACTGTGGCCGGCACCTGGAATATCCCGGTAAAACCGGGATATCAGGCACCAGCAATGGTAGGTTTGTTTCCCGGTATCCCGCCGGAATTACCGACTGGATACCAGGAACCTTATGAGGGCCTAACACTTAACTTTTTAACAATTAGAAATGCTTTTCAAGGTACTGTATATAGTAATCAAGTGACTAAAGAAATAGAAGATGGCAAGTACTCCAGTCTTTGAGAACTAATAGGTTGAGAAGAAAGTTTGCAAACACCATACAAAACCTTAGAACTAAGGTTGTAACCTTAAAACGTCTTTCACTAGCTACAAGGGAAGGGGCTTATTGCCTTACAGTCACAGCTTCCAATTAATAAAATGCTGAAGACTTGGAGCCTCTTTTGGGCAGTCAAACAGGTAATTGTGTGTCAAAGTTCAGTAAAAACAAGAGCAACATTTTTAAACAGGCCCTCTCCCAATCCAACCAATTTAGGGAAAACCCAGGGGACATGCTACTAGGCCAGAACACCACCGTTCAAGGATAGGTAAGAGAGAGATGGGGCTAGGTCTGTACACCCATACAACCTTATGGAGACCGGGTGTTAGGTAAGATTTTAACTTTAGTGCTAAATCTCCCTCACTTGCGAGACCCCCAAAACTTTCAGCTGGACTTGTGAATAATTTTTTCTATACCCCAGTGAGTGGGAACCTTTTCCCACACTCAGAGATCATTTTACTCTTTTTATGGGTGTCATTTTTAAGACTCTCTATAGTGTCCTTGTAATTTTATCCCTTTTGACACCTTTTTTGATATATACCTTATATTGTTACAGGGTTGCCCTTTGAGGTCCCCTTTTACTTTCTCTGGCTACTTTTGTTAGAACTATAGTTCCAAAGGGTAGAAAGGATAGTTTTATCCTTCTACATGTTCTTTGGTGAAACCAGCACCTCCCACCTTATGTGGAGTGCTGGGGAGATGCATTGTATTCCCTTACTCACTATCACTGTAACATTCCTGTTACAGGGACACGTTTAACCTAAATGCCTGGTGGCACCATTTTTCCTAATTTGGTGTACTACTACCAGAGGCTGTTTTCACAGCGCTTGTAAAGGCAGCCAACATTGCCAGTTTTACCAACATGGCCCCTGTCGTCTTATCCTTACACTGACCTCCAGGGTGGATAAATCCTTTATTTAATTTGATCTTCGTTAGGAGACCTTGGTTAAGCCTGCCCAGGCTACGGAGTGTCCGTTAAGGCAGGAAGCGAGGGATGAGTCAAAAACTTTCCGCCCGTTTGTCTTCCAGCCTCCCTGCGAGATTCGATTTCAAACGCGGAGGCTGGCTGTCCCGAAATGACTGCCAACCCCCGTTAGGTAAGAATTGGTGCAGCCACACTGTGTGAGACTACAGAAGACTTATCTCATTGAAGACCATAGGTGTATTCAAATGTACCCAGCCAATCCAATACATCAAATTTAGGTTCAAACATATTCACTGCTTCTTTAGGCAGGCAAGGCCTCTGTGAACTAGTAAACCTTTTTCTTATTTCCATTTCATGCTGTATTTCTCTTTCTCTTAGTTGATGTTTGGTTTCAGCTTGGACATCTAGTTTCTTGAACTCCAACTCTAATCTTAGTCTCGCAAGTGAAATATACTCTGGGTTGTGTTTTGGACTTTGTGGGGTCCCGATGGGAAGTGACTGAGGTACAGGGGCAGGCTGTGGAAGAGGGTGGCTCCCTACTGGAGACCTCTCTCCCTCCTCTTGCAGATTGGAGTTTAACTCTAAACTAGCATCCTCATCATTATCTTCCACATGTTTTGGGTGAGTAGGTGTTACAGGCCTACTACCCAAGCTTTGGTGATTTAACACCTTGCAATCAATTTGCAGTTCTTTCCTTTCAGAGTCAGACCCCTAGTTTTACACATCTTTCAGTTGTTCTACTGTCAGGCAAGTCAGGGCTGATTCATTAGTTATCCATATTTGGCATGTTACAATTGCTTAACTTTTTGGTGGAGCTTAGCCTTGTGGCTGGTTATTTGGGCACAAGTATAACAAATAGTCAATGTAACCACTCTACGCCAATCCCACCGCCTGCCACCAGTGTTGGGTAAGAATTGGTGTAGTGACACTGGGTGAGACTACACTACACAACACTTATCTGCTTGGTATTAGGTATCCCACCCTTTGGTATAGGTCTGTACTACACAGGTTGGTAGTGTCACTGGGAAGCCAGGCATATCTCAAGAGGGGTAAATGTGAGCTGTAGAGCTGTATAGATGACATCTGTCAATACAAGTAACAAAGTAACACTTAAACTCAGGGTTTCAGTTATAAATTATTTATTGAACATCAGTTTTAATAAAACATTCTTTAAAAAGGCAATTGTTTGTAAATGTTCATGCAAACTTTGGAATTACTTTTCAGAATCAATAAAGCTGGTGAATACTCTTTGGAGATGTTAATACATTTCTCCTACACCCTGAAGTGACTTCAATAACAAGGATAGTATTGCTTTAATATATCGCACTAATATACTTTTTAGGTTTTGAGTTTCAGGAAGGAAGGGTTAAAGAAAATGTAAAGGTTAGAACAGGTTCTTGTAATGTGAGGACAACTGAATCATCCATTGAAATCTAGGTATGCCTTTACCAGCAGTTAACAGTATTCAACAAGCTACAACCTATGGAGGGAAAAACAATGCCAAAGTCAATGGATTCAGAAACATGCCTTTAGGGAGCCTGGACAGCCAAAGTTATTTGGACAAAGTCTCGAGTTTGATGCACTTCTTGGATAAAGTCTTTCACAAAGTCAGTTCAAAGGAAATCACTAAAGAAACACAAGCTGTTAGGCCTGTGTGAGTTGAAATCAACTCAGAAAGTTAAGCAAGTGCCAATCTCAAGTGAGACAGCATGACTTAAGGCAAGAAGGTAAGTACCCCCAAGCCCAAACAGTACCTCTGGTTAGAAGAAAAGTGGTCCAGCTGCATTCTGTCTTGCTACAGCCAAGCAGACCCTGGCCTCAGTCGTGGGGACAAGAGGGAGGACATCTGGAGGGATCCTGCAGCAGTATTCGGGAAAGTCGTCGGCAGCTACAGGATCTCTTCGATTCGGCAGAGTTTCAGCACTTGGTGAACAACACTGAAGCAGATCGAATAACTACGGTTGGACTTTCCTTGCTCCCTCGGTCCGGGACTCTGGGTCGGGATTTTCTGCTTCTGGAGTGTCCTTAGGAGGCTCCTGGAGCTTTTGGCAGGATTCGTTCTGCAGCAGACGTTTAACTCGGTTATGGACACTCGACCCCTGGCATTGGGCTTCTGTAGCAACACAGAAGCACAGCAAGTTGGGGATAGCACCAGAGTGGAGTTTGTCTCAGGGTTAGTTGGTCCCACTAACCCAAGGGAAGAAGTCGTCCCTTCCGGAGCTTCTCTGTCGATTGGAAAAAGGTCGGCACAGCAACAGCACTTCACTGGTACTTGGAGGCCCAGAAGTTTGCAGCAGGCTTCTCTTCATGGTTTCTTCGTCGGCCCCATCGTCATCCTCTACATCTGATGTGATGCTGCCAATCTGACGACGAACCGCTGCAGACAAAGGTAAGCAGCCCAGTGCGATTCAGATTGCACCGCAGCTGCCCATCTATGCCAGAAGTCCTCATCACACCGGCATCTACCTTCAACTAATTGCGATTGCCCTATTTTGCCCCAAAATTGCCATTCCCTACGAGGAATCTTCTCTAAAATGGCTGCCACAAGTGTTTGTATACACTCCGTATCCTAGCGACACTCTCGCCGTTTATTGGAACCAGCCCGCTATTTCCGAGGATCATTCCCGCCTACTCAAGGGACGACGTTAAAGGCACCTCGCCTGTCGGTGCCGTAGGCCGTGGCCCACGCACTATGCTCAATTTCTGAATTGCAAACTATTTCTGTGGATCTACGCGAGAACTGTACCGACTGCACTTTGCAACTGTATTGCCCGCAAGCCATCCACATTTCCTCTTTACCCTCCTGTGGCATCCGTCGCGCTTTACGCAGGTAACGGCCACCACGCCTACATCTTTTGTAACTGACACTGCTTACACCGTTACTATCACATGTATTGAATCGTGCAGTGATAATAGCTGAACCTACTGCACTTGTAATGATTTCTGACGTTTACTCATTAGCCGCACCATGTTTTGCTAAGACCCCAATCTTCTATAATGGTAGCCATCACCACCACCGTTGTCATGAGTCTATTGTCATGCGCCTAGCGTACATAGTGTACCCCGGGCAACCTCTCTGTTACGCATGATACCCCGCGTTGCTGACATCTAAAAAATGTATTACACATTCTCCAGCATTGGATCTTTCATGGATTCACATGCTTAGAATATTCCCCGTCGTCAGACTGGGACCCTTCGGTACACTTATAAAGCCGGTTTCCATAGGAAAAAATATCGACTTTTTTGTGTCCTATCCACGTAGTTTTGGGCTGCTTGGAGTTACAGGTAAGAAACTATTCCCTTCTGTATGCCTAGTCAAATACCGGACCTGCTCTCCTGCAGAAATCCAGGGCCACGCATGCAGCACTACAGTGCAGTGACTGGCCTGTTTGCATGCATACATAGTCTCTTGATCTGCCACACTTTTTAGCTACACCTGTCCTAAAGTGCTCTACTGTATGTATTTCTTCCCTATTATGCGCACCCCAGGCAAACCCTGTGGCTCCTCATTGCTTCTCTGGTCTTTAACCTACCTTGCTGCATCACTCGCCACCTACTGCCTTCCACCACCAATCCTGCACATGTTGCCTGAGTATCTGTCTCCGAATATGCTACGGTCAGGCAGTCACCCTCCTACCTTGCCACCCCTCCACAATGAACTCCCTCCCTTGGCTTGCTCATCCACTAGCCAACAGCACAGCTCCAGCACTGTAAACTTGCCCATGACATCTACTTACAATCCTTATCTGAACGCCCCTGCCCTATCGCTCAACCTATTCCCAATCAACCATGTGCCCTCCACGTCAGGAACTGCAGATTATGTTCCAGACTCACTCGCCCAGTCTGCCATTCTCCCCTCCACAACACCACATTAATTCCACCCCTGCCCATCTCAGCACACAGTACCAACACAAACACTCTGACCAAACCCACCATCTTGATTACGCCCCACACCAACACTAAGAAACCCCCTACCATTAATGAATCCTGCATTAAGGGTGCCCTGATCAATGCTAGATCGCTCCCTGCCCATGCATTGGACATTGCTGATCTCATTACAACCCAAGACCTAGACTTCCTAGTTATTACAGAGACCTGGTTAGATGCAGCCTCGGGACCCGCACTCTCTCTCGCCATCCCCAAAGACTATACTATCACCAAATGCAACCGCAATACCAACCAATCTAAGGGCGGTGGTGTTGCCTTTATTCATAAAAGTTCACTTGCTCTCAGAATTATCCCTAATCAACAGATCCACACAGCAGAGTTACTCTTGGTTAAGCTTCCTATTTCACCCAACCAAACCGCCACCATGCACCTGATTTACAGGCCCCCAGGACCTCCCACAAAATTCTCTGACAACATTACCTCCATCTTATCAGACAATACCAAGACTAACTCCAAAATTATTCCACTAGGGGATTTTAATTTGGGATTCCAAGATCCTAACGACCCTAAAGCTCTGAACACTGCCAACACTCTCTCTGACCTAGGATTCTCCCATCACATCTCCCAACCAACCCATATCAAGGGGAGAACCCTCGATTGGTTAACGGATCTGAACTGCAATATCAACCACATGACAAACTCTCGTTGCTCTTGGTCTGGCCACTATTTAATAACCTTCAACATTAAAGCCAATGATCTCTCTTCCAGTCAAGACATTACACCATCAATCTGCACCAGAAATAAAAAAGATATAACAAAGGAGAAACTGCTCCCCCCTCATCCTACCACTATTAAACAATGCCCCACTCACCTGCACTGATCCCACAGTGATAGTGGACACTTTTAATGGCAAAATACTCAAAACCATGAACTCCATCCCGCCATTTAAACTGTGCAAACCTAAACCTCGTGCACATCTCAATTCATGGTTCACACCACAACTGCGAGTGCTACGCAAAGACGAAAGAAACAGTGAATCCCGTTGGAAAAGTCACCCCTCTGATGCCAACAAGGACGACCTAATTATAGCATCCCTAAACTATAAAGAAGCAATCCTCCAAGCAAAAAAAGATTCTTATAGTAAGTGTATACTGCAAGCCAAATCTAACTCCAAAGAGCTCTTTCTGGTACTCAAAAACTTGAGTCACCGACCCTCCCCACACCCAGACACCTGTAACAAAGACAGCATATGGTGCTATAACATCTAAACAAGCACTCCTCAACAAAATCTCTACTCTTCAAACTAAAATTAATGCTAAAAACCTTCTCCTCCTGTAGGTATATCTACCCACTCTCCTCTCACCTTCAAACCATTCAGCTTCTCACCCCTATCTACTCTAGAGGTTGAAAACATCATTAACAAACTCAAATCGACAAATTGCCAAGGTGACACATGCCCAACTCCCATCATTAAGGAGTCCTCACATGAGCTAGCCCATTCATCACGGCACTCGTCAACACCTCATTTAGTACCGGCATTGTTCCTGATAACCTCAAGGATGCCTGGGTTATCCCCCTACTAAAGAAACCAACCCTTGACCCATGCATATCCACGAATTTCAGACAGATTACAACTGTTCCCTTCCTGATTAAAATACTTGATTGTGCAGCGTACCTGCAGATCCAGGACTATCTGGAAACTAACAAACTTCTAGGCCTCAGACAATTGTGCTTCCGTCCTAAACACAGAACAGAAACTGCCCTAATAGATCTTAAAACCCAAATCGAGGACTTAAAAGACAATGGAAAGCTGGCCCTCCTACTACTTCTAGACCTACCGGCAGCTTTCGACCAGGTGAACCATCAAATTCTCTGTCAGCACCTCAAATTGGCAGCCCACTTTTCAGAAAAGGCCACTACCTGGATTAGATCCTTCCTAGATAATAGATCCATGATGGTTTTCTCTCCCACCGCAGCCGCAGAACCATCTCCAGTACCGCGTGGGGTCCCCCAGGGATCTTGTGTCTCACCCACACTCTATAATGTGTTCACAAAACCGCTCTTCGATATTCTCGATTCTCTGGATATCATCTACACTAACTATGCAGATGATACCCAGCTACTCATCCCTATCACCAGTGACTAGACAACTGACACCAAAGCATTAAACGTTTATCTCGTCATTCAGGCTTGGATGGTTCAACATGAGCTTTGTCTTAACAATGATAAGAGAGCTCCTCATCCTGGGCTCCCATCACCGATTTAGCAGACTAGATCCCATTTTTAAATCCTTCATCCTTGATGGCAACACCATTAAAGTCGCCAACAACACCAAAACATTAGACATTGTCCTCGATTCTACCTTATTACTATCTAGACAAACTAATGCCTTTATCTCGGCGTCTGCTTACACGTGCAAACTCATCACAGCGTGCCGCCCCTTTCTCACCACTGCTAAATGCACTATCATGGCCATGGCTCTCGTCTTGGCTAAATTGGATTACTGCAATGCATTATACCTAGGCACCAGTCAACGTAACCTCAACAAGTTACAAATGACCCAAAATAACGCCATTAGGGCTGCTCTTAACATTCCCAGGAGCCAACACATATCAGACTGCAGATGAAGCCTACACTGGCTCTCGGTAGCACAATGAATCTCCCTCAAAACCTTAGCTCTCACGCACAAATGCTTGGCCAACCAAGCACCCATCTACCTGGCTAGCCGCTTCAATCCACCCACTTCTAACCGCCCTCAGAAAGCTGCCCAAGCACATTGTCTCTCTGTACCTAGATTTAAGCTTCAGACAGCTGGAGGCTCATGCTTCCCTGTCCTTGCTTCAAAACGCTGGAACTCACTACCCAACCCACTCAGAACAGAATCCTCATTCCTCTCCTTTAAAAGCAAAGCTAAACTATGGCTTATTGCTCAAGACACCAATACGCATCACCTTCCACTACTGTCCTAAATATTTTCATGTGATAACTAGATTCGCTGCACTGTTACCCCGTACTCTGTTGTTAATATAATGATCTGTATATTCTGTTCTATCCTGTATTATATTTTTTGTAAGTATGTCTCTTGGAAGTTCTACACTTTGTATTGATCTATAGTGCTCAGTTGTAATTAATGTATGCTTCTGATATATAATTAATGTATGCTGTTGTGATGTTGTAAACCAAGATATGGGTCCAGATGCCTGTGGGCCAGGTGCACTATACCAATAAAATAAAATACAAGTACAAATCCAGTGATCGACTCTGACTCTAGTCCCAAAACCCTCACCTTTTAAGCAAGTTTTCCCACTCATGCACAGTCTAGGCTGTCAATCACATTTTTAGGACAGCCAGCCAGCCAATCAGGACTGGTTGCGTTCAGGCACTCCTAGAGACAAAGGACAGGGGAATTTCGGGACCCTCCCTCACATCCTGTCCTTCCAGACACACTGAAGCCAGGGGCGGACTTCAGGGCTCAAGGCCGCCAAAGGGAAAACACACAAAGGGCTCCAATCTGTCTCAACGCACAGAGTAAAAGCCCAGAAAGACCTCACAAACAGCAAATGGCGAAAAAAGAAGACCGGGCCAATTTGACAAAATGGACACCCATGCGTGCTGTACTGCAGCTGAGGGTTCAGCCTGCGGTAGAAAAGCACAATCGTAGTAAAAATTATACCACTGCCTGTTAGGGAGAATTCTGAAAAATGTGCCAATTCCCTTCACCTTAGAGACCCCCAGCAACTTTGCTGGATTTTGAGGATTTGATTTTTTTACCTGGAGAGAGTGTGAGCCTTTTTCCCACTCTCTCATGTATTTTGATGTTTGTTTTACTTCTGTGTTTTCTTTGGTTATGGAGTTTAAACAACTCCATAGGGATCATCTTTTCATTTGTGTTACACAGCACTCTCAGCGCAGTGGCACAGGGAAGCCTTTCGGGCTTTGCCAAGGTTTAAATACCTTCTCTGGGATAAACTACTGTTTCCCAGAGTAAGTAAAGTGAAATTGACTTTACTAGTCTTTTACATTCCTAGACCCAGCACACCCAATCTTACAATAGAGTGCTGGAGGGGTTATTTAGTATCCCCTGTGTCTAGATACTCATGTAGCAGTCAAATGCTGCCCTTTCCTCTCAGAATGGCTGGTGGCAGTGATTTTACAACAAACTACCATGATTTTTCCCAACTGCGAACTATTCGTTGCTCCGGTAACGTTAAATCGCAGGAGCCATGTTTTTCAAGATGGCGTCTGAGCCCCCTCTGTAAAAACAGGTCCCGGTCTTCTTTTTTCGCCATTTCTTTGTGGAAAGGTCCTTCTAGAGTTTGTTTCTGCGTGCCAAACCTACTTTGGTCTATTTGTTCCATCACCTTTGGCAGGCTTCAGGAGTGAAGACCGCCTCTGGCGCCCCAGTGTCTGGGGTGGGCAGGAAGTGAGGGAGGTGCCTGAAACTCCCTGTGCTTAGTCTCCTAGGAGACCCAAATGCACTCTGTGCTGATTGTCCAGTAAGGACAGCCACCCTGCTTGGTGAGTGACAGCTAGGCTGGAATGAATGCGAGAGAACTGAATAAAAGGCGAGTCTCTTGGCTTGGAATGCAGAGTTGACCACTGGAACGAAAGAACCGAAGACGAGCTGGAAGAGGTCGGCTGCTGCAACTCCTGGACCGTTGGTTTCCCCGGTGAAGCGCTGCTGCAGGTCCGAATCGCCAAGTTCATCTCGACAGGGAAGCCCTGCTAAGGACGACTTCTCCCTTTTGAGTTGGTGGGACCAATCAAATTGACAGTAAGCAACCTGGATACCTATCTCGGAGCTGTTTGCATTTTCCTCAGAGTGCTGCAGGAAACCGTATAACCAGGGAGAGGGACACAAGTTTGTGTGCGTTACTTACAGCCACTGGAATTGAAGTTTGCCAGTTGCAAGCTTTTTTGACCAGTGCCGTGCAGGAGTCCCCCGACATCCTCCCTATTGTCCCCACGACTGAGGCACAGGAACAGCAGGATCTGCAGGAACAGACGTCATCAGCTGCATCTTTTTCTTCATTGTAAAGTACTGTGAAATCAGACTGAGAGTACTTGCCTCTTGCTGTGAAAGTGCTTGAAACTTTTGCAACTCGCAGGCCTAATCAGCTTGTGACCCAACATAGCATTCTTCTTTTTACAAACTACTTCTGAGAACTTGTACAGAGACTTTTCCGTTGAGCTACCAAAACCGTGTTATCCTATCAAATACTTTAGCCCATTGACTTTGGCCTAACATTTTGCATTGAATTAACTCTCTGGTGAACTCAAAATATCTACACTATCTAAGAATAATTGTAACCTTTCATGTTCTAATAATCTTTGCCTTTTATTCCTCTTGAAAAGTATTCTGAAATGGTATTGAAGTATATTTGTGGGTTATATAACTGCCTCCTTATGAATGTTTTATAACTGACAGATTTATCAAAGAAATCTTGAGTGTAAGAGTTTATTTGAACACCTGTGATTCTAGACCTCTGTGTAACCTAATTACTGCTCACATTCCCCTCTTGAGATAAGCCTGGCTGCTCAGCTCCGCTACCAAAACTGTGTAGTACAGACTTATACCAAAGGTTGGTTTGCTTACACCTGTAGTCATAGTTGTGTGTAGTGGTTCCAGAGGGTACTGCATACAAACTCTGCCCAACACTGCCACCAGCCATTTAAAGGAGTGAGGGTAACAAAAATGTTACATGAGAAAGTAGGATAAGGGGCTACTAAGTAACCCCCAGCACTCCACATAAGATGGTGTGCTGGACCTACAAATAAAAAAGTTAAGTAAAATCAATTTTACCTTACTATTCTTGGGAACTGTAATATTGCACTGAAGGTGCTGCGTGTCACCATACAAAAAGAAGGTGCCTATGGAGTTTGTCAGACTCCAAAAACAGTGAAAACATAAAATCGAAATAGGAGAAAAACACATCAGAGAGTGAGAAAAAGGTCCCACTCACTGAGTTGTTAAAACTGAAAAGTCGTAAGTGCAGTGAAAGAGCGGGGGGTCTCTAAATTGGGAGGATTTTAGCACAGAAATGAACATTCTCCCCAACCACCCCCCGCACATTTGAATGTTGCATGTCTGTTCTATGTTGGAACACAGCCAATCAAAGTCCGATCCTGGAAGCTGAAGAGGTAGTCGACAACTGGAACCAAATGAAGAAAACTCAGCTGAGACGATTTCTGACTTTTGCTACTTATGTGCCTATCCTGACCTGCCTATTGAACACTAGACCATAGTGATGCTCCGCCCCCCGTACCCGCCCCCGCCTGCCCTGAAACACTCATGCTCCAAGGATAGGAGAAAGACTTCTAAGGATTGGGCCTTTTGCCTACAAAAGAGAACACGTGTTTTCAAGTTTACTTACTTGGATAAGAGTTGGTTGGTAACTGTAACTCTGAGAGTGAGCAGTTATAAAAGTTGTTACTTAATTTGAATGTTTTCTGCCAGTCTGAAAAGTGTGTATATATATATATATATATATATATATATATATATATATATGGTTATTTTACTTGCATGTGAAATGGTTGTTCCTTTTCCCAAAATTAATGCTTTTGCTTCACTATTTATTTCAGAATATTAGTTTCTGATGCTTGTTAATCTGCTTACAATCACATGCTGTGCATATAGTCCGACATCCAGTGGTCACCGCAGAGTATTCCATCTTGTCTTTCGAGAATCGAAAGGGGACGTCGACTTTGGCGTACCTGTAACACTATCCCTCCATGACGTGTAGTGTACCCAAAATCACTCACCATCAAGGTCCCTCAGATTGTTTTTTTCCGCCCAGCATACTGGTCGCCTTAAGCGGAGCTCGTCAGAGACATTGCCAATTGTCCCTTCGGCCTTTGGTCGAATAGTTTATATAAATACTTAAGATCACCCTATCCGTCCCTCATTTCGACGGCTGTCCAGATCTCCGCCAAAAACTTCAAACAGACCTTCGACGGACGGTGATCTAGTCGGCGCTGCCGATCACGTGGTCGGCCTACACAGTAGTGAGAGTGGGGTCGGCGTGGACATTTCTGTACAACCTGAGAATGCCTTTCCCTTTCCTCCCTCTTTCCTCTTTGGTCTTTGTCACTCTACCTATCCTCAGCTGTGGAGAGGACTCCATTTAGGTTTTGCCCCATTTGAAAAGTCAAATTTCCTTGGCGAGATGAGCATAAATGGTGTAACTGTTGCTTGCCCCTCGATCACAATGAAGTCAGCGGCATGGCTTGCAAGCTCGTCCGCCCTAAAACATTGAAGGAGCGCTGAGTCAAGCAGTGGGCGGCCTACTGGATGTCGAAGGCCGAGTCATCTCCTGCTGCCGCAGCCACCAAATGTGATGGTGGCAATAGTGACCAACATACCTCCGAACCAGATGTAGTTGACCTTTCGACAGAGCTATCCCACTCTGCATCATCTGTCCCCGGCCCACCAGGCACGGCTCAGGCACATATACACCCCAGCGACAAAGACAAACATTTACAAAGCACTAAGCACACAACCCTCAGTCATTCTTCGACCAAGTCGCAGAAGACTTTGACGTCAACGGGTACACTGGAGGTTCCGGCTTTACCCGCCGACCGTCAAGATCGGCAGCCCTCCCCGCAGCCGCAGATGCGCCTAGCGACCGGCCCTCAAAAACAAAAGGCGCTATTTCTAATATTACAAGTTCCGTCGAGACGCATCGCAAGAAGACAAGGCCCCGGCCCCGCCGAAGAAGGCGTTTGCAGAAGACAAAGCACCGGTCCCGCCGAAGAAGGTGTTTGCCGAAGACAAGGCCCCGGCCCCGCCAAAGAAGGCGTTTGCCGAAGACAAGGCCACGCCTCTGCCGAAGAAGGCTTTGCCGGAAACTGCACAATCGCAGGCTGAAGCTACACGCCTCCTGCCTGCGGAGAACGTTGCCGACAGCATAGAGATAATTATTTCCCAGTGTCAGCACTCAGAGGCGGCAGTCAAGTGATTCACCAAGGCCTACGGGAAAAGCCAAGGATCCGTTGAAACTCAGGGATAGTCCTAGAGGAGTAGTGGAACCCTCCGGCAAGCAGATGGAGAAGAACAGGGGCGCGCCACTTCTGCCGGTCCCCGGGAGGAGTTTTCGGAGGGCGACATTCTTAAAGAGAAGCCACTGGCCAGCCAGGCTATTCCTCGCCTCAGCTCGATTAAAAAGCGTCTGGCTCCCTCGTTATCAACACCTGCTTTCACAAGAGGTGTCAATCCGAGGATAGAAAAGCTTTTTCGGCCTTCCCCTCGGATCTCCTTTATATCAGAGGTCACTCCACCCCAGACTCCCTGGTGTGGTGGTGACCACTACAAGAAAGCAGGCAGGGGTTCCGCTGTCAACCGGCGAGGCACCCCTTGACAAAAAAGGTAAAAGGCTTTACGCCCTTGGGAAGAGGGTCACGGCCGCAGCAGCTTTTTCAACACGCATCACCAACAATACCACCTTGTTAGCCAGCTAGGCGGACGCTCAGTGGGCCTTGTTACAAGAAGGCCTACAGGAGGTTCCTGAACCTCTACGGACTGGTCTCCTGGCCACAGTGACCGAGCGCAGACAAGTGAACCAAAGTATACTTAAGAACACTTTGTATTCCGCTCAAACAGCAGGTCGATATTTGGCTCAGAGCACACTCTTAAAGAGACACGCTTGGCTAAGAAACTCTGGGTTCAAGCCAGAGACGCAAGCGTCACTTATAAATAAACCCTTGGAAGAATCCAACCTGTTTGGAAGAGCGGTCGACTAGGCACTCGAGACCGCAAAGAAGGAGCATGATACCCTGAAGATGCTAGACCAAATTACACAAAGACCCTCCACAAGACTAGGCTCAGGGTCCAGATGGCTTTTTCGTGGCCAACGCTTCCCTCAACATCAGTACTACTCGGGAAACAATTGGTCCTCTCCACAGGGAATCAGTGGATATACCACTCCGTACCCACAGAGGGGTCAGCGTCGTGGGAAAGGAAGGGGCCGGAACTCTACCCCCAGAGGCTCCCCGGCCTCAGGTTCAAAATGACCCAAAGATTCAGGTCCCCTCCCATGCCTCCTCGGTCGGGGGCCGGTTAACATCGTTCCTTCAGGCATGGGAGGGGATAACTACCGACAGTGGGAGCTGAAGACCGTAGCCCACGGGTACTGTATAGAGTTCAACCGGTCACCAACTTTCAGACCTCCACAAGCACGCATTTGACTTGGTCATCCACCAGATCCTATGTAGGCACCTCCACTCTGCTGCCAACTTCTCGTCATCTGCTGCGGCCTGGATCAAATCCTTCTTGAGCAATAGATCCATGAGGGTCTTTGCCCCTTCCGCAGCTGCCGACCCCTCCCCAATTCACTGCGGCGTACCTCAGGGATCTTGCGTGTCACCTACACTCTACAACATTTTTACGAAACCACTCTTTGATGTGCTTGACTATCTGGGTGGCTCCTACACTAACTATGCAGACGACACCCAGATACTCCTCCCCATCACAGGTGATTATCTGGTCGACACCAAGGCCCTTAACAACGTCTACCTGGTCATCCAAGCCTGGATGGCCCAACACCAGTTATGCTTAAATGACGACAAGACGGAGCTCCTGATCCTGGGCACTGCACAACGCCTGAGCAAACTGGAGACGTCCTATCAGTCATTCACCATAGACGGTAACATCATGCGAGTCTTGCAAGATACCAAAACATTAGGTTTTTACCTTGACGCCACCCTTTCCTTAGCCCGACAAATAAATGCAGTCAGATCTGCTTCTACATACACATGCAAACGTATTGCAGCTTGCAGACCGTTTCTCACCACCCCTAACAGCGTCACACTAGCCAGAACCCTCACTATGGCCAAAATTGATTATTGTAGTGCTCTTTACTTAGGTACCAGCCAAGAGAACCTGAATAAACTCCAAACTACCCAGAACAATGCCATCCGTGCTGCCCTAAACATCCCCCTCAACCATCATATTTCAGAATCTAGAACCAACCTAAAGTGGCTACCTGTCAAGCAGAGAATCTCTCTAAAAACACTTGCCCTCACGCACAAATGCTTGGCTAACAAGGCCCCTATCTACCTCTGCAGTCGGCTGGCTCGCCACTCGCCCTCCCGACCCCTAAGAACTGCCCAGACCCACTGCCTTTCGATCCCTAGGTTTAAACTTCAAAAAGCAGGGGCTCCAGCTTCCTGGTCTTAGCCTCTAAGCTATGGAACTCCCTCCCCGTTACAATCAGAGCCGAAGACTCATTCAACTCATTTAAAGCCAAAACCAAATCTTGGCTTTTTGACCAGCACTAAGACATGTTGTGCGCCCTTGTCTTACTTACTCTGGCCCGCTGACCTCCATTACGATTCTCTTCAGTACACCCTTGGGTATTTCCACTGTTAAGCCTCAGCGGCATTGTAACCACTGTATTATTTGTAAATAGAAACTCTGTTAATATTTCTGTTTATGGTAATCTTTTTTTATGTCTGTATATATGCATTTCTGTAACTGTGTACAAATTGCGCCCTGATGTCTCCGGGCCTGATCGTTTGCGCGTTACAAATAAACAAATAAAAACAAACAAACAAACACGACTGACACCAGACCATCTGCGTATCCTTCTTCAGGAAGTCGAGACACTGCAAGCAAATGGAGCCATAGAGGTCGTACCTCTGTCACAGGTTAAGGAAGTTGTTTATTCAGTGTACTTCCTTGTACCCAAAAAGGATCTAACCATGTGCCCTGTATTAGATCTACGCCCAGTGCACTCATTTGTAAAGCCAAAAACGTTCTGCATGGTCACTCTGCAGGAAGTAATTCCCCTGCTCTCACAGAGGGATTACATAGCAACACTGGACATGAAAGATGCATACTTTCATATTTCATTGTTGCTGGCGCACAGAAAATACCTCAGATTTATGATACAAGACATGCACTATCAGTTCAAGATACTACCCTTCGGTATAAAGTTCCGCGCCAAGGGTATTTACAAAGGTACTAGCGGTGTCAGCAGCACACCTGCCCAGGCAATCCATCTCGGTCGATCCTTACCTGGACGACTGACTCATAACAGGGGACTCTTACGAAACGTGTCTGTCAAATACCCAAAGAACGATAGATCTTTTATTCAGTCTGGGATTCTCGATCAACGAAAAAAAATCAAATTTAGGCCCCAGTCAGATCAAGCAGTTCCTAGGCGCCCTAATTCGAACAAAGGACGGCCTCGTCTTCCCCTTCAACAAGAGGGTCCAAAACATGCTGTTTCAAATCCCTCAATATGTAGCGAGTCAAGAGGTGACGGTACGCAAAGCCATGCGACTGTTAGGAATGATGCCGTTCTGTATTTACTTAGTTCCTCACGCACACTTGACATGCGTCCAGTGCTTGAGTGGCTCAACAGCCAGTGGTGTCAGGCCAGCGAACAATGTAACTATCTAGTGTTTGTCTCGCCAGCCCTCGTTCTCTCGCTGCGATGGTGGTCGAGGGACAACCTGTTGAAGGGGAAATTCACCACCCCTGCAGTGGATGCCTCTCTATCTACAGACGCATCTCTCACAGGGTGGGGAGCTCACCTGATCCTCATAGACAGCACACCACTGCCATGTACTATCTAAACAAGTAGGGGGGCACTCATTCTCCAGGTAGGGGGGCACTCATTCTCCAGGGCTATCCAAACTGTCCCAGAACATTTGGAAGTGGGCTCTCAAACACATGTTCCTATTGTCACAACATGTTCCAGGAGAACTCAATCATCTGGCAGACATACTCAATGGCGTACGAATGGTGATTTCACAAAGACATTGTCTCCAACGTTTTTGCAGAATGGGGCTTCCCAGAAATCGACCTGTTCGCAACTCTTGAGGGGAACGGACTCTGGATAACATGGCCAGGGAAATTTGTTTACGCTTTTCCCGCCGACTCCCTACTCAACAAGATAGTGCACAAAATGCACCAGGAACTAGTCATGATGATAGTGGTGGCCCCCATTTGGGCCCGCCAACCCTGGTTCGCGCATCTGATGGCGATGTCTCTATCTCCTCCAGTGAACCTGCCTTGTCCGTACAACATGTTTTCGCAAGATACAGGGGAGACTCTTCACCCATGCTCCCAGACATTGAACTTAGAGGCCTGGCTCCTGAAGTCATAGAGTTTGGGCACCTGCAGCTCCCTCAAAGATGTATGGACATACTCAGGGAGGCAAGAAAACCTAACACTCGATATTGCTATTCCAGTAAGTGGAAACGGTTTGTCATCTGGTGCAACTCGAAGAGCATCAACCCTACTCACTGCTCTCCCACACATATTGTTTTGTACCTACCTCATTTACTTGACTCTCAGACCTGGTATTTAACTCTCTAAAGGTTCACTTAGCTGCGCTTTCAGCTTACACTACATCACAACAGAAAGTGTTGTGGTGGAAAATACCAGTTATTAAGGCTTTCATGGAGGGAGTGAAAAGAATTCACCCTCCCATTTCTAACCCAGCTCCCGGATGGGACCTAAACATGGTGTTGACTAGACTTATGGGGCCTCCTTTTGAGCCCATGCATAGAGCGAGTCTTAAAGATCTCACCTATAAGACTGCCTTTTTAATAGCTATTACCTCCATTAGGAGAGTAAGTGAACTGCAAGCGCTCTGTCCTAGATCCCTTTGTAACAGTTCACAGAGATAAGGTGGTTCTATGCACTCACCCTAGATTTGCGCCTAAATTCATTTCTATGTTCCATGTGAACCAATCCATAGAACTACCAACATTCTTTCAAAACCTTTCAAGCATGGGAGAAAAAAAGCCTGCACACACTTGATGTACGCAGAGCAGTTATGTTTTACATGGAAAGAACTCGACCACTAAGAAAAAGGAATCCGCTTTTCGTTTCAGTGGCAGCAGGAAGAGGAGGAGATGCGGTCTCCAAAATCCACTATCTGTAGGTGGATTGTGAAATGCATCACACTCTGCTACACTCTTGCTAAGAGAGATCTGCCCTTCCAGCCTAGAGCACATTGTACTCTAGGCACTGGGGCTTCCAAAGCATTCATTGCAAATGTTCCCCTTGAGTCCCTTGTTCCCATCTTTTCACTACTGTTCCTTCTCACAACCCACCTCCAACTCCGGGTACTGCTCGCTAGTCTATGCACATCATGTGATTCTAAGCAGATTAACAAGCATCAGAAGATATGCATCACTTACTGTAAAAACATTTCTGATGATTGCATTTGCTTAGATTCACATACACCCACCCTTCAAGCACAGATGGAAGAAACATAGATGTCTACTACTTTCTCTCTCTTTTCTGTACTCACTCACGATAGTCATAAGGCTCCCTCACGGCAGAAAACATACAATCGCACGGACCTCGACGTGTGAGGGATTTTGAGTACACTAAACATCACATAGGGGTTTAGTGCTACAGGCACGCCCATGTCGACGTCCCCTTTCGATTCTCGAAAGACAAGATGCAATACTCTGCGGTGACCACTGGATGTCGGACTATATGCACAGCATGTGAATCTAAGCAGAAACAATCATCAGAAATGCGTTTATGGTAAGTAATGCATGTCGTATACATTTACCAACTGGGTCTTGCTTCCCCTAACCTGCTGTATAGCCTGTTTAGAATAGGTCTGCCTTAGGTTTTACTTAACTTGAATAGCAGTGTGCAATTCTTAAATGTGCAGTGGGTTTTACTAACCTGGGTTTGCGTTGTCATCCCAAAATAAGTAATTCTTGCTTACCTTAGTCTGTGTTCCACTGATCTGAAAAGCAACTGTAATTGCATATTACGCAAAAAAGGTCTTACTCGCCTGGTATAACTGTGTTATCCGGAATGTAGTTATTTTTATACTGTTCCATGCATTTGTGTTCCTCTATTCAGAAAAGTATCCTGGTAACAGGGTTGGTTAACTAAGTGATTCCTTAACTGAGTGCCACTGCATGCTGACAGGGTTTGCTACCCTTGACTTACTATAAAGTAATCTAAAAGTAACTAATGGTTTTACTCCCATTAATAGGTGGGCCCTATATTAAATGTGTTTTATAAGGTCTGACTTCCCTCGAATTACTGTTAGTATTCTGAACAGGGTCTATGCTTTGGTTTGTGTACTTTAAAGCATTATGTTGTGTTTTTATAATGTGTTTGACTCTATGACAAAGTACGTAAGACTTAACTTGGCCTAACTGTATCTATGATAAAACTTAATTTTTTTCATAATACTTCTGGTTGTGTTTCTTTTGAACCACTTTTTTTTTATACTAGAGGTTATTTGTATCGTCCTACAGCCCTCTCTCCCTCCTAAAATGAGCCTGGCTGCTCTGTCTACACTACCCATACTCTGGTGGTACAGCCTTATACTAAGAGTGGAGTCTTGTACTGTCTTAGTTGTATGGCTTTACTAAGCCCTTAGTTGGACTTCGGAAAAACTGTCCTAACACAGAGCTCGGCCAAAATGAGTATGTTTACTCACCCTCTGCTCTGATGCACTCGAGGACCACCGTAGAACTTCTGAAATCGCTGGGCCTTCTTGTATTCGTCCCTTGGTTCTGTTGTAGAAAGCCCAGGGGTTGCGGGTGAAAGGTCTCTTCAGGATTGGGTTATTTGGTCTGAGTAGTTCTCTAGATGTTACAATGGACCGGATTATGAACACGCTGACTTTGGGATCGATAATTTGGCACTAACCTCATGGGGACTCCCAGGATATAAGACAGGTGGCGTGCAGTGATGGCTGCTTGAAGAAAATGGCAGAAGACAATCCCTGTGATGAGAACAAAGAAGCTGGTCCTTCAAGGAATGCTTCTTGTCCTTTAAACTGAAGATCTGCATAGTCCCAAGGCTCAACTCGGGAAGTAGACGGTTGCAATGAAGTAACCCAGGAGACCATTTGGCTAGCTCACAGGATGGTTCCATCACTGTTCTGAGCGCTTACAGCGGTTGGATCTTGGAGCCAAAGTCAGGACTGGTTGTTCCCACCCGTCCAGGGGTCGACGCACCAATGAAGATCTTCTTGAGATCTGCAGGGAACAGACTTTGCTGGGCAAGTGAAGACAGGCCTCCAATCTTCAAACACAGAGTTCTGGGTCTTCAGCGGGCTGTTCTCCTTCGTAGGGGTCTTGATTATCTGTAGAGCAGCCTCGAGTCCACCTTTAATCCAGAATCCTGGGGTGAGATGCCCACAGCAAGGATCTGCACCATTCCGACTGCAGAGGGTGTCCAATCCTGGGAAGCCTCTGGCCATTGCATCTGCCCAGCTCAAGACACATCTGGCAGATTGTGGACTGGGTCCAGACCGGCCTACCCTCCAACATCTGGCCACACACACAGTCCGGCACTTTGCCTGGAAAGGCTGGAGCTTTCCCTGGAAAAGGGCTTACCATATATGGAACATTCAGCCACTCCAGGCACGAAGAAGGTCAAAGGACAAGATGGCCATAGGGGAAGAAAAATCTTGTGGCATGACCATTTTAGAGCATATGGCTTACCAGAACCTCACACCAGTGTTGGTTCTGAACCCCCGCTTTCCTCCCTATAGCCTCTGTGTGATGTTTGATGTTAAATTTCAAGCATGCAAAACTTGTCTTATTTTATTGGAAACCTTAAATATGAAAATAAGTTAAAACATAGAAGTCATTGTAGGAGTGTAGCTGTGATTTTGAATTTCAACAGAGACAGTCTTATCAATGCCTTAAAATCTTGCGTTGGTCTGGTGTGGTGCATGTTTCAGCCTAGAGGAAACAGTAGCGCGATTGTAACACACAGCAGCAACTGGGTACAATAAAACTGAAAAATTTGCCAAATTGTCAGCCGATTGCTGTTTGCTTTGGCACATTTTTGGAGGAGAATGTTTTCTGTATTTTGCGGCACTTTATTGCAACCATACATTTTATTCTGAAATACTGTTCATTAGCAGAGAAAATCTGAACTTTTGTGAAAAACATCCTATGAACAAATGTGAATTGAAGTTGTTTCTATGGTTGGAGACCTTTCACAGATTTAGATCCGATCTCGCGCCATGTTCAGTTTTTCTTGATTTTTGTTATTCTTTTGTTTAATCATTGGTTTGTGTATCCAAAATTGTAAAGTAATGACAGATTTACTTTACGAATGTACTTCAGGCATATAAATAAATAAACAATTATAAATAACCAATTACAATTTAATTACAGGCACAGGCAAATGATAGTGAATCTGACGCTGAATCAAAGCAAAAAGCGCAGCATTCTTCTGGATCCGAGTCTTACACAGATGACTCAGATGATGAAAAAAGACCAAAGCGTAGAGGGCGTCCACGAAGTGTTCGCAAAGACACTGTAGAGGGATTTACAGATGTAGAAATCAGAAGGTGAGTGCTGAAGACAATTAACTTGATAGTGTGTTTAATTTTACCCCTTTGTCCAATCCCTTTCTCTCCATGCTTTTGGGAGAAACCAGAGCATGATGGGGAGCAGAATTTAAGTTAATTAAAAAGAGGATAGTGGTACGTGTGTACAGCAATGTTTTCCACTTGATCCTTACTCATGCATGCTTCTGTCCGCATCCGTCAGCTATGTTATCCTCACTGCAAGTGCCAGAGCATCGCTGACTTTTCTTTTGCTTCTAAATTAAGGTAAATTATTTTCATTTTTATGCCCCAAAGAATGGGGACCAGACGCTACATGTGCTGCACATGCAAGGATTGTTCTGGTCAGGTCCAGGAGCTGAGTGAAACTCTTGGTGTTGGGGAAATGCAGAAAGCAGTGATGCAAAGCTCTTGAGGACACCTCACAGGATGGTGGAAGTTGAATTCCATTGACGGGCACCGCACACAGACGATGGCAGGAGCCTTTACTTTCGAGGTTGAAGAAGACCTTCCAGAACAAGATCCCTTGACCTGGGGAGGCTGACATTTGGCAGGAAGATAACTTAAACCACAAGCTGGCGACCAATGAAGTTCCGGCTACAAATGCAGAACAGCGAAGATTCTAGTGATGTAGCCCACTGGAGAGATGGTCAGTCCACCGGGGTGGTCCAGGGACACTTCCAAAGGCCCAGGAAGGCTGGATCTTTGAGAACATGTTGAGACTGTTTGGTTCCACCAGTCCAGAGGTTGAAGCACCACACATGGCTTTCGCGGATCAGGTTGTCCAACAGGACTTCCCTGGGCCAGATGCAGGATGGGATGCTGGGCCTTTTCAGGAGTCCTTTTGATCTTCAGTTGGCTGTTCTTCTACAGGGGATACTTGGCTCCAACTGTGATCTGAAGAAATGGCTCTAGAGTTTCTCTTGTTATACAAAATCCGGGTTGGGAGCAGGTCCAAGCCCACCAATAAGGGACAAGTACTGGTTTCACATTTGCCCCACACCTAGACTCTCTGGCACCAAGGATGTGGATTGGAACTAGACAGTCCCACCCCCTTCCTGGGACACAAACCCAAAAAGTGTATGAAAGGATTTCTAGTCTCTGGCCTAGTGGACAGATGTATAGGATGCCCACCTAGTTAGTGAACAGGGACACATCTGGGGGGTGTAGCCAAATCAATCATGGTAGCATGAAGAGGGGTCAAGGCTAAATCTCAGGAAGGGGTGAGCCAGGTCAAGGGACCACAATGAGTCCACAAGGATTACACTTAGAGAAGTAGTTATAAAAATACTATATTTATGTATGGCCAAGCAAACACTATGAAAATTACTATAAGCAAGCATTTAGTACTATCAAACTAACTAATAATAAAATACATATGTACAGTCACAGTAGGTAGTGCAGTAAAACCACAATACTCCCACCCAACCCCACAATCCTGAAAGGAATGGTAATGGTTCGATTTGCAATTGCAGTCCACAAAAATCCATCCGTAACTTTAGAAGTGCACCCCCTAGTTGATTGGGGCTGTGTGCCCTGAAACTTCACAAAGTTTCCAGGAGTTTTGTGAGCCAGGAATAAGTTACAAGGAGGGTCTTGTGGATGGGAAATAGGTTCCATAAGTCAGGTAAGTATCTGTTCTAGTAAATAAACTGTCCACAGCTTTCAGAGGGCTTTTGGCAACAAGTATTCCCAAAGGTAAAACTTTTTTTAAAGTGTTCAAATGTTTCACAGGTGGAGAGAGGGGTGGCAGGTAAGTATGGCTGTAACTCACCCCCATACTCAACCCATCTCTTCAGACTTAGCAGGTTGTCAGAAGTCACTTTCCCCGCTGTTGGATTCAGTCGCCAAAGCCCAGGGGTCGTGGGTTGTTAGGGAGAATTCTCTGTTTAGGCTGAATTTCCTAACCTAGTGAGTCCCCCAGCAGCTGTGCTGGATTTTTGGGGTTTATTTTTTTCTCCTGCCAAGAGTGAGACTCTTTTACCCTCAATCTTGGACATGATTTGAGTGTGTTCCTTTGACTCCAGATGTGTTTAATGGGCTATGGGGTCTTTTACTCCATAGGGATTCATGTTTTTTTGTGATGTGTGTTACACAGCACCCTCAGTGCAGTAACACCGGGGTGTCATAGTGACCCCCCAGTATAGACTCCATACCCTGGGACTGACTACTGTCTCCCAGGGCATGTAAAGTCACCATTGACTTTACTAGTCTTGAATTCTGAACAGAACCAGTACAAACCATCATATTGTGGACGTACTGGCTGGGGCAATTCGATTGCCCCGGGGTCTGTTAGTCGAGGGGGCATGTCGCCGTCCCCCCTGATCGAATTTTGGCTGGTGGCAGTGTATACTACTTTTTATATTCAACCGCAAATATTTCTCTATGGGATTTTCCCATTGTTTGAGGCTACTATCTTTATTTGTTTAATTTCGATAGCCTCGAACATACCGCCGGTTTATTTATTTATTATTAATTCTCTGGTTGGTATTTTTTGCCGAAACTCGGTTCTAAAATGGCGTTTGTGTTCTGTGACTCCAACCCAAGTCCAGCCCTTTGTTCCACTTTTTGGCGGGCCTCTCCACAGAAGCCCTCCAAAGTGGTGCCACTCTGTCTGGGGTACTTAGGAGGGGTGGAGGGGGATTTAGGCACCCTGGACTGAGTTGCCTAGGCAACTCAAGTCGCACTCCGTCCTGATTGACCCAAGTGGTGAGCAGGCCGGCTCACCACTTTGCATGTTTGAGTGACAGCTAGGCTGAGTGAATGGGGGTTTTCTGCATAAAAGCAGGGCTTTGGGGACTGGAACTTCAGAAGTCGCCACAGGACCTAAGAATCCGACGAGGGAGAAGCTGAGCCGACCTGCCACGACAACACCACCGGTGGAGCCCTGCTGGGCCGTCTCACCACTTTTCCCAACGACAGAGGAGATCTCCCGCCGGAGAGTCTTCTTCCTTTGACTGGTGGGGATAACCAGTTTCACCATCTTTTCGCCTTCCCAACCTATCTCATGGCCGCCTTGCCTGTGCCAAGCACCCCGGCAACCGGAATACCACGTTTTACCACGACTGCGAAATAAAGGGTAATACCTTTAACCGGAAAACTCTGCGGCTGGTTTCTTCCCTGGCAGTGCAACGACCTTCAGCTTTCCTCCAAGTCGAGATCTTCTCTTCCCCTGGACGACGCGGAAACTTGCACCCGCTGCCAGGAAGAACTGCCTCCGCTGGAGGATCCTTCCCACTTAAGGTACCGTGTTCCGCCTGGCTTCCCTTGCCACCGACTGTACGGGGTAGATTTAGCCCCCGGTTTTCGAACCTGGGTTAGCCTGGGACACCCTGGCTAAACTTTTCTGAGCCTCTCTAGACTCTTTTCGAACTCTCTGCAAGACTTTCTAAACCTAGTGTAACTGTGTGATCTTGGGCGCATTTGTGCTCTGCTCTCTCTAAGAGTGGGCCCAGCCTATGGACTTTGGCTCACAGGTGACTTTTGCTCTTCTGTCTTGCTAATAGTGTTCCTAAATCTTAGAGTGGTATATCTTTCCATATTCTGTCTTTTTCCCTCCCTTGTTCATGAACTTATTGGAGTGCCATCTATAGTTAAGCGCTCACCTCTGTCTGGAAATAAGTGGTGTTAACTAAGACTTATCTGATAAGGAATAAGGGTTGTATATATTATAATAGTAACTGTGTTTAGAGTGTTTTACAATAAGAGTGCTGGAGTGTTTCAAACAGTGTTTTTAAATAAATAATTATTTACTTTGATACCAAAGATCTGGTCAGTGTTTGCTTGTATTATTGTATCTGAGTGCCTATTGTGTATACTTTGCATACTGCCTAACTCTTCTTGAAGGAAGTCTGACTGCTCAGCCACAGCTACCAGGTAAATCTGGATGGTACGGACTGCTACCAAGTGGGTTTACTGCTAACACCTGTAGTCCTAAATCTTTTGCAGTGTTCCCAAAGGGAACTGCACAGGTTTCTGCCTAACACGGGTGCAAGCGATGTCCCTGTTGAACACAGAAGCTGGTGCAGCCTGTTCCGGCCTATGAATGTAACTTACACCAATACAGCGCTCCTGTACTCCGTGGACCAGGCGCGGGGAAGCCGGTTTTGACGAATGCCACCCATGCACGGCGACACAGACACCGCTGTTGCGGTCAGTTGGCCTCCTACCGTGGTGGTGTGGAGAATTCTCATTTCTGTGCTAATTCCCTTCAACCTTAGAGACCCCTAGCTCTTTTGCTGGACTTACAGACTTTTTAATTTTAACCCTGGAGTGAGTGGGACCTTTGTGTTGAACTGATTTGGATTGTGTTTCCTTTGTTTTTGGAGTCTGGCAAAATCCATAGGCACTGACTTTTTTTATGGTGACACACAGCACCTTTAGTGCAGTGTCACAGTGAAATCTGTAAGATTTCTCATAAGGAAATGCCTTTTCTTGTGTGAACTACCGTTCCCAGGAATACTATAGCGAAATTGACTTTACTTACCCTTTTCTCTTTGTAGGTCCAGCACACACCATCATATCTGGAGTGCAGGGGGTTACTTAGTAGCCCTTTATCCTACCTAATCATGTAAACAATTCTATGTTACCCTCACTACTTTAAATGACTGGTGGCAGTGTTTAATGTTCCTACCATTGTGCTTTTCTACTGCAGGGTGAATCCACAGCTGCAGTATAGCACCCATGGGGGACCATTTTGTCAAAATGGCCCTGGTTGTCTTTTTTCACCATTTTCTGTTTGTGGGGTCTTTCTTGAGTTTTATTCTGTGTGTCAAGCCAGCTTTGAGCCCTTTGTTTGTTTTGCCTTTGGTGGACTTCAGCCCGGAACCCCTGCCTCTGGCTCCCAGTGTGTCTGGAAGGGCATGAAATGAGGAAGTTCCCAAAACTCCCCTTTCCTTTGTCTCTAGGAGTGCTTGAATCCAACCAGTCCTGATTGGCTGGCTGGCTGGCTGTCAGACAGTCGCCCTGCTGTGTGATTGACAGCCTAAACTGTGCGTGAATGGGAGAAACCTGTGTAAAAGGCGATAGTTTTGGGACTAGAGGCAGAGTCGACCACTGAGAAGAACACCCGACAAAGAAATCGTGAACGAAGCTTGCTGCATCTTCCAGGCCCTTTGAATAGACCGATGGAGCCTTGCTGCTGTGCTGAAACTCCTTTTTCTGATTGACAAGAGAAGCTCCGGAAGGGACAACTTCTTCCCAACTAACTCCGAGACGAAATCCACTGCACCATCTTCCCCGACTGGTTGTACTACTTTGCTGCTGAAGGAACCGAGTGCCATGGGTCGAGAAATCCATAGTCTAGTGCCACGTCTGTAATCCGGCCAGAAGCTCCAGAAGTCTTCTAAGGACCCTCTAGAAGCAGGACGACCACAGCTTGAGTCCCTTCACCAGAGTGCAGGACTCAAGGAGTGTAGGAAGCCCAACCGGTATCCAAGATCCACGGTGGTGCTGTTTACCGAGCGCTGAAACCGTGAAGTGCCGCTGATCCGAAAAGAGCATGTAGCTGCCGACGACCTACAAATTGCTGCCACACGAGTCGTCCAGACATCCTCCCTCTTGTCCCCACGACTGAGCTTCAGGAACCCAGGATCTGCATCGCAGCAACAGGACAGAATCCAGCTGGACCACTCTTCTTCAAACCAGAGGTACTGTTTAGACTTGGGGTACTTACCTCAGTGTCTTTAGCTTTGCTCTTCTCAGTTGAGACTTGCAGTGGCTACTTTTGTTGTAGTTGATTTCAACTCTGTTTTCCACAATGGTTACAGCTTGTGATCCTACAGTGATTTTCTACTAAACTCTCTAACTTTGTGCAAGACTTTTATTTACTACAAAGTGCCTCAGCTCCATAAACTGTGCTCCAATTCACTTTTGCTGTCCTGGCTCCCTGCAGACTCTTCTAGTACATTGACTTTGATATTTTCTGTCCCTCAGAGATAACTGTTGGGGAGAATTCTCAAAATGTGCTAATTCCTCCCACCTTAGAGCCCTCCAGCTCTTTTGCTAAACTTTGGGACTTTGATCTTTTTAATTCTGTTTGTTTTCTGTGTTTATTTCCTTTGGTTATAGAGTTTAAACAACTCCATAGGCATCATCTTTTCATGTGTGTCACACAGGACCCTCGGTGAATTGACGCAGGGGAAGCCTTTTCGGCTTTCCCAAGGTTTAAATACCTTTTCTGGGATAAACTACTGTTTTCCAGAGAATGTAAAGTTAAATTGACTTTACTAGTCTTTTTAAATTCCTAGACACAGCACACACTATCTTACAATAGAGTACTGGAGGGGTTACCTAGTACCCCCTATGTCTAGAAACTCATGTAGCAGTCAAATGCTACCCTTTCCTATGGAAATGGCTGGTGGCGGTGGTTTTACAATGAACTACCATGATTTTTCCCGACCGCGAACACCAGTAGCTAAAAATCACGGGAGCCATGTTTTTCAAGATGGCGCCTGAGCCCTCTTAAGCAGGTTCCGGTCTTCTTTTTTCGCCATTTCGTTTTGGAAAGGTCCTTCTAGAGTTTGTCTCTGCGTGCCAAACCAGGTTTGGTCCATTTGTTTTTGTGTCTTTGGCGAGCTTCAGGACTGAAGACCTCCTCTGGTGCCCGACTGTCTGGGGTGGGCAGGAAGCGTTAGCAGCTGCAATAAAACACCCAAGGGTGCCATTTTCGTCAAAATGTCTCTAGTCTTCTTTTTTCGCCATTTCTTTGTGGAAAGGTCCTTCTTGAGATTTAC